>NW_023416324.1:100840871-101440871 GCF_014108235.1 Myotis myotis | reverse complement strand
AACATTTTTCACAGATTTAGAACAAATACTCCAAAAATTTATATGGAGCCTAAAAAGACCCTGAATAGCTTCAGCAACCTTGAGAAAGGAGAACAAAGTTGGAGGAATCACAATACCAGATACTGAGAAGGCTAAAAAGGGCTAATTCCAATGTAACCCTGATATTTGGGGGGGCTAGCAATCTGGATCTGGGCCAGCAAGCCCAGTGTACATTCTTGATAACCTGTAATTAAGTGATTGCCTCTTTCCCAGAAACTGGTCTTGCAGGACCTGTTATCTAAATACAGAGGCCATAAAACTGTGAACAGTGCACTGCCCCAGGAATTATTAACGCTGGCGCCAGGCTAGACCATCAGATATGGCCTGGAGAATCCCAACACTTGGGGGCCTTCTTGCAAAGCCCACAAAAAGGACCGGAAGCATAATCCATGTTTTCGGGACAAAGACCCCAGAAACATATAAAAGAGAAGCCCCCTGCACGTTACTTTACTCATTTTGGGAAGTTATTCCGCTGAGTCCGTCGGCGTATTAAACAGTGTAACTCCTTTTCTCTAAAAGCGTTGCGTGGTTTTTCTTTTGTCTTCTGCAGCAATACCATGTTATACTACAAAGCCACCATAATATAAACAGCCTGGTACTGGCACAAGAACAAGCATATAGATCAATGGAACAGAACAGAGAAACCAGAAATCGACCCAAGCCATTATGCTCAATTAATATTAGACAATGGAAGCAACAGCATACAATGGAGTTAAGACAGTATCTTCAATAAATGGTGTTGGGAAAATTGGACAGATATACACAAAAAAAAGAAAGAAACTAGACCACCAACTTACACCATACATAAGAATAAACTTAAAATGGATAAAAGCTTAAATGTAAGTTATGAAACCATAAGAATCCTAGAAGAAACCACAGGCAGCAAAATTTCGGACATCTCTGGTAGCAGTATGTTTACTGATACATCTCCTAGGGCTGTGGTCAGCAAACTGCGGCTCGCGAGCCACATGCGGCTCTTTGGCCCCTTGAGTGTGGCTCTTCCTAAGCCTTAGGAGTACCCTAATTAAGTTAATAACAATGTACCTACCCATATAGTTTAAGTTTAAAAAATTTGGCTCTCAAAAGAAATTTCAATCATTGTACTGTTGATATTTGGCTCTGTTGACTAATGAGTTTGCTGACCACTGTCCTAGGGCAAAGGAAACTACAGAGAAAATAAATAAATAGGACTACATCAAAATTAAAAGCTTGTACATAACAAAAGAAACCATCAACAAAATGAAAAGGGAGCCAACTGTATGGGAGAACATGTTTGGCAATGATACATCTGATAAAGGGTTAATATCCAAAATATATAAGGAATTCCTACTACTTAACAAAAGGAAGACAAAAAACACAATTTAAAAAATGGGCAAAGGACTTAAATAGACACTTCTCAAAATGGACATACAGCTGGCCAAGAGACATATGAAAAAAATGTTCAAAGCAATGATCATCAGAGATGCAAATTAAAATGACAATAAGGTATCATTTCACACCTGTCAGAATGGTTAACATCACTAAATCAACAAATGACAAGTGCTGGTGAGGATGTGGAGAAAAGGAAACCTTAGTATACTGCTGGTGGAAATGCAGACTGGTGCACCCATTACAGAAAATAGTCTGGAGTTTCCTCAAAATATTAGATATGGAACTGCCATTTGACCCAGTGATCTCACTTCTAGAATTATATTTTAATAACCCCAAAATAGCAAACAGAAAGAAGGTATGCACCCCCTATGTTCACAGCAGTACAATCCTATCTAATAAAAGAGAAACATGGTAATTAGCCTTACCTCCGCTACCCTTCCCATTGGCTAATCAGGGAGATATGCAAATTAACTGCCAGCCAAGATGGCGACCGGCAGCCAGGCAGCTTGAAGCAAACATGAGGCTTGCTTGCTTCAGTGACGGAGGAAGCTAACATTCCCCGCCTGCCGCTGCCAGCCTCTGAGCTTGCAGTTTGAAACATTGTTACAAATATAGAAGCTAAACAAAACCCCAGAAACCTGCTTTCAGTCAGCCAGGATCTCAGAGCTGGAGTTGAAACAGTGTTTCGATTATAGAACCCAAACAAACCAGATACCTGCTTTCAGCAGCGGAGGCCTCAGAGCTGGAGCCAAGCCTCAGAGCTAAAGCTGGCCCAGAATAAAAAAAAGAAGAAAAAAAGGAGCGGTTCGTAGCTTCAGTCACCCGCCAGCCTGAAAACAGCCCTCAGCCCTCACCCAGACTGCCAGGCACCCAGGTGGGGACCCCCACCCTGAAGGGGGTGTGACCAGCTGCAAACAGCCATCAGCCCCTCACCCAGGCTGGCCAGGCACCCAAGCGGGACCCCCCACCCTGATCCAGGACACCCTTCAGGGCAAACTAGCCAGCCCCCACCCGTGCACCAGGCCTCTGTCCTATATAGTAAAAGGGTAATATGCCTCCCAGCACCAGGATCAGCGGAGCCGCAAGGCCTCCTGGCACCGGGATCAGCATGACAGGGGGGCAGCGCTCAAACCCCCTGATCGCCCTGCGGCTCTGTGTGACAGGGGAAGGCGCCCCAACCCTCTGATCAGCCCTGCTCTGTGCTTGATGGGGGGAGCTCCCCAACTCCCTGATTGCCCTGCGGCTCTGTGTGTGAGAGGGTGCGGCGCCCCAACCCCCGATTGGCCCTGCTCTGTGTGTGACAGGGTGCACCGCCCCAACCTGCGCCCCCCCCCCCCTCCACACGGGCCCTGCTCTGTGTGTGATGGGGTAGAGCCATAACCTCCCCATCAGCCCTGCCCTGAGTGTGACAGGGTGCAGCGCCCCAACCCCCTGATCCGCCCTGCTCTGTGTGTGACAGGGGGTGGTGCACCAATTCTCCTATCAGCCCTACTCTGTGAGTGACAGGGGGGAGCTCCCCAACCCCCTGATGGGCCCTGCTTTGTGCGTGACAGGGTACGGAGCCCCAACCCCCTGATTGGCCCTACTCTGTGCATGACAGGGGGTGGCGCCACAACCTGCCCATCGACCCTGCCTTGATTGTGACAGGGGGCGGTGCCCCAACCCCCAATCGGCCCTACCCTGAGCGTGACTGGGGGTGGCATCGCAACCTCCGGATCTGCCCTGTCTGTGCATGACAGGGGGGCGGCGCCCCAACTCCCCAATCAGCCCTGCTCTGAGCTCAACCAGGGGCTGCATCTAGGGATTGGGCCTGCCTTCTGCCACCCGGGAGCAGGCCTAAGCCAGCAGGTTGTTATCTCTCGAGGGGTCCCAGACTGCGAGAGGGCACAGGCCGGGCTGAGGGACCCCCCCCTCCCCGAGTGCACAAATTTTTGTGCACCGGGCCTCTAGTTTAGTATAATAGCTAAATCTGGAAACAGCCCAAGTGCCCATTAGTAGATGAGTGGATAAAAAAACTGTGGTACATTTATACCATGGAATACTATGCAGCCTTAAAAAAGAAGAGTCTCTTACCCTTTGAGACAGCATGGAGGAGCCTGAAGAATATCTCAACCTCTGCGTCGCGACCCCTTTGGCAGTCGAACAACCCTTTCACAGGGGTCGCCTAAGACCATCCTGCATATCAGATATTTACATTATGATTCATAACTGTAGCAACATTACAGTTACGAAGTAGCAACGAAAATAATTTTATGGTTGGGTCACAATATGAGGAACTTAAAGGGCCAGAAGGTTGACAACCACTGAATTCTAAGTGAAATAAGTCAGTCAGAGAAATACATGTATCACATGATCTCACTCACATGTGGAATCTAATTCAAAATAAACTGATGAACAAAATAGATCTAGAGACATGGAAGCATGGAACAGTGTGGAATCTCAGAGGGAAGGCAGGGGAGGGTGGGTGGGTGGGAGGTAATCAACCAAAGAACTTGTATGCATATATGCATAACCCATGGGCACAGACAATAGGGTGGTGAAGGCCTGGGTTGGGGGTTGGGAGCAGGCTGGAGGGGTCAATGTGGGAAAAAGAGGACATACGTAATACTTTCAACAATAAAAGATTTTTTAGAAGATTAGAGGTGAACTCTATTTGTGCCCCAAAGCTACTAAATAAAGCACAAATTACCCTTAATTTTATTACATTTTTTAAAATGAACCCCCTACCCCTACCTGAAGTTTCTCTCTTCTTTTTCTGTCTTCTCCTAGATCTGTAGCTGTGAATGAAAAAATATTGGGCTTGATTACTGGGATAAGATTTAATTATGTCCCACTGAAAATGGAAAGGATAAAGTAGGCCAGGCATGCATCTAAGAGAATTCTTTCCCATTTTGTCCTAGCCACACCCAGGCAGGACCGCCAAGGCTATCGCTTTGCCAGCACTAGTGGATTCCCTATAATCAAGGGCAGTTTCCAAAGGAGCCCTGGTTGATGTGGGACTTCCTGCAGGGGGCAGGGAACTTGAGATATGAAGCTGGGGAGAGGCGCTGGCTTGTAGGGGATCAAAGTATCGTGTTGTTGTATGTGTCCGAACCCTCCATTTTATTTACTGTCCTTTCAATAGGCAATGTTCCTCTTATAGAACCCTCTGTATTGATTAGGATAAAAACTTGGTCATTTTAACAGAGGCACCAGAAATAACAGCAAGCTTAAATAGCAAAGTTTTTATTCCCTTCTCTCATAAAAGACAGTGTGGGTTATCCAGGACTGGCTCTTAAATAATCCAGGCCTTCAGTGCTACTCTGCTGTCATCTATGCATGGCTCTTTGGCTCCAAGCTGAGGAAATGGAAAAGCAGAGGGCAGGGCCAGTGCCTCCCTTCTAAGGGCACAGCCCAGAGCTGCTCTCTGCTTGGCTGGGAGTGGCTCACATGACTCTGCTAACATCCTATTGGCCGGAACTTAATTGCATGGCCTGGGCTGCAAGAGAGTCGGGGAGATGTGGCTCAGCTGAAAGGCCTGGGCTATTAGGAAGGTGGGAGGAGCTGTATGCTAAGGAGCCAAGGGCAGGAGGGGCCAGCATCTGAAGATGCTCTGTAATACCTGGTTCAGATTATCCGATTTCATTTGCCTTTTCTAGGAATCTGCTTCCTGCTTTCCTGTGAGTGAGCAATACCTGAGGGGCAAATCACCTCCCTGACCTCAAGGTGACCCTGGCCCTCACAAAGTAAAAGCAGGGTATGTTCTGCTGACTTGGGGCAAACCTCACTACTGAAGGGGACTGGTACCTTACTACTCACTCTTGCAAAATCTGAAGGAGAGAGCTGGAGGTTTGATTACCCTGTCTGGGGGCAGTGCAGACACCAGTTTACCAGTCTTGTGGGGAGGACCTGCCCTTCCTGGGCTTTGTAGGGCAGAGTGTGTTCCCCATGGGACAGGTGTGGGTCCTCTGGCTGGGGCCATGTGCTGTTGTTAGAAAAACCCTGCCTGAGAGAGTTTCCTTACAAAGTATGGATAAATCCACAGAAAGGACTGGAGGTGTGTGTGATTGTCAGGCTGGGGGTCGAACCCGTAACCCAGGTACATGCCCTTGACCGGGAATCGAACCCGAGACCCTTTAGTACATGGGCCAATGCTGTAACTGAAAAATCAGACAGAGGCCGAAAACCAGGACTACAGGCTTTATTAGAGAAGGACCTGTTGGGCTGTCTCGCAAGAGGAGGACAGCAGCACGTGCAGGGGTGAGCACGCCTTTTGAGGGGCAGAATGGGAAGGGGTGGGGGCTTAGTGTACTCGGTGCACACTGATTGGTGGCTTACTGCATTGTCCATATAGGACAAGGGCTTAGGGTATTTAGCAGGTGTGGACTGGTGGTCCAATTTATAGTCCATATAAGGTACATGGTTAATCACTCAGGTATTTCCGGGCTGCAGGTTACGTCATACTCTGCCCACCAGTTGGGGGAAGGGAGGACCTATCAGTAACTACTGAGCCACACTGACTAGGGCTGTTTCCTGCTTATTTATATCCTGCCTATTGAGTCACACAACAGTGTTTAAAACCCAGTCACACTGACATTCTTCTTCCAGGGCATTTCATCTTGGAAATGTTCTGGAATGGTAGGCTTTGGGGTTGCAAAGACCAAATACCCACTTGGCTGATTTCATCAGAAAGCGGGGGAGGATTTTTTGTAAGTATACTCCCAGGTCGACTGGGAGCCTGAAGAAACAGGCTTATAAAATGGGCTGGAACCCAGGATCTTCAGCAGAGATCCTGCTGCAGAAATGGGTCACTGCATGTCCCCATTCCATGACTATCAGTATAGCCTTCAACAGTCCCTGACCCTCACTCCCTACTGAAGGATCCAATCCTGGGTGATAGCATTAGGTTGGCCAAACCTATATCATATGCCTTTCTATGCCAGGCTGGCTGGGCTGGTGGAAGAATAGGAGGAGGATGTATGTAATGCATGCAGTAGGTCCATGCCCAGAAGGCCCATTCCATGCTCAGGTCCTATTTTCCTAGCTGCCGGAGTGTTTGCCTGCTGACAGCTCAGCTGAGTCCCTCCTAGTGCTGTCCTGGGAAGAGAGCTGTTTACCAGAGGGGAAGATCTCAAATGTGAAAACATTTGTCCATCATTTTGTTCTTTCCCATTGGTTGTTTTTGTTGGGGAAATTTCCTGATTGTTTTAAATTAAGCATACCGGTGGTCAGAAAGCAGTGTCCACCCAGATTATTTTTTTTAGGTCTGTTTCTGTGTCAGCTATTTGTTTGTGGGATTAAACTTTATTTTTTGAGGTAATTGTAGATTCACATGCAGTTGTAAGAAATAATATAGAAGGATCCCATGCACCTTTTACCCAGGTTCCCCTAGTGGTAATTATCTTGCAAAACCTCTCTGGAGCTGGATGCTTTCCATTCAACTCTCTGTTTCTTCAGAGAAAATAAACCATTGGAACCCCCCCTGCCAGAGCACCTGGTCCCACCCAGGGAAGACCTCCCAGTACAGGGATATTTAGAGGTTCCCCCAACCCACACATTCCCTGGCCTGGGGACTTCAGGCTTTGAGAGTGACCCCTAGACACCCCTCATCACCATCCACAAGCCCAGTGACTTCTGAGGGGCAGGCTTAGACCCATCTGGGCCTCTCTGAAGTCCAGTGAGGTGTCTGCCCAGCCCCAGGGCCACCTTCTCCAAGAAGCCTTCCCCAGCATGATTGAAATCCAGTTTCTTCTTCCTTGTCAGGTGGTGGCATCATTTTGTGTCTTCCTGATTACAATTCAGAGCACACTTTCTGGATGCATGCTCACCCTGTTCCCTTCCTGACCTCCCACTAGGCTGAACCCTCCCAGCAGCAGATTAACATTTTTAGAAATGCTGGTGCACCTGGTGCCTGCTGAACCCACCTTCACACAATTCATGACAAAAACTACAAACCACAGAGGACAAAAAGTACATTGAATTTAAGAGCTGCGATTTTTGCATGCAGATGAATTTAGTGATGCTGAACTTTCTCTCTTTCTTGGGGGCGGGGTGAGGGTAAGAGTGTGCTCTAGGAGTGCCGACGCCCTTAATCTACCCTTTGGGTAAACCACATTGACGCGCTAAGTACCGCCATAGAGTTGAAACCACAGGGTGTGAACGTGGGAGCCAGAAAATGCTCAGGGCTTCCCGCGTCGTCCAGGGTGTCCCGCAGGCGCGGGCCTTCAGGCTCTCCCCACACGGCGCGTACCCAGCGCTTCTACTCCCTACGGTGGTGCGGACATGCGCAGCATCTTTCCTCTACTCCCACCCCTCCCCTCCCCTCCCTCAGTCACCGTCTCCCCGAGAGCGCGCACCATCTCATACCGCGACTGCATGGCCCGGGGCGCGCACCCCAGCCCCTCCCCCCGCCGGCCGTGCCTGTGAGTGGGGTCGCAGTGAGCTCGGCCCCTTTAGTTCCCGCGCTGCCCCGCCCCGCCCCTCTCGCTCCCGCGCTTATCACCTGCTGGCCAGGCGCGCGGGCGGGGACTTCGGGCGCGAGGGGGAGCGCGCGGGCGATCGGGTCGCTGGAGGTGAAGCGAACGAGGATGGCGGCGCGGGCAGCCGGGTCACCGGAGGTGAAGCCGGCGAGGACAGCGGCGCGGGCTCGGGAGCTGCTGCAGCTGCTGCTCGCGCTCTCAGTGCTGCTGGCGCTGGGCCCCGCCGCAGCGGCCAAGCTCAACATCCCCAAAGTGCTGCTGCCCTTCACGCGGGCCACGCGCGTGAACTTCACGTTGGAGGCCTCGGAGGGCTGCTACCGCTGGTGAGGCGCGGCCGCGGCCCCGGGCTGCGGGCGGGCGGGCGCTGCAGGTGCGCCGCGCGGGGGCAGGCGGCGCGAGCGGGTCTGGTGGGCGGGGGTCGCTCCTTCCAGGCCCGCGTGCAGCAGGTGCGGCGGCCGGACCTGGCGGCGTGCACGCCCCGGCGCCGCCACTGCGCACGGCGGCGCCGCTGGGCCTCTGCGCCAGGGCCGCCTAGGCCTGACGGGCCATGACCTGCTTTTTTGTGGGTTCCTCGGGAGCAGGGGCTCCACCCAGTCGTCCTGACTGGGGACAAGGGTTCTCAGGACGTCTCCGGTCGGGAGTGGAATGTGCCCGAGCGTCTGGGCCGGGATTGGCGTCCTGTAGTCTTCTTGTTCTGTACTCCAGGGAGCAGGTGGACAAGGCCCTGCCAAGCCTAGTGATGGGGTACCGTCCCTGGCACCACAGTGGTGTGGGAATTAGGTGTGGAGAAGTGTGGAAGGCGTGTGTGGGAGTCAAATCATATCCCTGCAGCATCTTTGGGAAGAACATAAACCTGTGATGAAAGGGCTTTTGGAGGAAATACTAGGTTCCGTTTGACAGACAAGAAATGAGACACAAGAACGTGTTTGGTGACTCACGCCCAAGTTTCTCAGAGTGGAGTTAGCCATGATGCCTCAAGCTCAGACATCTCTTCTGGCTTCTCAGGGGAATTCAGGGATTGTACACTCATTGTGGGGGATGTGATACTAATGAAACTAGAGGGCTCTGTGCCTCCTCCCCACATCAGGGAGACCTGGCTAGGCTCCTGGCAGGGCAGAGTGATGTGGTCCAGCCCTTTCATCCAGCAGATGGGGAGTAATTCGGCTTCTACTACTAGCAGGGTGGAGACAGCCTTTGGTGTGCCTGAGGCCCCCACCAAGATGGGCCTTGCTAGAGATGAAAGGAGGAGGTAGTCCCCTGCCTGGCTCCCCCCCTCCACACCCCCACCCCCCTACCCCCTCATGGTACACCTTTGCTCCTCCCTTTCTTTCAGAGTCTCAAAGCAGGGTGTGTGTTGTGGCTTAACAAGGTGGGATCACATTACAGAGAAGTATGTGCGTATTTTAAGTTTGTTTGAATATTCATCTGTGCAAGTGTGGGGCCCAGAGCAGCTTTCTACCTTACTTGCATCTTTTTATTTTTCTGTACGTTGGACTCCTAAAATAAGGACATGCCATGTCAGCCAGTTGCATTTTGGGTTTAGTGTCTTCTGTGCCTGCGGGTCTTGTTTCTGGCTGGCTGTCAGAGGCTGATCTTAGCTTTAAGTTTTCTATATCCCTGTCTAGGGCCTTGTCTTGTGTGGGAAGTTTAGCTGTTCATGCTTTACAGGAGATACATGCTCACTCTCTGGTTGAAGTTGTCTGTTCTCTTATTTTATTGGTGAGAAAGAGGAAACTGGTTATTAAAAACAGCTGGCTTCATAGGAGTCCTTTTGGATGTATTTGTATGCTGCTTCCTCTGAGCTTCTTTAACTGTACCTCCACTCCCCCCGAAGTAACAATCTTTTTTGTGTGTTTTTGTGTGCATTTTCTTCTGAATGGAGCGTATAGACTAGAGTTATTTTAATTTACTTGTTATAGCTTCTTAGGAGGGAGGGGAAAAACAACACATGTAGTCTCTGGCACATCAGAAAAGCTTTAAGTGAGCTATAACTTGTTTTGCATCTGATCCATAGTTTTTATTGCAAGTGTGTGACCGCTCATTCTATGTGTCTCCTCAGGTGTTTGTTGGTTGTGATTTCCCCTTCACAGGAAAATCTTCCATCAGTCAAGTACTGAAAATGCTTTCTTTATTTTTAGTAGTGCTGTTCCTAGTTTCATCATCTATTGTTTAGTTCAGTGATTTTCAACCTTTTACATCTCATGGTACACATAAACTAATTACTAAAGTTCTGCAGCACACCAAAAAAATATATTTTTTGCCAATCTGATAAAAAATAGGTATAATTTTGATTCACACTAGATGGCTATTGTTGTATTTGCTGTTGTCATTTTTTTTTTAATTTAACAATCTCAGGGAAAATAAGTCATTGCCCCTGACTAAAGGGTCACATATTGCATGTTTTGAAACTTCTTTTGGCACACTGGTTGAAAATCGCTGATTTAGTTGGCATGCAGACAAGCTGTATGTCTGCAGTAATCTAAACCTGGGAGGAAATATCCTCTGCATCCAAGGAGTTCATTGTTAAGTCTCTGTGATGAAACACAAAGAAAGCGTAAACTCTCCTGAACCTTGGAGTTACTTTGGTTATCCATAGAATTTGAAGTCAAGCTCCAAATTTACTGAAATCACATGCCTGAGCCAAGAAACAGTTTTGTCTTCCTGTTTCTTGATTTTATAGCATCAAATAATTGGACAGTTTTAGGGCCAGAGGAACCATAGAGATCATCTAGTCTAAACTGCCTATGTTTTAGTCTAAGCCTCAGAGAGGAACCTGCTGTCTGTGATGTCCTGTAGAGTGATGGTCTGTGAGTTGAGCAAGACCCCACAGCGGTTCTCAACCTGTGGGTCGCGAACAATGAAAATACATCCTGCATATCAGATATTTACATTATGATTCCTAACAGTAGCAAAATTACAGTTATGAAGTAGCAACAAAAATCATTTTATGGTTGGGGGTCATCACAACATGAGGAACTGTATTAAAGAGTTGCAGCATTAGGAAGGTTGAGAACCACTGCTAGGACATGGGACGCTTCCAGTTCTACCCCATTCAGGAACTTACAGCCTCTGGCTAATTTGCCAGACGAATTGAATCCCTCCAATTACACTCAGCATTGCTGGTTATGTGACAGGTTCCTGATTCTTTTTAAATATTTTGTGTGATTGAAAATGCTCCATAAAGTATATTTCATTAGGTCCTTTTTTAAGATATGTTTTATACAAAAATTACATCATATGGAAAATTGTGGAAAGAGAAATATATCATAATTCTTCAACTGTAATACAATCAATCAGTCACCATTTCAGTTTCCTTTTAATCATTATTTTTTCCCTCTAAGTTCAACCTGGTATTTAGGCCACTTGGTAACCTCTTTCTCTTCCAACCACCAGCTAAAATTAAAGTCCAAGTACTTTTCTATGCCGTTTCAAAATCTTCCTAGGTGTTCAGTGTCTGAGCACTATTCTGCTAGATAGATGTTACATTTTCTGCTTATTCTTTTCCTTTCGGTTGAAGTCCCAGGATTTCTGGATTCTTCAGTGGGCTGCACTGTCTTGGAGAAAGTGTCTTAGCCTGTTTTCCCAGAAGCAGAGCTCGAGATAAGGATTTAGTGTGCGTGGCTTATTAAAAGGTTTCTCCGCTGAGAAGTGGAATAGGGAAGGGGAGATGAGTGAGGATGTGGTCTCAGAGAAGGTCTAGCCTTGGGCTGATCCATGGGACCCTCTGGAATTGACTTGCATGAAGGTTGTCCTCTCTTGAGGTGAGGGGGAAACCAAGCTTATACTTTTTTGCCCAATCAGCCATTGGCTGCTCCTGAGGGGAGGGGTGTGTGCAGCCTCCCAGGCCTCTGGGTGGAGCCTAATGGCCAAGGGTGTTTGACTGGACAGGGTTGCAGGTATAAACTGTGAGCAACAGTACTCCCCACAGCTGAGGGGCATGGGGTGGGCCTGCCTGGTAAAGAGCATCTGGCACCTGGCAGGGCATACACAGTGTGCACTGAATTGAGCTGTGCACAGGCGGCCGGAAACTCCCCAGGGCAACATGGAGCTGCCTGATGTGTTTGCCAGGCTTGGTACTGAACTAGGTGCACCCACTCACCACGGCCCGGCACTTCTCAGCCACAAGTGTAAGGATTGTTGGGGAGGCAAATGGGACCCCTTTCTGCTACATGGGCCCTGTACAGTGGAGTTTGTCCTTGGAATATGCTGTGTCCCAGTCAGCTCAGGTGACCCATTGAGAATCACTGGACATGAAAGACTCACAGTCCCTTTGTTCTTGCTGACCCGCATCTGAGAGTCCAGCACCTTCCTGAGATATGTACTTCCCAGGGTCCCTCTGCCTGCCCCCAGCAGGAGGAACCATCAGCAAGTCACATTGCAGTACTTTGCAGGCTGAAGTTGGGGGAGAGAGGGTGAGGTGAAGGTTTCCTCTGGCTCCTTCCAAAACCCTGCTACCTGCTGAGCCAAGTTGGAACCTCATCTAGTTCCAGCACCTTCTGCTGAGTTCACAGACTCAGCCTGCAGAACAGAGCAGTTCACATGTTGGGAGCTGGACAGGTGAGGCAGTAGGCCTGACGGGAACTGGCTAATCAGGCTCTGACATTAAAATAAAACATTTACAATGTGGAAGCTTACAAAAAAGTGGGCTTCATTCATCTGCAGGCTGACCAGTTTGCAACTTCTGCACCTATTCATTGGGCCTTCTGTGGCCTGTAACTGTGCTTCTGTTCCCCTGGCCTGGAGTATTTTTCCCTTGACACCCCATTTGTGGGCACTGTTCATCCTTACACACTCAGACCAGTCTCTCTCCTCCTTGCTTCTGCAGGGGTCTTGGAATGGTAGACTGTGTTTGTGTGTTCTCATTGGAGGTCGTATTTGGTGTTATTTCTGGCAGAGATGCCACGTGCCTGCAGGTCCCAGGATAGTGCTCACTGTGAAGAGCTGTCCTGCCTGAGTGCCCTAGGGACAGCATTGATGACAACCATATTTCACAGGTGAGGGCTGGGGATTCACTTAACAGGTAGGTCATGAATATTTGTGACTGTATGAGCCAGGTGTTACTCCAGGTCCCAGGGGTGACAATGGACAAGCAGAGGAGAACCTGCTTTCCTGGAGCATAAACTAAGGAAAGTACAGGCCACATTCCTAGTGGTGAGTCTTTGAGGACATGAGCAGTGTGCTGTGTGATTCTGTAGAGGGCAGCCAGGAGAAGCCTCTGGAGCTGAACTGGAACCTGAGTGGGACCAACTGGAGGGAGCAGCAAGTGCAGGGGCCCTGGGGGGACTGAGCTTGTTGGAAGAGCACAAACAAGCAGGTTTGGTGAGGGAAGTGGTGTTAGGAGATGAGGTTAGAGAGGTTGGCAGGGGCTGGGCCTGTGGGACCTTGTGGCCTATGGTTAGGAGACAGGAAGCGGGTGGTCAGGGTCAGGAGTTGGGTGGCATTAGCCTGGGACTGGTGCTCTGGGCCTTGCTCTCCCCTCTGCATCTGGCCTGGGGGCTGCCTCAGCGTTAGTTCCTGCAGGACTGGTGGGGCCTTGCTAAACTCCCTTCATGAGACCCAGATAGGGAGGTGCCTGGAAGTGTTTCTTTCAGTTGGCCTGGTGCCTGGGTTGTTTACTTCCTGCTTCATTTCTGTGTTCCCCATTCTGCTCATCTTCCGGCCTGCAGGCTCTAACTCTGCCCAGGAGGGGCTGGACCTGCAGGTAGATAGAGGGTGGGCTGTCACTTCCACTGCCACCCCCTCCCCCTTGGCACAGCTCTCACTTTTTCTTCTCCCTGTGGTTTTCTGTCCTGAACTTCCCTGTCCGGGGCTCGGCATCCCCTGCTCAGCTCCTGTGCCTCCCAGAGCGCCAGACACATTCTGTGTGTCCGAGGGCCTTATGTGACCTTAAGATTGGGAAAGCTTTACCCTTTCAAAATTCAGTGTCAGTCCTTTAGAGTTCCTCAAAATAAACGTTTATTTCTGGTTCCAATATGTTGTTTATATTTTTTTCTTTGAAAAATTGCAGTAAAATATACATACCATAAAATGTACCTTCTTAAGCATTTTTAAGTGACGGTTCAGTGGCATTAAGTGCATCCATACTGTTGTGTAGCCATCACTGCCATCCGTCTCCAGGACCCTTTCATTAGTGCCAGTTGAAACTCAATACTCATCAACCACCAACTCCTCATCTCCTTCCTTCCAGCCCCTGCAACCACCATTCTACTTTCCTTAACACCTTTTAATATTTGTCTATCTTCAGAGGGAACAGGACGATGGCTCAGAACTTTTGCAGGGAGCAGTGCCCCCCCCCCCCCCTTGCCCAGCTCCGCCTTCCCAGAATCTAGTAACATTGTTTTGACTCATCTTTGTTTTTATGGTTATCATTTGCAGATGTATGGCAAATGATAGCGGCTTTCTGTCTACAGAATTGATATAGGTTTCCTTTAAAGTACTGTTTCTATAAAGAAGAATCAATTCAAAGGAAAAAATAAGGAGAAGATATAAGGGTTACCTGGATATGACTGGATCCAGGAGGGCAGCATACAGCAAGAGCCCAAAGGTGGGGAAAGGCTGGCAGAGGGCAGCTGCCCGGTGGCCAGAGGCACATGTCCAGAGGCAGGGGCTTGGAGTATTGTAGGAGGGGTGTAGCAGAGGGAACAAAAACAGCAGAACCAGTTTTTTTCCTGCTAATCCCTTTACATGTTATTCCCCATTTAATCCTAAAAACAAAATTTAACCCTTGTAGGAATGACTTCCACTGCACAAATGGGGAGCCAGAGACCAGGAGCCTCACAGACAGTTAGTGGCAGAGCCACTTTCAAAACCAGGTCACTCGCTCTAGAGCCAGCTCAGACCTGGGAGGCAAGAGGAAATGAGCCAGCACTTCTCAGCTAACAGTTGGTTTACCTAGTTCCTTCAAGACGGTTTTAGAACAGTTAGTGCCACTTGAAAAGCAGTGTCAAGGATACATGTGGGGTGTGTGGTGTTTGAGGAAGAGGTTAAGGCCATTTTCTGCCCAGGTTTGGAAGCCGGCCCCTCCCTGTGGACAGGGGTGGGAGGCCTTTGTCCTTATTTTGAACTATCTATGTGCCTTCAGCACAGGGGAGTGGGACAGTGTCCAGACCAGTGGTCTAGAGCCAGGCTGGACTGAGGCATTTTTCTAGGAGTATGAATATGGGCAGATTACTTATCATGCAGAGGTTTCCTTGTGTACCAAATGGGGTTTCAATAGAATTAAAATGAAATATTTGTGATGTGTTTCATTCTGTGACTGACACATAAAAAGCACATAATAAATGAAAGGTTTTTTCTTTAAAAAAATATAGTACCAGTAGTTTGAATGAAATAAGGCAACGAACCTTAACAGAATTCAGTCAGGGGGATTTCATTTGTCTAGATTCTTCTGACCGTATATAACAGGAAACTCAAACCACAGTAGCTTAAATAAAACAATGGCATGTTGTTCTGGCTCATAAACCTGGAGGCAGGAAGGATTTGTTTTGGGCATCTGTGTTGCAGGAGCTTTTCAGCAGTACTTGGTCTCTCAGTCCTCAGGTCTTTACTTCAGCTAGGTGCTCTCCTGGGGTAGAAGAAAACAGTTCCAGCCCTGCAGCCCCCAGAGTCAAGTCTAGTGGGGCACATGCTTGGGTCTGAACCCTGGCAAACCAGGGGAACACACAGCTGATTCACCAGGCCCCAGGCACCTGCTTCCTAGTGTCCAGAGGAGTGTGGGTAGTCTGGGGCTCATGATCTGAGAGTGGAGAAGAAATCGCCCCCCCTAGAAAATCTGGACACTGTTACTGAAAGAGGTGGGTGGAGACTGGGTCACCCAAACGAAGCACAGGTTCCCTACAGGAATGACACCCATGTGTGTGCATTGGCCTCACTCACCTGCTCGTTGAGCTGTTTAGATGTTTGTGTGTGTGTGAGGGGGCAGATATACCCTGGGCGGGGTGCTGGAATGGAGCTGCTGTCTGGGAGGAGGTCATGGTAGGATGTGAGTGAGAATGACGAGAGGAAAGAAGGCGACATGGCTGTGTGGCCGGCACTGAGCCTCAGTCTCCCAGCTGTAAGGTGGGTGTCCTGGGCCACCTCCTGTGTAGGACTTTGGGGATGGTTCTGAAAACACTTGGAAAGGCCTTTTTTTTTTTTCCATTTAGGACATTTGGTGCCTTTTTTTCCATTTAGGACATTTGGTAAAATTAAGTTTGTAATTACAAACCTTCCCATAAAGAGAACTCTAATTTCAGATGGCCTTACCTGTAAATTCTTTGAACATTTATGAAGAAATAGTACAAGTCCTTTGTAAACTCTTTTAGGAAGGAGAGAAGGAATGATCATTTCCTAGGTCATTTTTGTAAGGCCAACATTACACTGATTGCAAACCAGACAAAAACATTACCAGTAAAAGAAATGCATAGACCAAAAGCACAAAATTCCTTAACAAAATACTAGCAAATCAATTCCAGGAAAATATAAAAAAAAATAATGTATCATGACCAACTGGGGTAAATCCCAGGAATGCAGGTTTGGTTTAACATTAACAAAGGAATCAATATAATTCATCATTTCAACAGAATGAAGAGGAAAAGCCCATAGGTGCAGAGTAGTCAACACCATTCATGAGAAAAATTTACAGCAAAGTAGGAATAGAAGAGAACCAATTCACCATCTGATAAAGGGCATCTACAAAAACATGTGCCAAAATCATATGCTAGTGCAGCAGGGCAAGAAGTGAACAAGTCACAGGCCCTGTCCTTGTCTGCAGTGTCTGAGGGAAGTTGGACAGGGAAAAGCATTATTGCCAAGTCATTGTGTTGGGGCCTTTGAACTCGCTGATCCATTTCCCCCAGACACTCTTCTTCCGGATGCCCAAGAGCCCACGCCTGCTGCTCCTTTACAGACATGTGGGTCTCTGCTCCCATGTCACCCTCTCCGTGAGGCTTGCGCTCACCATTCTACTGAAAATTACGGCCTTTCCCTATCTTGCTTTAATGCTTTCCGTAGCTCTATTTTCTAAGACCCCATATTCACTCATTTTGGTATTCTTGTTCTCTTCCCACTGAAATTTAAGCTCTGTGAAGGTGAGGATTAATGTATAATTAGTACTTTGTTGTATTCCCAGCTTAGAACAGTGCCTGGGACATTGCACATAACCCAGTAAATATGGATTCAGTGAATGAATAAATGAATTAGGGGCCCCAAGGAGACCAATGGTGTGGAAACTGAGAGGAGGGTAGGTGAGAAGGATCAGAGATGGGTCCATGGAAGAGTTGCCATTTGCCATAAGCCATGAGAGTTGGGCAACATGAGAGTGGGTGAGAAGGGCATGTGAAATGGAGGGAACAGTATAAGCAAAGGAATGGAGCGTGGAGGCGTGAAAGCTGAGAGGGAGGTAGAGACTTCTCAGCAGAGATTAGACTTGAAGTTGGAAGTTCAGGCTCTTTTCAAGAATGTGACCTTGCACATAGATCAATGGAATAGAATAGAGAGCCCAGATATCGGCCCGAACCAATATGCTCAATTAATATTTGACAAAGGAGGCAAGAACATACAATGGAGCCAAGATAGTCTCTTCAATAAATGGTGTTGGGAAAATTGGACAGATATATGCAAGAAAATGAAACTAGACCACCAACTTACACCATACACAAAAATAAACTCAAAATGGATAAAGGACTTAAATGTACGACAGGAAACCATAAAAATTCTAGAAGAATCCAAAGGCAACAAAATCTCAGATATATGCCGAAGCAATTTCTTCACTGATACAGCTCCTAGGGCACTTGAAACTAAAGAGAAAATGAACAAATGGGACTACATCAAAATAAAAAGCTTCTACACAGCAAAAGAAACCATCAACAAAACAACGAGAAAACCCACTGTGTGGGAAAACATATTTGCCAATGTCATATCTGATAAGGGCCTAATCTCCAAAATTTATAGGGAACTCATACAACTTAACAAAAGGAAGATAAACAATCCAATCAAAAAATGGGCAAAGGACCTAAATAGACACCTTTCAAAAGAGGACATTCAGAAAGCCAAGAGACATATGAAAACATGCTCAAAGTCACTAATCATCCGAGAGATGCAAATCAAAACAACAATGAGGTACCATCTCACACCTGTCAGACTGGCTATCATCAACAAATCAACAAACGACAAGTGCTGGAGAGGATGTGGAGAAAAAGGAACACTTGTGCACTGCTGGTGGGAATGCAGACTGGTGCAACCACTATGGAAGACAGTATGGAGTTTCCTCAAAAAACTGAAAATGGAACTCCCATTTGACCCTGTGATCCCACTTCTAGGAATATATCCCAGGAAACCAGAAACACCAATCAGAAAGGATATATGCACCCCTATGTTCATAGCAGCACAATTCACCATAGCTAAGATCTGGAAACAGCCTAAGTGCCCATCAGTAGATGAATGGATTAGAAAACTGTGGTACATCTACACGATGGAATACTCTGCTGCTCTAAAAAGGAAGGAACTCTTACCATTTGCAACGGCATGGATGGAACTGGAGAGCATTATGCTAAGTGAAATAAGCCAGTTAATGAAGGAAAAATACCACATGATCTCACTCATTCATGGATAATAGAGACCATTATAAACTTTTGAACAATAATAGATACAGAGGCAGAGCTGCCTCAAACAGATTGTCAAACTGCAGCGGGAAGGCCGGGGAGGGTTGGGGGACAGGAGGTAGGGGGGTAAGAGATCAACCAAAGGACTTGTATGCATGCATATAAGCATAACCAATGGACATAAGACACTGGGGAATAGGGGAGGCTAGGGGACTGTCTAGGGCGGGGAAATGGACACATATGTAATACCCTTTGTATTACTTTAAGCAATAAAAAAAAAAAAAGAATGTGACCTTGAACCAGGGACCCTCTCTTAGGCTTGAATTTTTGCTTGTGGCTCTAAGGATGGTAGGGTGTGGGCATTGAGGAGGCTGCTCTTGGGGCCCTGACAACAGGGATCAGGGTCAGGCTTTATTAAGAGAAGAGGATGGACAGGGTCAAGCATTAATGATCACAATATGGAAGGTCCTGCATTTTCTTCATTTCTTTAAAGAGCAGAGTTCTTGTGCTCAGAATCATGCCAAATACTGAAGGGCCACAAGCCCCTTATTTGGGAGCCTCCTCCTGTTTTCTGAACTTGAGAGCTTACTGTGTGCAAGGCCCTGTGATAAGAGCTTTGTTATTGTACTAAACCACTCTATCCCTTTGCACCAGGTACTGTTTTTATTCCCATTGTATAGAAGAGTAAATGGAGGTCTAAAGAGGTTAAGTCATTTGCTCAAGGTCACACAGCTAGTGAGTGGCAGCACCCTGCTGTCTCAGAAGTTCACCTTCCAGCAGATATCAGTAGGCAGAGAGCTGAGCAAGGCCATGTCCCATCACAGAGTGCTGCTCACCACTTAGCCGCAGGCCTTCAACTGACTGGATGACGCCCACCACGTTAGGGAGGGCAACCCTGCTTTATTCATTCCATTGGTTACATGTTGATCTCATCCAGACACCAGGGGCCCAGAGAAAGACCTTCACACTTCCATGTAGGCCTTGGGGAGTGTTGTTGAGTGGGGGATAGTGGGATAGGCATGCCCACCAGCAGCTGAGATGCATGGATGAGCCAAATATGTGCGAGCTGGAGCAGCACACACCCTTGGCGGATAATTTAAACTGGAGTCTGCTCTCAGTAGAAAAGCCTTATGAGCCAGGACCTGCTTCTTTAACAGAACATGCTGCTGCATCCAAGTGAATTGGGCTGTTGGAGTAGGAGATGTGGCTTCAGTGGGGGCAGGTTACAGTGTGGATCCACGGGAACCTCACCGTGAGCGGGACAGCGAGGCCCGATGACACATCATTGCTGGAGTCTGTGTTCTTTGTACAGCCAAAACAAATGGCTTCAGAATGTCCTAGAAGGAGTCAGATAACTAAAAATAACCTTTTGCTGTTAACAGAAACACCACCCTAGGCTGCCCTAAACGCTCTGCGGATGGTTGGGATGAGCCCCTCTGGCTTCAGATGGAGCATTCTGGAGCCCAGAGAAAATTCCCAAGTGAAAGTGGGGGTGGAGGATGTGGTTGTCCACCCCCTGGTAGTTTGCCACATCTGCTACTGACTTCTCAGCACTTTATCATTCATTATGAAGTGTTTCCAGCCCTCCCAGAGGCCTCGTGAGGACCAGTCTGGCTCCCACTGCAGTGAGCTCAGCCCAGGTTGAGTGAGTGCAGGGATTCCAGACTGCTCTAGGCCTGTGTGTGGGCTCTTTCCCTGCATGGATCTGGCTGTCTTCAGGCTGGGACAGGCCACCACTGCAGGCCTGAGGATGGGGTGGGTGCCTTCTTCCCCAGGCAGCTAGAAGAAGTAAGGCATGCTGCTTTGTCTTATCTCTGGGCTACATTTACTGCCCCGTGTCAGCCCTAAGTGCAAAGAGCCTTTCTTAAGAGGTTGTAGGAGGGTTCAGCACCTGCTACCCCCAACCAGCCCTTGGCAGAGATCAGAAGATGCCCACGGGAGTGGTGAATTAAGAATACTGTATCTGACTGGCTCTCCACCTAAAGGCCTGCCCTCAGAGCTGACTGTCCAGCCCCATAGTCACTTGCCACTCTTGGGAGTCCTTGACATGCTGCTGGGGCCATGTAATATTTGTGATATGTTGGATTAAGTAATATGTATTATTAAAATTAATTTTATCAGTTGCCCTGCCTGTGTGGCTCAGTTTGTTGGAGCTGAGGTTGTGGGTTCAATCCCAGGTCAGGGCATATATGGGAGGCAACCGATGGATGTTTCTCTCTCTCTCTCTCATCTCCGCCTCATCGGGGACATTGATAGTGAGGGGGTGGGGGTGGGGGAGGAGGAGGCGTGCACATGGTAGGCAGGGTGCATAGGGGAAATCTCTGTACTTAACTCTTAATGTTGCTATGAATCTAAAACTGCTCTAAAAATAGTCCTTTAAATTAATTTTAACTATTACATTTTTCATAAGTCAATTAGAACATTTTAAATGTGATTCACCTCATATTTCTACTGGACAGGGCTGCTTGTACTTAATAAAGCCCTACAAACAGTAGGCACACAATGAAAGGTGCAGTGTCCCAGCCAGGCTCAGAAGGCTGCCTGGCATGGCAGTTGCAGACCGAGAAGGGCTAGGGATGCGGGACGAAGGGCTTCATGCCTCTTCAACTGGAACTAGATAGCTCTGTTCTTATCAGCAGTGATTTATTTGTTGGGACTCTGTCTGAGATTAACTCACTGCTGTGAGGGAATGAGAAAAGAGGTGTCCCTAGTTTGTTCTTGAGATTAAGACTTGGAGAGGGAGTGGCATTTATATCCTAGACTGGGAGTCCAGATCTCTAGCTCCCAGCTGCCATTTAACAAGACAAACCATGCTGTTTCTCAGGGTAAAAGCAGGAAATGATAAATTGTCTTTATTTTTTCCTAATAGACTTTACTTTTCAGAACTGTTGCGGGTTCATAAAAATATTGAGCCAAATTATGGATTTTCTATATAGCACCCCTCCCCTCAGTATCCCCCATTATGAATATCCCACACTAGAGTGGTGCATTTATTACAAATGTTGAGCCTACACTGCCACATTATTGTCCATAGTCCATAGTTTATATTATAGTTTGTACTTAGTGTTGTGCATTCTATAGGTTTGGACAAATGTGTATTGCCTTGTATTATTATAGTCTCATACAGAGTAGTTTCATTTCCCTAAAAAATCCTCTATGTTCTGTCTATTCATCCTTCTCTCCCCAGTCTTTTACACAATTTTAAAATTTGGATTAATTTTAGATTTACAGGAAAGTTACAAAGATAATACCAAGTTCCTGTAAACCCTTTACCTAGCTTCCCCTAATGTTAACATCTTCCATAACCAGGAACACTTGTCAAAATCAAGAAACTGACATTGGTACATGACAGTTCACTAAACTCTAGGCTGTTTGATATAACCATTTTCTCCACTGAAGTTCTTTTTCTGTTCCTAGATCCAGTCCAGCATCAGCATTGCATTTATTTGCCCATTTCCTTTGTCTCCTCTGTCTCCTCTGATCTGTGTGAGCTTTCTAATTTGGTCTTGTTTCCACAGTAAGTGTGGTGTGTGCATACATGCATGTGTGTGCACACATGTTTGGAAGGTTTAATGTCCTTTGAAAATGCTCTTAAGAGTTCCAAAGCTATGGCCAGTTAAATGGGGTGTGTTTCCAGCATGGGTGTGAGCATTTTGCCACAGCTACCTTCTCTCACCTCTTGTATATTCTTGTCCATTTTGTTGTCTGCCCTCAGTCTCTGAAACTGTCTTTTCTCAGAAGTCTCTCAGTGATGCATTTTCTCAGGGGCTTAGACTTCTTCCCTTAACTGTGGGTGAGGTTTATTGCAGAGTACTTTCAGGCACCTTGCCAGCAGCTCGCGTGCCTGTGATGTCTGTGCAATCAAAGCACCCTTAGGTGTGTTTGCAGTCACTACTGTGCCGACTTGGCTCTGGGAGAGCCACTTGGCATCAAACTGGAGAGCAGGGAGAGGTCTGTTTGGGTGTGTTTAACATCACTGCTTTTAAACACCAGGCAGTTTTTACAAATTTCCTTCTGAATATTCTAGGATGTTGATGTATCAGTGAGTTTAAGCCGAGGCCAGGAAGGAAGTAGAGAAACATGTGCCTGCTCTGCTGGGTGCTGTGCTGAGTGTAGGCCTAGGAAGGAGCATCGAATTCTCTGCACAGTAGGTTCCCCTTTCCTGGTTCCTCAGTCACACTAGCAGCTCACTGAGGGCAGCACCTTATTCTCTGATCTATAAATGTACATCAGATTGGAATGCTTAGCAGCGGTTCTCAACCTATGGGTCGCGACCCCTTTGGTGGTCGAACCACCCTTTCACAGGGGTCGCCTAAGACCATCCTGCATATCAGATATTTACATTACAATTCATAACAGTAGCAACATTACAGTTATGAGGTAGCAACGAAAATAATTTTATGGTTAGGTCACAACATGAGGAACTGTATTTAAAGGGCTAGAAGGTTGAGAACCACTGGCTTACTGGCTTAAGATCCCCAGTGCTTGTCATTGCCCTTTGAATAAACGGAAGCTCCTTACTGTGGCCCTCAATGCCTCCTGGCCTCATCACCTCCTGTCTTCTTGACTTCAGCTCCTCTGGTGTCTTTGACCTAACCCCCTGCCATCAACTTGACTAAGACCCTGGCATCTCCTTGAATTCAAAACCCGCTATCTCCTTGACTTCAATCCCTGACCTCAGCCCCTGCCATTCTCCTTGAGCTTAGCACCTCTTATCTTCTGGAGCCCTTTCATTCTTTGAGCACACCTAGCTGCTTTCAACCCCAGGGCCTTGGCTGACCGGTCCCCAGCCTGATACACCTGTGTTTGCGTGGTGTCACTGAATGGCCACTTCAGAGCGGCTTCCCTGAGCCCTGTCTGCAGACAGCTGTAAGGGTAGCGCTCATCCTGTGATCTTCGTGGTGAGTCCACTCTGCTTGCACCCCTCCCTCGCCTCTCACCGCAACTGGGAACTGTTGTATCACATGTTGTAGGTGAGAAAACATGGCACTGATCCTGGATACCTCCCAGAGTCATGCTGTCCCTTCATCCTTTTATTCTGGAGGCCTGTCTCTCCATGGGAAACCACCTCACAGATTTGGCTGATCATTTGTTTGTGTGTTGATCTGCCTTTCTTAACCACATCGACATGATGTTGGCTTCATCACATGGGGGCTTGAAGTCATTGTGGTCATCTTCAGCTTTGGTAGAATTTATTTGGGGATGGAAGCTAATGTTGGAGCCTCCTGTGTGCCAGGCCTGGCGTAGAGTCATGAGGGGTACACCGTGTCTTTTCTTCACCGGAGACCATAGGCAGTTTTCCTCCTGGTGTAGAATTATTTTCAAGCCCATAGAATAATCTCGTAAGATGCCTATCTAGTGAACATTGAGGTGGCTTCCAAGTCTTTGGTCTCCTGCTGGGTTATTTTAGCAGGGGTGTGTGTGCAGAGGTTCCACATCCACAAATTGTCCCCCTTCTATCAGAGGGGTCTTGGCTGGGCCCTGTTTCTCCTCTGGATTTGAAGTTTGTGGAGACTACCACCTTTATTCTGTGTTTGAGTCTGTGACAGAGCCTCATATGGGGAGCCGTCTTTGGCTTCTGCTCCCAGCTGTGCCTTGTGGGATGGCTTCAGAGAGCAAATTCTTGTCTTCTTACCACAGGTCATCGACCCGGCCAGAGGTGGCCAGCATCGAGCCGCTGAGCCCAGACGAGCAACAGTGCTCCCAGAAGGCAGTGGTGCAAGCCCGTCTGTCCCAGCCTGCCCGCCTGACCAGCATCATCTTTGCAGAGGACATCAGTAAGGGCTTTGAGTGTCCTGTGTGTTCCCTGGGGGAAACCATGTAGCAAACATCCCACTGAGAGCCCAGCCATAGATGCCACTAGAATCCATGGCAGTGCTATCTATTTCTCCTGTTGGGTCAGAGGACACCCAGGCAGGATAGGGACACTGAGCAAGCAACATCATTACCCTGGTCCCTCCTGCCAGCACTTTGTACAGTTTTCCCTGTCATGGAGGCTGGCTTTCATTTCTAAATTAGTATTTATTACGCAAATAACTCATAATGAATATTGAATCAAAATGAACAAAGTTGTAATCCTTTCACTTCCCCATATTTAATTTACCATATTATGGTTGTAAAATGCTTAAAAAATAA
This sequence comes from Myotis myotis, assembly GCF_014108235.1. Lineage (NCBI taxonomy): Eukaryota > Metazoa > Chordata > Mammalia > Chiroptera > Vespertilionidae > Myotis > Myotis myotis. Next base: position 101,416,288 of record NW_023416324.1, on the reverse strand, counting down.
TATAATTTTCTGTCTTGCTTTTCTTCCACCTAACATGATATGAACAGTTTTTCATCTCATTATAGAATTATTTTTAATGGCTGAGTTATATTCTTAACAGGAAGTTGTCCTGTAATCATTCCTTACATTGGACATGTATGCTGTTTTTAGATGTTTATTTCAGTGTTACATAGAAAAGTAAAAATTCTTATTCAGAGAATTATTTTGGGTTCTGTTAGCCATTTCCAGCTAATGATAGATTCCCAGTTTTACTGGGTCTCACAGCATGTGAATATTTTTAAGGTTTTTGATATGGGGCTGTATTGATTTCTAACAAAGTACATTAATAGTGCACATGAAGTTTCATATGGTGCCTGGAGAATGGTCAGAGTGATTTTGAGTCACATGCTGTTATTTTTGCACTAGGGAGTTCTCCAGCTAATACCATTTATGTGTCTTATTTGTGGAGCAAGTAAAACATCTGTGCTCATGGGAACACAGTCCTTTTCTTCTGCTGTAGAGCTGATAGTCTTATGTAAAAACACCAGTGTAGATCAATAAACACCACCAGGCAGAATTCCTAATCTCACTGTAGGGACAGGCATCAGAACAGTACTATCTTTTTGGATGCTCCTCATCGTACTATATGTCATCTAACATAATGACTATGCCCGGAAAGTACAATGTTTCCTCAGAGGAGTGTTCTGCACACAGCTTTAAATGCTGGTGCTCATGTTGGAAAGGCACACAGTGGGCAGTGAGCATGCCTCTAAAGTGCTTACTCTTTGAAAGTCCATGCTGACTTTCAGAAGAGCGTGTGCTGGTCAGCTGCTTGCCTTCTGAGGCTTAATTTGGTTCTTCCAGCCCTGTTTTGTGGTGCTTGTTTTGTTGGCTGCTCTAGTCTTTGCCAAAGTGTAAAACCACCTGACCTGCAAAGCCCTGGAGGTGGGTGGCAGTCATGCCCTGGCACTCCGTCTGACCCCTGGGTCCTGTCCCTTTAGCCACGGGCCAGGTCCTGCGCTGTGATGCCATCGTTGACCTCATCCATGGCATTCAGATCGTCTCCACGACCCGCGAACTCTACCTGGAGGACTCGCCCCTGGAGCTGAAGATCCAGGCTCTGGACTCTGAAGGTGAGGACATCCTCCTGGCAGTCTCTGTTTCTTTCTTCCCTGTGTCCAGTCCTACCATTCCACACAGAAGGCTGCTCCAGCCAGGAAAGTGAGGTTGGTGATGGGGATGGGGAGGAGGCTTGAAGAGCTCTGGACTACCTGGGAGGTAAACCCCAGGCCCTTGGTGTCAGGGATGCCATGGCCACTCTTGTTTACTGGTCTCTGTAGTAGGGCTGGTGAGGTGAGAGCTTTTGTAGCCTCTGGAGGCTGACTTCAGACATGTGCATAGGGATTGTGTTTGGTAAAGGCATTTCTTTGAAAAGTGATATCTGAATGATGAGAAGCTGGGATAGGCTCCTGTGTTACTAGGTTGTAAACAGTGGGAGGCATTCTCCTTGCTTGGCTTTGAGTGCTGCTATGACTTCCTGGTCCAGATGGCAGATTGTGTGTGTGTTTGCTTTGTGTGTGTGTGTGTGTGTGTGTGTGTGTGTGTGTGTGAGAGAGAGAGAGAGAGAGAGAACAGATAGACTCTGGCACACATGTATACTGCTGTCCTCATGTAGTATCTTTCTTCATTTTATCAGAATCAAATACTGAATTGTTCTTAGATCTATTCTGGCAGTCGTCAGACTATCTTCACTGTAGCCTGACCTTGTGGTAAAGGAACAAAGGGAAATTTTGTAGGTTAGATTATTTTTCTTTTCCTTTTAAATTAAATTTAATTAATTTATTTATAAAATTATTTGTCAGTTACAGTTGACATACTTTAATTTTCTCAATTACAGTTGATAGGCCTTGTTGTCAGTACATCAGAATGGCCAAGGCCGCTCTGAACATGAGACTAATTAGGGTGCCCAAGGCCAAGATACCATGAATAGCTGCAAGGCCACAGTGATCTCACGGTACGGTACGCTGTGCCCTTCTGTAACCCAAATGATTGATGTCACTGTTGGCAACTAGCCTTCTTTGTCTCTGGAGTAATATACAGGTTACTGACCAGGAGTCTGCTAGCGAGAGAGAGCAGCTGGGAGAGGAGTGTGTGGAGAAGCAGAGGCGGTAGGCACAGAGAATGTAGCTTCTGTGTGTGCTGGAGAGGCTAGAGGGCTCAGATGGAGCTGAGAGCTGATACTGGTACGATGTAACGCTAAGAACTCACAGAGAGCTCAGATATAGCCACCATGTTAATCATCCAATGTGCTGGGACAGTGAAGCTTAGAAGTAGTTACTGTGTGAGGCTACAGAGACCAGTCAGTGTGCTGGGCAGGAGAGACAGGAGAAGCTGCTGAGCCAGAGAGCTGAGATATCACTATGATGCAAAGCGGTAAGTTTAGAGGCAGCATGCGGCTGCTCAGATAGTAACTGTGGGTACAGAGACTGATGCTACTTTATGGGAAAGATATGTATTTACCAGCCGGTGTCCAGCTGCCTGCCTGTATGGACATTGTCGTGAAGAATTGTCGTGTCTAATGGCTGTATGGCCACTGGTTTCTGCAATAAAGACGCATTCTTATATACCCTCAACCTCTCATGGCTTCTCCATCTGCCCCACGAATTGACCTGTATAACTAGTGAGCACAGGATAAAGGAGGAACTTGGACTAAGTTCCCAACAGTTAGTACAGTGGGCAGGGTTCGAGGAAGAATTAGCCCTGTGCTTGGCTTAGTCGAATGGGAAGAATTTAGAAGAATATATGGACTCAAAGCCACTCAGAGCTAAAAAAGGAAGGGATTAATAAGTACACAATTACAAAATAGTCATGGGGATGTAAAGTACAGCACAGGGAATACAGTCAATAATATTCTAATAACTGTGTACGGTGCCTGGAGGGTACTTGAAATATCAGGGGATCACTTTGTCAAGTGTATGATTGACTAACCACTATGCTGTACACCTGAAACTAATACAGAATAATATTGAATGTAAACTGTAATTGAAAAATGAAATTTGACTTCTGATCAAGATGACAGTGTAGGTAAATGGGATATTTGCCTCCTCTCAAAATTGCATCTAAACTACAGAATAGTTATCACCACCTGAAATCAAGCTGAATGGAAGTCCTACCACTAGGGAATTAGAGAAGCAGCCCCATCGAAGCTGGTCGGGGCAGAGATGTGGAATGGGCTGGTCCCACACCCACATGTGGTGGACAGAAGTCCAGAGGGATATCTCAGCTGCAGAGGTCCCCACTGAAGAGTGAGGGGTCCAGCCCCATACCAGCCACCCCCCGGCCCCCAGGTTCCAGTGCTGGAAGAGAAGTCTCCACCACTTCTGGCTGTAAAAACCAGCAAGGACTGAAGCTGAGGAAGACGGAGGCTGCTGAAATCCCAGGAGGTTCCTTGCAAGCATGTCAAACTTATGGCCCGCCACAGGTTTGACATGCTTGTCAGGTTCTGCACAGCCCTGGCTAGTGTGGCTCAATTGGTTGGAGTATTGTCCTGTACACTGAAAGGTTGCAGGTTCTATTCCCAGTCAGGGCATATACCTAGGTTGCAGGTTTGAGCCCCAGTCAGGGGGTATACAGGAAGGTAACCGATTGATGTTTCTCTCTCACATTGATGTTTCTCTCTGTCCTCTCCTTCTCCTCTCTCTAAGATCAATAAACATGCCCTGGTATGAAAATGAAAATAAATAAATAAAACAAAGGGCCTGCACATGGACTTAGTCAGATTCACTACCTCTGAGCTCCAGCACTTGGGCAGCAACTTGAAAGGCACCAGAGGCAAATGGGGAGGAAGTGAATTGTCCAGCATTAGGATGAGAAGTGGGGTAGGCAACTTTGTCCAGACAGAAGTGCTGGCAGAGGACATTGTTCCTTTGATGAGGCTAACCCCCACAGAGCCAACAGGCCAGAGCCACTCTTTGCTCCATCCTAGTGATTTCCCGAGACCCCACCCCACCACACCCAGCTTTCAGGCCCACCCAAGCTGTTTCCAGTGGCCTTTCCATACTAATGGCCTGTTTTGGCTCATGCTTCAGATTTTTCTAAAATTTCTCAAGCAAGTAGCATCTGCCTGCAGCGAGCCTGCACCCCCTCTCTAAGTGGCCCCAAGCCCGGCACTAGCAGCAGCTTGCCTTGCTTCACAGCTTGGCCTCTCCTGGGCACCTCCAAGCGCAGCACAAGTAGCAGCCATCTGTAGATCGCTTTGTAGCTCATGCTGGGTGGCCCTGGGCAGAACACAGGTAATGCCTGATCTTGGCCTGCACCTCCCAGGAGGCCCCAGAGCCAGTGCACCCAGTGGACAGCTTCAGATCAAATCAAAGCACTGCCACCCAACCGCCTTGATAAGCAACACACTTAAGGGGTGGACTCAGCAGGTACCAGAACCCTGCTGAAGTAAGTCCTGCTCTGTAGGATGGGCCCCTGCATAGCTGATCCTCCAGGGTGGTTGGAGGTTGGTGGTCACAGCCAGTCCTTGCAGCTGATTGGCCTGAGGGGGTAAATCCCTCCCATTGACATGCCAACAGCAGTTGAGGCTCAACTACAAGAGGAAGGTGTACAAAGCCAACACCCGCATGTACCTTTGAGTTCCCAGATTTTGGTGGTCAGGGAGGCTGTGCCATTGGACCCTACAGAACACCTACTACATTAGGACACTCTACCAAGCCTGGGAGACGTAGCAGCTCTACCTAATACATAGAAACAAGCACAGGGAGGCTGCCAAAATTAGGAGACAAAGAAACGTGGCCCAAATGAAAGAACAGAGCAAAACTCCAGAAAAAGAACTAAACAAAATGGAGACAAGCAATCTGCTAGATGTAGAGTTGAAAACACCAGTTATAAGGTGGCTCAGTGAACTTAGTGAGAACTTCAACAGCATAGAAAAAAGGACATGGAAATCATAAAAAGAACCAGTTAGAATGAAGGATACATTCACTGAAATGAATAATTACAGAGAGTCAACAGTAGAGTAGATGAAGCCAAGAATCAAATCAGAGATTTGGAATATAAAGAAGCAAAAAACACCCAGTCAGAACAACAAAAAGAAAAATGAATAAAAAAAAAATGAGGACAGTGTAAGGAGCCTCTCAGACAACTTCAAGCACACCAGCATTTGCATAGTGTGGGTACTGGAAGAAGAGAGAGCGAGCAAGAAATTGAAAACCTATTTGAAAAAATAATGACAGAAAACTTCCCTAACTTGGTGAAGGAAAGACACACACATGCCCTGGAAGCACAGAGGGTCCCAAACAGGATGAACTTAAAGAGGCCCACACCAGGACACATCATAATCTACACTAATAAAAGACAAAGATGCTAATTGACCATACCTCTGCTACGCCCAAGCCTTGCCCACCAGCCAATCAGAGCGACTGTATGCAAATTAACCCACCCAAGATGGCGGTCGGCAGCCACGGAGCTGGAGCAAGCAGGAGACTTGGTTGCCCCGGTGATGGAGGAAGCCAAGCTTCCCGCCCACCCTGGCCATCTGTGGCCTCCACAAAATGCAACAAAGTTTCAATTATAGAAGATAAATAAATCCCAGATACCTGCTTCTAGCCAGCTTCCACTGGGAGCGTGGGTGGCTGGGGGCTGTGGCCAGCCTACAAACAGCCATCAGCCCCTCACCCAGGCTGGCAAGGCACCCCAGGGGGGACCCCCAACCTGAAGGGTCTGTGGCCAGCCTGCAAACAGCCATCAGCCCCTCACCCAGGCTGGCAAGGCACCCTAGGGGGGACCCCACCCTGAAGGGGCTGTGGTCAGCCTGCAAACAGCCATCAGCCCCTCACCTAGGATGGTCACACCCTCATGGGGTGAGGGTCCCCACTGGGGGCCTTGGCCAGCCTGCAAACAGTCATCAGCCCCTCACCCAGACTGGCCAGGCACCCCAGCAGGACCCACCCACCCTGAAGGGGATGTGGCCAGCCTGAAAACGGCTTTCAGCCCCTCACCCAGACTGGCCAGGCACCCCAGCAGGACCCCCCACCCTGAAGGGGGTGTGGCCAGCCTGAAAACGGCCCTCAGCCCCTCACCCAGGCTGGCCAGGTACCCCAGGGATGACGTCCCCCCACCCCCCCGTGAAGGGGCTGTAGCCAGTGTGCAAACAGCCATCAGCCCCTCACCCAGGCTGGCCAGGCACCCCAGAGGGGACCCCCACCCTGAAGGGGCTGTGGCCAGCCTGCAAACAGCCATCAGCCCCTCACCCAGGCTGGCCACACCCTCATGGGGTAAGGGTCCCCGCTGGGGGTCTTGGCCAGCCTGCAAACAGCCATCAGCCCCTCACCCAGGCTGGCCACACCCTCATGGGGTAAGGGTCCCCGCTGGGGGGCTTGGCCAGCCTGCAAACAGCCATCAGCCCCTCACCCAGGCTGGCCAGGCACCCTAGCGGGACCCCCACCCTGATCCGGGACACCAGGGCAAACCAGCCAGCCCCCACCCATGCGCCAGGCCTCTATCCTATATAATAAAAGGGTAATATGCAAATTGACCCTAACAGCAGAGTGACTGGGAATGACTGGTCACTATGACACACACTGACCACCAGGGGGCAGACGCTCAATGCAGGAGCTGCCCCCTGGTGGTCAGTGTGCTCCCACAGGGGGAGCTCTGCTCCGCCACAAGCCAGGCTGATGGCTGCCAGTACAGCGGTGGTGGTGGGAGCCTCTTCCGCCTCCTCAGCAGCACTAAGAATGTCTGACTGCAGCTCAGGCCTGCTTCCCGCTGAAAAGTGGACATCCCCCAAGGGCTCCCGGGCTGCCAGAAGGATGTCTGACTGCCAGCTTAGGCCCAATCCCCCAGGGAGCGGGTTTAAGCCAGCAGGTGGTCATTCCCTGAGGGGTCCCAGACTGGGAGAGGGCACAAGCCGCACTGAGGGACCCTCCTGAGTGCACAAATTTTTGTGCACCGGGCCTCTAGTTAAAATATAAAAGGGTAAAGACAAAGAATCTTAAAAGCATCAAGAGAAAAGAAAGCAGTTAGTTAACTACAAGGAAGCCCCCATAAGAGTGTCAGCTGATTTCTCAACAGAAACTTTGCAGGCCAGAAGGTATTGGCAAGAAATATTAAAGTGATGAACAGCAAGGACCTGCAATCAAGGTTATTCTACCTAGTAAAGCTATCATTTAGAATTGAAGGACAGATAAAGAGCTTCATAGACAAGAAAAAGCTAAAGGAGTTCATCACCACCAAACCAGTATTACAATAAATGTTAAAGGGTCTTCAAGAAGAAGAAGAAGTAGGGGGAATGGGGAGGGGCAGAAGGAAGGGGAACGAGAGAAAAAATATGAACAATAAAATGGCAATAATTACATATCTATCAACAATTGAACCTAAAAAAAATAAATGAACAAGCACAACAGAAACAGACTCATAGATACAGAGAACATTTTAGTGGTTGCCAGATTGGACGGGGCTGGGTAGATGGGTGAAAGAGGTGAAGGGCTTAAGAAGTACATATTGGTAGTTACAGAACAGTCACAGAGATGTAAATTACAGCATAGGGCAGTGGTCGGCAAACTCATTAGTCAACAGAGCCAAATAGCAGCCGTACTTCTTCAAAATAGACTCGCCCAGGACGAAAACTGACTTCTGCGCATGGGCCACGAAGTTTCGATCACACTGTACATGCGTGCCCGCACGTGGTATTTTGTGGAAGAGCCACACTCAAGGGGCCAAAGAGCCGCATGTGGCTCGCGAGCCGCAGTTTGCCGACCAGGGGCATAGGGGATATGGTCAGTAATATTCTAATAACTATGTATGGTGTCAGATGAGTGTGAGATTTATTGGGATGATCACTTGGTAAATTATATAATGTCTAATCACTGGTGTGTACACCTGAAACTAAAAAATAATGTATGTCAACTGTAATTGAAATTGAAAAATGATTTTAAAAAGTTTAAAAATAGTTTCAGGTGTACAGCATAGTGAATAGACATTTATATACCTCATGAAGTGATCACCCTGTTGAATCTAGTATGTAGGTTAAGATTCTTGTTGAAGAAAGCAAGTTAGGCACAAGATGCCTTTAAGATGAAGGATCTTCTAAAATTTCAAGTTCAAACCAAGTCACATCTTATCTTGGAAATCTTCCCTGACCACTCTCCCCCACCCCCTCTAACCCGCCCCCGCTTTTTAAAAACGTTTCTAGATGGAGCTTTCTCAGCGTAGGTAGTATTGACATTCCCTTTCAAGGGAAGATAATTCTTTATGGCAAAAGGCTGTCTATAACGCTTCATAGGATGTTTAGCAGCATCCCTGGCCTCCACCCACTAGATGCCAGCAGAACTCTCCAAGTTGTGACAACCAAACATATCTCTAGCCAGTGCCAGATATCCCTTGGAAGGGGTACAACTGTTCTGGGGACATCTTTCCAATCTTCCCTTCCTCTGTGTGTTCATCCATCAAATAAGTTGCCTACCTTATCTGTTTTCTGGTCTGTGAAAGTAAGATAGGGGATTGAAGGACTTGGTAAGAAGTGTGTAAAGGGTTTAGTGCTGCATGGTGCATATGAGTACTCATTAAGCCCAGTAGTGTCTGTGCACTTTCTACATATCTAGCACTCTTCCAGGTCTGGGGGTGCTGCCTGGAAAGGGAGGGCCTGACCTCTGCTCCCAGATTCTCCGGCTTTGGGGAAGGTCCCTGTGTAAATAAATGCCCACATGCATCTCAGTAGGTGCTGTTGAAAGTCAAATTAGATGCAAAGTGTGAATGGACCACAGAGTTTGGGGGAGCCAAACCCTGGGAAGGTTGGAGGTGAATTGTGTAGGACAGAGGTCAGGACAGTTTCTTAGAAGACATGATGGTTGCCTGATCCTTGAGGATGTGAGGTTTGCTAGGAAGGGAAGGCCATTTTATTTTGAAAGCGACTGAAGCTCAGACAGGGGTAGGTTGCAGAATGTAAAGGATCCTGTGTGTCATGTGTGGGATTTGCACTTGGCCTTAGAACAGAGGGCGCTGAGGAAGGAGTTTGTGCAGTGAAGTGATAGGAGCTTACCTGCAGGACTCTGGGGGGTGGCGTGGGGGGGGGGGCCATTTGCTCTTCTTGGGAACAAATGACCAAAATTTGAGGCCACAAAGGTGCCAGGCACTCCTCTGAACACTTCATATTTTCCAGCTCATTTCATGTGCAGGGGATGAGACTGTGGCACAGAGTGAACACACACATGCATGCACACAGACATGTCCTTAGTATGTATCAGAGCCAGAGTCTGAGCTCCAGCCTGGTCCCAGAGTTCACTGTCTTGGCTGGGGGTTAGCAAACTGTGAAAGGCTAGAGAGTGAACGTTGTAGGCTCTGCTGTCTGTACAGTCTCTACTGCAGTTACTCAGCTCTGCCATTGTTGCTCTAAGCAGTCTTAGATGGTGTGTAAATGAATGGACATAGCTGTGTTGTAATAAAACTTTATTTAGAAAAACTGGCAGTGGGCCAGAGTTGTCCCCGGGACTAGTTTAGTTTACCCATCCTTGCTCTTGGCCACTGTTCTATTTCCCATCTTAAGTCACTTTTTTAAAAAGTGACAGATTTTAAAAAGATTTGTTCTTTTTTATTGATATTTTATATCATGGAATTCACCTGTTTAAAGTGTATAATTCATTGTTTTTTAATATCTTCACAAAATTGTGCAACCATTACCACTAATTGTAGGACATTTTTATCACTGTGAAAAAGAAACCCATACTCATTAGTAGTCACTTTTCATTCTTTCCTCTCTCCAGCCCATGGCAACCACTGATCTACTTTCTGTGTGAATAGATTTGCCTATTGTGGGCATTTCATATAGACAAAATCAGACACTCTGTGACCTTCTGTGACTGGCTTTTATTGCACATAATGTGTTTCAGGTTCATCCCTGCAGTAGCATGTGCTTCTTGGGTATAGACCCAGGAGTGGAAATAATTTTTATTTGAGGAACCACCAGGCTTTCTTCCACAGCAGCTATCCTATTTTACATTCCCACCTGCAATGCATGAGGCTTCCAGTGTTTCTACATCCTCACTAACACTTGTTATTGTTCATCTTCTTCTTTATAGTTGAGTCATTTTTCTGCTAGGTGTGCATCCTTTCCCTTAGGCGGTTAGTGGCAATGTCAGGAGTGGGAAGGTGTTTGTTCCTGGCCTGCCCCTGCAGGACAGGTGCCCAGTGGCCCTTGGTAGTCACCTTTCCCACTCCTGAGGTTTCAGTGGCACATGAGACCAGTTCCAGAGTAGGAATTCGAGGTTCACCAGCTGGCCTACAAATGCTGGATCATTCATTAATCGCCCAGATCAGCAGTTCTCAACCTGTGGGTCGTGACCCCTTTGGGGGTCGAACGACCCTTTCACAGGCGTCGCCTAAGACCATCTGAAAACACATATATGATTACATATTGTTTTGTGATTAATCACTATGCTTTAATTATGTTCAATTTGTAACAATGAAATTGGGGGTCACCACAACATGAGGAACTGTATTAAAGGGTCGCAGCATTAGGAAGGTTGAGAACCACTGGTCCAGATCAAGGCCCCGCCTTTGCAGTAAGCATGTGGTTCACTACCTTCCTCATTGTTCACTGTGAGGGTGTCACACTTTCTAGTTGGTTAACCTTCCCCAGAAATCCTTGGATCAGAACCTCAGTTATCTCTTCTTTCTTTTCCCTGAGCCTTTGTCCTCTTTACTAGCCACAGTGTCCTTTGTCAAGAGGAACTTGACCTTTGTAACCTTTGAGGACATAACAGTCTCAGAAAGGACACATCTTATCTAGACTGGTTGGTGTTTGTCAAAAAGACTCTGCTTATGGCTCAAGAAGCATTGTTAGGTGCCTTCTGTATACCATGCACTGTGCCAGGCCCTTTACAAGTGCAGTCATTTACTCCCAATGGATAAAGCTTGTTGCATAGACAAGGAGACTGAGGCCCAGAGCTTAAGTAACTTGCTCAAGGTCCCACAGCTCATGGGTGGCAGAGTATGGGTTGGAACTCAGGATGTCTGATTTTGTTGCTTGAGCTCTTGTCCCCCAGGGCACATCGCCTGTTTCCTGCTGCAGTGTGTTTCCTGGGTGGGCTCTGCACAGGGCTGGGGGCCATCCTTTTGGCCCAGGGGCATCTGCAGAGTGACTGTTTTGAGCTAATGTTTTTCACAGTATTTTTCAGCCCCCACACACCTCATACATGGCAAAATTAGACAAGCTCAGGGTCACCAGTGATGTCCCCCTCTTTCCCCCTCCCCCTTTCCTTATGCTGCATGTTCTTCTCAGACCACCTTCCAGCGTTTCTTCCTATTTCTGCTTTCAAAAGCCCTGGTCCCTCTGGATATTCCCTTTTAGACATTCTCCCAGGGAGCTCTCCCTGACCACGAAGGAAAAATCTGTCCCTCCCTTCTGACACTACTGGGTGTGGGGCATTTTTCACTCTGCATTGTCCAGTCCAGCACTTGCAGAGCAGAACAGGGCTGACCTCATTCTTCTGGCCTCTCTGTGTTTGACACTGGACTTTGGGCCCAGTGGGCATTCATCAGAGATTTGTTAAGTTGAATTGCTTAATGTTTTTCTGTGGTCCCCAGACCAGGACAGGGGAGGTACAGCCTCCGGAGATTGGACCCTGGGTTTTATTTCTCAATATTAACACTTGGCTGTGAGGCTGCAAGGTCATGGGCTTAGTCTGTCCCACATAGTACGTGCTAATAGCTACTTTTGGAATGGAAAAAGCAAAACTTTAGGCAGAAGTTTTTTTGACATCCCCCATCCCCTACCTTACCAGCCCCACATATTCCTGCTGCATGCATCAGTCTGAGATGTGCCACACATTCCTCTGTCCTCCCATTTGAACATGGTGGGCATGCAGGAGAGGCTGGGTGGGGCAGCAAATCAGAACTATATGAAAACAAATTTCCTATTGCCATTTTTCATCTTAAGAGACCCCAGCAGGCCTCCCCCAGCCTCAGTCTTGTCCTCAGAAGGTCTTCTTGGATAGTACTTGCTCACGGGGACTGTCCAGCGCTGCCTAGGCACCTTGCTGGGGCCCTTTCACCATTTGATCTTACCAACAACCCTGTGCATTGGTATTTTTATTCCTATTTTACAGTGAGAAAAGTGGTGCTCAGAGATGACCTGGGTAGGTCAGTACACTTTAGTGATGCTTGAATGGACATGTGCCAAGAAAGCTTTTGTATTGAATTTCTGGTCATGCTTTGACAGTCTGCTGCGATAATAGGGAAATCCATTCTTCTCCCAATTAAGTGGATTGCAGAGTCAGCATGTTTGGCTCTGCCACCAGAAAGGGGGGGGGGGGGGTTTGGACTGGCTTTGCTTTAGGCATTCCATTTTGACTCAGTGGGCAGGAGGTTCTCATAGTCAGAACCATTAAACAGAGGAATGGGCTATATTGGGAGTTGGTGAGTTGCTCCTCACTGGGTGAGCAGGAAAGGTATAGGTCCCTGCAGCAGGGAGTCCTTGGGTTGGACTCTTGCAGCCAACATGCTTCACTGGCATGGGTTTTATCATCTACCTTCTTGCCTAATGCCTGAATACTGGGGAGACAGGTTACTTTGGTGAAAATGCTTTGAGGTTTAAGAAATCACATACCTTTACCTTTTGTTTGCTCAAAATCATTTATTGAGCACCTACAATGTGTGTCAGGCCCTGCCAGGGTACCACAGAGATAATTGGGATAGTCCTGTCCTCCTGAGTTCCCGGTAATGACAGTACTCAGACAGCTGAGCACACTCTGTATAGTGGGAGGGCCATGCGCCGGCACTGAGAGCATGGCTCTCCTGCCCGCTAGGCTGGGGTCCAGTTTTTGGGGGAGGAGGATGCAGGATCCTTGCAGCTGCCTCCCTCCCTTGGTTTTTGCCCTGTCCTATTCCCTTTTGCACCCTATATGTTACTCATTGTCCACTCAGGAAAGAACTGGGTGAGTTGTCACAGCAGCTGGGTATTCTGGGTCCTCCCTTGGAGCTCCAAATATGTTACTCATTGTCCACTCAGGAAAGAACTGGGTGAGTTGTCACAGCAGCTGGGTATTCTGGGTCCTCCCTTGGAGCTCCAAGCTTGTGTCCATTGTGCATGGGGTTTTTCTTCCCTTCTTCTGATCAGTTGCTAAGTTGATGGAAAGACATCTAAGGAATGGTAAGGAATGGTCTCCCGTCATAATAAGTGCCCTGAAAAGTAATGACAGTGACAATTTTGTGGAACTTTTGATAAGCACTGTCTAATTTGACCTCTGAAACCTCACAGGAGGTGTGGGGTACAGGATCCCAGTCCTCTCTCACTCTAAACACCATGCCTTGTGTGCTGGAAAACGCCTTTCTAGGCTCCAGGTGCTCTGCTTTGGAGGCTGGACAGGCAGGGAATATAGATGATGGGGGTGGAGTGGATGTGGGACAATAGGGTGTGGTGGGGAAGGTGGCACACCTGTGATCATGTCCCTCTAGAGAGGCTGAGCCAGCTAGCTACTGCTCACAGGAAGGAATAGAGCCCAAGAGCTTGGACCTTTAGACTTTTCAAGAGCAAGGCCAGATGCACATGGCTTCCCATCAGCCCCACCCTGGAGGCCAGGGGTCTCAGTGTCAAGGTGAAGAGACAAGAATCCCCCAGCCATTTGAAGCCAGCCAGCAGGTCGGGGATCTGCCTCTCCTCTGAAGTTTCTTTCCCTGTGTAGGGAGGTGGTAGCAAGAATGGATGAATCAGGTCTCAAGAGCTGCTGCCTAAACTGTAAAGTGCTTATAGGCGCTAGGGGTGATGGTGTTACGCACTACACTGAACCTGCTGTGAGCAAAGCGGGAGGTACAGCGGGAAGCACACAGCATTCATCTGAGACAGGTCTGGGTTCACATCCCAGCTTGGCCCCTCACAGCCTCAGGACCCTGATCCTTTAAGCCTCAATTTCCCACTGCCCTCACTCCTCCTTGCAGGGGCCTGAGGACTTTCCCTTCCCTTGGCCCTAGGAAGTTAACTCCAGCATGTTTACCACCCTTCCCCCATCTGCTCTTATAGGGAACACATTCAGCACCCTGGCTGGACTGGTCTTTGACTGGACAATCATGAAGGACACGGAGGCCAGCCGCTTCTCCGACTCCCACAGTGCACTACGGTGAGAACTACCTCTCCTGTGAAGGGAAATGGGAAGGGGTGTCACTTGGCTCTGAACGGGCTGGAGGCTTTCATCGTGATCATTGCTGCTGTCAGTGAGGGGCGATTGCCAGTATGCCAGCCAACATTCCTCGGGACTGATTTAGGAAAAAGTGTTTTGGCCCACACAGTTGTGCGTGAATTTTGATGCTTTTGCAGCCCATTGGGTGTGTTCTGTGAGCAGCTGTCAAGGAGGCTGAGTGTCCAACTATAGAAGAGAAAACTTGTCCCTGGTAATGGGGTACAGGGAAGGGTTCTGTGTATCCCCAGAGGGCAGTCTCCTATTTGGGGACGGTTAATGGGGAGACAGGTTCCAGCTAAGAGGACATTCTCGGATGTAAGAGGCTGTGTTCCCAGCACCAGAGTACAGATGGATTCCTTACCTATCTTGACTCAGTAACTCCTCCCAATAGCTATGTGGGCTTACGTACCACGATTTTCTCCACTTTTCAGACAGAAACTGAGAGTTTGAAGCCTTTTGTCTCATATTAGTAAATGGCGTAGATAGAGTTTAAACCAGATCTGTATAAATCTTCACTATGAATATGGTAGCCACCACCTCATCCTGGCTGTTTGCATTTACGTTAGGTAGAATGAGGAGCCCAGGTCTTTAGGTACACTAGCTGCATCTGTGGTGCGTATCACTGTGCAGTCAGTGGCTACCACCTGTGGACAGCATGGGTGTGCATCCATCACACCCGCAGGTTCTGTGGGCCAGTGGGACAAAGAGCCAGGCCTGGGCTTTACCTCGGTGATACTACATTGTCTCATGCTTTATCAAGTATGTTTTAAAAGAGTGTAATCCCTCTGGGGGCAGAAATGTTGCAGCCATTTTCAGTCTATGGAAAAGTTGCAAGTACAGTACAAAAGGTGGTTTCCCTAAACCAGCGATTTTCAAGTGGCGTGCCGCAAGAATTTTTAAAACATGCGATAGCTGAATGGTTAGTCAGGGGCACGTTCCCTTAGATCAGGGGTCCTCAAACTACGGCCCGCGGGCCCCATGCAAATACAAATATTGTATTTGTTCGCGTTTTGTTTTTTTACTTCAAAATAAGATATGTGCAGTGTGCATAGGAATTTGTTCACAGTTTTTTTTTAAACTATAGTCTGGCCCTCCAACAGTCTTAGGGACAGTGAACTGGCCCCCTGTTTAAAAAGTTTGAGGACCCCTGCCTTGGATCATCAAGTAAAAAAAAATGACAACAGCCAACCCAACAAAGCCATCTGGTGTGAATGAATCAAAATTATAACTCTTTTTTGTCAGATTGGCAAAAATTATAACATGGCTTTTGATGTGCCACAGAATTTTAGTAATTCTTTTATGTGCCACAAGATGACAAGGATGAAAATTGCTGCGCTAGAAGAGCAGGTTTGCCAGTCTGTTGCCCCATCACCCTGAGGACTTTAATGTGCATTTATTGCCACGAAGGGCACTTCCTGCATCTCCACAGCATACTCACCAAAATCTATAATCATAAAAGCGTAATATGCTAATTACACCAGATGTCCTTCTGGACATCCTTCCGGACAACCTTCCAAACGAAGCCAGAGCTGCAAGGGAAGCCCAGGTCTCGGGTGCCTGCTGGCAGCTGGAGTGAAGCCCGGGTCCTGGGTGCCTGCCAGCGGCCAGAGGGAATCTGGTGCTGGCAGCCTGGGGAAGGAAGGCCTACTCTTGCACGAATTTTGTGCATCGGGCCTCTAGTTAGGAAATAAACATTGATGCATACAAGACTTCATTCAAATTGACCAATTATTCCAGTTCCATCCTTTGTGGCAAAAACCCAGCCCAGAGTCCCTCCATGTTGTCCTGTCACTTAGTCACTATCAGCCTGGAACTGTTTCATGGATCTCAGCATGTGTGAAGACTGCAGTCCAGTTATGTTGTAGGAGGTCTCTCATTTGGGGTTTGTTTAATGTTCACTCCCAATTAGACTCAGAGCTTTGCATCTTTGGCAAGAATATAAAAAAGATGAGATTCTGTATTCTTCTAATTGCATCGTGTTACGATTTTGCTGGCCCATCACTGATGTTGATGTTGGTCCATCACTGTCATCACTTGGGTTGGGTGTCTGCCAAAGACCCCAATATAAAGTCACTTTCTTACCCCCTTGCAATTTGTAAGTATTTTGTGGAGAGCTAAGAGTCTGGTATTTATCCCTTTAAAGGTCTAGCTTAGGGCTGTAGGACACACCCAGGCTTGGCTCACAGCATCTCCTGGCAGACACCCTCTCATGTCCTGACCCTGCACCCCTAGGCACCTTCCTGGGTCAGAGCTCTTCCCGGGACTGGGACCATCAATGTGTTACCTGGAAGAGCTCTGGAATTGCTGGTATCTCATAAAGCCTGGGTGGGACATGGGCTTGGCAGTCAAAGGCCTGGATTCCAGTCCCGACCTGGTCACTTCCTGCCTGGGGTCTTAGTGAAGGAATGTGACCCTCTGAGCATCAGCTTCCCTCTGAGGGTGGCCCTGTGGGTCAGCACAGGGACTGTGTTCAGAGCCCCTGCTGGGCCTGTGCACACTAGATGTTCAGGGAATGCTGGTTCACGGGCCCTTATTGTGCAGACTGCCAGGCTTCATGCAAACAAAGATCTGGACCAGGGTCCATGAATGTGCAATTTTCATAAGGATGTTGGCAAGTCTGATATAGGAAGTTTCAGGGACACATTTCTAAGCAGCACCAACTAGGGCAACACCTCTCATTTTAGCACGTGGTACCTACCAGGAGTCCTTTCTGTGTCACTGGCCTGTTCTCTGCCACAACAGGCCCCTGAGCTCCCAGTCACCCCATATCTGAGTCCACAGCTAACTGAAATCCCAGGTACTAAGGCGTATTGGAACTAGTGTATTGGTTTTTCATTAAACTCAGCATATGACACCTAGTAAGATAGGACAAGGAGATAGATCATGGTGCAGTACAGCACCCAGCAGACCTCGGGGAGAAGGAAAGCATCTCCAGTGGATGGCTCTTGTTCAGGCAGAAAGGTGGGCTTATTTATAAATCACAGACTGTAGGTAACAGACTGTTTCAAAAGGGTCCCTTAAGCCAGCCATACTTGCCAAACAACACTCTGGGGAGACCCCACACATCTCGACTTCTCTCCCCACCTGGGCGTTCCCCCACACCCCGACCCTAAAAAGGATAAGATGTGATATGATTCCCTGGTCCTGATGCATTGGGTCATTGAGACTCATTTCCCAGAGGCAGGAGGTAGCCCAAGGGTGGACCGGAACATGGCAAGTGGCCCTGGGGAGCCTGATGGGCATTTTTGACATCACCCTGGCTGAGTCTGTTGTCTGGGACCTGCTTCTTAGTCTCCATGGGCCTCATCTTTCACATCTGTGAGAGTGAAGCATTTCTACTAAGTGGGTGATCCTCAAATTTCAGTGTTTATCATAATCACATGTAGATTTTGATAAAATGCAGACTGCCAGGCTTCATGCAAAGATCTGGATCAGGGCCCATGAATGTGCAATTTTCATAAGGATGTTGGCGAGTCTGATAAGGAAGTTTCATGGACACATTTCTAAGCAGCACCAACTAGGGCAACACCTTTCATTTTAGCACCTGGTACCTACAGGAGTCCTGATAGACAGTGGATGTGTGAGGTTCTTTGGTTCCACACATCAGGTCTGATGACATGTGTTTTTCCAGAATCCTCCCGTTCCTGGAGTCTACCTACACACCTCCTTCCTATATATTAGAAATGGAGAAGGCGGCCAAGCAAGGGGACACCGTCCTGGTGTCCGGGATGAAGACCGGGAGTGCCAAGCTCAAGGCTCGCATCCAGGAGGCCGTGTATCAGGTGGGCCTGGGCGCGGGAGGTGCTGGGCTTCCTGGGGAGGGGGCAGGATGCCTGTTCACCCCATATGCACATTTCCTCATGGAAGTGAGATGCCCTGCCGTGAAAGTTTCACTGTCATGAAAGGGGAACTTCAAGGTGTGGTTCCATGTTTTTGTTAGTTTGGTTTGGGTTTGGGGGCCACAGCTTAGTGAGAGGTAGTTGAGGCACCAGAGTGCACCATCTGAAGTCACAAACATTTGTTCCATTCTCAGTTTTGAAGGAGGTTCAGGAGCACTGGGATTTTCATTAATTAGCTTACTTTCAACAACTACCCCCTGTGCCAATATAGGGACACATCCGAGCATTGGGCACTCTGCGAACAATCCTGAGCTGCCCTCCATGCTGTCTCTTCCTGTGCCCAACAGAAGCCCTGAGACTGGCGGTTCCATTTGTGAAGGACTAGTGCTCCTCACCCTCCCTCCACCCCCAGTGTTGCCCTGGCCTCACCAGCACCTACTTTTCCATCAGTGCCTCGTTTTGAGAGGGGTACAATAGGAAAAGGGTGGGTTTTGTCACAGTCCTGGCTCTTTCCAGATTCTTGTGAGAAGATGTCTGCCCTGCCTGCAAACTGCAAACCGGAACTCTTCCTTTTGTTGGCCTGGTTCCTGGGTCACAGGCAGACAGGCAGTGGTATTTCATCTGCCTTTTAATCTGCAAAGTGACAGATGACAGAAACCTCCCCACATTCAGACTCTTTGGCAGATTAGCCAGTAGTTTGGGAGTCCTGGAGGGTTTTGGAAACATGGGAGGTGCCATGGCACAGGGCTGACCCTACAGGACTCTGCTCTTTGGAAACAGTTTGCCTCTTAGGATCCTGGGCCCTTGTGTGATGTGCAGGGCTGAGATGGACAGGCCCTTTGTCCTGCCTGTGTTGGTAAAGGGCTTCCCTGCATGCCTTTCTGGGAGGCACCCACCACAAAGCCTGGCCCAAGGGAGGGGCTCTGTATGTTCTTTGATTTTTCAATAAGTCAAGGATATTATTTAACTTATTGTTAAGCCGGGAAACCTGTAAAATGTTACAGCTGAGTCAAAAGAGAACCCAAATAATTTATGAATAGGTGCAAAGCTGGTCAATATCCATTGGGCGGTAATCATTTGCATCCCCTCCCCCCCAGGGAAAATGGGTTTCCATGTCTGTGGATGGGAATCATCTACTTTGCCATCAGTTTTCTCCAACTTGCAGAGTTGCCAAGCAGTGAGATGGCAATGGAAGGCACGGCCCCGTAGGACCCGGTGGCGATGGTGCACTGCAGTCCACACAGGTGGTCTTTCTCCCACTCAGAGTCACTGAGGAGGAGGCCTTGGTGGGGCTTCACGTTGGTCAGGGACGGGCCCAGAAGCAAGGGCTGAGTGCTCTCAGGAACACACGCCTCCTCTTTCCACGTTGGCCTCAGGTTTCCCAACCCTTCTGTGGGGAGAGCCCCTGAGCCCCTGGTGACCACAGTATCCATTGAAATCACTCCTGGCTCCTCACTTTGCATTCTGTTTAATTTTTATTGTTGTGAATTGGGCTGTAACACACTTAGAGGGAGCGCTGAATTCATGCTTGCAGCACAAGCGCGGCTCCCCTGGGGCTTTGGGATCCGAAGGCATTGCCTCATTCTTTCACCCCTACCTTCCCTGTCCTCACATGAACATACTGAAATGTTCTAAAGGTTCCTTCTCTTGGCCATACCCACTCTCCTGTCCCTGACCCCACCTCACCTGTTCTATCCTCATCTTTATGCCAAGAATGTCCATGCTGCGGAGGTGAGGCTACTAATTTTGGAGAATATCCTTCTGAACCCAGCTTATGATGTTTACCTGATGGTGGGGACCTCCATTTGCTACAAGGTGCAGAAGATCAGGCAAGGAAAGATTACAGGTGAGTCACCGACTCAGGTAAAACATACATAATATAACATTTACCACGTTAACAGTTCAGTGGCATTAAGTACACTCACATTGTTCAGTAACTATCACCACCATCCATCTACAGAACTCTTCATCTTGTAAAGCTGAAACTCTGTCCCCATCCAACACTCTCCATCCCCTTCCCCAATCCACTGCTTTCTGTCTCTATGAATTTACTTCTCTAAGTACCTCAAATAAGTGGAATCAAACAGTACTTGTTGTTTTGTGACAGGCTCATTTCACGTAGCATAGGTCCTCTAGGTTCACCCATGGTGTAGCACGTGTCAGAATGTCCTTCCTTTTTAAGGCTGAATAATATTCCATTGTATAGACAGACCACATTTTGTTTACCCAGTCATCCTTCGGTGGATGCCTGGGTTGTTTCCATCTCTTAGCTATTGTGAATAATGCTGCTGTGAACATGGATGTGCAGATATCAAGTTGAGACCCTGCTTCCAGTTCTTTTGGGTATTTATTCGTGAGCTTCACAATGGACTGGGTTCTACCCTTGGTTTGCCATCGATTGCTGAGCAGCCTTTGCAAGCCATCCCCCACTTTTGAGACTCATTTTCTCCATCAGAGCCCTTGAGGCCTTTCTGCCTGCGCTGTGAGGGCAAATTGAACTGATGGACATAGATTTGTTCTGGAGTTTCAAAGAGCTGTGTACATGTGATACATTTCATATAGTGAGTGTTGAGTGTTCTTAATGCAGCACCAATCCTACTAAGAATTATTATTATTATTATCATTTTGTTTAGCATTTACACGTTTCATGGTTAGAGCACAGGGTGTCAAGAGTCTCTGGAACAAGAGTGTTGCACTCGGGAACCATCATTTGAGGGCCTGGACCTGTGTGTGGGCAGGCGCCTCCCCCAGGTTGGGGCTGCATGCCTGTGATGCAGGGCGCTGTTTAAGAAGCTGCATGCTTCAGCTTTCAACCAGCTTGGTTGAAAAGACAGCACCTTAGCTGAGAGGATTATTACTGTGTGGCACGCTTAGAAGGCCACAGAAACCGAGAACAGGCCACTCCTGCCTCAGGGCCTGGCTCTCTCTGACAAGAGGTGCACCCTGAGAACATCCCCACAGTAGGATGGGTGAGGGAGAAGAGGGCTCTTAGTATTTATAGCAGGTGTCTATGTTGCTTGCAGGGTGATGTTTCTACTCAGTCCTGTTGGCATTTGGATTGCTTGCAGACACGATGGGCACAGTAACCAAATTATTAGACAGAACAAAATGTGGGAAGGACATGCTGGCTGATGGAATTGGTATCTTGAGAAAGACTTGAGTGATTGGAATGGTGGAATTTAATTAATTAATTAATTTTTTAAATTAAATCTTTATTGTTCAGATTATTTCAGTTTTTCTTCTTTTTCCCCCCATAGCTCCCCTCCACCCGGTTCCCACCCCCCTTCCACCCTCATCCCCCCCTCCACTGTCCTCATCCACAGGTGCACGATTTTTGTCCAGTCTCTTCCCGCATCCCCCACACCCCTTTACCCCCGAAGATTAGTCAGTCCACTCCCTTTCTATGCCCCTGATTCTATTATAATCACCAGTTTATTCTGTTCATCAGATTATTTATTCACTTGATTTTTAGATTCACTTGTTGATAGATATGTATTTGTTGTTCATAATTTTTATCTTTACCTTTTTCTTCTTCTTCCTCTTCTTAAAGGATACCCTTCAGCATTTCATATAATACTGGTTTGGTGGTGATGAACTCATTTAGCTTTTTCTTATCTGTGAAGCTCTTTATCTGACCTTCAATTCTGAATGATAGCTTTGCTGGATAAAGTAATCTTGGTGGTAGGTTCTTGGCATTCATCACTTTGAATATTTCTTGCCACTCCCTTCTGGCCTGCAAAGTTTCTGTTGAGAAATCAGCTGACAGTCGTATGGGTATTCCCTTGTAGGTAACTGACTGTCTTTCTCTTGCTGCTTTTAAGATTCTCTCTTTGTCTTTTGCTCTTGGCATTTTAATTATGATGTGTCTTGGTGTGGTCCTCTTTGGATTCCTTTTGTTTTGGGTTCTCTGCGCTTCCTGGACTTGGAAGTCTATTTCTTCCACCAGGTAGGGGAAGTTTTCTGTCATTATGTCTTCAAATAGGTTTTCAATATCTTGCCCTCTCTCTTCTTCTGGCACCCCCATAATTCTGATGTTGGTATGCTTGAAGCTGTCCCAGAGGCTCCTTACACTATCTTCGTATTTTTGGATTCTTTTTTCATTTTGCTTTTCCGGTTGGGTGTTTTTTTGCTTCTTCGTATTTCAAATCTTTGACTTGATTCTTGCGATCCTCTAGTCTGCTGTTGGAACTCTGCATAATATCCTTTATTTCAGTCAGTGTATGCTTAATTTCTAGTTGGTCCTTTTTCATAACCTCGAGGGTCTCACTAGATTTCTTGAGGGTCTCACTGCATTTATTGGCGGTCTCACCAGACTTTTTGAGGGTTTTACTAAATTTATTGGTGGTTTCTAGAAAGTTCTTGAAAAACCTTAAAAGTGTGGTTTTGAACTCTATATCCAGTCGTTTGCTTTCCTCCATTTCTGTCATTTGTGACCTGTTTCTTTGTCTCTGCATTTTTTATGCTTCCCTGTGTTGGTAGAGTGTCTGTGTGTGCTAGGTGTCCTATAGGGCCCAGTGGCTCAGCTTCCCCAATTACCTGAGGTGGACACCCTTGGTGCACCCCTTTGTGAGCTTTGTGCACAGTCTTGTTGTAGTTAAGCCTTGATTGTTGTGGGTATCACTGGGAGGAATTGACCTCCAGGCCAATTGGCTGTGAGAATTAGCTGTGTCTACGGTGGGAGAACTTCTGTGCTGAAGACACCCTTATGAGGCAAGACTTGCTTCAGTGGGGCTTTGGTGCTCACTGAGTCTGCCCCCTGAGCGTGTCCCTTATGGATCTGAGGAGCTGTAATTGGATGGTCCCAATCTGACCACTGGGTACACTGGCTCTTGGATCTAAGGAGATGCTAATTTAGCCAGTGCCTGAGGCTACCCAGCAGGAGCTATGAAGAGATCTGCAGATTCCCCTTCTTGTTTGGGGTTTGGAGGTGCCCAAATGTGGCCCAGCTGTGAAGCAATGCAAGCTGCTGTGGGGCCTTGGGCCTTCTCTTGGAAGTTCTGGGTCTGTCTGGCCCAGCTGCAGTTTGTTAGGTAATTTTCAGATTGCCAAGGGCCAGGGCATTCATATGCAAAAGCCTCTGCTGCAGCTTGGGTGGGGCGGGGTCTCAGGGAATCAACAGGGCGGAGCAAGCAGCTATGGCTGACCCTCAGCCCTGCCCTAAGGGGCCCCGTGTCTCAGTGTCCCAGTAATCACTGCAAGCACCTTTGAGAGAAAGCCGCCCTCGAGTTCCGAGTTCTGCCTGCTGCCAGACAGTCCAGTTTCTCCCCGTATGAGTCTAGGTCCCCAGAGACTCACCCGGAACTGGAGTTCAGAGCAGTTGGGGGCTTGTGACTCCTTCCCGATTCAAAAAGAGAGCTGTGTCCTCAGTTGCCAGCCCTTTCCGAGTGCGCCTTCATACCTCTGCACTTTACTTCCGCACCTTCTCTGAGTCTCAGTATGCTTTTCTCTTTCCTTCTAGTTGTAGAATTTCCACTCAGCCAGCCTTCCTGTGGTTCTGGATGATGTCCGTTTTGTCTTTTAGTTGTATTTTTGTGTGTGTGTGTGTGTTGCCTGTTGTTTTTTTGTTTTTGTTTTGTTTGTTTTTTAAATATATTTTATTGATTTCTTACAGAGAGAAAGGGAGAGAGAGAGAGAGAGTTAGAAACATCGATGAGAGAGAAACATCAATCAGCTGCCTCCTGCACACCCCCCACTGGGGATGTATGCAACCCAGGTACATGCCCTTGACCGGAATCGAACCTGGGACCTTTCAGTCCGCAGGCCAACACTCTATCCACTGAGCCAAACCGGTTTCGGCCTGTTGTTTTTTATTTAACAATCTAAGGAAAAGAGGTCAGTGTCCCTGACTAAGTATCAGGTATTGCTTATTTTTTAAATTCTTGTGGCGCACTGGTTAAAAATGGCTGCCTTACAGAAAACTGTTTTGATGGAATAACGGGGTGGAAGCCACACTGAAGACAGTAGAATTGTGAGTGGGACGTGAGGACATAGGGACAGTACGTGTTACAAGGAGTTTGGTTGTAAAGGATAGGGAAAGGCAGCATCTAAAGTGGCATGTGTGGTTTTGAGGAAGGATTTGTTTTTAACTGGCAAGCTCCTTCCTACCTCCTAGGGTTGTTGCAATGATTAAATGACATCATGCATACGAAGGGTTAAGCCTAGTGCCTGGTACATGGTCTGCAGTCAACAAACATTAGCTTTAAAAACAGAGTGAAGTAGTATTAGCATTTCCGTTTCATATAACTGTAGGTGTGCCTAACTCCAGACTTACTTTTTTTTTTTTTTATTGCTTAAAGTATTACAAAGGGTATTACATATGTGTCCTTTTTTTTCCCCCCCGCCCTTGACAATCCCCTGGCCTCCCAGTTGTATTTTTGAATTTGTTGTGGGAGGCAGCAGTTTCCGGTGCTTACCTATGCCACCATCTTGGTTTCTTCCTGGTGGAATTTATTGACATAAAGTGTCCAACTGCATGGATGGATGGATGTGGGCTGGGTTCCTGTGTCAAAGACAATGTTGGAGGGACTTAGAACCCAGTCCACCCTTGAACCATGGCTGCTCAGAACTAAAGCACACTGGTTGCATGAGCAGGGGCTGGAGGGAGCCCATGCCATCCTGAGCTCAGGCCACCACCCAGCAACTCCATGGTCATCCCTGGACCCTACCTGGGGCAGGGGACTCTGACAATTAGAAGCACATCTAGAGAGCCAGCGGGAGGGGTCAGAGACCATGTTTCCTAGGAGAATGTAAGGGCAACCTTGAGGATGGCCATCTATTCTCTGCAATATGTCTGATCTGGGACCCCAGGAACAGTGGACAGTGACCCTTAACATCTGAAAAGCCTCCCATATTCAGGGCCTCTGACAAGTAGTGAGCCTGCATTATAGGAGCTATTTAAGGAGTCTGTTAGGCTCCTCCTCATTTTTATCATTTTAGGGTTTTGTATATACATAGTAGGCAAAAGTAGGTTTATCATCTTTCATATGGCAGTAATATAATGATTTATAAATAGTAATACAAGAATGGAGGGGATGAGGGAGGGAGGACAAAATGAAAGAAGGTGAAGGGATTAGCCAAAGAACATATATGCATAACCCATAGACACAGACAACATTGTGGTGCTAGCCAGAGGGAAGTGAGGGGCTTGGGTAGTTGGGTGGAGGTGGGCAAAGGTGGGGAGAATGGGGACATCTGTAATAGTGTCAACAATTAAAATAAAGTTAAAAAAATAAGAATGGACTGTTTCACATGCTCACAACTGTAAACATACTTTTGTCTGGTCTGTATAGTTATGTCTGAGTTGTGCAAGATCCCTCGAGAGTCTGTATATTCATTTGGGGAACTTTAGACAGGGAGGCAGCTAGTGCTTCATAAAGCAGCATAAAGGAAAGCTGCCCTACTGAGTGAGCAGTGGCACCATCTCATTTTACTATGACCTGCATCCTTGACACACTGTGGCCACATGCTGAACACTGGTGCATACTCTGCTCAAATCACAACAGCGCTGCTGGACTCCTCAGTTAGAGGCAAGGAAATGAGCAGTGTACGCACTTTAAGTGACTCAGCCCTAGGCCAGAATCACCTGGCGGGCCTGTTCACAGCACTGGGGCCACCCCTGAGTTTGCTTCAGCAGATCCCCATCCCCAGGGGCCCACTATGTGAGGTTCCCAGGTAAGGCTGCTGGTCCAGGGACCACACATTGAGAACCCTCTGCTCTAGGGTAGAATCTTGGGGACTAATCAGAACACACAAAAGATTCCCCAGTACAGGAAATGGGCAAGTGGCCTTCCTTCAGATTCATTCTGAAGGCTGCTCCAGCTGAAATTTCTCCCAGGGCTGAGCAGGGAAGTTGTCCTGCATTCTCTATGGCCTCTTTCATCTCTTGCTGGATGGCTAGAACATGGCCACTCCTGCTGGCCTTGGTGAGTGGGTTACTTGACAGGAAACTGGCGGAGAGGGCGTGTCAGAGTGGCGAGACTCGAGACTCGGTGGTCTCAGTCCCAGGTCTGTGGGACCACTCTCAAGCTTCTCATTTCATTTCCACAGCACTCCCATCTCGAGATGCAGGCGTTGGGAGTGCCTATTTCAAGGGTTGCTGAGGGACAACATGGGGTAATGTGCACATACTAGGAGAACGTTGGCTCAGTCCCACACCATCTTGGTTTCCTGGTCAGCAGTAGCCACTTAGATCAAAAGTGCTTGTGCGGGAGATTGACAGAGAGGGTAGGTTCTGTCAGCTATTATTTCCCAGGAAATTGTTTTCATCCTGGCCCCGCTGAGCTCGTTCTCTCCACAACACAGCATGGAGCAGGGAAGTATTGATGATGGTCAGGATTAGCAAAAGAGAAGATGCTTTGCATATTCTAGACTCAGCTCCCCAAAGCATGTGGCACACCACAGACCAGCACCTTTTCTGGAAACTTCCAGAGGATACCCAGCCCAGGGAGCCCCATCCGGACTCTCGGTGCAGCAGAGTGCACTTCTGCAGTGAACACAAAAGGGCCTTGATGTTCCGCAACCAGGAGGCCATGTGACAGAGGCTGTGCTAAAATTTAAAAAGCAGCATTTGGCAGCCTCAAAAAGCTGATTGCCTCTAGGATTCATGAAGAGTGTCAGCTTTCTCCACAGGCATGGGAAATAATACTAAAAAAATAAGCAAAAAAATATCATGTAGCTGTACTGGCAGCAGGGATTCAGGGTGCGGCTGACACATCGGCTCCTGACGTTTCCTATCTTCTCGCTCCCTCTCTCCCACCTGGCTCTTTTTGGGTTTCGGTGGCCAGAACTCTCAATGCCTTCAGATCAGTACCAACTGCAGCTTCAAGACCACATCCAGGGCCCTACGGGAGACCCCAGCCGGCCTGTGGCTGTCTTGGCTCAGGACACAACGACGGTCACTGCCGTGCAGCTGGGACAGAGCAGCCTGGTCCTGGCCTACAAGAGTATCCTTTCCTCGGGCCAGCACGCCCCATGCAAGTCCTCAGTGCGGGGATTATCCTTTCCTCAGACCAGCATGCCTGATGCATGTCCTATGCTCAGGGGATCTGCTGTTTGGAAGGGGAGTCTTTTTCTCCTTGGAAGCTGGGCTAGCTAAAAATAGCCCTGTTTTCCCTCAAGGTCTGAAAATCAGAAAGATTGCTCACCTCTGTGGGTGACTCACTGGAGAAGCTCCCGCATGGGAGCTGGTTGTGGGCCTGGAGCCTCACTCCCAACTCCAGAACGCCTGCGATCTCTTCTAAGGAGCTGGCTGAAGCTGTTTCCACAATGGTGTCATCCCTTGTCTCAGACTTGTTGGGGTGTCTGTGTGCCTCCAGTGTCCTCTGCAGAGACCCCCTTTGCTGGTGTAGGAAGCACGGAGTGGCTCTGATTCTGGAAACGGCTCTGCCCCACTTGACACCAGGCAGGGAAGTTTCCCTCCCTCCTCTGTCCATGCGGTGGGTGATGGGAACCATCCTACCCATGCTGAAGCCTGCCAGCTGGTTTACTTACTGCCTTGTGTTTTGTTCCTTAATGAGGAATTCAGGTATCCGTATGCAGGGTGCTTCCAGGTTACCTAACAGCACCATCTACGTGGTGGAACCCGGATACTTGGGTGAGTGTGGGCATCCTAGGTCCTGGATGCTGTTCTTTTTTTTATTACATGAGTTAGGAAAATAAAATAAAAGTAACAACTCCCCAGAGGATGCTTCACTTGACCAGCTCGACCAGCTGGGTGGCCTGGGGCCATCAGCACCCACCTGCCCTTGCCAGGGCTGCTCCTCAGTCCTTCCCCTGTCCGAACCCAGAATCTGTCAGAGGCTAGATGGGGTCAGGGAGGTGGCCAGCTCATCAGGGAGAGAAATGGGATAGGGTAGAGTGGGGAAGGGCTTTGTCTCTTGCTGGCTTTCATAGCAGGGCTCTGTCCAGACCTGATCATGGCCATGGACATTTGGAGGTGAGAAGGGCCCCTGAGGTACCATGATAGTTGGTAGATGTCTCCTTGGGGAGGAAGGGGAGGCTTTTGTCAGGAGGAGGAGAGGAACCCATAGCCATGGGTACAGCCAGTGCCTGGGAGCTGCCATGACAGATGAGGACTTGAGATGCGTCCGGACACTCCGGGTCACCGACACAACACTTCTTTTGGTCTGGGCTTGCTCACCTGTTGAGTGCAGTGACATGGCGCAGCAACCCCAAAGTTTTCTTGTGTGCTGCCATGTCAGATTGCTGTTTGGTGCAGACCTCTGTGGATGATGTGGTGACACCAGGCAGGATGGCCCTGCGTGTCTTAGGAGCTCCACTTACTTAGAAATGCCTCCTTGGCATCTCCCAGCTGTCTGGTCTATGCTGGGCAGGGTGTTCCAGAAGGCAGACAGGATTCTTGGTGCTTGGTGTTGTGGGGAGAGGCCAGCACAGCAGGCAGTGACAGGACAGCTGGGAGTGTTAATGAGAGTGCAGAGAAAGGCTTCAGGGATATGCTAATTGAGGCAGGCCTTTTCTAAGAAGCTGCTTTTGCTGGTGGGTCATCATGGCTCAGAGAGCAGCATGGGTAATGGTGTGGAGGTGAGAAAGCACATAGCATCACAGGGGGCAGCAGGCAGCTGGTGTGGCATCTACAGTGGGAACAAAGCAGGGGGCCTGGAAGCAGTGCAGGCTCACTCGGGAGCATACCCAGTGCCAGGCCTCATGCAAACCTGTGCATTTAGAATGTAGATACAATGTGGGTTCAGAGTGCAGCCCTAGGGTAGACTCAGAGTATAGCCTCACCGTGGACTCAGAGTGTAGACCCACTGTGGATTCAGAGCATATACCTACTGTAGATTCAGAGTATAGCCACACTGTGGATTCAGCGTATAGCCTCACTTTGGAGTCAGAGTATAGCCTTACTGTGGATTCAGACTGTAGACCCCCTATGGTATCAGAGCATAGACCAGGGGTGGGCAAACTTTTTGACTCGAGGGCCACAATGGGTTCTTAAACTGGACCGGAGGGCCGGAACAAAAGCATGGATGGAGTGTTTGTGTGAACTAATATAAATTCAAAGTAAACATCATTACATAAAAGGGTATGGTCTTTTTTTTTTTTAGTTTTATTCATTTCAAATGGGCCGTAGTTTGCCCATGGCTGGCATAGACCTACTATGGGTTCAGAGTATAGACTCACATGGATTCAGAGTGGGCCTACTGTGTATTCAGAGTATATATCAGTATGGGATTTTGACTTACTATGGACAGGGTCAAGTTTGAGTGAGTACTGAGCAGTCAAGTGTGGGATTGTCTTGGGGAATCTTAGAGATCAGTTCAGGTTTGTAGGGCTCAGCGCTGAAGCCCAGCATCAGATCCCACAGTCATTAACAGCTGGACTTTTTCTATGGAGGAATATAGGTGAGCGGTTGTGGGCTATCTAGGTGAGTGCTATGGGGCCCTTCCAGTGAGCAGTTATAGGTCTCTCCAATTGAGTGGTCTAAGCCCTTCTAAGTAGGTAGTTGTGGGCCCTCCAGGTAAGTAGATGTGAGTCGTCTAGGTGAGTGGTTGTAGGTACCTTTAAGTTGAGCATTTGTATGTCTCTTCAGGTAAGTGGTCTGGGCCCTTCCAGATAGGTGGTTGTGGGGCCTCCAGGTAAGCAGTGTGGGCCCTCGTGCTAATGGTGCTTGGTCCCATCCTGTATGTCCCTGTGGCCTGAGTCATCAGATGCTGCCACTTGCCTTTCTTACAGGGTTCACAGTCCACCCTGGTGACAGGTGGGTGCTGGAGACTGGACGCGTATATGAAATTACCATTGACGTGCTTGATAAGTCTGGCAACAAGGTCTACCCATCAGATGTGAGTGCCTGCCTAGGGTCCTGGGGTGGGGATAGGGGCAGGGATGGGGAGGTGGGATAGCTCCTAAATGAGCTGCCCCCAAAGAACAGGGGTCCCCATGCAGGCAGACTGAGTTCAGGAACTTCCTAGTGGTACTGTTAGGCCTACAGGAGGCACTGTGTGGGATCCCTGGGGCATCTTGAGGACCAGTACACCTGTGCATCTGCACCCCACAGACTCACTCCCACAGAGCTGGGCGGGAGAAGAGGCTGCAGGCAGCAGGGTTGAGGAAGTGTTGGTGAGGAGGTGGTGTCTGCCAGCTGTGATTAGCTGTAAGGGTTTCAATGTCCTTTACTGTATTTGGTGGTGTCCTTGCTGGGACCTCAGGACCTATGAAACCTGACTGCAGGCTTTTAGCTCCCAGGAGCCCCATGGGGTAACTATAGCAGGAGCACTGGGTCATCAGGTCAGGCAGGGAGGGAAGCCTGGGAGGGGTCAAGGCCAGCGTGGGCTTTGTCCAGCTTGTCTGCTGGCTTTTGGAGGCCTGCGAGCCTCGGGGCCCTTCGCCTGGCCTGACTGCTGCTTTCAGGTCACATGGCTTCTGGCCTGCATCTTACTTTCCTGGGTTGTCTGAGTAGCACCTCTCAACCAACCCTGCCTCGCCTTCCAGAACATCCGCATTGAAACTGCACTGCCCTCTGAGTTCTTTGAGGTGCTCTCTTCTTCAAAGAATGGGTCATCCCATCAGGTCAGGCCAATAAAGAGAGGCCAGACGGCTGTGGAGGCAGCCCTCACCTCCGTGGTAGATCAGGTAAGTCGGTGCCCCACGTCCACCTTCTGTGCCCCACAGGCAGAAGTATTCACCCTGGCTGGATGGGAGCCCTGGGGAGTCAGGGACCCAAGCTTGGCCTGTGTGTTCCTCTCACAGGTACCTTGAGGGTCCCTCTCTCTCTGGGCTCACAAAGGATGTCTGGGGGCGGCTTTGGGCTCTTCCTGTCACCTGTCCTCACACCAGGCCAGAGGCCCTCTTCCTCTGCCAGCCCATGTAAGAGTGAGCCTGCACCTTTGGGAAGAGGCCAGAACTCTTGCTGAGGAACAGTGTTGGGCCCCTGCATCCAGCTGCACCAACCAGGAGCCACCAGCATCCCTTTGGCTGTTTTGGCTGTGGGTCCTTCAAAGTCTCTTTTATTTTTAAAGTTTTTACATATAAATTTATCTGTAAAGTTTTTACAGATAAATTTTTTAAATTTATCTTTATCATTGAGAGTATTACAGATGTCCCCTTTTTCCTATTGATCTCCTCCACCCCTCAACCTCCCCCCTCCCCCAACCCCACAACCTTCATGGTACTATTGTCTGTGTCCATGGGCTATGCATATATGCATATATGTTCTTTGGTTAATCTCTCCCCAGCTTCAAAGTCTTTTCATTTTTTCCTGTACTTAAAAGGCCAATCAGTTTTAGGTGGGAGTAATTCTTACTGATGGGAACATTGGCATGACTGTTCTCATCTGCCTACCCTGCACCAACCTCTCAGAGGCAGTAGAAAGAAATGGCATGTGGACCACACTGCAATTCCTACCCAAGTCTTCCCTGGGGGCTTTGGGCGAGTTGCTTTAGCATACCACACCTCAGTTTTCCCATTGTAAAGTGGGGATACCCACATCCATTCTGTCAGGGGGTCCCTGAGGATGAAGTCGAGCAGCATTTACTCCAGTGGACATTATAGAGCCACACAAAGCCATCTCCAAGGAGATGGAGAGGCTGCAGGTTATCTGGCATTTCCTTCCCACTCCCCTTTCGTGTCTGATCCCCAGGGAGGGACAGGGGTCTGCTTGACTGGGAAAACTGCTGCAACCTGGTTGTCATGGTGATGTGGGGCACCCTCATCCCCTTGTAGGATGGAGGGGTCCACATGTTACGAGTGCCTGTGTGGAACCAGCAGGAGGTGGAAATTCACATCCCCATCACCCTCTATCCCAGCATCTTGACGTTTCCGTGGCAACCAAAGACAGGCGCCTATCAGTACGTGATCAAGGTAACTAGGAGCCCCAAGTCTGGCTGCACTCCTTTGGGCGTTTCCATGGGATTGAGACTTTTAGGACATTGTGTTTCATCTAATATTATCTTCTAGGTTGTGTTCTAGGGGCTGGAGAGAATTTAAAATCAGTCTTTATTCTTTATTTCTGAGGTTTCTATCACAGCTGTAAATTTTGATAATCAGGAAAAAAAACCCTGAAAAATAGAAAGTAAAGCAAAATAAAGAAAACCTGGAATACCGATATAACTTCCATATGCATTTGGTGTTTTTTTAAAATTATTGATTTTAGAAAGAGAGGAAGGGAAGAAGAAAGAAGGAAAGACAGAAACATTGATTTGTTGTTTTATTTATTTATGCATTCATTGGTTGATTCTTGTATGTGCCCTGACCAGGGATCGAACCTGAGACAATGTTTTAACCAACTGAGCTACCTGGCCAGGGCCACATACATTTGTTTTTGTAAAAAAATTGTTTTCCCAAAGCAGTGTAAATATTCGTAGAGAAAAAATTGAAATGTAAGAGAAAATGTCTCCAACCCTGTTATTTACCAAGTGTTCTTGGGCATTTGTCAGCATGGACTGATTGATTCCTTTGGGCCTTTTGAGCCCTTGAGGGCAGCATGTTCCCCATCAGTCCCCACCTCCCTGGCAGTGATGGCAGGTGTCCTGTCTGTGCACTGGTGCCCACTGCCAGGTATGTCACCATCCTGGCCCCTCTTGGGTTCTAAGGTGGTGGCCCCTGTTCTTGGGAGCTGTCGGACTGTTGTTTACTTTATGGCAGATGGCTAGGAGTGGGCAGGGGTGTGTGCTGGGAAGGAGCGTTGTGTCTGGTCAGAGGCAGCATCCTGCACCGGGCCCCATGGCCTAGGGTCCATCCATTCCAGCCTGGGCTCTGGGAGGTACCCCTGGACTCTGGAGCCACTGTCATGGACATGTGGGTATGTGTATGTCAGCCACAAGGTCCCTAGAATGTGAGGATTAGACCGGGGTAGAGTGGAGAGAGCGAGGCGTGGAGGCAGCCTCCAGTCAGGCATGGGATGGATGACATGTTTTTCCTTGCAGTGGGGGACACTGACCTGTGAGTGTGAATAGGTGTGAGTGGGGGTGAATGTGAGTGGGTGTGTGTGAAGCAGAGAGAGGCCATGCAGGTGCACTGATTAGATGATGATTTTTTCCCCCTAGGCCCATGGCGGGAGTGGGAACTTCAGTTGGTCTTCATCAAACTACATGGTTGCCACAGTCACCGTCAAGGGTCTGATGACCACAGGCAGTGACATGGGACTCAGTGTGATCCAGGCTCATGATGTTCAGAACCCGCTCCATTTTGGGGAGATGAAGGTGAGACCTCAGGGGCCAGGACAGCCCAGGGGGTGATGTCTAGGCCTCAGGCTTAATTCAGAATCACCCTTTAGCCTTTGGTCTTATACTTAGTGTTGGCAACAGGTGAAGTGGTAGTGAATCAGGCCCTAGCCCTGCCCTTGAGGAGCTCCCAGCTGCATCAGGGAGATGGGAATGGCATCCCACACCAGGCAGGGGATGGGACCAGAAGGGCCAGGGTCAACATAGCTGGAGTTTTTCGAGTGGAGACCAGAGAACACAGAACACAGGAGATAACCAAATGAGCCATTCTAGAACATTTGCCAGACCTAAAACATACAACTCTCCAAATTGGAAGGGTCGCTGACTGTCAGGTTGTAAGTGCCCAGTGAAAGGGAAGCCCAGGACTCCAGGAGACCCGGCCCAGCCTCTGCTCTGCTTCTTGTTCAGATACAGTCAGGAGTCCCCTGTCCCAGGGCTCCACACCTGGCTTTTGACCCCAAGTGATGTGGGATCAACTCACTCAGCAAAGGCCACAGGTGAGAGTGGTCATCTGCAGCTGAGCCTGGTGGCCTCCTGACCCCACTTCTTTCCTTCCTCCCTGACCCTTTCATTTCTTCACTTAGGGCAGAAATTGAAGGTCCATTCATGATGTGTCTAATACTGATCTTCTCTTATATTATTTGGGATATTGTTGATAGGCTATTTTGTCTTTTTATTGTCACACAAACACACACATCCCTACCTTAAAATTTATCTAAGTTTCATATGAAGAGGGTTGTAATGGAGACCCTTTAGCTACAGCATAATTGTGAAATATTTAGGTAAACTCTAACCACCTTGCCCCTCCCCATCTCCCAAGCTTCTTCATCTCAGTAAATGTGCCACCTTCCACCCAGTTACTCAGCCAAAAGCCGAGGACAATTCCCTAATGGGCAGTGTATAATGGTTAGAGCCTGGCTCTCGGGGCTGGACTGCCTGGTCCAGACACCATCATGCTTCAGCCCAGATAGGTTCTTTAACCTCCCATGCCAGTTTCTTCATCAAGTGTTGAGGTTGGTATTAGAACCTTCTTAACAAGGAGACTGAGAGGAGTCAGTGAGCTAGCAATATTCTCCTAACTGAACCTGGAGTCTGGTAAGTTTTGTTTATACAAAGATTGTTGTTTTTTAAAAAATATTTTTATTGATTTCAGAGAGGAAGGGAGAGGGAGAGTGATAGAAATATCAATGATGGGAGAATCATTGATCAGCTGCCTCCTGTGTGCCCCACACTGGGGATCGAGCGCACACCTGGGCATATGCCCTGACTGGGAATAGAACTGTGACCGCCTGGTTCATAGGTCGACACTCAACCCACTGAGCCACACCTGCTGGGCAAAGATTCATTGTTTTTGATGATGGCTCTCTCTCACCCTGTACACTGCCTTCTTTATATTTTTCCAATGTGCTGAGGTGGTACATGCCTCAGGATCTTTGCTCGGACCATCTCTTTTCCCAGAATGTCTTTCCTCCAGACTTTTGTGGCTCTCAGATCTAAGCCTACATCACCTTTTCAGAGAGGTCTTCCCTGACAGCTCTATCTCTGAACATTACCTCAGTCCCCAGCACACACCCGCATGACCCTCAGGCTTGGTCTTCTCACTGATATATAGTTGGTACCCAGCACACAGTACTGTTAGTAAATCCGAGCAGCAGGCCTTTCCTCTCCCACGGAGCCTGATGACCTAATCAGCTCCCTGTCTTCCAGGTGTATGTGATTGAGCCCAGAGGCATGGAGTTCACCCCTTGCCAGGTGGAGGCACGAGTGGGCCAGACCCTGGAGCTGCCCATAAGGATCAATGGCCTAATGCCCGGCGGGGTCAACGAGGTGGTCACCCTGAGCGACTGCTCCCACTTAGACTTGGTGGTCGAGGTGGAGAACCAGGGCGTATTCCAGCTGCTTCCAGGTAAATTAGCACTGATGAGCAGGTGCCAGATAGCAGTGGGTTGACGCCTTGTGTTCAACATGGGCTGCTCTAGGCTCCTAAATAGAGGGCATGAGGCAGCAGGGGTCACAGCATGAGAAATGGCATTTGTCTCCTTGTGCTCCACCAGCAATGGTCTGATTTGGATCTTACCTGCCATGTGACCTATTGTGTCACTGGGCTCTCTCAGCCTGTTTCCACATCTCTAATGCAGTATCATACTAAATAGAATTGCATGTCACAGTGCCTATTGCAGCATCTGGACTGTAGTAGATGCTCAGAATACACTGTTGATAAGGGGATTTGGTTAGGGACAGAGTCGCAACACCTTTGAGACATGTGTGGTCTAGCCCTCCAGAGCCATCAGCGCCCCATGCAGGGTTTGGGAGGTGGTGGTGTCAGTGGTGTTGGTATCAGTGGAAGCTTGTTAATTTATAGGGTGTCAGCCCTGCCAGGTACAGGTAAGTGAGCCTCTGTGTATGCCCTCCTTAGACTTCACAACCATCACAGGAGGAGGAACTGGTGTTGGGCCATGTGTCAGATAAAGAGACTGAAGCTGTGTAGCCATCCAAGGTCACAAAGGGCACAGGGTGTGATGGTGTGCAGATCCGAGTATGTCTGGGATACTGATCTGAAGCCTCAGTCCTCCAAAAAGTGGGCTTTGCAGGGAAATTAGCTCAGGGGCAGCAGAGAGCTCCTCTTCGATGTGCAGATGAAGAAAGGCAAGGACTATTGAGCCATTGAGGAAGGAGTAAGGTTTGAGCAGGGGTGGAAGTAACAGGGAAACAGGGAACAGCACTCAGTGGGTGAGGCTCCTGAGGTGGGCATGTCCAGGGACGTGGGCACACACAGTGGACCTGGAATGGCTGAACTTGTTGAATCCTGAATTGTGGAGGGCACTGGAGGGCTTAGACCTGTGTCCAGGCAGTGGGGAGCCACTGACGGTCTGTGAGCAGAGCAGTGTGGCTTGATCCTGATGGGGCTGGGAAGCCCAGTTGGCAGAGGTGTTTGTAGAGTGGCCCGAGGTGCTAAGCAGCTTTCCACACCAGCGTCACAGTGTGGCTACCCATGGAGCCCTGTGAACTCGGAGCTGCGCAGAGGAAGGACAAGCTATGCCAGGTCCTCTCTGACCATCCAGGAGAACCAGCTGTGGGAGATCTTAAAGTGTTCTTGGCGAGGCAACAATTTAGGGTGGAGGAAAACATTAGTGCGTGGGAGAGAGCCCTGCTGGCGACAGGGAAGAAGCCTGCCTCCCAGTCCCCCACAGGTGTCCTGGAGGGGAATCGGCAGGCTCAGCCCAGGCGCTGGGTAAGCATCCAGGAGTCCAGGAATAAAAGGCAGGCCTTGGAATTCTACACTCCTGAGTCTGAGCACCCCTTCTTCAATATTGGCTGAGTTGCCCAACCTCTCTGAGCCTTGGATTCTTCATGTATAAAGTGGGGATACCGGCCCCTTGCCTGCTGTGAGGGTTACAATGAATGTCCCTCAGCCCAGAGGTGGGATTTGGTCCTGAAGACAGCAGTGGAGACAAGTCCTGTGGCAGCAAAATTTTCCTTAGAAAGCTCCTTAAGTATCCCCCAATGTAGAGTACATGTGGCTTTGTGGAGGCTTGTGGTAGAGCCCAGGTAACATGAGAAGCCTAGTCAGGGTAGAAAGGCGATGGCATCATGGAAATCCGTGGGACACAGGACCAGATGGGGTCAGTAGATTGAGTGACACCTGCCCTAGGGCACAGGAGGCTCATGGAAGAGAAACATGAGGACCGATAGGATCCCAGTTAGGCTGACAGGGTCCTTCTCTTTCTCCGTCTCCCCTACTAAGTGCAGGTCCTTGGTCTTGACCAAGTTAAGACACATCTGATGGAGCTCAAGCCTTGGTTCTTGGAAAGGGCTCGACCAGGATCCCAGGCAACACCCCTACCAGCAGCATTTGAGTAATTTGGGGCCTCACCCTCTTCCTGCTGGACTTGCCACTGGGATCCCGTTTCTGCCATGTCCTCATCATGGAAGCCCCCTTAAGAGCCCCTTGGGGTTGTGAGTGTTACTGTGAACTTCTTCACGGAGCCCCCAGGATTGGGCTTGACCAGGTTGACCTCTGGGGGTGGCAACCCCACAGCTCTTGTCCCCACCCCAGCCCTTTTTCTGTTCTCAGACTCAGCTGATTTCTAGCCCTTTGTTCACTGAGTACCTCCCAAGTGCTATGCCCTGGGGTCCCCTGGTTACCATGAGAGCTGTGGTCTCACCTTCATGGCCTTTACAGTCTAGTAAGACAGATGGTGCAATGGGCAGGAGTGGTGCTGGGACAGTGTGCCAGTGTGGGAGCGAGGGTCCTGGGGGCTCTGTCTCACTCCTGGCCATGAACCCACCAAAATGCCTAAACATGTTCCCCAGAAGAGATGTGCTTGAAGAAAGTGCCTACGCCAGTTTGGAGGTGTGCAGGAAGGCTGAGAACTGAAGGATGGGGCTGGGAGGAAATGGGAAGAGTATTCCAAGGAGCAGGATGAGTGTTGTAAGCCTAGAGACAAGAAAGGATGTGGCACACTCCAGCTCCTGCCAGGTTGGGGCAGGTGGGCCTCCACTTTCCAGGGCAGGTCCTTGGAACCAGAGTAAGCCCCTTGGGGCTCCATCTTCAGCATCTTCCTACAAAGGGCCCACCTCCCTACTTATAATTCAGGGTCATGTCCAGATAAACGTTTGTGCAGACTCCTTGTACCTGACTGGAAG
The DNA here is from genome assembly GCF_014108235.1 of Myotis myotis. Lineage (NCBI taxonomy): Eukaryota > Metazoa > Chordata > Mammalia > Chiroptera > Vespertilionidae > Myotis > Myotis myotis. The sequence goes on along the minus strand of NW_023416324.1, from coordinate 101,378,473 downwards.
ACAGCAGGGTCCATACTCAGACCCATCATTTCCCTGTTGTTTTTGTGTAATGTGGACACAGATGGCCCATTTGGCAGTTTCAGTTTTCAGGAGCTCCTGGGCCCTGCCTGTGGACTCTGGCCTGCCCTTCTTGGTGGGCACAGCAGTGGCCATTGGCGAAACAGCATGCATTGAAATGTGTCCTAAGGGTGGAGGAGATTGTTCTCAGATGTCCACAGCAGCTCTTTGACTAATTGCTCCAAACTGGAAAGAACCCAAATGCCGATCAACTGGTGAATGGATAAGCAGACTGCGGGACATCCTGGCAGTGGAAAACTTCTCAGCAATGCAAAGGAAGCAAGCCATTGATCACGCAGCAGCATGGCCAAGTTTAAAAATACACTGCATGAGACGAGCCAGACATGAAGAGTGCAGTTTGTGGATGTGTAGTGTGAGGCAAACCGGTCCATGTGGAGACTGAGTGTAGAGCAGTGTTTGCCAAGGATGGGGTCTAGGGGAGGAGGGTGACTGCTCATGGGTATGGAGTTTCTTGCTCGGGGTGAAATGCTCTAAAATTAGTGGTGATAGTTGCACAACCCCATGAATATGTTAAAAACCACAGAATTGCATGTGCATTTTAAATGGGTGATTCTGCAGTATGTGATTTATATTTCAGTAAAACTAGTATTAAAAAAAACTAAACTATGTTGGGAAAAATCAGAATAGTATACTGATGGCCTGTAGGGGAGGAGTGGCTGGGGATTGCCTTGGAAACCATATGAGGGACCTGGGGCGGTGGGGACGATTCTGCATGTGGGAGATTGGGGCTTCCGGATAGCCAGAATTCATGGTCTGGTCTGTGCACTTCACTGTGTATAAATTTGATTTTTAGAAAAACAGAACCATAAAGAAATATTAAACTGTAGATAATTACCTGCTTGATAAAGTATTTAGAATGAAGTATTCTGACACCTGCAACTTACTTTTAAATGCATAAAAAATAAGATCAGCCCTGGCCGGTTTGGCTCAGTGGATAGAGCATCAGCCTGCAGACTGAAGGGTCCCAGGTTCAATTCCAGCCAAGGGCATATGCCCGGGTTGCGGGCTTGATTCCCCCCACCCGCACCCAGTAGGGGGAGTGCAGGAGGCAGCCAGTCAGTGATTCTTTCTCATTGATGTTTCTATCTCTCTATCTCTCTCCCTTCCTCTTGGAAATCAATAAAAATATATATAGTTAAAAAAAATAAGATCAATTGGTCAATGGGTAGGGGATGGATAGATAATGCAATAACAGAAATAAAGCAAAATGGTAATTGTGGAATCTAGGGGGTGGCAATATGGGGTTTCACAATGTAATTTTTTCTAAAAGTTTGGAAAGAAAACAATAGAACTCTGCTATACTCCCACTAGAATGGCCTTTTTTAAAAAGGGTGGAAAATACCAACCATTGGCAGGGATGTAGCATGGCCTTTAGAAATAGTATAACTTGTTACAACCATTTTGGGAAAGGTATTAGGCAGGAATATTGAAAGCTGAACATACGCATGATCCTCGGCAATAGGGATAAGGGGTGCACATATGGCATTCTTAGGGACACACTCAACAGAAAGGCCGAAATATGTCCCCCCGAAGAAACATGCACCAAAAGAAATGTTCTCAGCAGCACTGTGTGCTGTTGTGCTGCCCGGGAACAGCCCAGGACTTTGCAGTAGCATGGAGAAATCTCTTCACACAACAGAATCATGTATACAAATACGGATAAAAGATCTACAACATGCATAACATAAGGAGGGATCTCACCATCCACACTTAGTTGAAGAGGGCAGACACAAAGGAGTGTAAGCTCAGTGGATCCCTTTATATAAAATAGAGAAGCCAGCAGAAGTACAGTGGTTCTCCTTTGGGGAGGAGCTAGTGACCCAAAGGGTCCATGGGAGATTCCAGGGAACAGGTCACGTTTCTTGATCCCAGTCCTGGGTACAGGGTGTGCTCAGTTTATGGGGTGTGTATGTGTGTGTGTGGGGGGGGGGTCATTGTGAACTGTATGTTTCTGGCGATGTACTGTTTGGTATGGGAATTATAATTTTACGTTAGAAAATTAGGTTGTATATCTAACCCAGGATGAAAGGACTGTCTGCCTGTGTGGTCTTTCAACAAAGGCAAATTCAGAGTGACTACCTGACTCTCTTCTTGCAGGGCGGCTGCAGCCGGGGTCTGAGCACTGCAGCGGTGTCAGCGTAAGAGCCGAGGCCCAGGGGCACACTGTGCTTCTGGTGAGCTACAAACATGGCCACATCCACCTGAGTGCCCGCATCACCATTGCTGCCTACCTGCCCCTCAAGGTGAGCCTGGGGCCCCTGTACTCCACCTGCTTCCATGATGGGAATTATTCATTTGTTCTGGTGAATTTGTGTTAAAGCCCTGATGATTTAGAATAGCTTTTAGAGCAGCAATCTCTTTCTTTGGGTTTCAGGCTGAAATGAGGAAGTATGTAAAAGAGCAGTGCTTAGTGATTCCTGATACCCATGCAGATGAAATGTTACCCTCTCTGGGCCTCCAGGGATTAAGACAGAGAGGGTGATTCTAGTGATCTCCAGAGTTACCCTGCAGGGTCTCCACAGAACCCTCGAATGGGGACAGTGGCCCTGGCTTGTGAGTGCAAATTCTGAGGCCTCAGGAATCTGGGACAGGTTTGGGTTTTCCCCCTGCCTGTCAGGTAACCATCAAGCATCTGAGTCCCCGTTTGTCCATCTGTGGCAGTTACAGCACTTGAGGTCACAGCACACTGCCTCAGGGTTGACACCAACCCTGAGTTTGGATCCAGGTCCGACACCAGTTCTGTGGCTTTGGCCAGTGGTCAGCAAACTGCGGCTCGGCAAACCGCGGCTTGGCAAACCGCGGCTTGCGAGCCACACGTGGCTCTTTGGGCCCTTGAGTGTGGCTCTTTCACAAAATACCAGCTCTTCCACAAAATACCGACTTCTGTCCATGGGCCAGGAAGTTTCAATCGCACTGTATGTGTGCGCCCGCACGTGGTATTTTGTGGAACAGCCGCACTCAAGGGGCCAAAGAGTCGCATGTGGCTCATGAGCCACGGTTTGCCAACCACGGGCTTTGTCTCATTTAACCAGTTAACTGCCATGCATCCAAAAATGCTTTTATCTCGCTTGCGTCTATAGATGCTAATGGCATACAAAGGGTTAATTTCTCTGGGCCTCAGTTTCCCTGCCTGTAAAAATGGGCTAATATAGTACCCACTTCATAGGGTTGTGGTGAGAATTAGCTGAGTTATGTGCAAAATCGGCTTAAAACAGTGCCTAGGAAGTAGTGAGTGCCCAATGAGGGTTAATAATTAAAATACAAATAAAAAAGAAAGCTTCACACAATAGCTACTATGAAGCAGGATGGTGCATGTATCTATTTCTTACTTTGAACTGTGCTTCTCACACAGGAGGCCCAGAGAAGGTAAGTTGGCTCCTTTTTCAGGGGATGACTGAAGGCCCAGCCAGTGCTTGCATTCCCTGACACTCACCATTAACCTCTGGGACAGCTCTGGCCACCTGGGTTTCTGACTCTTACTCATTAAAGCAAGCTCAGTAACATCAGAATCTTTCATCTCAGAGCCCCTGGCCCTGGAAATAGTGCCTGATATAACACAGACAGCTTTTTTAAAAATTGAGGTATAATTGACATATAACAGTGTATATATAATTGACCTATAACATTGCATTATGTGCAACATAATGATTCACTGTTTGTATATATCAGGAAATGGTCACCCAAGTAAGTCTAGTTGCCATCCATCACCACCCATAGTTAAATATTTTTTTCTTGTGATGAGAACTTTTAAGCTCTACTTTATTAGCAGCTTAAAAAGCATGTAATACAGCCCTGGCTGGTTTTTCTCAGTGGTTAGAGTGTCAACCCATGGAACTAAGGGTTGTGGGTTCGATTCCTGGTCAAGGTCATGTACCTCAGTTGTGGATTTGATCCCCAGCCCTGGCCAGGGCCTGTACAGGAGGCAACCAATTGATGTGATGTGTCTCTCTCTCTCTTCCCCTCCATTCTCCTCTTTCTAAAAACCAATGAAGAAAAAAATATCCTCAAGTGAGGATTAAAAAATAAAATATGCAATACAGTATTGTTAACTATCGTCACCATGCTGTACATTACATCCCTAGAACTAATTTATTTTATACTGGAAGTTTGTATGTTTAGATTTCCTTTATGCATTTCTCCTCCAAATCCTTTCTCACCCTTGCAATCATCAATGTGTGTTCTGTATCTATGAGTTGTTCATTTGTTTTTTATTCCAAATATAAGTGATATCATATACTATATGTCTTTTCTGTCTGACTTATGTCACAGAATAATGCCCTCACGGTCTGTGCATGTTGTTGCAAATGGCAGGATTTTTTTTATGGCTGAATAATATTCCATTGTATATATGAAGCATATTTTCTTTATCCACTCATTCATCAGTGGATACTTAGGTTGTTTTTATGTCTTAGCTATTGTAAATAATGCTGCAGTGAATATGAGGGTGCAGAAATCTTTTCAAGTTAGTGTTTTATTTCCTTCACCTTCATTCATATCCAGAGGAGGAGTGGTTCTGTTTTAATTATTTGAGAAGTGTTGTTTTATTTAAAATGAACAAGTAGGGAAAATGTGTTCAGGGTTAACCATGCAGGACTGAACTCAAGATCTCCTGACCCCCAGACCTAAAATAGCAGATCCTTACAGATGTTTTACTAAGAGAAAAGTGTGAGATTATAAAAAATGGGGCAAGGGAGGCTGGCAGTTTAAAATTAGGAGGTCAAACTTCCCTTCCTGATGAGGGCACTGGATGAGGTGAGAGGGCTTCGAGAGCAGAGCTGAAGAGAACGGAAATTCCTAAGATGGCAGTGGTCATTCTTGAGGAAGTCCTGCCATAGCCGCCCACAGCTCCCCATAGCCTGTCATAGCTGCCCACAGCCCGCCACAGCCTGCCACAGCCCACCATAGCTGCCCATAGCCCCCCACAGCCCCCCACAGTCCTCTATAGCTGGCCACAGCCCGCCACTAGGCGGGGTGTTCTGCCAGGACCCTCCTGTGAGGTTCTATATAGCCCTCATGAGTGCTTCTCCAGATGACTGGATGGTCTGATTACTGGGGTATTGAGCTAGAACATCAGAGGCCCACAACTGAACTCACTGTCCCAACACGGGATTAAAGGTAGAGATAAGGTAGGCATGTCCCCAATCAAGGCGGCTTCCTGACTAGACAAATAATAGAAGAAGAATATGGGTCTCTTCTCCTTTTATCTATCTTATGCCTTCATATCAGTTAAGGTCAGGTAACAAAACCCAAATAACAGTGGCCTAACCAATAGAGAATTTATTTCTTGTTCACACAGAGCTAGTGTGGCAGCTCCAGAGTCATCAGGGACCCAGGTTTCTGTCTCTACTTCATCATACTAGTATGTGGCTTTCATCTTCAAGGCTGCCTCATGGTCTAAAGTTGGCTACTGAAGCTCCAGCCATCCTGTCTGCATTCCACGTAGCCAGAAGGGGAAGAGCTCTCTCTCAGCTGAGTTCATTTCCTGTAGGAGCCTTGTCAGAAGTTTAAAGCAGCAGTTTCCACCCATGTCTCACTGGCCAAGACTTAATCTGTTGGTCACACCGAGGGACATATTTTAGCTGGGATATTTACTACGCTAATAAAATGGGGTTCTTTCTCTAAGGAAGAGGAGTATGGAAACTGGGAAGGCAGCAGTCATTGCTATAGCCTGTGTTTGCTGGTCTTTCCATCATTTTACTTTGCAGACAGTTGCTGGGCACTTGGCAGGTACAGGCCCAGGCTGGGGAGACAGAGCTCTAGGGAGAAATCTCACAGTCTGTGCCGGGGAGGGTGCCAGTGTATGGGGAAGACAGACTCTCAGATCATTGCAGTGAACATAGAGATAATGAAGAGTCCCCAGGAGGACAGGTCACTGATGAACACAGAAATAGAAGGAGGACAGGGAGGCAGGAAGTGTGGCTGGTGGGGGCACCAGAAGTAGTGTAGTATATCTTGGAGTGAGATCAGAGACTGTGGTGGGTCAGAACAGGAGGTTTTTGAAATCCATTTAGGAGCTGGATGTTCTCATCTTGCAGTGGGCAGTTGGTGAAGGTCTGGGGATGACAGTCAGGTTCACACATGACCAGCACTACTGGTGGGGTAGGGGAATGTGTGTGCCCTGGAAGCACAGTGTAAGGACTCTCCCCATCTGATCCGCAGAAGAAAGATCCATTTCAGATCTTGTTTGCACTGCTTGCCCTCCCCCTCCAACTTACATAGTATCTTCTCTCTATGCTAGGATCATGGTGGGGCTCATGCTTGCCAGTGACCTGACTCCCTCTGCAGTTAACATCCCAGTCACTCCTTAGCCCTTGTCTGCTGCGGTGGCAGAGTAAGTGGATGCTGCATGGACATGCTCCCAGGAACAAACTGGAATTACAACTAAAACACAGAAAAACTTCCTGAATAATCAATGGAAAACTTGTAGGAGAGAACCCTGATATCTGAGGACCGAAAGTGGAGACCCCATAGAGACTGGTAGGAGGGGTGGAGGCACAAAAGGGCTGGCTGGACGCCCACAGACAGCAACTGAAGTCCCGGAGAGATATCTCAGCTGTGGGGGGTTGCCACTGAGAATTCTGGGATCTAATCCACAAGCTGGGCCCTCCAGCAGAGAGCACCAGAACTGAGAAGGGTAACCACATAACATCTGACTGTGAAAAGCAGCAGGGTGCTGTCTGCCAGGGAGTGACAGCTGAAAATTCAGGCACTCTCTTAAAGGGCCAACACACAAAATTCCCTGTGGAGCCACCCATCTTGTGCTCCAGCAGAGGGAGGGTGAAGTGGATTGGAGCTGTGAGAGCAGAAGCCAGGACTGGGGACTCAAGGGATAGAGCTAAGAAGGCAGATACCCCGTGTTTCCTGGGCTGAGTCATTCACTCACCCAGCAGAGGACATCTTTCCCACATAGACATTTGCCTTGCCTTGGGGGAAGACAGGTGACACACCCTATTGGAAAACACCTTGCCCTGAGCTACTTAAGAGATAAAAATAACAGTTAGCCTCCAGGCAGAAGCTACTGCCCCACCCTGTTGAAAAAAACTCACTACACCTGAGGACAATTGCCTGGGGGGCAATTCAAGTCCCAATCCTATCAGTCTGTAGGCAAAGGTGATCTCTGGAGGCTTTGAGTCTTTGCCTCACCTAAGTAGTCAGAAACAGCCTTTAACACTAGAGATTTGAGAGAGAGGTGTAGAGGATGTAACTAATACAGAGTCATAAACCCAAAGAAACAGCCAAAATGAGGACACAAAAAAGCAACCCCCAAATGAAAGAACATGAGAATTCTCCAGAAGAAGAGATAAATGAAGCAGAGTAAGAATTTTATCTGAAACAGAGTTCAGAGTAATGATGGTAAAGATATTCAACAGCATAAAAAAATATAATAACTATGAAAAAACAACTGTGAGATAAAGAATGATATAACACAAATAAAGAATGCATTGGAAGGAATACACAGTAGATTAGGGGAAGCTGAGGATCAAATCAGTGAATTAGAAGACAGAGTTGAAAATATCACTCAATCGGAGAACCAAAAAGAAAAAACAAAAACAGTAGCACAGCTTAAGGGAGCTGTGGGACAATGTAAAATGTAACAATATTAGAGTAGCAGGTGTGCCAGAAGAAGCAGGAAGAGAGAAAGGAATAGAGAACATGTTTGAAGAAATAATGGCAGAAAACTTCCATAACCTGGTTAAGGAAAAAGTAGCACAACTTCAGGAGGCACAGAGAACCCCAAGCAAGAAGAACCCAATCAGGCCCATGCCCAAACACATCAAAATTAAAATGCCAAAAATTAAAGACAAAGAAAGAATCTTAAAGGCAGCAAGAGAAAAGAAAACTGTTACCTCAAAGGAGCTCCCATAAGGCTGACACCTGATATCTCAACAGAAACTCTATAGGCCAGAAGGGAATGGCATGAAGTACTCAAGGTAATGGAAAGCAAGATCTGAGACCAAGACTATTATATCCAGCAAGGCTATCATTCAAAATAGTGGTCAAACAAAGAGCTTCCCAAACCAAACAAAAAAAGGCTAAAGGAGTGCATCACCACCAAGCCAGCATTACAAGAAGTGCAAAAGGACTGCTATAATGAGAAGAAGAAGCAGAAAACCCTAGCCATACAGAATTAAAATGGCAATAAATAAGTACCTGTCAATAATAAGCCTAAATGAAAATGGATTAAATGCTCCAATCAAAATGCGTAGGGTAGCTAAATGGATACAAAAACATGACCCAACCATATGCTGTGTATAGGAGACCCACCTCAGAACAAAAGACACACACAGAATGAGAATGAAGGGATGGGAAAATTTTTCCATGCAAATGGAAAAAAAAAACCTGGAGTAGCAATACTCATATCCAACAAAATAGACTTTAAAATGAAGGCCATCTTAAGAGACAACAAAGGTCACTACATAATACTAAAGGGAATGATCCAACAAGAGGATATAACCTTGTTAAACATATATGCACCCAATACAGGAACACCTAAATATATATATAAAAAAAAATTCTAGAGGATGTTAATGGATTGACAACAACAGTCATAGTAGGGGACTTTAACACCCCTCTGACTTCACTGGATAGATCTTCCAGACAAAAACTTAACAAGGAAACAGTGACTCTAAAGGATACACTGTATCAGATGGATTTAATAGACATTTATGGAACATTCCACTCCAAAGCTGCAGAATATACATTCTTCTCAAGTGCGTATGGATCATTCACAAAGATAGACCACATGTTAGGACACAAAACAAGTCTCTACAAGTTCAAGAAGATTGAAATCATATCAGGCATCTTCTCAGATCACAGTGGAATGAAATTAGAAATCAACTACAGTAAAAACACCCCAAACATTCAAACACAAGGAGGCTAAGTAGCATGTTATTAAACAATGAATGGGTTACCAACAAGATCAAAAAAAGAAATAAAAAAACTTCTGGAAACAAATTAAAATGAACACACAACAACCCAAAATCTCTGTGACACAGCAAAAGCAATCCTGTGAGGGAAATTCATAGTACTACAGGCATACCTCAAAAAAACAAACAAACAAACAAAAACACACAAGAAAAATCAACAATAAACTATTTGATCCTACAACTTAAAGAACTAGAAAGAGAACAACAAGAAAAGCCCAGAGTAAGTAAAAGGAAGGAAATAATAAAGATTAGAGCAGAAATAAATAACATAGAGACTAAAAAACAATACAAAAAAATAAAAAGTCAATGAAACCAAGGGCTGGTTTTTTGAAAGGATAAACAAAGTTGACAAACCATTAGCCAGACTCATCAAGAAACAGAGAGGACCCAAATAAATAAAATCAGAAACAAAATGGAGAAGTAACCACTGACACCACAGAAATACAAATGATTGTAAGAAAATAATATGAACAACTGTATGCCAATAAGCTGGACAATGTGGATGAAATAGACAAATTTCTAGAAAAATGTATCTCCAAAAACTGAATCAGGAGGAATCAGAAAATCTGAATAAGCCAGTAACAGCTGATGAAATAGAAGCAGTAATAAAAAAAACTCCCAGCAAACAAAAACCCAGGTCCAGACAGCTTCACAGGGAAGTTTTACCAAACATTCAAAGAAGAACTAACACCTATACTCCTCAAACTATTTCAGAAAATCCAAAAGGAAGGTACACTTCCAAACTCTTTTTATGAGGCCAGCATTATTATAATTCCCAAACCAGATAAGGACACTACAAAGAAAGAGAATTAAAGGCCAGTATTCCTGATGAACATAGATGCCAAAATCCTCAACAAAATCTTAGCAAATTGTATCTAACAATATATTAAACAATCACACCCTGACCAAGTGGGATTTATTTCAGGGGTGCAAGGCTGGTACAATATCTGCAGATCAATAAACATGATACAGCACATAAATAAATTGAAAGACAAAAATCTCATGATCATGTCAATAGACACAGAGAAAGCATTTGACAAAATCCAACATCCAAACTCTCAGCAATGTGGGAATAGAGGGAGCATATCTCAACATGATAAAGGCCATATAAGACAAACCTATAGCCAACATCATACTTAATGGGCATAAACTAAAACCATTTCCCCTAAGAACAGGAACAAGACAGGGATGCCAACTTTCCCCACTCCTATTCGACATAGTACTGGAAATGCTAGCCAAGACAAGAAGAAATAAAAGGCATCCAAATTGGAAAAGAAGAAGTAAAACTGTCATTATTTGCAAATGACATGATATTGTACATGGAGGGTCTGTCCCACCTGCACATCACTCTTGTGAAGCCCCAAAGTGCTGGGTCTGGAGAGCCCACCTGCTTCTTCCTTCTGTCCGTCAGCATAGATTGAATGCATCACCCTGGGCCAGCCAGGTGCCTGGGGCCTGAATCTCCCTCTGCCCTGTCCCTGGCCTTCTGCCTCTTCATCCTACACCAGCTGTGATTTCCCTACAAAAAAGTGCATCTGTTCTATCTCCTAGAAACATATACTGCCAGCTCTAAGGGCCTCTTGATGGCCAGACCCATCTTCTTGATTTGCAAAACAAGGAGGCCCAGGGTGGAGACCTCGCTCTAGAGTCCCTGGCTTTGCCTGTTTTAATGTCTGCACTTTGATGCGTACTAAGGAGCCTGTACGATTTCTGAGTGTCCCTCATTAGTGGTGTTGGTTATTGACCTATCTCCCTGGCATAGATTTCTCTGATGTGACACTTTTATGCCGAATGAGAATGGAATTCCGTGTGAAAGTGATAATTCCTAGTTCTCTGGCTGTTGGTTACAGGGCATCTGGTTCATTTGCACAACCTTTCCCTTTGGGTTGGTCATGAAAACTTCCTTTGGTGACGTCTGCAGTGGCCTGCTTTACCCACAGCAGAGCTTTGCGGACTGTGGCATTGAGACATGGGCAAGAGCAGGGCATCTGAAGCCAGAATAGCTGGGTAAACTTGGGTAAATTTCTTTGCTGGGATTCATGTTTTCCATCTGTAAAATGGGATGACAGTTCATACTAATGACAGTGATAATAGCAAAGACTGTTAACTGAGCTTGTGCTGGATGTGTTCATTCCCACTCCCTTGAAGCTGCAATAACCCTGCAAGGCAGGAGCTCTTCTCATGCTCATTTTACAGCATGAGAGACTGAGCAAGTGGCAGTGTTGTTCCCATTGTGGGGACAGAGAAGCAGATGGACAATAAACATTGAAAGTGATGGTAGGGTAGTGATAAGGGAAGGAAGTAACAAGTGTTGGGAGGTCCTGCTTTGGATGGGGTTAGGGAAGGCCTCTCTGAGGAGGTGACGTTTGAGCAGACCTGTGCACATGTGCAGGGAGGGGATGCATGGGGAGTTGTTGGCTGATAAACCCAGAAAAGTGTTCATAGCAAAAAGTAATTCAAAAGGAGAGAATTCTCATTGAAAAGTAATACCCTTTTTTTTGCTAAGGATATACTGTGAAAAGCCAACTAGGCGAGCCTGCACCTATAGGCCTCAGCAGATCATCACCTTAGCCACTAGCCCTACCCCATTCTTGAGAGTGTGTGCATATAAAGCTGCCATTCAGGTGGGAGTTTGTTTCCACCTTAGGTGGCATCTGGTTGGGGCACTGCTCTGGGTCCAGGACTGTGGGGGACAGCTGAGTGGTTATTAGCCTGTACCTGCAAGGACTATAGGCTGTTGGCAGGTCTGGACATAGCCCAGGGGTGAGAGAAGTCAGGCTCTGCATGGTCAGCAGACACCGCAGACAGGGGGCAGGGCAGAGGTTGGCACACTGCAGTGGGAGGCACATGTGTTGGGCCAAAATGAACTAATTTTGGAAAAGAGTACACTGTTATCTACCCACCAGCAGTGTGCTTGCTAGAGCGTCAAACCTTTGGACTTGTATCAGTCAGATAGCTGAAAAATATCACAGTGTGGTTGTACGTTCTTGTTTTTTTTAATATTGTAATTTTTCCTATATGATATTTTATTTCTCATGTGGTTGAGATCATGCTGTGAATACAGAAGGAAACAGACACATATTTCCCTATTCTTAATGAGCCCACAGCCTGATCACGAGATAGATACCCAAACAAATCCTTTCCTCTCAATATGATTGAGCAACACTCGAAGCAGGAACCAAAGAATGAGCCACCTACCTGGCAGGTTGAGGGTCACCTGGTGAGGGAGGAGGCAGGAGCTTTTTAGAGGAAGGAGTGGGCAGGGGGCACAGGATAGCCTGGGGACAGACTAGTCTGAAGGTGGGACTCGAGAGAGATAGGCGAGGGCCAGGTTGGGAGAGCCTGAATCCTAGGGTAAAATGCTAGCTCAGCCTTTCTTCCCAGGGCGACCGGCACTATGGAACCATTTAATGCAGAGAGGGCATGGTCTGTGTTTAGGAAGGAATACCTAGCAGCTCTCAGAGGGCAGACTGTAGTGACTAGCAGGGAAGCAGGCTCACAAGTCAGGACTCGGTGCTAACCCTATGGATCCCCTGGAGCAGGAGCTCAGCAGCCCAGGCAAGGGGCAGAAGAGCAGGGCTGCAGGGCCCTCAGGACTCCCTGCTTCTTCACACCCCAGCTATGTCTGTAGAGGGAAGTGTCCTCATGTGGAGCAAACCCGCTGTGAGATGGGAATGACATCCTTTCTACCAGCTTTCCATCCTTTCTCAGCCCAGGAACCCCTGGGGCCCACAGCACATGGTCACCCTAGGCCGGGAGAGCAGATGAGAGCTTTTGTAAAAAATTACTTTAATTGCTCTAACCAGTTTGGCTCAGTGGATAGAGCATCGGCCTGCGGACTGAAGGGTCCCGGGTTCGATTCCGGTCAAGGGCATGTACCTTGGTTGCGGGCACATCCCCAGTAGGGGGTGTGCAGGAGGCAGCTGATCGATGTTTCTCTCTCATCGATATTTCTAACTCTCTATCCCTCTCCCTTCCTCTCTGTAAAAAAATAAATAAAAAATATAAAAAAAATTACTTTAATTTATTCTTTGTAGATTGGGTACTTTGAGGACTTAATATTCACTCTTTCACTTAACAAATAATTGAACACCTACTCTGTGCCAGGCACTGTTCTAGGTGCTGGGAGCAAAACGGCCGAAAGGCTTGTTCCCCAAAGCTCATGGACACGTTGAAGGAAGCGCAAGAAATGCAGTGGAGAAAGAAGTGAGGAAACAAACCACTCTGAATTATGCCCTCAATGACACCAGTCTGTGTTTCCCCTGGTTGTCTGGTGTGTTTCTGTTTAGAATTGTTTCATGCTTTTTAAAACAAGATGGCTGTGATCAAACTGTTCAATCAGTTCCATACCCAGCTCTGCCTTAGGGACCCACACAGGTCCCATCGCGATGCACAAGGCACTCCTGCAGCCCGGCCGGGATTGTACACTGTGTGGATGCACCCAACACTCACGCAGCCCCGTGCTGGGCATCTGCAGTAGGAAATGGCTATGTGTGAGCCTCTCTGCATGAGCTCATTTCCCTCCTTCCTAGACTGTCCTTAGGTTAGATTCCAGACGGGAAGTTCCTGTGTCAAGGACAGTGAGTATTTTCAAGGCCTTTACTGGATTGTTTTACAAAAGAAGCAGATCAATTTATGCTCCCTTCATCCCAGCAGTATCAGAGAGGAGGACAGAATTCCCCTCAGAGCACGTTTGCACCAACAGCACGGGCAGTGCTGCCAATGAGCACCAGGAGCGGGGCTATGTGGCCTCCACAGGGCAGGGCAGGCCTCTACACGTGCCTCTCAGAGGAAGGCACTGACTCTTCTTTTTGCTCCCACAGGCTGTGAACCCCTCCTCTGTTGCCTTGGTGACCCTCGGCTCCTCACAGGAGATGCTGTTCGAAGGAGGTCCCAGGCCCTGGGTCCTGGAGCCGTCCAAGTTCTTCCGAAATGTCACCTCCGAGGACACTCACAGCATCAGTCTGGCTCTCCTTGGGCCCCCTGCCTCCCGTAATTACCAGCAACATTGGATCCTCGTGACTTGCCAGGCCTTGGGCGAACAGGTGAGAGGACAGCTGCCCCCACATCACCTTGCCCAGAGGAAGGACCCTGCTGTATTCACAGCATCATTTTATTTAATCAAAATGGCTGTGATCAAACTGTTCAGTCAGTTCTATATCCAGCTCTGCTGCTATATCCATCTCACATACAGAGCAGAAGGCTCTGTTGCTATACCTGAGAGATAGCTTCTGCTGCTATACCCATCTCACAGACAGATGAGGATCAGTGAGGTAGAATGACGTAGTGAATGCAAGCAGATCTAGCAGGGCATGCGGTTGGGACCCCCTTCCTATACATGCTGGCTTTGATAGAGCTAGTCAGTCCTGGCTCCATTTCAACAACCTGGTGACCTCTTCTCTCTCCAGGCTTCAACACTCCCCACTACCAAATCAGGGCTGAGCTAAGATCAGGGGCACAGTCAGATGCCTCCAGGGGCAGGCAGGTCTTGTAAAGAGTGAAGTCACAGGGCCACATTTGTCAGATCTTTTTGGTATTTCACGATAATCTGGGAATCCCAATACTTTTTTCTGTGAAATCTCTTAATTTTTATTTATTATTATTATTTATTTTAATATGTCTTTATTGATTTCAGAGAGAAGAGAGATGGAGAGATAGAAACATCAATGATGAGAGAGAATCATTGATCAGCTGCCTCCTGCACGCCTCCCACTGGGGATTGAGCCATAACCCAGTCATGCACCCTGACCTGGAATTGAACCATGACCTCCTGGTTCATGGATTGAAGCTCAACCACTGGGCCACACTGGCCAGGCAATTTTCATTTTCTTTTTAATGTTGAAAACCAAGAAATTAGGAGACTGGGTAGACTGAACAAAATGTGTCTGTCACTGGAACCCCTGAGGGTTGGAATCACGTGGATCGAGGGCAGCTTGCCCACTCTACTGGTCTGTGTATTACTTTCTTGGGGTGTCAGGCTGTAGGCAGAAACCCTGCAGGTCAGCGTGGAAACTGCCCTTTGTCCTGCCTTTTGTCCTGCCCAAAGGTCAGGAAGGGTGAGAGGCTCTGGACCAGACCATGCCTTCCTACAGAGTGTGTCATTAGGGGGTCAGGACCACTCTCTTCTGGTCCCCCCACAGGTCTCAGTCCGATAGCACACATTCTCTCACACCTGTACCTCGTTGTGATGAATGTTTTCAAGTCAGGGTGGACTCTTCATTTAACAACCCAGACTTGGGAATTTGTTCATGCAACCTGGGGTTTTCATAGGATGCTGGGAAGCCATGTGGTGCCACCAATCCACCTCTTTTCTGGCTGATGTCTGTAGAGGGCACTAGGGGCTCCAATCTCCCATGCCTATGTCACTGGACTTTTGTACCCACCCCTCCCCGTATCCCATGATGTAGATGTCATTATCATTCCCATTCTGCAGAAAAGCACACTGAGTCCCATGGAGCTGGGTGGCAAGGTGAGGTGCACAGTGGAGCCGAGCCTCAAATTTGGGGGTGTCTGACTGCTCCTTGTGCTCTGCCAGGTCATTGCCCTCTCAGTGGGGAACAAGCCCAGCATCACCAACCCCTTCCCTGCGCTGGAGCCTGCTGTGGTGAAGTTTGTGTGCGCCACACCCTCCAGGGTCACCCTGACGCCTGTCTACACCAGCCCCCAGCTGGGCTTGTCCTGTCCGCTGCTGCAGCAGAACAAGCAGGTGGTGAGTGGGCACTGCTTGGGGATTGTAGCAGTTCAGTGCACAGCACGTCTCTACACTCAGCTGGCCCTGCATGGTGGGCACTTTTGCCTGAATGTTACCTTTGGGGGTTCCCAAGACCTAGAGAGGTGATAAGACCTAGCAGGCCCAGCTGCTAGTGGCAGCACCGGTGAAGGTGAAGCCTCTGGCACCTGGAGCAGCTGCTTCTCTCTGCACAGCGCTTGACAGTTTATAAAAATCTTTTTTTTCTCTGACTTGAGGATGATAAGGCCGGGCTTGTTGTCGGCGGGCAGTGTGTGTGGTCAGAGGAAGGGTTGCCAAGGACAGGGCCCAGCTGCAGTGTTCTCGAGGGACTGTGCTGCAAATGTTGTCAGAGAAAAGAACAGCAGGGAGGTGAGGTGAAACCCAAAGATCTGGTCCCCTTGGGGTTGCAGCCAACCAACCCTCTACCTCTGAGGCACACAGGGGCCAGATGACTGGACAGAGCTTGGAAGTCCTGCTGTGCAGGTTCAGGTGTGTGAATCTGCAGCTGTCCCCAGCCCTCCTCAGAGACGGGCACTAGGCTTCTTTTCACTCATTCCTTGACATTTGTTTGTTGAGCACCTTCTCTGTGCCAGGCACCGTTCCATGTCTTGGATATAGGGCAATCAGGACAGGTGAGGCACCTTCCCCACAGAGGTGACAGGATGGGTGAGAAGGTGGGAAGTGCTGTGGAGGAAGTAAAGTAGGGTGCGAGACAGCTACTGGTGGAGGCCCCTTCAGATGGAGCCAGGAAAGGCCCGGGAGCAGAGAGCACATCCCACTCAGGCCCTTGGCTGAAAAGAGCTGAGATAAGGGTACCCTGGGCAGATAGAACAGCAGTACAAAGGCCTTGAGGCCAGACCAGGGTCTCGGTGTCCCTGTGCTCACATGATAATCACACAAGTCATCTGTGCTAAGAACTTTCACCTCTGTGCCTCATTGCCTGTCACCAGGATTGTCTGTGACCCCAGGGTCCTTGCATCCCCTTCACAGGTTTGTCCACGAGGCTCAGAGATGGGCAAGGTCCCAAAGGCAGAGCATAGATCTGTCCAGCTCCAAGCTCAGTGCCTCCCCAGTGGCCCCTGGAGCTGCTTCTCTTCTCCCAGCCCGGTCTTGGTCTAGCTGCCCTCTGCTTCGGTGGCATTGGGGAACCCTCTCCACTCTCCGCAGAACACTCAGTGCCTGTTCTCCAGAGAACACTCAGTGCCTGTCCTCTTTGTACCTACGGGAACCTTTCTGAAGCAGTTTATATCAGCAGCCTCTCCCACCCTGGCAGCCTTCGAAATTTGGGAGTTAGCTCCTTGCTGGATGGAGGACAGAGCTGCTTTGTATTTGGTCAAAGTTCCAGGGAAAGCACCAGACTCCAGTGTCTGGTATTTGGGAACAATTCCACCATCTAACACATGACTATACATTTAGTTCAACTTTTCCTTCCACAGCTCTGGCATCGGTGGGTGGGCTTCTGCCTTCTCTTGGGCTTTACTAGTCACCCAGCTCTGAGACACGTGGTGTGTGAGCTCCTCCAGCCCTGATACTGATGCCATAACGTTGGTGTCCTGAGGCATCGTTAAAAGTGAGGACTCTGTGCTCCGCCTCAGAGCTAGCGGGGACTGGGCGAGGATTGTCCCACCTTTGTGCCCTCTTGACAAGTGAGGAGAGCAGGCTCAGAGCCCTGAGAAGCCAGTGTCACCCCTAGCTCAGGCCTGGGTGTTTGTGGCATGGAGCTGATGACCATCTTTCCCAAACGGAAACATTTTTATTTCCCAGACTTTGGAAACTATTGAGAATGAATGTCCTGTAAGTTTTACATTTTAAATCACTTTTATGCATTTAGCAAATTATGCCCTAAAAGACTAAAATTGCAATAAGTCCGAACTCTTTGGGAAAACCTGGCCTGCTGGGTCCACTGTGTGAGGCTTGGAGCTGGACAGCACTCGCGTCCACAGGCTGAGAGTTAGGGCCCAACCCTACCCCGGATATGGCTGGCCTCCTCCGAGTGATTGGGGGTGACTGGCCTCCCAGAGTCATTATTGGAGAAAGGGGTTCAGTCTGGTACCTGTTAGGCTTTTTACTTGTTCTCCACTTCAGCCCTGCCAGTGGCATCCCACTCACTGAGGCAAGGCCACGTCTCTCCCTGCTGCCCACTCCATCCTTGCTGGAAGCCCTGTCACCTGTGAGCAATGATCCTGTGTGGGTCTCCAACTTGCCATGCCCTCTGGTTCGAATTCTCTCCCCTCCCACCCCATGCTTTCCTCTTTTGCCTCCTTTAGTTCTTCATTCACACATTACCTCCTCAGTGGGGCCTTCCTCGGCCTTCAGACCTTATCTGAAGTTTCACCCTCCACATTCCATATCCAGGTCCCTTCCCTCAGCCAGCACTGAACACCACTGGGCACACTGTACAATTTTTCTTCTCTCCTCTGTGAGCCTCCAGGGGAGCCTGGCTCATGGCAGGAGCTCAGTAAATGTGGCAGGCGCATGAGCATGGCAAAGAACTCACTGCTTGTGTCCCAGTGGCCTTCTGTCCATGACTCCGGCTGTGTAGACACCTCAAGAATCCCAGTGGAGACACTGCTGAGGAAAGGGGCACAGTGGATGGTGCCAGCCTCAGGAGCAGGACCGCACAGGACAGCCTGCCTGCTCAGCTCTAGCCCATTCAACCCCAGGCTGGCCAAACCTCATTTTCAAAACAAAAACCAATCAGATTATGTGCAGCTTCCCTGTCCTTAAATGCTGGCTCCTCGTTCAGGGAGCAGGTTCAGGCCGTCCATAGTGTGTGACCTCTGGGTCAGCCCAGGGTTGTCTCTCTTGTCTGACAGATGCTGGCCAGGCAGCAGGGCATGGCTCTGCATTCGCTTGCATGTGCTGTAGACCTCAATCATCAGGAAGCAGTAGACCTTGAACATGGAATTGCCATGTGGTCATCAGTGCTGGGGTTCTGGTGCTGAGAGCTGATTAGGCAGGGACCCTGTGATTTACGGTGTCACTAGGGGACCTTGAGAAAGCTGTATCCCTGCCATACATCCTGGGTGCAGTATCAATTTAATTTTACACTTCTCTAAAGCCAAAGGCTACCCAAGACACATTTGCAGAGTAAATTATTGGCAAGGCCAGACACTAGAACAGATCTGACTGGTTGGAATGACAATGGAACCACACTCTGGCCTGACGCTGGCACTTCGTTCAGGTCACCCAAGTTCTGGTCACTGCAGCTGCACGCCAGGAGACTGAGTAGCCATTGGAGCCTCACTCTCAAGCCAGAGAGAAGCTGCACACTGTCCGAGGAGGCCCATGGGCTTTCAGATCAGACCAGCAGTTCCACGCCGAACGCTGTGTGACCTTGGGCAAGTTACTGATGTCTCTGAGCCTCAGCTTCCCCATCTGTAAGTTAGGGATTATATCGTGCCTAAAATGGCCATGGGAAGGATCCAGTAAACATGCAAGCATGCTTGACATACAGTATTAATGTCCTTCCCTGGGAGAGCAGGAGGGAGGGAGGAATAGTAGTGTTTCACCCAGGTTTGCATCTGGAGGAAGAAATGGGGCACCCAGCACATGCCCCTTGTCTCTGCCCATAGTCATGGCTCCCAATTTGTGTCCAGATACTTATAAAACCCTTTGCATTCTCAGGTGATTGTGCTGATTTGCATTTACAATTTGCAACATGCTTTGGTTTAGTGTTTGGGGGAAAAGACCTAGGACTTGGGGAGCAGCCACGTGTGGTGGGGAGTTTGAGGGCTATAATAGTCAGGGCAGATGAGGTGAGGCTACAATGACAAGCAGCCCCAAGTCCCACTGGCTTCACACAGCACAGGCATACTCTTACTCACACTACCTGTGCATCTGGGTGGGCTGGGGGCCCTACTGTGTGTCACTGTGATCTTCCTTCCAAGACTTAGATGTGAGCATCGCCAAGTTGAATATGGCCAGGTGGCATTGTGGAGGCAAGGAGACCATGGCAGATCATGTTCTGGCTGTTAAGTCTTCTGTCTCCTGGAATTGTCTCAAGTCACTTGTCACTGGCCAAAGTAAATGACGTGGTCCCTCCTAACTACAAGGGCCAGAGAGGTGAGGGTAGATGGTAGAATTCAGGGTTTGGAACTGAATCCTGTAGGTGTGCCACTCAGCCACTGAGTTGCTTTGCTCCTTCTATTCCTGGGGACTCTGCTTCCTCACCCTTGATATGTGGGTGACAGCTCCCACGTCTCAGATATTTTAGGAGCAAGGAGCTTTGCAAGAGCTTTTTGGAGCTGGAATTGGCATTCCTGTTAAACTACTAAGGGACACATCCTGGAGAACAGAGGTGTATGGGGGCAGGGAGGGAGTGGCAATGATTTGGAAAGGTGAGGGCAGAGGGGAGGGACAGCAGCCTGGCTGGGATGGGAGGTCTGTGGCAGAGTCTCCCAGCCTTGGCACTATTGATGTTTTGGACCAGATTTTTTCTGCTCATGGTGCTGACCAGTGTACTGCAGGGTATACACAGTACCCTTGACCTCTACCCACTAGATACTGTTTGCACCCCCTGCAGTTTATAATAAAAATGCTTTTAGATGTCGTCAAAGCCCCTTTGCCCTCGTTGAGAATCATGAGCTAGAGTAAGAGGCCAAGGCTGTGGGCACCTTGATCACTGGGCAGTAATGAGGACTGGTTAGTGACTTGCCCCGAGTTGCTCACCAGGACCCTAATGAGCCCATAAGGCAGTCTACTGGGTTCCTGGAACACCAGGAGTGGCTGTGCCGCTGTGGGTCCTCAATGCTTACTCTGAACACTGTGCCCATTGTGATCTGGGTATGGTCACAGCACCTGACCTTGGCTTCTTGCAGGTTCCAGTCTCCAGCCACCGCAACCCCCTCCTGGACTTGGCTGTCTATGACCAGCAGGGCCGCCAGTTCAGTAACTTCAGCTCTGTGAGCATCCAGTGGGAGTCAACGAGGCCATTGCTGGCCAGCATCGAGCTTGACCTGCCCATGCAGCTGGTGTCCCGGGATGATGGGAGTGGCCAGAAGTTGCATGGTGAGCTGGGGTGGTGAGCCTGCAGGTCCAGGACAGGAAGACAGAGCAGTGAAACCCTATAGACAAGAGGTGTCTGAGGAGTGCTAGCGGCTGTTGGGAGCTGTTATCTGGGACACCCTTTTATCTAGGATGGAAACTTAGGGAGCATTGTGGGTTTACCACTCTCCTTTGAACCTGTGACCTTGTTTGAGAGATAGAGAGCAGGTTCAGAGCCTGTTGCAGGTGACCCCCACGTCCTAGGCTATACAGCAGGTTGGCCTGGCCCCAGCAGCCAGGAGTTGAACATCTCCAGCTCATCTAAACTGCTTCATGGAACCTTGCTTTGTCAACCATTATGATACATAAAGCTTCGACAAACTCAGGCATCTACTTTTAGGACTGGAAGATTTAAAACTGCAAATCAGAAGGAGGGAGGGTCTGTTTCACAGGCAGCAGTGGGGCAAAAAAAAGACATGGGTTTTTCTCTTCTTGGACTCAGGTTTGCAGGCCATTTCGGTTCACAAAGCATCGGGAACCACAGCCATCTCTGCTACCGTGACTGGCTACCAGCAGTCCCACCTCCTCGCAGCCAGCGTGAAGCAGCCGGTAACTCCCAGGGCACATTGGGGGTGGGGTCTTCTGCTCCTCCTGCATTCTCTTTAGTTTTAGTGTCCTGAGCCCCTGCACTGGGCCACACCCCTCAGTTCACTGACCTTCTCCCTGAATCAGGTGAGGTACACTCACCTGAATTGGTGAGCCTCCTTACTGGCCTCCCGCCTCCAGTCTCCCCCACCTTGCATGACCTGCATTCAGAGGACTGGAGGGATCCAGTGCCCCCTTTCGGCTCCAGGACATGGCTTTGGGAGCCCACAGACCTAAGGGCAGGAGCCGTCCTCATCCTCAGCCAGGGCTTGCCCATTAACGCTCTTCTCCCTGATTGACCTGACTTACAGCCCCCGCCCCTGCCTCTATATGCCTTTGAACCCTCAGTTCTGTTCCCTGGAATTCCATTTCCTCCTCCCTTTTATTCTTCTCTCCTAGGAGCCTCCTGTTCTTTTAGTCACACCTAAAATATCAGCCCCTCGTTGGAGAGTTCCCTGAACTTTCCTCACAGAGCAGCCGCTGTTGCCCCAGGCCCCAGAGCCCCTCATGTTTCCTGCTCTCCTAGTGCAGCCTCCACTCATGCACTGACACCCTGTCTGCACACACATGTGGCCATCCACTGGACCACACCTCTCTACCCAGCCTCTCATGGGGGCCCAGGCAGAAGTGCTGCAGTGGGTGGCAGGTGGGCACCTATAAGGTGAGTGGGAAGGGTTCCCCCAGAACGGCACTGCCTGGATGACACCCACCCCATCATGGAAGAGGGTGGCAGTCAGATTGGATTGTGAATGGGGTGGAGGCAGCAGGTAATGACTGTGGAGGGAAGGTGTGTCTGACTCTGAGGGACTCTGAGTGCTAAGACGAGGAACTGGGGTATTGGGGAGCAGGGACACTTGAAGAGGGTGTGACACCAATGGGAGCAGCACTAAGAGGCTAGCTTGGAGGAAGGTAGCCCTGAGGAGCATACTGGTACCTGACCCTGATGGCTTAGGTTCTCAGTCATTTCACTAGCATCTCAGCTGTTGGCCTCATGGGCCTCCTTCTGGACTATAAACATCTAAGCAGATCCCCCTTCAAGGCCTTTGCACTTACACTCTGCCCTGTGGGCTTTTTGCAATTTATTTACATCATTCATACCTTTACTTTCTGTGTCTCTGTTCATCTGAGAGGCACACCTGAGAGTCTCTTCCTCTCAGACCTGTCATGGTCCCTTCAGCCCCCACCACAATCACACCTTTCTGGCATTCTTTTTCTCTAATCCTTGCATTAGAATCATCTCCCTGAGGGTAGCTGCTGTCCCTTTAGTGCCTAACACAGTGCCTAGTGCAGTGTCTGGCACAGAGTAGGTGCTCAAATGTGTGAGTATATGTGGGTCAAAGCCAGGTCAGGTCCAGCAGTCTCCCTGGAATGATGTGGCAGGAAAGAAAGATACTTAAATATGCACATGGCCCAAGGGGTGAAAGCCAAGCTTGTCCTCTTGTGAGCACCCTGAGGACACCTGTACAGTACTCCCATGGTTAGTCTGGTCAGGGTCTTTGCTGTTTGCCCAGTATACATCTCATACATGGCACTACAGCTGGCCGGTTGCTGTGTGCCCCTGCTTTCCTGGATGTTTGTGAATTGTCCACCATGTGGAACCTGGAAGGTAGGATGGGGCACTTGCCTTGGCAGGATTATGAGATGCCTCAAAGGGACATGGCCTCTGAGCTGGGCTCACACAATGGATTCATCAGGACTTGTGTCCTAGACATAACAAATGATACCGGAATCTGGGGCCTCTGGTCCTACTCTTCCCCAGGGGCAAGGGTGGGTGGAAGGCCTGTGGGCTCATGGGGTTGGCCTGTTGCTTCCTGGATATGATGGTGTTGGTCTTGCCCTTTCAGCAGGACCCTCCTGTGCCTGTGTCAGCCTCTATAGAACTCATCTTGGTAGAGGATGTGAGGGTGAGTCCGGAAGAGGTGACCATCTACAACCACCCTGGAGTACAGGTACAGCCCCTTTCTTGCTGCCTTGCCACCTAGATGTGGCCCATTGGCGTGGCAGTCCTGGCCTCTTAGACTGACCCTCCTTGCAGGCAGAGCTGCATATCAGAGAAGGTTCCGGCTACTTCTTCCTCAACACCAGCACCACTGACATCGTCAAGGTGGCCTACCAAGAGGCCAGGAGCAGTGCCATGGTGAGTGGGGGCCCGTCTCTATCATTGGGTGGCCATAGGCTTCCTGATTTGATTATTTCAAAGGTTGGCACTGTCAGCTGTAGTTTGCAAGGTCTTTAGATTATCTGATTCATTGTTGTGCACCTTCAGTCATTTGTCTGCTACCTTTGTGATTTTTATTTCATCTCCACAAATTACCCACACTATTAGTTAGCCAATGGCTTCCTTTTAGTAAATCTTTATTAGGATTAAACTATCATAAGAACATAAGCACCACTACAACAACCATAAAATTGCTTTTAAAAGATGTATTAGCTTTTTATGTTTTTTCCACATTCCTTTCTCAATCCTCTCCCTATTCCTACAAATGTGACATCTTTGTCCATGGCATAGAAGAATTTAGCATTCCACTTTTTCAATTATTTTATCCTAAGTGTTTTCCCATGTTGCTGTGTAGGCTGGCTGGTTATTTCTGTGCAGCCTTTTATACTCAGCCATTTTCTCCATGTAGAGCATTTTGGTAGTTTAAATCATTTTTTAAAAATAGCCCTGCAATTATAGCAAAGAGTGAAAGGATTAAAAACACATACCAATATTTTCAATACCTGCATATCTGTATATTGAGTTATGCAATCATGAAAACCTAACTTTCTTTAAAAGGAAATTCTTACTTACATAAATGCAGGCAGCCAAAAACAAAAATACAGTGATGACACCAAAGCAGTGTCATCAATTGCAGCTCTTTAATTGCCATTGGAATATTCTGAACCTAAGACCAGCTTTCCCTTTGTTAAGGGCTGACTGCCAGGTGTGTAAGGAGTGCCCCAATTATACAGCACCAAATGAAACTTCTTCCTGAACTCGAAAGGGGCCAGGTTGATTCAGTGTTTGGCATGTGGTGGGAGAAGTGCAGATAGTACATACAGTGAGGGAAGACAGGTTAGGCCCTTATCCTGGCCGTTAGTCACCTGCTGTCCTGATGCCTACATTGGCCTTCAGTGTTGCCCTGTTCCCGGAGGTGAGCCCTAACAGACTGGCAACAGCATGGAACAAGCTTTCTAATTCCAGGGAAGGCTAAAATCAGAATTAACCTTCACAGAGACCTATTCCCTAAATCTCCTTTCAGAAATACAGCCCGGGTACTTGCCCATGGTTGTATAGTAAGTTTGTGGCCTAGTCAGAAATCAAAATATGTCACCTCAGTCTCTGCAGGACATGTCCAGCCATGACTTTATGTAAGTCTGTTTATCTGTTTGCATCCACTGACTGTCTTACCACCTGGGTCACAAAATTAGTTGCCTCTGAGGTGGGACAGGTTCAAAGTAAAGTGAGAAAAACAAGCAGGGTGCGAGGAACATGCTTGGGGAGTGCTATGCTGAAATGTCACCTTAAAAAATAAAAAACAAAAAAAAATATCACCTGATGCTTAGCTTCAGTGCTGGGACGTAATAGGCAGTGGTGGGGACTGCAGCAGAGGGAGAGCACAGGCCATGTCTACGATACAACCACTATGCATCTATAGCTCACTTCTGTTGGTATCTATACATATAAAGAGGTGATATTCAAATTAGGCTGGGACGCCGTAACGGGTCAGGACCAGACAGGAGGAGGTTGCGCGCGCAGGTGAGGCCTGGAGCGAGATGGAGACAGACTCAGGGGGGCCTGCCCGAGCTGGTGCAGAGGCTCCAGCATCCCAGAGCGGACACAGGCAGGGGGCAGGGGCGTCCTGGGGTGGAAGTCAGGCATGGGACCCGGCCGCCCGTGGCTCCAGTCAGGCCTGACTCCCGTAGTGGACCGCGGGATGCCTCCTCGCACGGCAGGAGGCAGGGCGCCTCCTCGCGCGATTTCAATCGCACGTTGGGCCTCTAGTTTTTAATAATAGCTTTATTGAGGTATAATCCACATACCATACAATTCACCCATTTAAAGTGTACAATTTAGCAAAACAGCATGGTACTGGCACAAAACAGACATATAAATCAATGGAATAGAATTGAGAGTCCAGAAATAAATCCATACCTTTATAGTCAATTAATATTTGACAAAGGAGGCAAAAATATACAATGGACTAAAGATAGTCTATTCAATAAATGGTGTTGGGAAAATTGGAGAGATACATGCAAAAGAAAAAGGAACTAGACTATCTTCTTACATCATATACAAGAATAAACTCAAAATGTATTAAAGACTTAAATGTTAGACTCGAAACCATAAAAATGCCCAAAGAAAACATAGGTAGTAAAATCTCGGATATTTCTTATAGCAATATTTTTTCCTCAGGCAAAGGAAACCAAAGAAAACATAAACAAATGGGACTACATTAAACTACAGAGTTTTTACACAGAAAAGGAAACCATCAACATAATGAAAAGAAAAACTATGGAATGGGAAAACATACTTGCCAATGATACATCTGAAAAGGGGTTAATATTCAAAATGTATGAAGTACTTATAAAACTCAACACCAGTAAACAATCCAATTAAAAATGGGCAAAGGATATGAATAAACATTTCTCCAAAGAGGACATATAGATGACCAATAGACATATAAAAAAATTATCATTGTTATAATCATCAAAGAAATGCAAATTAAAACTATAATACGACATCACCTCACACCTGTCAGAATGGTTACCATCAATATCAACAAAAAGCAAGTGTTGGCAAGGATGTGGAGAAAAGGGAACCTTGCACTGTTTGTAGCAATGCAGATTGGTGCAGCCACTGTGGAAAGCAGTGTGGAGTTACCCCAAAAAATTAAAAATGGAACTGCCTTATGACCCAGGGATTTCTCTTCTGGGAATTTATCTGAAGAAACCCCAAATCACTAATTAGAAAGAATATATGTACCCCTGTGTTCATTGCAGTGTTACTTACATTAGCCTAGATTTAGAAGCAGTCCAAGTGTCCTTTAGTAGATGAATAGATAAAAAAGCTGTGGTACATTTATACAATGAAATACTACCCTGCCATAAAAAGGAAGAAAGTTTTACCCTTTGTGACAGCATGGATGGACCTAGAGAACATTATGCAAAGTGAAATAAGCCAGTGAGAAAGACAAGTACCATGTGATTTCACTCATATGTGGAATTTAATGAACAAATTAAACTTTTAAGCAAAATAGAGACAGACTCATAGATACATAGTCGGCAGACAGCTCTGGATGGTTAGGGCAGAGGGTTGGAATGGTGGAGGGATTGAGCAAAAAAAATAAAAGAAAAGAGAGAACAGGGACAATAGTGTGGTGATCATGAGATGGAAGGGTATAGGTGGAAGTGGTAGAGGGCAGAGAGGAGATAAAAGGTGATGGAAAAAATGAAATAAAATTTTTAAAATAATGAAGTGTACAATTTAGTGGTTTTTAATATATTCATACAGATGTGCAACCATCACCACAGTCAGTTTTAGAGTATTTTCATCACTTCAAAAAGAAACCCCATACATTTTACCTATCACCTCTATTTGCGTGTACACACACTCACACATGAAAGAGTATTGGGTACTGTCAGATGCATTTCTGTATCTCTTAAGACGATTGTGTGGTTTTTTTATTTTGTTAATATGATGTATTACATTAATTGACTTTCAGATGTTAAACCAACCTTGCATTCCTAGGATAACTGCTACTTGATCATTATATATAATTCTAGCTCTGTGAAATAAGCCATTGTAATTTTTAATATATTTTTATTTCAGAGAGGAAGGGAGAGGGAGAAAGAGAGAGATAGAAACATCAATGATGAGAAAGAATCATTGATTGGCTGCTGCCTACATGCCCCACACTGGGGATCTAGCCTGCAAGTGGGCATGTGCCCAAAACGGGAATTGAACCCTGACCTCCTGGTTCATAGGATGACACTCAACCACACCAGCCAGGCTGCCATTCGTATTTTAATAGGGATTATATTGAATCTGTAGATTGCTTTGGGTAATATAGACATTTTAATGATGTTAATTCTTCCAATCCATGAACATGGTATACGCTTCCATGTGTTTGTATCTTCCTCTGTTTCTTTTTTCAATGTCCTATCATTTTCCAAGTACAGGTCTTTTACCTCCTTGGTTAAGTTTATTCCTAGGTATCTTATTTTGTTGTTGTTGTTGCAATGCTAAATGAGATTGCTTTTTTAGTTTCTCTTTCTGAGAGTTCATTATTGGTGTAGAAAAATGCCATCGATGTGAATTTTGATTTTGTATCCTGCTACATTGCCAAATTCATTTATTAAGTCTAGTAGTTTCCTGGTGGAGTCTTTAGAGTTTTCTATGTACAGTATGATGTCATCTGCGAGTAGTAACAGTTTTACTTTCTCCTTTCCAATTTGGATGCCTTTTTTCTCTTCTTCTTGTCTGATTGCGGTGGCTAGGAATTCCAGTACTATGTTGAATAAGAGTGGTGAAAGCAGACATCCTTGTCTTGTTCCTGTTCTTAAGGGAAACACTTTTGGGTTTTGCCCGTTGAGTATTATGTTGGCTGTAGGTTGTCATATATGGCCTTTATTATGTTGAGTATTGTCCCTCTATTCCCACTTTGCTGAGAGTTTTTATCAAAGAAGGGTGCTGGATTTTGTCTAATGCTTTTTCTGCATTTATTGATATGATCATGTGGTTTTATCTTTCAATTTGTTTATATTATTTATCACATTTATTGATTTGTAAATATTGTACCAGCCTTGCATCCCTGGAATAAATCCCACTTGATCATGGTGTTTGATCTTTTGAATATATTGCTGGATCCAATTTGCTACTATTTTGCTGAGGATTTTAGCTTCTGTGTTCATCAGGGCTATTGGCCTGTAATTTTCTTTCTTTGTAGTATCTTTATCTGGGTTTGGAATTAGGTTAATGCTGGCTTTGTTAAAAGAGCTTGAAAGTGTTCCTTCCTCTTGAATTTTTGGGAATAGTTTGAGAATGATGGGTGTTAGTTCTTCGTTGAATGTTTGGTAAAATTCACTTGTAAATCCATCTGGTCCAGGACTTTTGTTTGCTGGAAGTTTTTAAATCGATGCTTCGATTTCATCAGTTGTTATTGGCCTACTAAGGTATTCTGATTCTGCCTGCTTGAGTTTTGGAAGATTGTATTTTTCTAGGAATTTGTCCATTTCACCCAAGTTGTCTAGTTTGTTGGCATATAGTTGTTCACAGTATTTGCTTACAATCCTTTCTATATCTCTGGTATTCGTGGTTATATTGCCTCTTTCATTTCTGATTTTATTTCTTTGGATCCTCTCTCTTTGTTTCTTGATGAGTCTGGTTAGGGGTTCTTCAATCTTTTTATCTTTTCAAAGAACCAGCTCTTGGAATTATTGATCTTTTGTACTGTTTTTGTTTGTTTGTTTGTTGTTTTAGTCTCTATATCATTTATTTCCACTCTGATCTTTATTACTTCCTTCCTTCTACTTCCTCTGGGCTTTTCTTGCTATTCTCTTCCTAATTCATTTAGTCATAGGAAGGTTAGGTAGTTTATTAGTCCTTTTTCTCGTTTCTTGAGGTAGGCCTGTAGTGCTATGAACTTCCCTCTCAGGATTGCTTTTGCCCTGTTCCATAGGTTTTGGGTGATTGTGTGTTCATTTTCATTTGTTTCCAGGAAGTTTTTAATTTCTTTTTTGATCCCATTGTTGACCCATTCATCCTATAAAATAAAGAGGTAATATGCAAATTGACCATCACACCCTTGCATAAGATGGCCACCCCATGTGGTCACAAGATGGCCACGCCCATGTCATCACAAGATGGATGCCACAAGATGGCTGGCAGGGGAGGGCAGTTGTGAGTGATCAGGCCAGCAGGGGAGGGCAGTTAGGGATGACCAGGCCTGCAGGAGAGGGCAGTTGGGGGTGACCGGGCCTGCAGAGGAGGGCAGTTGGGGGCAACCAGGCTGGCAGGGGAGGGCAGTTGGGGGCGATCAGGCCAGCAGGGGAGTGGTTAGGGGGTGATCAGGCTGGCAGGCAAAAGTGGTTAGGGGCAATCAGGCAGACAGGCAGGCAGGTGAGCAGTTGGAAGCCAGCATTCCCAGATTGTGAGAGGGATGTCCAACTGCCGGTGTAGGCTCAATCCCTGTGGAATCAGCCCTAAACCAGCAGTCGGACATCCCCTGAGGGGCCACAGATTGGAGAGGGTGCAGGCTGGGCTGAGAGACAGCCCCCATCCAGTGCACGAATTTCATGCACTGGGCCTCAACTTTTTTAATAACATGCTATTTAGCCTCCATGTATCTGAATGTGTTTGAGGTTTTTTTGTTGTTGTAGTTGATTTCTAACTTCATGCCATTGTGATCCGCAAAGATGCTTGGTATATCAAGCTTCTTGAATTTGTATAGACTTGTTTTGTGCCCTAACATGTGGTCTATCTTTGAGAATATTCCATGTTCACTTGAGAAGACTGGATATTCTGTTGCATTGAGGTGAAATGTTCTATAAATATCTGTTAGATCTCTCTGATCTAGTGTATCATTTAAGGCCTGTTTCCTTGTTAATTTTTTGTCTGGATGATCTATCCAGTGATGTCAGTGGGATATTAAAGTCCCTCACTATGACTGTATTGCTGTAAAACTCTTTCTTAAAGTCCGTCAAGAATTTTTTAATGTACATGGGTGCTCCTATGTTGGATGCATATATGTTTACAAGGGCTATATTTTCTTGTTGAGTCATTACCTTTAGTGTAGTGTAGTGGCCTACTTTGTCTCTTGGTATGGCCTTTGTTTTGAAATCTACTTTGTCTGATATTAATATTGCTACTCTGGCTTTTTTTTCCTTCCCATTTGCATGGAATATATTTTTTCATCACTTCACTCTCAGTCTGTGTGTATCTTTTGTTCTGAGATGGTTCTCTCGTAGACAGCATATATATGGGTCATGTTTACTTATCCATTCAGTCACCCTATGTCTTTTGACTGGAGCATTTAATCTATTTACATTTAAGTTTACTATTGGTAGGTATTTTTTTATTGCTGTTTTTATTTTCTTTATGCTTGTGATCCCCTCTCTTTCTTTTTCTTCTTCTTAACACAGTTTCTTTTTTTAAAAAAAATAATCTTTATTGTTAAGATTATTACAGATGTCCCTCTTTTTACCTCTCATAGCTCCCCTCCATCCAGTTCCCACCCCACCCCAGGTCCTCACCACCCTATTGTCTGTGTCCATAGGTAATGCATACGTGCATATAAGATCTTTGTCTAACCTCTTCTCACACCGCCCCCTATCCCCTTCGCTCTGAGAATCGTCAGTCTTTTCCATTTCCATACCCCTGGTTCTATTCCATTCACTAGTTTATTCTGTTCATCAGATTTTTTTATTCATTTGATTTTTGGATTCACTTGTTGATAGATATGTATTTGTTGTAACTTTGTTGTTCATAATTTTTATCTTTACCTTTTTCTTCTTCTTCCTCTTCTTAAAGAATACCCTTCAGCATTTCATATAATACTGGTTTGGTGGTGATGAACTCCTTTAGCTTTTTCGTGTCTGTGAAGCTCTTTATCTGACCTTCAATTCTAAATAATAGCTTTGCTGGATAAAGTAATCTTGGTTGTAGGTTCTTGCTATTCATCACTTTGAATATTTCTTGCCACTCCCTTCTGGCCTGCATAGTTTCTGTTGAGAAATCAGCTGACAGTCATATGAGCACTCCCATGTAGATAACTGTTTTTCTCTTGTTGCTTTTAAGATTCTCTCTTTGTCTTTTGCTCTTGGCATTTTAATTATGATGTGTCTTGGTGTGGTCCTCTTTGGATTCCTCTTGTTTGGGGTTCTCTGTACTTCCTGGACTTTTAAGTCTATTTCTTTGACCAGGTAGGGGAAGTTTTCTGTCATTATTTCTTCAAATAGGTTTTTAGTATTTTGCTCTCTCTTCTTCTGGCACCCCCATAATTCAGATGTTGGTATGCTTTAAGTTGTCCCAGAAGCTCCTTACACTACCTTCATATTTTTGGATTCTTTTTGCTTTTCCATTTGGGTGTTTTTTGCTTCCTCATATTTCAAATCCTTGATTTGATTCTCAGAATCCTCTAATCTACTGCTGAATCCCTGTATATTATTCTTTATTTCAGTCAGTGTGTGCTTAATGTTTTACTGGTTCTTTTCCTTTTTTTTTTTTTTTTTTTTTGGCATTCTCACTAAGATCCTTAAAAGTCTCACTAAATTCCTTGGAGGTTTCTAGAAGATTCTTGAGTAATTTTATAACTGTAGTTTTGAACTCTATATCCAGTAGTTTGCTTTCTTCCATTTCTTTTTTTTTTTTTTTTTTTTTTTTTTATTTATTTTTTTTTTTATTGATTAAGATATTACATATGTGTCCTTGTCCCCACGTTACCCTCTACCCCCCACCCCCCCCACCCCCGCTCATGCCCTCACCCCCCCCGTTGTCCATGTCCATTGGTTAGGCCTATATGCTTGCATATAAGTCCTTTGGTTGATCTTTCCCCCTTACCCCCACCCTCCCCTACCTTCCCTCCAAGTCCCGACAGTCCAATCAATGTCTCTCCGTCTCTGGATCAGTCCTTGTTCATCAGCTTATGTTGTTCATTATATTCCACAAATGAAGTGAGATCCTGTGGTATTTATCCGCTCTCAAGTTCCATCCATGCTGTGGCAAATGGTAAGAGTTCCTTTTTCTTCTTCCTCTTCTTAAAGAATACCTTTCAGCATTTCATATAATGCTGGTTTGGTGATGATGAACTCCTTTAGCTTTTTCTTATCCGTGAAGCTCTTTATCTGACCTTCTATTCTGAATGATAGCTTTGCTGGATAAAGTAATCTTGGTTGCAGGTTCTTGCTATTCATCACTTTGAATATTTCTTGCCACTCTCTTCTGGCCTGCATGGTTTCTGTTGAGAAATCAGCTGACAGTCGTATGGGTACTCCCTTGTAGGTAACTGACTGTCTTTCTCTTGCTGCTTTTAA
Source organism: Myotis myotis (assembly GCF_014108235.1). NCBI lineage: Eukaryota > Metazoa > Chordata > Mammalia > Chiroptera > Vespertilionidae > Myotis > Myotis myotis. The sequence goes on along the minus strand of NW_023416324.1, from coordinate 101,346,094 downwards.
GATTCTCTCTTTATCTTTTGCTCTTGGCATTTTAATTATGATGTGTCTTGGTGTGGTCCTCCTTGGATTCCTTTTGTTTGGGGTTCTCTGCGCTTCCTGGACTTGTAAGTCCATTTCTTTCACCAGGTAGGGGAAGTTTTCTGTCATTATTTCTTCAAAAAGGTTTTCAATATCTTGCCCTCTCTCTCCTTCTGGTACCCCTATAATTCTGATGTTGGTACGCTTGAAGTTGTCCCAGAGGTTCCTTACACTATCTTCATATTTTTGGAATCTCTTTTCTTTTTTCTTTTTCGGTTGGGTATTTTTTGTTTCTTTGTATTTCAAATCTTTGACTTGATTCTTGGGATCCTCTTTTCTGCTGCTGGATCTCTGTAAATTATTCTTTATTTCAGTCAGTGTATGCTTAATTTCTAGTTGGTCCTTTTTCATGTCCTCCATGGTCTCCCTATACTTATTGAGGGATTCATTAAATTTATCGGCGGTTTCCATAAAATTCTTGAAAAACCTTATAACCGTGGCCTTAAACTCTATATCCAATCGTTTGCTTTCCTCCATTTCTGCCATTTGTGACCTGTTTCTTTGTCTCCGCATTTTGGCAGCCTCCCTGTGTTGATAGAGTGGCCCTGTGCGCCAGGTGTCCTGTAGGGCCCAGTAGCTCAGCCTCCCCAGTTACCTGGGGTGGACACTCTTGGTGCACTCTTGGTGCCTTGGTTGTTGTAGAATCACTGGGAGGAATTGACCTCCAGGCCAATTGGCTGTGAGAATCAGCTGTGTCTAAAGTGGGAGAACTTCTGTGCTGAAGACACCCTTCTGGGGCAAGACTTGCTTCAGTGGGGCTTTGGTGCTCACTGAGTCTGCTCCCTGAGTGTGTCCCTTATGGATCTGAGGAGTTGCAGTCTGGTACCCTCTGACCACTGGGTACAGTGGCTCCTGGATCTAAGGAGGTGCTAATTCAGCCTCTGCCTGAGGCCACACAGCAGGAGCCACGAAGAGGCTCAGCTGTGAAGCAATGCAAGCCGCTGCGGGGCCTTGGGCCTTCTCTTGGAAGTTCCGGGTCTGCCTGGCTGGGCTGCAGTTAGGTACATTCACATGCAAAAGCCTCTGCCGCAGCCTGGGTGGGGCGGGGTCTCAGGGAGTCAGAGGGCGGAGAAAGCGGCCATGGCCGATTCTCCGCCGGAGTCGCGCGTCTCAGTGTTCCGGTAACGGCTGCAAGCACCTCTGAGGGAAAGCCGCCCTCAAGTTCGCTCGCTGCCGGACAGACCAGCTTCTCCCCGTATGAGACCTGGGTCCCCAGAGACTTCCCGGAACCGGAGTTCAGAGCCGTGGGGAGTTTGTGATTCAAAAAGACAGCCGCGTCCTCAGGCGCCACCCCCTTTCCTCGCGCGCGCGCGCCGCCGTACCTCTGCACTTCACCTCCGCAGCGCCTCTGGCTCTCAGCGTGTTTTTCTTTCCTTCTAGTTGTGGAATTTACACTCAGCCAGCCTTCCTGTTTTTCTGGATGATGTTTGCTCAGTCCTTTGCGGTAATTTTCAATTGTTGTATGAGGCGATAATTTCCCGGTGTTTACCTATGCCGCCATCTTAGTTGCTCTCCTTCTTCCATTTCTTTCATTTGTGACATGTTTTTTTGTCTCCACATTTTGGCTGCTTCCCTGTGTTTATTTCTATGTATTGGGTAGCTGCTAAGTCTCCTTGAGTTGATAGAGTGGCCTTGTGTGCTAGGTGTGCTATAGGGCCCAGTGACTCAGCTTCCCCAATCACCTGAGGTGGACACTCTTGGTGCACCTCTTTGTGGGCTGTGTGCACAGTCCTGTTGTAGTTGAGCCTTGATTGCTGTTGATAGCTCTGGGAGGAATTGATCTCCAGGCCAATTGGCTGTGAGGACCAGATGCGACTACAGTGGGAGAGCTGTTGTGCAGGAGACTCCCTTATGGAACAGGACTTACTTCAGTGGGGCTTTGGTGCTCACTGAGTCTGCCCCTTGAGTGTCACTTATGGATGTGAATAGTTGTAATCTCGTATGGTCTCACACTGACCACTGGTACACTGGCTCTTGGATCTCCAAGGAGGTGCAAAGTCAGCCACTTCCTGGAGCCATCCAGCAGGAGCTACAGAGAGATCTGCAGATTCCTCCTCTTTGTTTGGGGTTTGGAGGTGCCCAGATGAGGCCCAGATGTGAAGTAAGGCAGGCTGGTGCTGGTGCCATTTTTTGGGCGTTTTATTGGTAGGTTTGCATCTCCCTGACCCAGCTGCATCTTATTTAACAGTTTTCGCCTGAGAAAGGGCAGACCATTCATATGCAAAAGCCACTGCCCACAGCTTGGGTGGGGTGTAAATTGGGTGAGGCGGGGTCTCAGGGACTCACTAGGGTGGAGCAAACAGAAATGGCTGCCAGTCAGCCCTGCACCAGGGAGGTCCCAGCATGGGAACAATGACCGCTGCGAGCACCTCCATCTGGAAGAAAGCCGCCCCCATGTTCCTGCCCCAAGCCAGACAGTCCAGTTTCTCCCCATATGAGCTCGCCTGGCACTGGAGCTCAGAGGAAGTGAGAGCTTGTAAATACAGTTCGTGGTGCCAGGCTTTTAAGAGGAGCAGCTTGGTCTCCAGCAGCCTGTGTGTCACTCAGCCCCAATCCACACTGATTTTTACAGTTTGTAGTTCTTACGGCCTATAGGGACTTCTTTCCCCAGCTCTGGGACCCTGGGCTGGGGGTCTGGTGTGGGGTTGGGACTCTGCTCCTCCAGGCAGCCTCCGCAGAGGCAATCTTCCTCCCGATTAAAAAAGCAGTACATGTGATGGTTTCAAGATAGCGGCATAGGTAAACACCGGAAATTTCTGCCTTGCACAACCGCTTCAAAAATACAACTAAAAGACAAAATGGACATCATCCAGAACCACAGGAAGGCTGTCTGAGTGGAAATTCTACAACTAGAAGGAAAGAGAAAAGCATACTGAGACTCAGAGGAGGTGCGGAAGTAAAGTGCAGAGGTACGGAGGCGCACGCGGCAAGGGCTGGCAACTGAGGACTCCGGTGTCTTTTTCAATTGGGAGGGAGACACAAGCTCCTGACAGCTCTGAACTCCAGTTCCAGGTGAGTCTCTCAGGACCCAGACTCATACGGGGAGAAACTGGACTGTCTGGCAGCGGGTGGAACTTGGGGGCGGCTTTCTCTCAGATGTGCTTGCAGCGATTACCGGGACACAGACCCTGGGCCTCCTAGGGCAGGACTGAGGATCAGCCATAGCTGTTTGCTCCCTGTTGATTCCCTGAGACCCCGCCCCACCAAAGCTGTGCGCAGAGGCTTTTGCATATGAATGACCTGGCCCTTTGCGATCTAAAATTACCTAACAAACTTCAGCTGGGTCACAGAAACCGAGAACATCCAAAAGAAGGCCCAAGGCCCCACAGCAGCTTGCATTGCTTCACGGCTGGGCTTCACCTGGGCACCCCCAAACCCCAAACAAGGAAGAGGCATCTGCAGATCTCTTCATAGCTCCTGCTGGGTAGCCTCAGGCAGAGGCTAATTAACACCTCCTTAGAGATCCAAGAGCCCGTGTACCCAGTGGTCAGATTGGGACCATCCAGATTACAACTCTTCAGATCCATAAGGGACACACTCAGGGGGCAGACTCAGTGAGCACCAAAGCCCCACTGAAGCAAGTGTTGCCCCATAAGGGTGTCTTCAGCACAGTTCTCCCACCGTAGACACAGCTGATTGTCAGACAATTGGCCTGGAGGTCAATTCCTCCCAGTGATACCTACAACAATCAAGGCTTAACTACAACAAGACTGTGCACACAGCCCACAAAGGGTGCACCAAGAATGTCCACCTCAGGTAATTGGGGAGGCTGAGCCACTGGGCCCTATAGGACACCTAGCACACAAAGCCACTCTATCAACACAGGGAAGCATAAAAAATGCGGAGACAAAGAAACAGGTCACAAATGACAGAAATGGAGGAAAGCAAATGACTGGATATAGAGTTCAAAACCATGGTTATAGGTTTTTCAAGAATTTTCTAGAAACCACAGATAAATTTAGTGAGACCCTCAAGGATATGAAAAAGGACCAACTAGAAATTAAGCATACACTGTCTGAAATAAAGAATAATATACAGAGATCCAACAGCAGACAAGAGGATCCCAAGAATCAAGTCAAAGATTTGAAATACGAAGAAGCAAAAAATACCCAACCGGAAAAACAAAAAGAAAAAAGAATCCAAAAATATGAAGGTAGTGTAAGGAGCCTCTGGGACAACTTCAAGTGTACCAACATCCGAATTATAGGGGTGCCAGAAGAAGAGATAGGGCAAGATATTGAAAACCTATTTGAAGAAATAATGACAGAAAACTTCCCCTACCTGGTCAAAGAAATAGACTTAAAAGTCCAGGAAGTACAGAGAACCCCAAACAAGAGGAATCCAAAGAGGACCACACCAAGACACATCATAATTAAAATGCCAAGAGCAAAAGACAAAGAGAGAATCTTAAAAGCAGCAAGAGAAAAAATGTCAGTTACCTACAAGGGAGTACCCATACGACTGTCAGCTGATTTCTCAAGAAATTATGCAGGCCAGAAGGGAGTGGCAAGAAATATTCAAAGTGATGAATAGCAAGAACCTACAACCAAGATTACTTTATCCAGCAAAGCTATCATTCAGAATTGAAGGTCAGATAAAGAGCTTCACAGACACGAAAAAGCTAAAGGAGTTCATCACCACCAAACCAGTATTATATGAAGTGCTGAAAGGTATCCTTTAAGAAGAGGAAGAAGAAGAAAAAGGTAAAGATAAAAATTATGAACAACAAATACATATCTATCAACAAGTGAATCTAAAAATCAAGTGAATAAAAAATCTGATGAACAGAGTAAACTGGTGAATATAATAGAATCAGGGGCATAGAAAGGCAGCGGACTGACAATTCTTGGGGAGTAAAGAGGTGTGGTGGTGTGGGAAGAGACTGCACAAAAATCGTACACCTATGGATGAGAACAGTGGGGGGGTAAGGGCAGAGGCTGCGTGGGAACTGGGTGGAGGGGAGCTATGGCGGGGGGGGGGAAGAGGAACAACTGTAATAATCTGAACAATAAAGATTTATTTAAAAAAAAAAAAAGCAGCACATGTGAGTGCTAGTTCATCCCGTTCTGCACCTCTGCACCTCCTACCAGCCTCAATGTGCTTTCTTCTTTCTCTAGTTGTAGTACTTCCACTCAGCCAGCTTTCCCATGGTTCTGGATGATAGTTGTTTTGTATTTTAGTTGTAATTTTGATGTGGTTGTAGGAGGCAGCAAGTACAGGCATTTACCTATGCCACCATCTTGGTTCCCCCCTTAAAGCAGTCCCTTTAACATTTCTTGCATTGCTGGTTTGGTGGTAATATACTCCTTTAGCCATTTTTTGTCTGGAAAGCTTTTTATTTCACCTTCAATTTTGAATGATAGCCTTGCTGGATACGGTAGTCTTGGATTTAGGCCCTTGCTTTTCTTTACTTTGAGTACTTCATACTTCATGCCACTCCCTTCTGGCCTGAAGTGTTTCTCTTGAGAAGTCAGCTGACATTCTAATGGGTACTCCTTTGTAATTTTTTTTTCTATCTCTTGCTGCATTTAAGGTTCTTTCTTGGTCTTTAACATTTGCCATTTTAATTATGATGTGTCTAAGTGTGTGTCTCTTTGGGTTCATGTTGTCCCAGAGCTCCCTCAAGCTATCTCCCTGCTTTCTAAATCTTTTTTCTATTTGCTGTTCTTATTGGGTATTTATTTCTACCTTCCAGATCGCTGATTCAATCCTCTGCTTCATCCACTTTACTTTTAATCCCTTCCAGTGTGTTCTTGATATCAGATATATCATTCTTCATTCTTGTCTTGTTCAGCATGAAAATGGAATCATGACCTCTGTTTCCCTTTTCATGCTGTTGTTTTCTTTATGCACTAAGTTTTCCTTAATCATATATTTAAAAAAATATATTTTTATTGATTTCAGAGAGGAAGGGAAAGGGAGAGAGGATAGAAACATTAATGATGAGAGAAAAATCATTGATTGGCTGCCTCCTGCATGCCCCACACTGGGGATTGAGCCCACAACCTGGGTATGTGCCCTGACTGGGAATTGAACTGTGACCTCCTTCTAGGTCAATGCTCAACCACTGAGCCATGCTGGCCTTAAGCATCTTTATAACCATTGCTTTGAACTCTATGTCTGATAGGTTGCTTGCCTCCCTCTCATTTAGTTCTTTTTCTGGATATTCCTTTTCTCTCATTTGAGGGTTGTTTCTTTGTCTCCCCATTTACCTGTCTGCTTGTATTTGCTTCTATGTATGAGATAGAACTGCTATGCCTCCCTCCCAGTCTTTGTGGAATGACCTTACGTAGAAAGTGTCTTAAGGGGTCCAGTTGCATAGTCTCTTTGTTCACCTGAGCTGGATACTCTAGGAATGATCCTTATGTGTGCTGTTTGTGCTCTCCTGTTGTAATTGGGACTTGATTGTTGATGTCCCATTTGTGGGAGGGATCTTTCCTCTCATTGGATGCCAGTGAGCTTCATCCCCAATGTCCTCGTGCCAGCTGTTATACAGGTGCTTTGGGTCTGCTATTTGTGGGGCTCGCTGGATTTTTCTCTGATGATGTTGAATCTGGTCCCTTGATGTGTCTATCCTGCGCCTCATGGTAGCTGCTCAAGTGCAGGTGTATGTGAGTCACTGTCCCTTTCTGGTCCTAGGCAACCTGATTGAGGTCTAAGAAGTTGAATCCTCTTGTAGTCCAGTGGTCAGGGACTTCTTAGCCCAGAGGCTGGATCTGTCTTGAGTCTCACACTTTATTGACCCTGTTTTGACCTGCACTTCCTTCCCCATGGAACTAGTCCTGTAGCTGTTAGCTGCAGCGTTTGGGGTCCCACTGGCTTTTGCCTCACTGGGCAGTATGGGATAGTGTCCGTGGTGGGGACCCAAACTGCTCTTTTTGACTAATTAGAGCAGGTGTCAGCTCTGGAAGTGGCAGAGTGTGGTGGATGGAGCCCTACACTGGGAGCTTAGGCGCCTGGATCTCTCACCAGTGCTGCCCCTTCAGGGCTGTGCTCTCATTCTGTGCAAGCCTCCATTTCCCCATGTGTGCACTGAAGGTGTTGGACTAGAAACGACCCTTCCCAAATAGGTGAGGGTACATGGGTTTGCAGACTGCCCCCCCCCCGCCCCACCTCCCCAGAATTTCCAAGTCTTCAAGCTAAAAGTAAAACTAAGCAATCAGGCTGGAGCACCCGGTTTCTTTATGGTACCTGAGTGGCTCAGCTAACTATGCCCATGGAACTTGATCTAATGAAGAAGTTTGTTGGGTGATAGTCTGCACTAGATGTTAGGCTCAGTCCTGGGGATACAGTAGGGGATAAGACAGCCTGGAATGGGCTGACACAAACAAGGGTCTCCACCAAGACTGAATTACAGAAGGTATAACTGCACTGGAAATGAGCAGACGTGACAGGAACTTGGCCAGTACGGGGTCAGTGAGGACTTCCCTGAAAGGATGCTTAAAGAGGGACCTGAAACATGAGTGTGGCCAGCAGGTGAAGATGTGGGAGAAGAATCCCAAATCTTGACTTAGGAAAGACAGTGCAGACCTGAGGCCAGCAGGCAGGTGCTGGCCAGCTTGAGGCACAAAGAGAACAGTGTGGCTACAGTGTGGTGGTGCTGGGGGACTGTGGTTTTCAGTGAAATTAGAGCCATGGGCAGAGGCCAGATTGTGTCAGGTTCTTATAGGATGTGTTAAGGATTTGGACTCACTCTCTGGGCAGACCTTGAAGGGTTTTAACCTAGGTGTGATATAATCATATTTGGTTGTCTCCTTAGGGTCTGAAACCTTATTTTTTCCCCCCACAGGTTCTTGATATTGAAATTCTAGCTTCACAAACACTAATTCTGTCAGTGTACACATTACCCCCAATGAATGTAATACAACAAAGTGAAGGCCACAAAGCCAGGGCAGACAGAGATGGGAGGCAGCCCACTGGGCTCACCACTGGCTCCAGAACTTACCTCCACCTTTCCAGCCTCCCAGACCACCCAGTTGAGATATGCACCTAACAAATCTGACAAGTTGCTACAAATCCATCTTCAGAGAGAGTGATGAGGATGACATTTGGGGAGAGGTTCTTTTGAGGTGGGATCCATGGAAGTGGGTAGAGATAGAAGAAGGTTTGAGAAGGGGGCATCTTTGGCAGGCAATGAAAGACTGGAAAACAGTAACTCACATGTGTTCATTCAGTCAGTACATTTTACGAGGTCTCTGATTCAAATGGAGCTGTGGTAGAAATGAATAGAGATGAATGAGACTCATAGAGCTCACACTTACATGGAGGCCTCCAGGGTTTGTTCCCAGGTTCTGACTCTGAGTTCAGGCTGAGACGTCTTGTGCCCTTCCAGTCCCTGACTTGCCAGATGCTTTTCTGTTACTGGAGCTGAAGGTGCAGGTTGCCTGGACAGGGAATATGGAATCCTAGGTTTGAATCCTCATTCCGCCTCCAAGTTGCAACTTCCATTTTCTTCTTTATAAAATGTACAACGGAAATAAATGCTCTCTGAGATAATATCCCAGCACTAATATTTTACATTTCAAGCCCATCCCATGGCTGGCAGTGGGAACTCATGAGGAGGAGTGGGAAGGGCAACATTTGAGTTAGGATTTTCTCTGTTAACTACTTCCAGCCTGTCCCAGAGGGCTCTGTGAGATGGTGTTCCACGGGGACAGCCTGCTGCTGTGGAAAGCTGTAACTGAGCCTGTCTCTGACCCTGCAGGTGTACCCTTTGTTCCCGGGCACGTCAACCATCATGATCCACGACTTGTGCCTCGCCTTCCCAGCCCCAGCGAAGGTTGATGTTTATGTTTCAGACATTCAGGAGCTGTACGTCCGAGTAGTAGACAAGGTCAGTGTCAGCTTCCTGATCTTCCCCTTCTCTGCTGATTCACAGAAACCAAGAAGATGCTGTGGTCATGGGAGATATTTTTTCTCACATTCTTTGCTTTTTCTCCTGGTTGCTATGTCCCTCCTGGGTTGCTGTGAGCTGGCACTGCTGTCTCTCATCTCTGCTCTTCTGTGCACATAGTGCAGAATGAGCTCTGAGTGTACTTCTTCAGCCCAGTGGACAACAATAAAGCTTGGCTGCAAATCCCCCTTGGAGCTGTCTCCACATCAGCCTGGACCAGGGATTCCTGTCCTGCAGCTGGTGCGGGTCACTAGCCAGCTGGGTGCACACCTTGTGGAACATGATATTTTCTCCCCACTATGTAGCTTTTGGAGTCTCAGGAATTTCATTGGCAATTGAATGAAGCTCACTAATGCCAAGTCTTTTGCAAAGTAAATACATAATAGATATAGGCTTTTCTTTAATGTAAATAGGAAATTTTTATACTCCAAATACCTAAAGTAACTATAGCTAGATTTACGGAGAGTTACTGTTGGTTCCTATTTTTCTGAGTGGAGAGAATGGTTAATTAAAAGGAAAATCTTTAAGCAGCTTAGACAACTTAAAAAGCCAATATTCTCTTACACAGCCTCAAATATTCCTCCTATGGTCTCATTTTCACTGGTGATTTGCTGACCAGATTTCACTTAGCATTTCTGACTCCCATTTCCTAAAGTTCTTACTGTATGTATTATATGCTGCCAGGTGTGAGATATTCAGTCATTATGCACTTATTGAACTACACTACATCGGCTGCCATTCTAAGCTGTGCCTTGTCTAACTCGATGGTTAGTTCTTTAAGAGTGGGGAGTGTAATTTATGCATCTAAGTAACTGCTTGTATACAGCAGTTATTCCATTGATTTTCATTTGTTGATTGGCTCATGGTCTGGAGATCAATCCAGGTGACCTGTCCCTAATTTCCAGGTCTGGGGGTTTGAGGTTGGTGACATTTCTCAGAAGGTCGTAGGTTGCTATAGGTGGTGGAGTTGGTCATTCCGAACCCCCTGAATCTGTTCCCTGTGATATAGGTGGAGATTGGGAAGACGGTCAAGGCATATGTCCGTGTACTGGACTTGCACAAGAAGCCTTTCCTGGCCAAATACTTTGCCTTCATGGACCTGAAGCTCCACGCAGCCTCCCAGATCGTCACATTGGTGTGAGTTCCCCAGGGGTCAGGACAGAGCATCTCAGGGACGGTGCTGACAGGTCTGTCTGGGGGAGAAGTCCCAGCCCTTCCCTCTGTTCCAGCTCCCTTGACGAGGCCCTTGACAACTACACTGCCACGTTCCACATCCATGGTGTGGCCATTGGCCAGACCAGTCTCACTGCAGTTGTGACTGATAAAGCTGGACAGAGAATCAACTCAGCCCCACAACAGATTGAGGTAAAGTTGTTCCTCTTCATGCCACGTGGGGTCAGCCCAGCCCCTAGTGGGCACACGGGTGGAGAGGGGAGGACGTCCTTTTTGTGATAGGCCATTTTAGCATCTGTGTCCTACAGTGTGCCTTGATTACCAGCCTCAGGGAGCTGAGGGCAGCCCCAGAGGAAGGGCTGAGCTACATTAACCTCCCTCTGGGACATGGGAGCATTGATGTTGCTCAGAGAAAGGAAGCCCCTTATCACCCAGCAGGGTAATGGCAGGCACTCTAAGCTGCTGTAATGCCAGACAGAAGTTGTGGACAGCTGTGCGGATGCTCCTCTTGGCAATCAGTCTGAATGTTAGGCGGGACCCTTAGAAGGGGCAAGCTTTCGGGATGGGAGTGCCTGGAGCAAGCAACTACTGGATAGGGGAGCACTGAACTCCCCCCAGCATCATCTCAGCAAGTGGCTTGGGCTGTCATGTGGTGTTAGCTTTTGACCGGACCCCCATAGTCACCAGGGACCTAGGCAGCCATGACCAAGAAGTCCTGCCCAACTTTATTCTTCTTCAGCAGCACTAGACTGTTTGGCTCCTGCTTGCATCTTCCAAGGGTCTCAGCCACACATGGGCTTGTGTGCTGTATGTTAATTAATCTGTGTCTGACACTGGTGGATGTGAACTGTGCCTCCACATGGAAGTGCACCTTTCTCCTGGTGGAATGGAGTTCATTTCTGCCTGTGAATAGCTCAGCCCTGAGACTAATCCTCACACACAAAGCAGCCTCTCAGCCACTGGCTCTTTTGCTCACCCTTAAGCTCTCCTCTTGCCAGGTGGGGGTTGGGGAACAAGAGGAAGATGTGGGGCTTTGCCTTGCTGCAGAGATGGGGCATCCTCCTCCCTACCCCTGGGCCCACTTTCTGAGAAGTTTTGAGGGCATTGAAATAGAGGTAATTTGTCAATAGGAATTTAGAGAAATTTGGTGGAAAGAGGCAAATTTCCAAAGATGAGTTGGGGAAATCTGAAAGGCAGTGGATTTGAAACTGACACGGAGCGAATCTCCCAGATCACAGGACCCACCTGATCCTACAGGTCTGGGCTGGAAAATGCATCTCTAATGGTTCCCAGGAGACCTTCACAAGCAGTAGGACATGCCCCCAACCACAGAGTCTTGGGCCCGTGGGTGGGATGAGAGCCTATGGGAGCTACTCAGGCTCCCCCAGAGTTGGCACAGGACCCCAAGGCTCTCCCGGGTACCCCTTCAGAGAGGAGTGATTTCCACGCACCATGTTCCCTTCTCCCTGAAAATGATGAGTGAATTATGCCCAACAGCATGAGCTTGGAATGCAATGGTCCCCCCTTTCTCTTTTGTCTCCACACCCAGGTCTTTCCCCCATTTAGGCTGATACCCAGGAAGATGACGCTGATTATTGGGGCCATGATGCAGGTATGAGCCAAAGGCCACATCCTTATGCCACCTACATCCACGGCCAGGCACCAGCAGGCAGTAGCCGCACACCCTGCCCGGGCTCCAGGTGTGCCCACCTGCCGTGGGCATCGACAGTCTGAGATGGAGTGCTCTGGGATGTTAGCACTCTCATCCTCTGAAGACAAGGTGTGGTTGCCAGGAGGATAGGGGTTGACGGCACTGCTGTTTCTCCCCATTCCAGATCACCTCTGAGGGAGGCCCCCAGCCTCAGTCCAACATCCTCTTCTCCATCAGCAACGAGAGCCTGGCAGTGGTGAACTGCGCTGGGCTGGTGCGGGGACTCGCCGTTGGCAACGGCACCGTGTCCGGGGTCGTCCAGGCCGTGGATGCTGAGACCGGAAAGCTCGTCATCGTGTCTCAGGTAACAGGCCTGGGCTCCATCAGAGATGGGTGCTTTCTGAGTCCGCACTCTCACGATGGGGTGTACTGCCCCCTAGCAGCTGCAGGGTGGTCATCTGTGAAGGGGAGGCAGCTCTGGTTACTGGGTTTGGGCTCTGCTCCCAAGGACCATCCCTCTCTGAGAGTCTTGCTTCTGCCTTCTGAGGCTATAATCCCTGTCTGTCACCTAGATCAGCCTGCCAACTCGAGGCACCTGGATTCTTCTCCAGACTGAGTTCCTAACTTCTTTTTAAGGAACAGGGTCTCTAGCCCCTGCCCTGGGGATGGTGCCAGCCATGGTGATAGACTCTGCCCAGACCACTGTGCACCCCTCCTATAGCCTCAGCGCCTGGCAGTTGTGCGCCTCTCCCTGTTTCTAGGTGAGGGGCTAGGGAACCTGCTAGAGGCGCCGGTGACTACATCGCAGTTCTAGGACTGACCTGGGCCTGCCGACAGCAAAGCTCTCAGTCCCTTTGTTCCTTCAATTCAAGCAGGGCTGGGTTGTTCCGAGGGAAGAGAAAGGGTGCTGTTGGCTCTCTCACACGTTGTGGATTACAGTGTGAGTTTTCAGAGGTGTGCGCTGGCTTGACTTAAAAAGCATAAATAATAGACACCAACAGTATTTTGGGCCTGGATTTGTATTTCCAGGAGAAACAAAACTGGGATCTTCTACTAATATCTTTGGCTCCTCTAGAGGTTGTCTTTCAAGCCTCTTTGCTGAGTGGGGACATTTCCTGGTTGCTTTTTTGGGTCAACATGATGCTGGAAAGCCTAGCTAGGGGAGGCCTCTCCTTGGGAGAGCCCCACTGCACCATGTCGGTGGGACTGACTCCAAGCACATGAAAGTTGGTGTCCCCAAATCTGATGACTTCCCTTCTTTCGGGGGGGGGGGGGGGGGGGCGGGTGGGTACCTCTTTGGGCCCCTGGAAAGGAGATGGGAGATCATTTCCACCTCCTGAGAAGGGCTCAGATCACTTGGAATCTCCCTAATACTTTGGCCTGCAGTGACCGACAGAGCATCTCAGGGGAAGCTGCCTCATGCTTATGGCTGTGATGCAAAGCCAGGCCTAAGGAGAGCATTTTGTTTTGTGTAATGTTTCAAAGCCCAGTCATCCTGTTCCTTGCTGGAACTGGGACCCTGGAAGAAAGCTGGGGCATGTGCTGCCCGGGGAGGGAGGCTGATGCACCATCCTCCCCCAGGCTGACTCTGAGCTGGCGTTGAGTTCACTGATTTACTCCTTTCTCCAGCAGTTTCAGTGTCTTCCATGTACCCCAGTTAAACTGTGCAGTCCTTTTGAATCGTGGAGGTGGACACTGGTTCTGCCTGTCAATTTGCTAAAGATCAGAAAGTGTTGGGAATGTAAAAGTCTACCTTGTGGCACATCATGTTTTACATAGGTGTCTTGGAGAATAAATTAAGGAACAAGGAGGCTCTGCCCTTGTTTTCTCTCTAGAGAGAGTATTGCCATAGAAACTGGCTTACTTTTCCCCTCTTGGGGCCTCAAGTGGCTGAAATGGCAGCTGACTAGAAATTTGGCCAAAGGGACACATAGCCATGCATTTCCCTCCTGGCTATCTCTGCTCATTGTGGTCTAACCTTGCTGGGCCACCCCTCTTTCTGTGTCTCCATCTGGCAGGTTGGGGACGGGGGCTGCTGGGAGAAGACCCTAATGCCCCTTGACAGAGGGAGAGGCTATACAAGCCCAGGCAGGTGCGAGCTCAGCCCGAGGCCCGTGTGTCCCCGAAGGGATTGTGATTCTGGTCTGAAGCTTCCAGTTCTCTCTGTCCAAGAATCAGCACCCAAGGTCAAGGGGTGGACCAGGACTGGCAGGAGGAGACCGAGTAATGAGAACGATAAAGGAAAGGAAGGGAATAAGGGCTTATTGAGGACCTACTATGTGCCAGGCATTAGCCCAGATCACGAGATACAGGAGATGGGCTCAGTGCAAGGGCTTAAGAGTCTTACTAACAGTACTCAGCATGAGTCAAGAGTACTATGAAGAAGCCAGTCAAGTTCGGCTAGGTTTATAGGAGAATAAAGTTCAGAATGAAGGAAGATGTAAAATCTGCTCTAATCAGACTCTGCCTGGCTCCTGCATTTGTCCATCTACTGTGCTCAGTCAGAGAGCAACAGGCTGGATTTGGGGTTGGGAGTTGGGAGGGTCTGGAGACCTGTACTTCCCAGCCTAGAGAAGAACAGTCCCCAGTCACTGCCCCCAGTCTCTGCAGTGCTGACCTGGAGCACCTGGATCCGACAGATCTGTAGGCTCAGAGAGCCAGGCTGGGGCCCGGCCCTCCCCCAGGGAGTGGGAGAGGCAGTGACCAGGTCCATGTGAGGTGAGCCACCCACAAAGCTACGCCAGCTCTGGAAGAGAAGCATTGGGCTAGACATCCTGTGGATGCCTTCTAGCCATGTGACTGAGCGAGCCTCGGAGGAAGCAGGGGTCCCTTCCCGAAACCACTGTTGCTGGCACAGTCCCATCCTCAGCCCATCTGAGCTCCAGAACTCTTTCCCCAGGACCTTGTGGAAGTGGAGGTGCAGCTCCTGCAGGCAGTGAGGATCCGAGCCCCCATCACCCGGATGAGGACAGGGACCCAGGTGAGGTGGACCCCTCTCCAGCCCCTCCTCTCTGTGCTGTCTGAGCAGCCTCTGGCAGGTTTGGGGCTCTGAATTCTGGTTCAGGATGAGCTTAGGGGAGCCACTGCTGGGAGCAAGGGCCCTGCAAGATGAAGGGAGGAGAGCATAGGCAGGGACCCAGGCGGGGTGTGATGGCTGCTGGGGACTGCAGGTCCTGAGAGGTTTAGGGGTCGTTTCAGGCTGGAGTCTCTCAGCCAAGGTGAAATACAGCCCACGGCTCAAAAAGGATGGGTGGGGAGGTGCTTTTCTATCACACCTTCCTAACCTGTGCAAGCCCCCATCTCTGGTGAGAGCAGAGTCGAGGCAGCTCATGTTGCACAAAGGAGACACGAACGTCCCTGGGCAATGGAGAGGCAGATGGGGCAGTGCCCAGGGCTTCCAGGGGTGCTCCTGGCAGTGAACTCTGCTGGTCACAGGCCTGGTATTTCCCCCACAGATGCCTGTTTACATCACTGGAATCACTAACAACCAGAACCCTTTCTCCTTTGGTAATGCTGTGCCAGGCCTGACCTTCCACTGGTCGGTCACCAAGAGGGACATTCTAGACATCCGGGGGCGGCACCACGAGGTAAGCATCTGCCCAGAGCCTCCCCTCCATCCCAGGCCAGAGTTTGGGCAGGGAGGGCCCTCCCCAACTCTGCACACAAGGTCTGCATCTTCGTACAAGGCCAGTCCTAGCCCTTTTCTGCTCTCTGTCTTGAGGCTTATCAGGACACCGCCCAAACACTGCCACCATTCTCTCTCCCCCGATGTGTGTCCTCGACTCTCAGTCCTGTGTCTGGGAATACGGTCTCCCAGCGATCCTTCCCATAGTGCTCAAGGACTGTGTGCAGCCCTTTTCACTTGAGGCTCATTCTTGCTAACCACTATAGAGGAGTTTATGGCTAAGCTACTAACAGAAGGCAACAAAAATTACAGCCTTGTGGGGCATCAGAAAAGTCCTAGAATGCCATAGGGTTGCTAAACTGTAACTTCTACCCACTTTCTGAGATGATGCTGGAAGCCCTGGGTTTTCTTCTGGTCTATCCCAATGGCTCTCCAGTGGGGGGGGGGGCTCTGCCCTCCTCAGATCTCAGAGCTGGCAAGTGTTGGAAATTACTTACTTAAACCTCTCTTTGTGTTAACTGGAACTCATACCTGGGAAGGGACTCACCTAGGGTTGCCCAGTGAGCCAGTGGGGAGAAGGAACTGGGTGCCAGGCCTGGTGACTCCAGGCTGCCACCCCATTTAGGCCTTGGGTGTACAGGACCCGAGTGGGAGGTGGTTCTGGGATAGTCCTTCTTGTCTTATCCATGAATAGTGATGGGGGGAGTGGGGGGGACCTGTGATGGGGAGGAGCCAGGCCCAGGGATGAAGTTTCCTAGAGGCTGCCAAAAGCTCATCTAGTATAGGGCAATTTCTTCCCCAGGCCACCCAGGAGGGCCAGGGTCCTGTCCCCAGTGCCAGCACTTCCCCAGGCAGTTTCCTTGGTATGTGGGCAGTGACTTCTTCACAGACATCATAACAGAGTTCTGCAGGGAAGCACTGCCAAGCCTAGAGACCCTCTCAGTCAGTGGTCAGCAAACTGCGGCTCTGCAAACCGCGGCTTGCGAGCCACATGCAGCTCTTTGGCTCCTTGAGTGTGGCTCTTCCACAAAATATCAGCTTTTCCACAAAATACCGACTTCTGCGCATGGGCCACGAAGTTTCAATCGCACTGTACGGTGCGCCCGCACGTGGTATTTTGTGGAAGAGCCGCACTCAAGTGGCCAAAGAGCCGCATGTGGCTCACAAGCTGCGGTTTGCCGACCATGGCTCTAGGTGATTCATAACCACCTCCACACACTAAAGGCTCTGAGAAGTCCTGCGTGGAAATGCTGGCTATGGTGGGTTGACCCAGCGTTTTCTGCATTCACCCATGAATGAACCCAGTGACTCAGAATGGGGCACTCCGCTCGCCCTGGGAGATTGCAGTCTGCGCACTTGGGGTCAGCAGGCCTGACCAGGGCAGGAAGGCAGCAGCCTTTGAAAACAGTCTGGGGCTCTGTCTGGCTCCGCCCTTTGGGGGTGCTGGGGCCCCAGGGCTCTCCCTGAAAACATATTTGGTGTCTGTCCCAGGCGTCACTCCAGCTCCCGTCGCAGTACAACTTTGCCATGACCGTGCACGGCCGGGTAAGAGGCCGGACCGGGCTGAGGGTAGTGGTCAAGGCTCTGGACCCCACAGCTGGGCAGCTGCATGGCCTCGCCAAAGAACTCTCTGATGAGATCCAAATCCAGGTAAAGGCCAGGTGGGCAGGAAGCACATGTGAGAGGGAGAGTAAGTGCCAGCCCAGTGAGTGCCCTTGTCCTCAGGGGCCATGAAGGTACATGTCAGCCCTTCCACTGCCACAGGCAGGCCCTACCCCGAGCAGTTCTCAGTCTGCTGGGGTCGGGGTCAGGGTGTATGAGCTACTCTGGGAGCCCAGAGACGTGGCTGCCGAGAGCTTCGCAGAGGAATGCATTTCAGGGGGGAGGAACCGGCTGGCGGCCGGGCAGATGGACTGGCATGGGCAAAGGCCTGGGGGTCTGAAATAGCTTGATGTGTTCCCAAAATAGAAAGTCATTCTGACTTTCATGGGAGGAAAAGGCTGGAAAATAGTCTTGAGTCGGGCATTAACATATTGTCTGAATTTATTTTACAAACACTCTAAGAGGACCTGACTGCTAGACATATTTCCTGTTTCCCAGAACTCCTGTAGGCCTGAGGGCAAGAGCTGCCTTGACAATAAGCCTAGGGCCCCACGGGGGTGGGGAGACGGTGGGGAGCGGCCCTTCCAGCTCCCAGTAAGTGGGTGGTGGGCCCTTTGGGTGGCCTGGGAGATGGTGTGGCCCATCACTTCACAGATGAGCCCACACCTCAGAGGGAGGTGGTCTGCTCACAGCCCTCGAGGGTACACAACCTATTCAGGAGCCGAGACCAGCAGCCCTCCTCCCACCCAGGCTCAGCCTGCACATCTCTCCAACCCACCCTCCTGCCTCCTCTGCCCTTCTGGGCCCCTCTGTCAAACTGGAGAGTTGATGCTCTGAAGAGCATTTTTAGCTTTAAGGACCCTCTTCTGCTGATCTGGGGCTCAGCAACCCCTGGGTCCTCCTAAATTACAAGGAAAAACTGAAAGCACCCCCTAACTATTAAGAGAAAAGAAATGGGTTCAAGCCCCTTTTTCAAGAAGAAGTGAACCATCTCTAACCCGGGCACATACCCCAGTAGGGGTGAAGAAGCAGTTTTTCCAAGAAGGAAATGCCTGTTTGCCAGCCCCCCTCAACTTGGCTCACATGAGCATTGTACACAGACACTGACACACACGTATGTGCACAGATACAGACATACAGACAAGAACTATGTGCACAGAAACACAGATACATGCAGATACATAAACACATGAGTACATGTTCTTTTTGGTTAAAATAGAATGAAGTTCTAGCACCTGTCATGGGATTAAAGACGGGCTTTGCAGCTTCCAGTCTCTCTCTGACTTGGTTTCCCCCATTGACAGCGGATGGAGTTTTGAGTGCATCAGAAACTTAGAGAAGCTGGATCCAGCCCACAGATGTGTTTTATTTGGCTCAGCGCTTTGAAACAATTTTTTCTTTGTTGCCAACATTTAAAAATAAGATTTTGTATAAAAATCCAATATGCAGCTCATCCTGAAGACATGCATTTGCCATATGGCAAAATCAGCAGGAGATGAGAAGCAGCCACCCTTTAACAGCACTGTGCTCTCCAGTTTGCCACAGGCCCCATCACTCCCTGTTGTATCCTTGACAGTGAGGCTGAGTCAGTGCCATTGGCCATGCATGTTCCTTTTTGCACATACATCCTGGTGCACACACACCCCTCCCTCAACAGCACCCCCCCGGGGACTGAGGTAGAGCATGCCCCTGGCTCTGTAAAGCAGCTCCCATCAGGGTGCCCAGCATGCACCTGCCTGTTTCCCTCATCCCACCTCTGGTGTCTCCTAGCAGTCAGCCCTCACCAGTGCATCACCAGCTAGACTAGACAGATGCTTGCTGGCAGCAGTTTCTCATCTGTGCGCCACACTCAGCTCTCCCTGCTGAGAGAGCAGGAGATACGAGACATGATTCTGGTATATCACATGAAATAAAATGTGCCTCTGTTTTAGGTATTTGAAAAGCTGATGCTGCTGAACCCAGAAATAGAAGCAGAACAAATACTAATGTCACCCAACTCATTTATAAAGCTTCAGACAAACAGGTACACAACTGGTTTTTAGCAAGGTCATGAATCTGTGCTTGGTCCAGTAACTCGTTTATCAAAGTTGTCAACAGCTGTGGCTGCCTCAGGTACACTGGGCATCTTTCTTGACATTGCCTTTAAAATGGGTGTGGCCTCACATTTCTCCTTCTCTCTGTGTGGACATCCCCATTCTTCCTCATCACTTAGACCTGCAGGCCCTCTTCTCCTCATTGTGGCCTAAAAACTGTTTAATGTCTGCTGTTGAAATCCAGTACTTCAAAGGGGGAAAAGCACCAACTTGGAAGTGTTAAATTTTCCAAATCCTGTGTATCTTCAAGACTTGCCACTCAAAGTATAGTCCACAGACCTGCATGGCATCAACTGGGAGCATGTGAAAATGCAAATCTCGGGTCCTGGTGGGTTCAATTCCCAGTCAAGGGCACGTATCTAGGTTGCAGGTTCGATCCCTGTTTCAGATTGGGGCATGTGCTGGAGGCAGCCAATCAGTGTTTCTCTCTCTCTCTCTCTCTCTCTCTCTCTCTCTCTCTCTCTCTCTCTCTTTCTCTCTCCCTCTCTTTCTCTCTCTATCTCTCTCCCTCTCCCTCTCCTCTTCCTTCCTCCCTTCCTTCAACTCTCTCTCTAAAAAAATCAGTGGGGTGGGCCAGTCAGGTTCAGTGGTTGAGTGTTGACCTATGAACCAGGAGGTGAGGGTTTGATTCCTGGTCAGGGTACATGCCCAGGTTGTGGGCTTAATCCCCAGTAGATGGCATGCAGGAGGCAATCAATTAGTGATTCACTCTCATCATTGATGTTCCTATCTCTCCCTCTCCCTTCCTCTCTGAACTAAATAAATAAAATATTTTTTTTTAAATCAATGGGGGGAAAAAAGAAGAAAATGCAAATCTTGGGCACCACCCCAGACCTGCACTTTAACAGGATCTTCTGGTGATGGGAATATACATTAACGTTTGAGAAACACCTTTTAAATCATTCTGCAGACATAATTCCTACCGTGCATTCCACATGGATGCCTTTGGCAGCCATGACTTGCATTGGAATGCTGTTGCAAGATAGGGGGCAGTGAGGACCATAGGAGCACTTACATGTTCCATGAAACACATACACATGGTATTCATTTAACCAGATTTTCTAAATGTTAAGTTGTGTTCCAGGCTCCAGGAACAGAGGTGGATGACACATGGTGCCCTTAAAGAATTTGGTGGGGAAAAGATAGCATGATAAAAGCTATAATGAAATGAAGTTTCATTCACGCCACAGCCCAAAGAAGGGCCTTCCATGTGAAGAGTTAGGGAAGACATGTCACAGAGATGCTTGAGCTGGGTCTTGAAGGATGCATAGGAGTTCTGCATAGGAGGAGAGGTTGATGAGGGGGTTGAAAGTTGAGACAGAGTTTGTTTAAAGTCCTCTCAGGAGGGTCTTCGGGGCTAGGGCACCACACCGTCCTTTCTTTACGATGTTAATGAGTGTGTAAGGGATGTGAATGCTGCAGGATTTGTCTTCCACCTAGTACATGATGTCAGTGGCTTCACAGATCATTTTCTGAGCAAGTAGCTCATGTTCACCCTGTTTCCGCCCTTGGAAATAGGACATTGCTTCCCGTTCACACTGATGTGCCTAAAGGCACACCGCTGTTTGCAGGGTGATGGGACGGCCTCCAGGTTCTGTCCCACTCAAAGCTCCCACCTTCTTTCTGCTACACCAGGCTGCCTTACTTCAGTAAACGGAAAACAGTTTGCCTCAGAAACAGTATTTTACAGTAAATGCCCCATGTGGATGGTGAAAGGAAATCAGCCCTCATGGTGTCTGTCTCCCTGTTGACTGGCCATGTGAGGAGCTGTTCTTGGAAGAGTGGGAAAAGATACTTTCCTTGGAACTTTTGGTTTTCCAAATCAGGGTCCTGTTAGTGACTGAAGAGGCAGGCTGCCCACACGTAAACAGCTCTGTTTTGTTTTCCAAAGGGATGGCACAGCATCTCTGAGCTACCGTGTCCTGAATGGGCCCGAGAAGGTTCCCATCGTGCACATTAATGAGAAAGGCTTCCTGGTGTCAGGGCCCACAATTGGGACTTCTACCATTGAAGTGACTGCCCAAGAGCCGTTTGGGACCAATCAGACCATCATCGTTGCAGTAAAGGTAGGGTCCCATTATTCTCCTTTTTAGAGTAATAAAAGCAGTAGTACGGAGGTAATATTTCTCCCCTTGCAGGTATAAAAATGAATATATTCCCCTGCAGCTGAGAAATCATATGTAAGAATTTATTTCAGAATAGCCAGGGGCAAAGTTCCTAGGTAAAAAGCTACAGCATCTTCTGGCTGTCCAAGCCAGAGGTCTTTGGAAATTATAGAGTGCAATGACCTTGTTCATAACTGGGGAAACTGAGGTACAGCACAGTCCTGTGATTTTCCAGCACTGGCACCCCAGGGTCTGGATGGGGCAGCTGGTACCTGGCACATGATAAGTGCCACTGAATGCATGAGTTAGATACCAGACCCACAGTTCATTACATGACACCGGCGGCAGCCTGGACAGGTAGGTGACACATGCTATGGGCAAGAAAACCAGGATCCAGAGTGGAAGTGAGTTGCTCAAGGTCACAGTGGTTGCGAGTCAGTCTGGGTGCTGATCTGCCTTGGCCTGGCTTAGGCCTGTGTCCTCTGGTCACATCACGGTGCCTCCCGGGTCGCTCCTCAGTGAGGGGAATTTGTCCTTGGACATCCCTGGGGTTTATCTTAATGTGAGATATTCCATATCTCATCACTGCCGTCTCTAAATCCTAGATGACAGAGAAAGTCCATGACTGTTTTTATGTTTAGATTTTCCCTGGGTCACAGGCCTACTTCCTTAAGTAATGGCTCTTTGTTTCAAGGTGAATGCCTGGCAGGGAAGCTGCACCCTAGTTTCTGAGTGAGTGGAAGTGACTGACTGCTCATGGCACAACTGTGTGCCATCACTGCACCTCTGAACGCTGTCAAAGATGTCAGGCCTGTGGGGAGCCAGCTTTTGTTCAGATTTCACCTGGAATTAGAGAAGGAAGACTGATCTTTATGGAGCTCAGGCTCTTGGGCTTCCACTCCCAAAACCCATCATTCTCGCCTTTCCCCATCGGTCCTTTCCCCGGAGCAGCTTCAGGTGTGCAGTGTCTCCAGTCAACGCTGCCTCTACAACCCAAGCAGGCAGCATTCTCCTTTAAATGCCATAGAGCCTGGGCTTCTGAGGACAGAACAGTCAAAGCTCAGGATATCTTTGCAATGTGAATAATGATCTAATTTTCAAAGTCATAGATTTTAACTCTTGTGGGTTAAGTTGGCTCACTGTGTAGGGAGGTGGGAACCTCGTCACTAGGTTGGGACACTCTGGGGAGCAAGGCCTTTGCTCTTTTTTGGTCGGGCCCCCAGTCCTCCCTGAGATGGGGACCAGCTAGGGACAAGCATCTCCTTGGGAGGTGGGTTTACCAACACAGTCGTTGCCATATCTGCTTATTGTCCTTCAGGTGGCTCCGGTGTCTTACCTGAGAATCTCCCTGAGCCCTGCCCTGCACACCCGGAACAATGAGGCTCTGGCTGCCCTGCCTTTGGGAGTGACTGTGACCTTCACTGTCCATTTCCATGACAACTCTGGAGATGTTTTCCATGCTCACAATTCGATCCTCAACTTTGCAACTAACAGGTAGGGTGTGGGTGCTGCTCTTTTCTCATGCGAAGTTATTTCTTGATTGTACCTACATTTAATTTAGAGATGTGACTGATGACAACACAAAGAAGCTAAGGGCATTGAAAGAAAAGTTTTGTTAGAGTTTCTAGGAAGAGGGGCATGCCTCTCTCAAAGGGCCACCAGGGGAATCACCAGGCGTCGCCCAGAGGCAGGAGGAGTGAGGGAAGTGTGGTTGGGAGCCTTTGTTTGCTCTGTGGCAGGATGTTATTGGGTGGAGATGTTCCCTGATGGTCAGGAAGCAAAACACAGATGTGGGGGTTTACAGTTGGAGGGTTTACAGTAATATTTTTGTGTACCTTTGAAAGCTGGATAGCAAGGGCGGTACAGACAGCCCTGTCCACGTCTAGGCCCTGTAATCCGTGGATGCACGTCACCATTATATACTCACAACAGTTGGTCAGAGCAAATGAGGCACACGCCTTTGGTGCTCGGGTGTTCACTGGCTGCAGGCTGTGTGCGGGCTCTTCTACTGACATCTCGTTCTTCACTGTGGCCCATTGCTGAGACCCAGAGAGGTCACACAGCCAGGAAGTGAGGCTTGAATACCAGCTCCAAGTGCAATTCTTTTTGGATGACTCTTCTGAAATACAACTGCAGCCTCAGGCCTAATGTGAGGAGAGAGGGGGTGGCCTCAGTCTAGGCCTACTAAAACCCCTGAGTCCGTGGGAGAGGTGGTTCTCAAGTGTGGTTCCCAGATCAGCATCATCAGCATCATTGGAGAACTCTTAGAAATGACACTGCCAGGGCCCAACAATCTCTGTTTTAATGAGGCTTCTATGAGACTCTAAAGGTTGAGCACTACGGCCCAGGGGGATGCAGTCCCAGCTCAGAGGAGGAGAGAGAAGCATCAGACCAAGAGGGTGGAATAGGCCTGGGGAGTTCTAGGCAGCACTGGGGGGGGGAGGGGGCGGGGCACGGAAGACAGTCCAGGTTCTGATGACCATTGCAGCCCGGCCTTTCCATGCGCCCTGGAACAGATGTGTCCCCTATTGCTAAGACACCCAATGCCAGACGCTGGAGGTATGGCATGGTCGGAGAACCTGGGTTTAGAGTGAGACCCGGTTCTAGCCCAGCTCTGCTCTTTATAGGCCTGTGAGCTTGGGCAAGGCAGGTCACCTCTCCAGACCTCTGTTTTCACACCTGTCAAGAGGGGAATGTGGCAACTGAGGCTGTGGGTGTGAGGGCCTCTGCCAGCTGTGGAGTTTTGTGCACACAGTATGGACATCTGTCGGTCTGGGGTGCAGGCTGCCCTGTAGGAGGTGGAGCTGGGTGTGGCAGCCCCTAGCTACAATGCAGAAGCTACACTGGCCCTTGTGTAGTAGGAGCCTCTAAGAGAGCAGTCAGGGTTCAGGAGTCAGAAGGTGTGGTGGAAGGAAGTGATGAGGCCAGGGACCCTAACCCACAGCCTCCCAGTCCAAGCCTTCACACTGAACAACACTGGCCAGTGTGGATTGAACTGTTGCCAGGCACTAGTCTGAGCACCTCTAGCTGCTGACCTAGTTTGGTGCTCACACCATGCCTGTGACAAGGGTTCATTGTTATACTCATCTTACAGATGAGAGTGCAGAGGCTACTTTACTTGTTCAGGCTACACCACAAAGGGTAGCCTGCCTGGGGAGGCAGTCTGTGCCTCCCCAGGACATGCCCACTTCCTGTTGACAGCACTCTGCAGGCCAATTTTCTCTCAGGGCCTCTCCTTTTCCTTCTGTAGTGTGGGTGGCGATGCAGCCCCTCCTGGCTGAGGCTGCGGGTTCCTCCAGAAGATGAGGTGAGGGCAGGCTTGTTGGGCCTGTGGTGCTTTCTACCTGGAGCACCTGCTAGGTGGCCGTGCATTGGAGCGACATCTGGGCTGTTGCTCAGCAAAAAGTATTGCCCAGCAGAGGACTGATGCTGCATTTCTCCCCCGAGTCAGGGCTGTTTCCTGATACTGAGAGCCCTCATATTCCTTCTGTGCCTAGGGACGAGTTTGTGCAAATCGGGAAGGGCACAACCAACAACACCTGCATCCTCCGCACTGTCAGCGTGGGCCTGACGCTGCTCAGTGTGTGGGACACGGAGCACGCAGGCCTCTTCGACTTTGTCCCATTGCCTGTCCTACACGCCATCTCTCCGGAGCTGTCTGGAGCGGTGGTGGTGGGGGACATCCTCTGTCTGGCCACTGTTCTGGTCAGCCTAGAAGGTAAGAGAGACACTGGCTGAAGGCACCCTCCCTTGTGAGACACGGGCCCTCAAAAAGATGGGAGTGGTCTCCCTGGGAGGTGCTCAGCTTCCTGCTGTGGGAGACGTACATATAGAATCCGGATGATGCTCTAGAACAGGAGTCAGAAGACTGGCACCTTGGGCCATAGCCAGCCTGTTGCCTGTTTTTTGCAAATAAAATTTTATTGGAACTCAGCAACACCCATTCATTTACTTGTCAGTAGCCATTTTCACCCAACTTTCAGTTTGGATGGTGGCATAGGAGACCTTTGGGCACACACAGCCCCAAATATATGGCCCTTTGCCACCCCTGCCCTGAAGCAACCCTGTCCAGGAGTATTCTGCCAGCGTGGAAGCGCCCTGTGTCTACACTGTCTAACACAATAGCCACTAGCAGATAAACACTTGAAATGCAACTAATGCAGCTGAGGAACTGAATGTTTCGTTTGGTTTTATGCTGGCAGCTATCATGTGACCAGCATGCCTCTGTAAGGAAACCTAAGCAAAGAATAGCTATTGGGCCAGTTTAGTGACCTCCAAATTTCAGTCCTTCCCATGCCACCTGTACATCTATGAACTACATGTACAATTATTGATTAAATTTTTTTCAAATTGGCTAATTTTTTCCCTAATTAAATTCCTTTTAAAAGGAAGGTAAACACTGCCTTTAAAGAAAAGCAAATATAAGTTGCCATAAATAGACTGTGGTTGTTCCGTTTCTAATTTTATCCTATATAATAAAAGCCTAATATGCAGATTGACCAGCGGGATGACCAGTTGCTATGACATGCACTGACCACAAGGGGGAGACACTCAACGCAGGAGCTGCCCCCAGCTCACAGGCCCCAGGCCAAGCAAGGTGGGGTGCCAGCAGGGGCCCCCAATAGCCCCACCGGTTGCCCCGGAGAGGGAGGTGACCAGCAGCAGGGGGCAGGACTGGTGAGTAGGCGGCGCCAGGCCAGCCAACGTGGGTGCCAGTGAGGGCCCATTGATCTCCCCATTGGTCACCCCACAGATGGGCCCTGATCATCGGCCAGGCCTAGGGACCCTACCCGTGCATGAATTTTGTGCATCGGGCCTCTAGTTTATTATATTACAAATTCGTGCACCAGTGGGGTCCCTTGGCCTGGCCTGCGGGATTGGGCTGAAACTGGCTCTCCGACATCCCCAAGGGGTCTGGATTGTGAGAGGGCACAGGCCAGGCCAGGGGACCCCACCGGTGAACAATCGGAGCTGGGGAGGGATGCGGGGGGTTGGCCAGTCAGGGAGGGAAAATGGGAGGGCTCCAGGGTGTGTCCGGCCTGTCTCACTCAGTCCTGATCAGCTGGACCCCAGCAGCAAGCTAACCTACCGGTCAGAGCATCTGCCCCATGGTGGTCAGTGCACATCATAGTGAGTGATTGAGCAGCTTTAGCATATCATTAGCATATTACACTTTGATTGGTTGAACAGACGACTGGACAGTTAGCATATTAGGCTTTTGTTATATAGGATGTGATTAACTTTTAATTAAGAAATACTGTCTGGTGACGGTTCTGAGCCTGACACCTGCTTCATTTGGTCAAAAGGGACTGATAAATAATGGGGGCCAGGGACAGTGCTGTGGGGAAGAGCATGTAGAGGGTGAGGCCTGGAGGGCCAGCACCCAGGTCACCTCAGGATGGGGAAATGACTGAGAGACAAGCAGGGAGGGTTTGGGGGTGGGAGGGGCCGGAGGATCCTTCTTGGCAGGGCAACAGTTGTGCAATATGCAGGTATGGTAGACCTTGCTGGTGGTTCCAGGTGGCTGCAGCCAGGAACATGAGGGGAGTGGGTGAGCCAGGCTTCAGAGGCAGGCAGAACACAGTTTCTATCCTGAGGGAGATGAGATGTGAGTGTGGGAGCGGGACAGCATGAAGACTGGCACAATCACCAGGTGAGGTGGGGTTTGGCAGGTGTGTCAGATGTGGGAAAGATAGGTGACACTTTGGGCTTTCTCCCCCAGGTCTCTCTGGAACCTGGAGCTCCTCAGACAACAGCATCCTCCACATAGACCCCAAGACAGGAGTGGCCGTTGCCCGGGATGCAGGATCCGTGACGGTTTACTACGAGGTTGCTGGGCACCTGAGGACCTACAAGGAGGTGGGTTTCAGGACACACATGGCCCGAGAGGCATAGCTGAACTTCTTGGGGTGAAACTTTCAGTTTTTGGTACTGAATGATTCCCTTTTCTCTAAGAAATAACTGTCAGTGCCTCGGGAGGCAGTCAAGCTCTGGGAGTGATAAGTCTGGGGTCTGCCACCCACTTCTGGGATTGGGACAAGTGTCCTTTCATTTCCAGCCTCTGTCTCCCTATTTTCAAATTGTGTGATGATAAGAGGCGATCTCCTAGGGTTGGTCCATCTATTTGATTCACGCTATGCCTGGAAGGGCAGGAATGCCCTGTATGGGCGTTTCTTGGGCATTGTGGCTGTGGGCAGGCCAGCCTAGCGATTTGGCGTTACTAGCAAAGTTAAACCTCCTCCAACAAGTGACCTTTTGAGTCTTTCTGGAGGCAAACAAAACTGCTCTCTCTTCTGTTTATCTCCAGTTGAGAATGAATCAATGAGCACGTCTGGCTGCACCCCAGTGTATCCCTAGAGCCAGCCTGCCTGTATGGACTCCAGCAACATCCCCCAGGAGCTTGCACGTTAGTGCTGCAACTCTATAGTTTGGGCCAACTGGGTGAAGGGAGAAGCACCTGGGGACTAATAAAGCCGTGCTCTCCTGGAATGAGCTACTTAGAGTGGTAAAGGGCGGGACCTGGGGAAGGAAGGCTGACAGAGCATGGCATGGGCAAAGGTGTGCAGGGTTCAAGAGCCCAGTCCTGGTGGCTGGAATATAGGATGTGGGGGAATGGAGGCTTGCATTGGGATTAGATCATGAACTGCATTAATTTCAGGTTGTTAGTTCCATGGAGTGGTTAAGTATGTAGGCTCTGGGGCCGGGCTGCCTCAGTTTAAATCCCAGCTGGACCACCCGCTGAGAGGCTATGTGGCCTTGGATAAGTTATTTAATCTCCCTGTGTCTTAGTTTTCTTATTTGTAAAATGGGGATGCAGAATAATGAGTTAGCATGTGGGAAGCACTAAGAATGGTACTCAGCACGTAGCAAATGCTCAGTAGGTATTAGTTGTACTGTTACTATTCCAGGGTAAAGGGGTTGAAGCTTATACTAGATGCAGTAGGGGTTCATCAGGGATTTTTTAATCAAAGAGTGACATGGATCAGCAGTAAGTGTTGGAACAATCACCTGGTGCCCAGCAGAGTCTAAGAGCCCAAGAGAGGAGGAGTAGCTGCAGAGTAAGCAGCCAGGAGACCAAAGATGGGCCCTCAGCTGGCACCATTGGGTGGGTAGAAACTAAGATGACTTTGGAAGAGATTCAGGAGGTAGGGTCATCAAAGTTTGGTGACTAGAAGTAGGGAATGAGGGAGAAGGGGGCCTTGGGGATGACTCCCCAGGGTCTGGCTTAGGTGATGAGGTAGATGGTCCTTTGCTGTGAGAGGGGAGCGTAGAAGGGGAGGCCAGTTGGGGGAAGATGATGAGTGACTTTTGGGGCATGATGAGTTTGAGCTCTTCCAGAAGGGGCTTGGGGGGCAGTGGATGCAGCTGGGTGTGTGTGTCTGGAGCTCCAGGGCAAAAAGCTGGAAATAGGGGTGGGGTTTACGGCACAGTGATGGTCTTAAAGACTTGGATGTGGGTGGGAATAGGCAGGGCACAACAGGGGAATGGGGCCAAGGCCCTCGCCCTGTCTGCAAAGTGCTGAAAGATTAATTAACCAAATTGATGAACAGAGAAGTGATGATACCTGTCACAGGAGCCAAAATCCACAGCCCATACCAGACCACTGACCATTTCAGGCCTGCTCTTCAGCTCCCTGGTCCTGTTCAATGGGAGAGCACTGGGCTATGGAGTCTGACCTGTTCCAGCACATAATTTAAGCTTTGAGCCTCGGTTTTATCACCTGTGAAATGGGCAGTCCCTGTACTCCAGGCCACAAGTTGAGATAAAAACACAGCACTCAGTGAAGTTCCCTTGGCTTCCTTCTAGCTAGTGATTGGCGTCCCTCAAAGGATTCAAGCCCATCACATCCACCCTGTCCAGACCAGCTTCCAGGAGGTCACAACCTTCAAAGTGATGGTCACCGTGGGAGACAGAAGCTCTAACCTGAGAGGTAGAGAGTGAGTGGGACTCGGGCGGTCTGGGTAGGGAACTTGCCAGACTCCAGGAGTGGGAAGGGGGCTTCTTGTGCCCCTCTAATGGGTTTTGTGTGCTTTTCCTACTCAAGTGTTCTCCAGAGAGAACACTTAACCCCAGATGCCTGTTCCTTTCAGCATTTTAGAAATTCAAGTGATCCACAAGCAGAAGTTGTAAAAGGAATCTTCCCAAAAGAGCCTGGCCCCCAGAAACTGTGTTTCTTAGCTGGAAATGCGACTTCAGCCCTAGGGCAGCAGATACAGAAAGCCACACTGACCACCACGAATCCCAGAAAGGAATGGCTTAGCAGGCCTCATTGCAGATGTGGCGTTTTGTGATTACCTGTCCCTAGTCATACACAGAACATCCAATCCCATCCCCTGCCCACGAAAGCTCTGGACAGCAGCTTCCAGAAATAAATACATCAATTAAGGCTTTTAAAAAAAAAAACTTCACTGGTGGAATTAATCAGAACTATTTTTGTTCTAATTAATGAGGCAGCTTTATTGCATCACAGTCCTCTCTTCCTACCTCAGTGCCAGTGAGCAAAGGGGAACTGTTGCCCTCCTGATGTCCAGATATCAATTGCCCATTTTCCCCACTGACAGGAACAGACACATGTTAGCAGGCCTGACCCACCCACATCCCATGCCCCTAGACCAGCAGTGGGCAAACTACGGCCCATTTGAAATGAATAAAACTATTGAAAAAAAAGACCGTACCCTTTTATGTAATGATGTTTACTTTGAATTTATATTAGTTCACACAAACACTCCATCCATGCTTTTGTTCCGGCCCTCCGGTCCAGTTTAAGAACCCATTGTGGTCCTCGAGTCAAAAAGTTTGCCCACCCCTGCCCTAGACCCAAGCTCTAGAACAAATGCTGAAATTCTGATATGAAATTGCCTGAGATTCAGAATGATCCCCATCCTCTGTAAAACTTGTCCTTTGCTTTTATAAACCATGACACCTAATAATCCTAAATAATGCCTTTACAGAACTTTTTTTAAAAATATATTTTATTGATTTTTTACAGAGAGGAAGGGAGAGAGATAGAGTTAGAAACATCGATGAGAGAGAAACATTGATCAGCTGCCTCCTGCACATTCCCCACTGGGAATGTGTCTGCAACCAAGGTACATGCCCTTGACCGGAATCGAACCTGGGACCCTTCCGTCTGCAGGCTGATGCTCTATCCACTGAGCCAAACTAGCTAGGGCCTTTACAGAACTTTTTACTGCACCTGGGGCCCTAAGCTGCACCCTGAGTCAGCTTGACCTGCAACCCAGCGTTGGGTGATGCAGTCTGCTGTTCACCATTCTGTCACCCTTGTTCTGTCACCTTTGGAGAACCCTAGGGGTTCCTCATGGAAGGCATTTGGGGTGCAGTTGCCATTTTGTGGCCCGGCCAGCCTCCATGTGCCTGTCTGTTCCTGCTCCCTCATCTTGGGGCTCTTCAGGCAGGTGTAGAAGCCTTGATGGGCCAGATGTGGTGGTCGGCAGCCTGGCCCAGCCCAGCCCTTCTTAACCTCTCCCCATCTCTAGGTGAGTGTTCCGTGGCCCAGGTGGAGGTCATCAAGAAGCTGAGTCCGGAATCCCTCATCAGCTGCCAGGTCCAGTTCAAGCAAGACATCCTCAATGTACCGGCCTGTGATGTATTCACTGCAGAACCAGCATTCGATGCTGCCCTAGGTAAGTCTCCAGGGATTGAAAGTGGAAATTAACTTGCACAGAGGGTTTGCCGTCAGTGCAGTTGACTCACAATGGCTGTCTGTCCAGAGGGGCAGTCTTTCAGGGGCCCAGTTAAGGATTGATGCTGTCACTCCGGCTCTGTGGTTCATTGTGTCCTGCAGGCGAGGTAGGTGTTTCTGTGATGGGTCATGGCCATTTTCAGCAACCACCTACCCAGCAGACGGACATGGTCAAAGTTGGAAACCCTGAGCTAGATCACTGTTTGCTCTTCCCAGCTCAGAGCCTGTAAGTGCTGAGACTGCATCCCTCCATAAAACGGGGAGGGTGGCACCTTGCTCTACCTGCAGGTCAGGGCTCTGAGAGGAGCAAGCCAGAGAGCGATGGAAGGACCTTATTGAATAGTCGAGGGCCATGCAATGTGCCATAACTAGAGCTGTGGAACTGAAGACCGGCATCATAGACAGGAGTGGCTGCCTGCCTGAGGTGTGCTGGCCAAGACACGTCAAGCATCATCTCCTAGGTTTCAGGAAAGGGGTACCCACCTGGGATGCTGTGAGGGTTCAGGGGATAATTCCTGCTACATGCAACAAATATCCTGAGTCCTCTGTGGTAGCTACCAGTGTTATGATGATGACTGATGATGACCAGTCTTACTCAGGAGAAGTTAGCAGGCCATGAGCCCAGTTTGCAGCTCCCAGTGGCCTAGGGTAGGGGCTTCCTCTTCTTGCGCTCACTCTGCAGCTCTATCCCTCTGGCCGCAGCACCAAAGCATCTTCAGCACCCAAGCCACTGTCTGAGAACAGGACATACATCATGAGAGTACATGCGTGTGCTAAGCTCAGGGCTTAGCACAGAGTAGGCACCCAGCAGTCCCAGTCCCTGACTACTCAAAGACACAGCCCTAAGGAGAGTGATGTTATTGCCACTTGACCAGAAGAAATAGGGCCACCACAAAACTGACTTGTCTAGGGGTGCTTGGCTGGCATAGGCATGGTAGGGCTCCTCTAGGGGCACTTGACTGGCATGGACATTGAAGGGACCCTAACCCAGGTTCAGGTTTGAGGTTTAGGATGCTTTCCAAGGCATTGCTCAACAATGTCTGTTCAGCTCATTATCTATCTGGGTCAGGCCTGGAGGACAGGTGATACCAAATAATCCTAACTAATGCCTTTTCAGAACTTCTTTCTGCACCTGGGGCCCTAAGCTGCACCCTGAGTCAGCTTGACCTGCAGCCCAGCGCTGGGTGATGCAGTCTGCTGTTCACCCTTCTGTCACCCTTGTCTGAGCCAGGCTGGCTGGGCCCAGCTGCAGAGCTGTACCAGGTGTTCCTGCCCAGAGAGCATCAATCCAATGGGGATCTGGGGAGTAGAGAATTCTGAGACAGTGTGGGAGAGTGGTGGGCATTAAAAAGGTGTTTAATGGGCTGGAGACAGTGACGAAGGACTTTCTAGGAGACCCTTGGAGGAGGTGACACCTCACCTGGGCTCTGAAGTATGAGTAGGAATTCTCCAGTTAAAAAAGCAGGGAAAAGGAATAGCATTAGAGCATGGGTGGGAAAAGGGACAAAGTGGAACACCCTTGTCTCCACAGGTCGGTACTTGTGCTCGGTCATGATGCACAGACTGACAGACAAGCAGCTGAAGCACCTGAGCATGAAGAAGACAGCACTGCTGGTCACAGCCTCCCTCCGGGGCATCCACTTCTCCGGAGAACAGGTTGGGGTTGAGGTGCCCTTCAGCCCAGGACTGTACACCGACCAGGCTGAAATCCTTTTGAGCAACCACTACACCAGCTCCGAGGTCAAGGTCTTTGGTACCATGGAGATTCTGGAGAACCTGGAGGTAAGTGGCATCAACACACAAGCCTAGGGCATGAGGATGGACCAGGAGGCAGAGAGGGCGAGGTGGTACATGGAAATCCTACATCACCTCTTTTTAAAATAAAAAATAAAAAAATGTTTAATATTCCTACCTTTTTTTCCCCCATAGCACTGTTGGTCTCTATTAGCCTATATAATTGTATTGATTATTATGATTCCTGCTGGTCTTCCCCAATGAGAAGTTAAGTGTGCGAGAGCGGCACTTGGCACAGGGCCCCTAACACAGAGACGGTGCTCGGTGAACAG
Organism: Myotis myotis; assembly: GCF_014108235.1. Lineage (NCBI taxonomy): Eukaryota > Metazoa > Chordata > Mammalia > Chiroptera > Vespertilionidae > Myotis > Myotis myotis. Next base: position 101,313,105 of record NW_023416324.1, on the reverse strand, counting down.
TTAATATATTGAATGAATGGGTTCAGTGCCCGAAGGCTGCTGACCTTGGAAGGAATAAATGTCCTAATTCATAACCTGTCACTGACTCACATACAACTGGGGACAAGTCTCTATCTCTGGGCCTCAATTTCCTCGACTGCTGAATGGTGGGTAAAGGTCCTAGAGTTCAGCAGGTGGGAGGAGGCAGGGGGATGTGTGAGGGTGTTGGCTTCTCTGCCTGCTCCTTCTCATCTCAGGGCAGCCAACATGGCTGAGTCGAGAGAGGCAGGGCTGAGTGCATTGTTCATGGTGGGTCTGCTGAGCCCTGGGATTGGGCTCCTGGGAATCCACCATTATTTGAGCTCCAGACTACTTCCCTTGAAAGTTGGTGGGTGTTCGTGTCAGTTTAGCATGTCTAAACGAGAACTTGACTGGAATTCAGTGATGAGGACCTGTCCTTTCCTTACAAACAGCTCGAGTGTCTACAGTGTGCTCTTCCCTAGCTTGGCAGGTGGTGTGCTCTCAGGAGTGCCCAGCCTGCGGGAGCTGGGCAGGGTCCCCACCTCCAGCTTTACAGGAGCAGTGAGGTGCTTCCCGCCCACCCTGACGTCTCTCCCAGGTGAAATCGGGATCCCCAGCAGTGCTGGTCTTCGAGAAGGAGAAGTCTGTGGGGCTGCCCAGCTCTGTTACATACACAGTTGGCATCTCAGACCCTGCGGCTGGCAGCCAGGGACCTCTGTCTACTACTCTGACCTTCTCCAGTCCTATGATGAGCCAAGCTGTCACCATCCCAGTGACCGTAGCCTTTGTGATGGATCGCCGAGGGCCTGGCCCCTGTGAGTCATGGGACAACAGCTGGGACGGACCTGGGTGTGGAGAGATGGACTGGAGTTGCCCTGGGTGTTAGTAGAAACCTGAAAGAGGGGGAACTGGAGGAATAAAAATATAGAATGTCCCACAAAGTCGTCCATTCAGGCGGTCATGCACACTGTGCTTCCCACAGTCCATTCTCCACACGGCGGCCAGAGGGAGCCCGTTAAAATGTGATTGGATTGCACCCTTCCTACACTCAACATTCTGCCATGACTCCCATCTCCTTGGGAGATAAAGCCCAAGTCCCTCCAAGGTCCCCAAGGGCCTCACATGGCCTACCCTTTTGCCTCATTTATGACTCATTTCCCTTTGTGTACCCTGCTCCAGCCAGACTGGCCTCCGTCCTGTTTTTGGAACATGTGCAGCTCCCAACTAGACCCCTTGGCATTTGCTGTTTCTTCACTGTAGGATGTGTTTTCCCCTTGGCCAAAACCCCCACCTTCTTTAAAGCTTTCCTCCAATGGCACCTTCTCCTAGAATCTGAACATCAACCCTCCAAACACCTCATGCTTCCTCAGCACTGCTGCCAGCTGCCAGCCCTCACAGTAGCTGGCGCCATTGAGTGTAGTGATTGCTGCCCGTCTCCTCCACTGGAAGTTAAGTATGTGAGGACAGCACTTAGAACAGGCATATACAGTTAGGGTGCTCATTAGTGAACATATTTGTTAAGTCTGCACCTGTTGTGTTCCAGAGCCCATGCTGGCAGATGCCTGAAAAGCGCTCCCCCCTCCCTCTCCCAACCCCAGTAGAGAGGCATGGATCCCAACTACAGAAACAAGGGAATGTTTCTAGAGATGTGGCTGCGGATGGGGCAGCACACAGGGGCAGTTTCCCCTCTGCTGGGAGGAGCTGCAGGTCAAAGGGCTGCTTCAGCTAAGTCTGGAAGGATGAGTGGCCGGGGGTAGGCGATATAGTCAGAGACCCTGGGGCCACGTGCAGGCTTTGGGTCAGAAGCCTCAGCTCTGAGAGCAGTGGGGTCCCTGTAAAGGACCTTTGCGCCTGACCTCCCTCCACTGCTGTGGTGCTAACTCACTTCTTGGCATTTTCAGCACTGCCCTGCCTTTTGGGGCAGCATGGCTGATCCTGGGCAGCCCATGCCCCCCTAACTCTCCTAGACAGGCCTGTTGTACCCTCAGCTTTCCTGCTGAGCAGTGTGGGGACTTTCCATGTGGAGGACGTTTCAAGGAAGCAGACTGTCTGGAGGAACAGGGCGGGTCAGGCAGCCCAAGTAGAAGGGGACAGCACAGGGAGACAGCCCACGGACCAGACACTGCTTCTGGCCTCAAGCAGGCCCTCATCCTCTGGCCATGCACACGGACCCTCAGGGGTTCCAGGTTAGTGTGCTAAGCTGTCTCTTCACTGCCCACAGATGGAGCCGGCCTCTTCCAGCACTTCCTGGATTCCTACCAAGTCATGCTCTTCACACTTTTTGCCCTGTTGGCTGGGACCGCGGTCATGATCATAGGTGAGGCAGGCCACGTGTGTCCCTTGGATTGCGCCCCCATGCCCATCCTGCTCTAACCAGCCATGTATTCTGTCTTGCAGCTTACCACACGGTCTATGCCCCCCAGGAGCTCACCGCCCCACCAGCCCTGTCCCACCGAGCCAGCCCTCAGCACAGCTCCCACTGTGAGTAGTCCCCTGAAAGCCCAGGCAGTCAGAACTGGGCTGAAGAGGAGTCCTGGGGAGAAGTGGCAGTTGAGTCCCTAGACCCCTTGTCTCAGCAGGTGTGGTGCTGGGCACAAAGGAAGGCAGATCTGGGAGCTCATGGGAGAGAACCGTGGGCTCCAACACTGATCCTGGGTCCTGGGCCAGGAGAGCTTTCGCAGACAGAGCTAGGCAGGGTGGAGGGGCCGGTGGCAGGGAGCGCTGTCTCTGCAGGTGTGCACACTAGGCCTGGCTCCTGTCTGCTGGACACTGCAGTGGACTTTAAGCTGGGGCTGGGCTGGCCAACTCAGAGACAAGGATTCTGGGTAGTCCTGATGAGGGATTTCCCAGGAGGGCAACAATGCCAAGGCCCATTCCCCTTAACAATCCCATTGTCTCTGGTGGCACTGAGGCCCTGGCAACTCTGCACAACTCCAGGGAGCACCTCTCTCTGTAAGTGGTGTCCCTGAAACTGTGCAGTGCCCACTCTGCACAGCTGTGCACGGCAGCCCTTGTCTCCTGATTCCATTTAAGGGTTCTCTCCCCCACACAGGAAATCCTGGAACTGGGTCTACCGACTATGTCTAGGTTCAAGGGCTCCGTGAAGTTTTTGTCAGGACACCGTTTTGTATATAGATGCATTTCCAGGATAGCTGGTTCCCACATACATGCTGGACTCCAGAGTCACAGTCTCCTAGGAGGCTCCTCCTAGGTCTGTGAACTAATACCTGTGAAAGGCATGGGATGGTCAACAGCTCACTAGCTTTGTAACTCGGGTAGGCTAACCAGAGGCACACAGAGGCACTCACCCTTTCTAACCACCTCTCCCCACTCACTCTCCCTGGGTGCCCTTTCTACCCATACCTCCCCCATGCCCCGCCCCGCCATGCCCTTTCTAACCACACCTCCCCACTCACTCTCTCAGGGTGCTGGAGCCACCCCCGGGCCATTGCATTGTCTCCCTGACACTCTGACCTTCTGCTCACCTTGGAGTCTGTTCATGCACCTTTCTCTGCACAGTCGGACAGCCCCTCCCTGCATGTACCGTGGGCCAGATGCTTCTCTGCCATTCTTACACTCTGCTGGCAGTCCGGGAGGTCAGGAGTCACACTCTAGGCCTCTCTGCACATCCAGCTGCTCTCTTTCCCTCCAAGGGCCAGCTCAGCAAGCCCCCAGTGGATTCATTCTGCGGCCCAGAGGTGCCTGGGGGCACATTTAGGAGGTGCCTGGTGACCTTTGTTCAGAGAAATCTAAGGAGCGTCCCTCTCCCTGTGCTCTTGCTCACATGTCTCTCTCTTCATCCAGATTTTGCTGCTTCATCCCCGATGTCTTCTGTTGCACTGCCTCCTGGTCGCCGAGCTAGCCCTCCCTCAGGGCTGTGGAGCCCTGCCTACACCTCCCACTAGTCATCGAGCCAGGGGCCGTTCTGCAGCGCCAGCGTGGAGCAAGCCCCTGATGGCTGCCCAGCCCCAGCCCAGTCCCACTGCTCCTCTGTTCTGATTTTTAGTTTAGACTGTGCTCATTGGCTGCTGCTGATATATTGGAGTTTGTTTTACTTCAGTCTTGCAAAGGCGAAGACTTTCTGACTCATCCCTTTATGCCTGGTTGTCTAGGGTTTCTGAACAGTGCTTTCATTTTCCTAGTCTCTACAATCACTCCCTTCTCAGACTTTGAGCAGCCAGACTGTTTAGAAGTTGTCTATAGATGATGCTACTGCAGTGGTCTCAGGGAAAGGACTTTTTAATTACTTTTTTATTTGGGGGCTTTTTCCCCTGTGGAAATTGCTTTTCCCCTGATCCAGCTCCTGCTAGGAAATGAGGGAAGTGAATGACAGGTGCCCATGCCTGCCCCGTTTACTGCACAAGAAGCCTCAGGACCGCAGCAAGTGGGACCCTGAGCCCGCTCAGCCTCACTGAAGTGCTGAGACACAGCAGGGAGTACCAGCCAGGCTGCTCTTGGGCCACTGTGAATAGACTGCTGGCCTTCGTGTTTCTTTGTTTCCTGACCCGTGGAAGCATCTGGATTCAGCCTCGCCCCCTGGGGACGTCCAAGCTCTCTGTCAGCACAGGAACCTTGGAATCATTGTGAAGAAATGTCCTTGGAGTCAGGAATCTTTGTGTTCTTTTGGAGAAGCCTCCATATTCCCACGCACAAAGACCCAGTGTTATTTGTCCCTCCTTTTGTATGACAGTCACACCTCAGCAGATCTGAGCCGCTACAGTCACACCTCAGCAGATCCGAGCCTCTGTCCTACCAGCAGGTCTCCAGGCAGCTCCCCAGCAGGTGTAGCCCAGCCGGACCAGTGAGGGGCTGGGAGAAGACAATGGGGAAAGTCCTCCCTCTTTCCCATTCCTCACTCCCTCTGCCCTGCACCAGGTGGACCTAGAGACACACCCCAGGGCCAGTCTCACGTGGGCACTGTGTGTGGGGTCTGGTTTGACTCTGAGATGCAGTGTGAATCCACTTCGGTCCTTTGGGGTTGTTCTGTGATTTTGTAAAGCTGGAGACAGGAAGAATTGTGCCTTGCATATTACTTGAGCTCAAACTGACAACTTGGATGTAAACAGGTTTATTTCTACTTGGTTTATTTAATAAAGCTCAGTATAATTTCTTAAGAGGCGTGTGATCATTGCCGGGATTACATGAGTCCTGCCTGGAAGTGGCCCAGGCCCTGGTGACTGCTTCTGGTTACGTGGGTTTGGGAAGAAGCTCTGTTTTGCTGCCCTTGAGCCTCCTGCGCTACATCTCCCTCCTCTGGCCACCAAAGCCTCCCTTCCACCTCTGAGGGCAGCCAGCAGCCAGGGCTGGCGGCCATGGTGTCTTCCCACAGCTGCCAGTCCAGGACCCCCATAGGTGTCTTCCTTGTAGGACCTCATGGCAGCCCTGCCCACACATCTGCATGTTACCGATTGCCAGCTCAGCCTTCTCTCCCAGCATCTTTCCCTCTGCCAACTATTCCTTTCTCCCTGCCACTCTGGCTTCTACCCCACTCTCCTATAAGGCTGATCTTCCCAGGGTCACCAGCACCTCTACTCAGCCAGTCCTCTCACTGACCTCTAGTCTGGACACTTCCCTGTTAACTCCCTGCCTTGTGGGCAACTCCTCATCTGCTGCCCCACTTTACCTCCCCACACCCTCACTCTCTGCCTGTTGGATTGCTCATGTCCCTCAGGGTTAGTCCTCTGCCGGCCCTTCCCCACCAACCCCAACTCATGCCCCTAGAGCCCCCATCTGCCATCACAGAGCACTCACACAGACGTCCGAGAGCCCTGAGGGGCAGGTCACAGGCATGGGAACAGATTCTGAGAGAAATGAGATAGCTGCCCAAGATCACAAGCCACCCCAAGGTTCCTCTGGTGGAGACCAGATGTCCCCAACGTCACTTCCTCTCCTTCCTTAGGATCCAAAACTGACTAAGTAGGACAAAGAGCAGCCAGCATGCACAGAAACCACCATGCCACTATGTTTTGGGAAGAGAATGAGCAGCAGTGTCCCGTGCAGCTCACAAAATGGTCTCCCAAAGGAAGGTGGTACACTCTCATCTCGGCATCCCTTCCCCTGACTGAGCAGACCTGGTGGGGTTTCCATGTAGCAAGGACAGTAGAGTCGCTGGGCCATTGTAACCATGAAGCCTGTATCCCAACCCAGGACTGCCTCCCTTGACACTCATTGGCTCCATGATCAAGTGGGCCTTCATTAACAGCCTAACCTAATTCCTCTCATTCAATGGCAGCACCTAAATGCAAGCCCAGATGGCCCAGCCCTCTGTGCTAGGGGCCCTACTCCTGTAGGCTACACCCACATATCCAGTCACCTCCTGACCAGAGCTCTCCTTTCATCACCATGGACGCACTTGCTCCTGCACTACTGAGGTCCCCTCCTCAGGTCCTCCTTGACTCGTTTGCTGCATCCAGCCAGTCTCCAAGTTCCCATGAATCCTTGTCTCCTCATCTTTCTGGCTTCCCATGGCTCTCTTCTCAGTCCAGGGACATTCCTGATGGATGAGGTCATGGCCTCCCCACTGGCCTCCCTGCCCCAGCCTCTCCTCATTTTTACTACCCTCTTATCCCCTGCCGTGCTGCTGGCAGATCTGATTGTTGCACCTCCCTTAAACTCACCACAGCCCTTCCTGGGTGTGGCCCCTTCAGGCCTAACTGTCTCAGCTTCTCTGTACACACCCCATAAAGTACCATTTCCCAAATAGGCTCTGCTTTCCTCACCTCTGCTCTTTGTACTCAGGTGGAAACTGCCCTCCTGGCCAAATCCATCCTCCCCACCCCCAATTCATCCTCCCCACCTCTCACTCAGCTGGCTTTGAGATCAGACAGAGCTAGGGTCAGTTCTTGGATCCACCTTTCCCTCCTGTGCAGTCCTGTTCTGGTCTCTTACCCACAGTGGGATTTGTTTTCCTCCTCTGTGAAATGGGTGCAGCAGTGCCTACAAAGTTACTGTAAAAATAAACAAGGTACCATGTGTGAGGCCTTTCATTTGGGCAGTGGATGGGTGAGGGGGGGTGTCCTCTCCGGGAGGAAGTGGCTGATCTGACTCTCAGAAGGGAAGGCAGGAGAGGGAGATAGTGAGGGAGAGGCCTCAGCACCATATGGAAGGCTCTGTGGAGCAGGGAGGAGGCCAGCCGTTGCACTGAGATCCCTGGGAAAGGGAGATGACTGGGTGCATAAATGATTGTGTAACTGAACAAGGTTTGGCTGCCTGCCCCAATGAAAGCCAAACTCCTGAGACAGGCGCTCTTGAGAAAGAAAGTGGTTTATTAAAGTGCTGAGCGCCTGAGAAGAAGGGGGACTCTCGTTGCAAAGCCCATCTTAACATCTCAGTGCAGGCAAGGGTTCTTATTAGGAAGGAGAGGAAAAGCAGAATAAATAAATCGAGGAGGAGGAGTTGAACGTTCTTTACATGTAAGTCAGCACAGTCCATTCTGATGATTATCTTGCAATAAATAGATCAAGCGGAGGTCCAGTTTTTATGGTTGAGAATCAGCAGGTCTCCCAGAGCCAGAACGTCTGGTTGCAGAGTCAGCCGGCTTCTCCAAAGCTAGTTCCTGTAATATGCTCAAAAGCTTGTTAGCAATTTATGGCAGGCGTGACAAACTGGGCCTTTGTTTTAAAGCATACAGCCTGTTCCCTGATTTGGAGAGAAACATTGTTAATTATGTTATTTATTCAACAATATTATTTTGTTGATTAGCATAAGATTTCATATATCCTCTGTAACAACTGGGGCACAAGTGATAACTTTAGAATAAGTTAAGACTTTGTTATGGCCTGCTCATGCTGGCCTGCTCAAGCTAAATGCAGAATCTAAAAAGCCTGGCTGGTGTGCTCAGTGGTTGAGTGTCAACCCAGGAACCAAGAGATTGCTGGTTCAATTCCTGGTCATGGCACATGCCTGGGTTGCGGGCTCGATCCCCAGTAGGGGGTGTGCAGGAGGCAGCCGGTCAATGATGTTCCTCTCTCTCATCGATACATCTATCTCACTATCCCTCTCCCTTCCTTTCTCTCTAGAAATCAACAAAACATATTTTAAAAAAATAAAATAGCCCCTGTAGCCACTGTCATTGCCCTGGTCCTGGTTTCCCTGACTGGAAAGAGGAGGAAACTTTTTTCATGAGGATTCTGTGAGGACAAAATGAACTAACAGATGGGAGGTGCTGCGTCCACATGTGCTGCTGTCACTGTGGGGGAAAGCTGGCACAGGGCCCGTGAGGAGAAAGAGTGTCATATAATGATGAGATGAAGAGACAGGTGAGCAGGGAGGGAGGATGCTCCTCCAGCCCCCTGGACCTCTGCTGTTATTCCCCATGCTGTGCTGCCAATCACCTGACCCCACTTCCCTCCCCAGCTGGGGTCTCCTTGAGGGTGGGCATAAGCCCAATTCTATTGTTTCCAGGACCCAAGGCACAGAAAGATCTAGAAAGCATTCAACTGATGTCATATATTCAGCACAGAGTCTGCCTGGTGCACAGTTATGTTATGTGCCCTTGAGTCAGTTTTGACTCCTGGTGACCCCATGAATGAGTGATGTCCACAGTGTCCTGTTCTCAGCAGCCCTGCTCAACCCCTGCAGACTCGCACCACTGGCTTCTTTCCTGGAGCCCAACCAGCTCATGCTTGGGATTCCTCTGTTCCTGCTGCCTTCTGCTTTTCCCAGCATTATTGTCTTTTCCAAAGAACCTGCCTTCTCGTAATGTGCCTGAAGCAGCTTCAGTTTTGTCATTTTTACTTCCAGCAATGCTTCAGGCTTAATTTGCTGTAGGCTCACTTGTTCATCTTTCTGATGGTTCAGGGTATCCCATGGAGCTCTCTCCAACACCATATTTCACATGAATCCATTTTTTCCTATCAGCCTTCTTCACTATCCAATTTTCACATCTGTATATAGTAATTGGGAATATGAGGGTGTAGGTGATTTAAGCCTTGGTCTCTAATGACACATCTTTGCTTTTGGTGATCTTTTCTAATTTTTCTATTGTTGCCCTTCTGAGCCTCAGCCTTCCGTTTATTTCCTGGCTTCAGTCTCCATTTGAATTGATGACTGAACTAAGGTAAGAAAAATCTTTAAAAATTTCATACTGAGCACACAGCACTCAATAATTGTCAGCAATGCCCTCAGACAAGCCCCCTCGGTGACACAACTGGCTGCCAGGAGCCAGGAATCACATCACATCTAGACATGGCGGCATTCATAAGAAGAGCAGAAAGTCACGCTCTCCCTGTCCCCATCCAACGACTGAAGACTTCTTTGCTAGAAGGCTCCTTAGCAGACAGCTCCCAACATATCATAGTTGAGGTTGGTTCTCATGGCCATTTCTATCTCGTGGCTGGTGCGGGCAATGGGATGATTATGTCCATGTGTGGTAATCCTTCGGGGTTGAGTGGATGTCAAGATATTGACTCCTTCAACCTCTTTCACCAAAAATCAAAAGGCCTGCCTAGGGTCAGCTGGTAGTGTGTGGTTTCTTGACTTTGTGCAGGAAAGATTTCACAAGTCCAGGTGACTATGAGAGTATCTTTATTAAAGCTGGGGACAGTGAAACAAGAAAGGGCTTAGGGTAGAAGAGGCAACAGGAGAGGGCCTGGGCTGGGCTGCTTTGGCTCACTGAAAAATAAAAGTCATAGTGAAAGAAATGAGCTGAGGCGGGGCTGCTAGAGCTCACGAGAAAGTCAAAGACAGGTTCAGAGGGTTAGTCTGGGAGGAGCTGCCACTCACCATTGCTGCCCTGGTTGCAAGCTTTGGGGTCCCTTAGAATTTAGGAGGTGCATGCCTGTGGGGGGATGGGAATGGGGGGGGAAAGACAAAGGCATGCTCCCAGGAGAGAGAGTGCTTGCTGGGTCCTTTGTTTTGAGGGTTTTAAAGGTTGGGAACTTAGGGGAGAATTTCAATAAAATAATAATTAGCTGTCCAGGTGTGCCCTTTCAGGGTCATGGTTACCACTGATTGGTCAGCAACAGGGCAGGGGTCATTAGTCATTGCAGCTGGTCCTGGCATCACCCACCTGGTTTTGCTGCTTTTCTGGGACTGGAGCAGAAATACAACTGGGGCCTAGATGCTATCCCTAGAGAGGTGACCTGTCTCTGCTATAAATTGCTGGGCCAGTTTGTTCAGCGACCTGTCTCAGTTTCCCCATTCTGCTGGCCAAAGATTTTCCTAGCTTCTTAGCATCCTGCCTCAGTCCTGGCATTTGCCCAGTTGGTTTCTCTCTGATGATGATATGTCTTCCCTTTACCTACCTTGAATGCTGTGAGCCTGACAGAGCTGGAGGACCAGATACACAGGTGAGAGGTCTGGGCTTTCTTCTCCCCAGAAGCGACCATCATTTTCAAGCACATTTGGGGATGGCAGATGTACCTGCTGCCAGAAGTAGTCAGACCTCCCCAGAAGTGCATCTGCAGAACCAGGTGATGCACAGCATGATTCTGCTTTTTGTTCCCAAACTAGCTAAGCAACTTGCACTCTAAAGAGTGCCCAAACATGCGTTTGGCACCATTTAGTGCTAAAAATATAGTATTGCATATGGATTTTTTTCCTCCAGAATTCCAAAATTTGTCCAAAAATTAACTCTTTGTGCCTATCTTTCGTGTGTGTGTGTGTGTGTGTGTGTGTGTGTGTGTGTGTAAGTGTGGGTGACATTCTGGAAATGTTATATCTTGAAGTCTGATATATCAGCTAGGAGAGAGCCCAGAGCCTGGGGCATCCCAGATGGGTGGCGAGGGTCTAGTGGGAAATGCAAATAATTTTATCTCTCTGGGCCATAGTAGTTCCCTCATAACATCTTTCCTGCCCTCCCACCCAGACTGGCTCCCAGAGGGAAGCAGGTCCGTTACTTACCCAGCCCTCACCCTCCCTGCATGCACATCCTCTTCCATGTGACTCTTCAGTGCCTCCCACTAGAGGCTGAGTATATCCCTCTCCTCACCCGCCATGAAAGTTGTGGTCATGTCACTTGCTTCAGCCAACAGGATGTGGGTGGAAGTCACATCGTGTCAGTTCAGAGCCTATGCTTAAAGAGGCCTCTCAAGTTTCTACTCCCCTTCCTGCGCTTCTGCCACTGACAATAATAAAAAAGCCCAGGTGGCTGTTGGCCCAAGGAGGAGGAAAGACACCTAAAAGGACCTGAAACAATCCCTGCCCATCCCAGATCAACTGACTACAGACCCATGCCCGCGGGAATAAATGATGGGTGTGAAGAAACACTGACTTGGGAGATGGCTGTCTGGCAGTGTTATTATTTAGTAGGTGACGTGTTGTATGGATTCCTTTCTGTCTGAACTCGTTGAAGGCACGATTTCCATCACTTGTCACTCTGGGGTGGAGTCTGACTGACACAGTTGAGCCCTTCAGCCTACTCTCTCCTGGGCCCTGCCACACCTGCTCTTTCAGTCCATCTGCGGGGACAGGGATTCCTGGGTGGCCGTAGCAGAGGCAGGAAGGGCACTGGCACTCAGAGGCCAAGCCAGCCTTCAGGCAGGAGCCTCTGAGGAGGACGAAGGGCACAGGAGTGCTGTCTGATGCAGGGCCTTCCCGTCCCTGAGCTCCAACTTCCTTTTTCCTGGGAAGGGGCAGTCAGCTGCACACTTGAGGCTGCTGTGAGGGTTGATGGAAATGTGGTTCTGAAAGACTCTTTGCTCCATCGAATTACTAGTATATCCTGTACCCAAACTAAAACCATCCCCTACCAGCCTCACCCTCCATTGCCTCTCTCATGGTGGAGACCACACAAAGAAGGATGTTGTTGAATGAATACCAGAATAGGTCCCCATGAAGGAACAAATGATAGTAGGTTTTCCTCCACCATGGGGCTCTAGTTTTCTGGAACACCCTGAGCCTTGGGCCAGTGAGGAGAAGAGCAGGGACTGGGGAGACAGGTGCAGCTGAAACTCTCAAGTTCATTTCATCCCAAATGCCCCTGGGGTAGAGAAGGCTGACCCAGCCTCCCCCAAACCTGGAGGCTCTGAAGCCACCTGGATTAGGGCCAAGCAAGGGCAGCTCAGAAGAGTAGTCACCACCTCCTGCAGCCAGCCGTGGTTCCCTGAGGCCAGTGTGGACGGTCAGAAGAAGCCTGGGAGCAGCAGGGGCAATCAAGGCAGCTGACATTTACTGCACTCCTCTAGTAGCCTGTGCTGAGCACTTTCCAGTCTCTAGTTTGCTTCGTCCACACCTCAGCCCTACAACTGGTACAGCTATTTACAGATTGGGAAACTGAGGTACACAAGGGCAAGCCACCCTTCAGGCATTACACAATTGGCAAGTGGCAGAACCAAGATCAGAATGCATGCAGACTGGTGACAGGGTTTGCTGTCCACACCCATTCTTGCCTCTGCCCACCTGGAATGGGTGGCTGGGGGCACACCCTGGAGAGGAAGGCTGTGTGGGCAGGGAGCAGGGCCTGCAAACACTCCCCTCAGAGCAGCTCACCTTTAGACTGTCATATGGATCATTTTTCATAAGGAAAAAAATTGTAATATATGAGTATAAAGGAAGATTTAACAACCCTCCCCCATGACTTCCACTCAGTGTAGGAACCTGTTAGCATGGTCTTTCAGACTTCCAGGCTATGGTGGTAGTGTTGTTTAAAAAAACAGATACACAACAACAAAACAAAAACAGATACACAAAGATATGACTTAAGTTTCATCTCACCTCTGCCTTCCATCCCTTCCCCTACATTCTTAGAGTCAACTACTTTTAATTTGCATCATATCCATTCAAAGCTACTTTTGTTGTTAATAATAAGCATTCAATAAATAATACTTTTTTGTGTGTCCTCTTATGCTTTTACATAATTGTAGTCACATTCAGCATCTTGCTTTTGTGGGAATTCAGAACAAGTCACCCCAAGATGTGCCTTAATGGTATGTGATTATTTTTTTAAATATATTTTATTGATTTTTTTACAGAGAGGAAGGGAGAGGGATAGAGAGTTGGAAACATCGATGAGAGAGAAACATCGATCAGCTGCCTTCTGCACACCCACTAACTGGGGATGTGCCCGCAACCAAGGTACATGCCCTTGACCGGAATCGAACCTGGGACCCTTCAGTCCATAGGCCGACACTCTATCCACTGAGCCAAACAGGTTAGGGCGATATGTGATTATTTTGAGCTAAAGGCAATTTTACTAGTAGCTTCAGGCTCAAGAGAAATCTGTCCCTTCCTTAATTACCTGAAAGAACTTGAATTAGGGTCCTGGCCCATAATAAGAGATTACCAGCAAAAACCTTTTAGACCCACCTATATGGCAGGGCAAACTTTTATTTACTAACCATCTGTTCTTATCATCCTGCAATAACCCTTTGAAGCCCCAAGGTGCATTGCCTTATCTCTAGCTCAGAAGGTCTTACACTAGTAGACCAGCCAGAGATCAGGTAGGGAGAAAAAGGTAAAAGTGAGCAATTAGCATCCCCTAGACTGGCAAACACATAAACAGATAAATTTCTTATCTCTACTTCATTTATCTCTTCTTCTGGAGAATTCTCTTATTTTTTTTATTTCGGGGTTGTTTCTTTGTCTCCTCATTTTGGCTGCCTATTTGGATTTATGACTGTATTAGGTAGATAAATTCTCTACACCTCTCAATCTCTAGTGCAGGACAGTGTCAAACACTGTTTCTGACTACTTAGATCAGGCAAAGACTCAATCCTCCAGAGCAGCCGTGGGCAAACTACGGCCCGCGGGCCAGATCCGGCCCGTTTGAAATGAATAAAACTAAAAAAAAAAAAAAAAGACCGTACCCTTTTATGTAATGATGTTTACTTTGAATTTATATTAGTTCACACAAACACTCCATCCATGCTTTTGTTCCGGCCCTCCGGTCCAGTTTAAGAACCCAATGTGGCCCTCGAGTCAAAAAGTTTGCCCACCCCTGCTCTAGAGACTACCTCTGCCTGCAGACTGATGGGATTCTGACTTGTATTACCCCCAGGTAATCGTCCTCAGGTGTGGGGAGAGTATTTTTTCAACAGGTTAGGGCAGTTGCTTCTGCCTGGAGGGTAATTGTTATTTTTAGTCTCTTAAGTGGCCTCAGGGCAAAGTGTTTTCCAATAGGGTGAGTCAACTGTCTTCCCCGCAGACAAGGCAAATGTCTGTGTGGGAAAGATGTCCTCCACTGGGTGCGGGAATGGATCAGCACAAGAAACCGTGGGTGTCTGCCTTCTGAGCTCTAATCCCTGAATCCCCAATCCTGGCCTCTGCTCACACAACTCCAGTCCACTCTGCCCTCTCTCTGACGGAGCACAAGGTGGGTGTTCCATGGGGAGTTTTGTGCATTAGCCCTTTAAGAGGGTGCCTGAATTTCCAGCTGCTGCTCCCTGGTAGGCAGCACCTTGCTGCTATTCACAGCCAGATATTATGTGGGTACCCTTCTCAGTTCCAATGCTCTCTGCTGGGCAGCCTAGCTTGGGGATTAGACCCCAGAGTTCTCAGTGGCAACCCCTGACAGGTAAGCTATCTCTCTGGAAATTCAGTTGCTGTCTGTGAGAGCCTGGCCAGTCCTTTCATGCCTCTGCCCCTCCTATCAGTCTTTATGTAGTCTCCACATTCAGTCCTCTGGTATGAGGGTTCTCTTCCTGTGAGTCTTCTGTTGATTATTCAGGAAGTTTTTCTGTATTTTAGCTGTAATTCCAGTTTGTTTCTGGGAGTGTGTCTGTGAAGCATCCCCTTACTCTGCCACCATTTTTTTTCTGTCAAATTTTTACAAGAGTTTATTTGAACTAAACTGAGGACAATGCAAGGAAGATCTCAAATGCTTAGGAGAATAACAGTTTTGCAGTTTCTTTTATACATTTGAAATGAAGGAGGGGCCATAAGGAAGATTACATGGAGATTGAATTACAGGATAATTAATAAGATTATGTGCTCTCCTGCCCTAACCGGTTTGGCTCAGTGGATAGAGCATCAGCCTGCAGACTGAAGGGTCCCAGGTTCGATTCCAGTCAACGGCATGTACCTTGGTTGCAGGCACATCCCCAGTGGGGGGTGTGCAAAAGGCAGCTGATCAATGTTTCTCTCTCATCGATGTTTCTGTCTATCCCTCTCCCTTCCTCTCTGTAAAAAATCAATAAAATATATTTTAAAAATGGGCAATGGACCTAAATAGACACTTTTCGAAAGAGGACATACAGAAGGCTGAAAGACATATGAAAACATGCTCAAAGTCACTAATTATACAAGAGATGCAAATCAAAACGACAATACGGTATCATCTCACACCTGCCAGAATGGCTATCATCAACAAATCAACAAACAACAAGTGTTGGAGAGGATGTGGAGAAAAAGGAACCCTTCTGCACTGCTGGTGGGAATGCAGATTGGTGCAGCCACTGTGGAGAACAGTATGCAGTTTCCTCAAAAAACTAAAAATGGAACTTCCATTTGACCCAGTGATCCCACTTCTAGGAATATATCCCAAGAAGCCAGAAACACCAATCAGAAAGGATATATACACCCCTATGTTCATAGCAGCACAATTCACCATAGCTAAGATCTGGAAACAGCCTAAGTGCCCATCAGCAGATGAGTGGATTAGAAAACTGTGGTACATCTACACAATGGAATACTATGCTGTGGTAAAAAAGAAGGAACTCTTGCCATTTGCAACAACATGGATGGAACTGGAGAGCATTATGCTAAGTGAAATTAGCCAGTCAGAGAAAGATAAATACCACATGATATCACTCATTTGTGGAATATAGAGAACAACATAGACTGATGAACAGGGCCAGATCCAAAGACAGAGAAACAATGATCAGACTGTCAATCCCCAGAGGGAAAGTAGGGGAGGGTGGGGGTAAGGGGAAGAGATCAACCAAAGGACTTGTATGCATGCAGATAAGCCTAACCAATGGGCCCAGACAACAGGGGAATGTAAGCATGAGTGGGGGGGAGGTGAAGGTTGGGGGTTAATCGGGGGATGAGGACACATTTGTAATACTTTAACCAATAAAGAAGTAAAAAAAAAAGATTATGTGCTCTCCTGAGGGTGGTTAGGCTTATTTCAAAGGTGTATTAACCTAGAGCCGTGGTCGGCAAACTGCGGCTCGAGAGCCACATGCGGCTCTTTGGCCCCTTGAGTGTGGCCCTTCCTAAGCCTTAGGTGTACCCTAGTTAAGTTAATAACAATGTACCTACCTATATAGTTTAAGTTTAAAAAATTTGGCTCTCAAAAGAAATTTCAATCGTCGTACTGTTGATATTTGGCTCTGTTGACTAATGAGTTTGCCGACCACTGACCTAGAGATATATAGAAACAATAGACAGAGCTTAAGTCAAGATAAACTTTTTACTAAAGAAGTTATATGCCTGAGGCATGACTACCCACCATGACCTTCCCAGTTAAGTATTCATGATCAGGTCACCCTGTGAGTTAGTTTCCAGAGAACCCCCCCCCTTTTTTTTTTTTTTATCTGTACATGTAAGGTTCCCAACTGACCATGTAGATGTGTCAACAAATCACTGTGCACCTGTTATTATATGATTAATTTTCAAGGAGCTGGCAAAGCCTAAGACCATGGGTTTGGTGACCATCTATTATTTTATTAAGTTTTATATTGTATGTAATTAGCAAATAAAATTCTGTGGAGGATTTAACTGTGTGAGAAATGCTCACCTGTCCGAATTCAAAAAATGGACTCAGAGACAGAAGGATGGAAAAAACGAGACTTTTAATATATTCTTGTAAGAGCAGGTGTCCATCCCGTTCAACAGGTAACATGGAGTAGCAATCACAGGCTATTTATCCCTAAGGTGGGAGAGTCCCTCCTCCAGTTCCTCATTGGCTGAGTACTATGGGGTTGACAGTTTCCTCATATGTCGCCTAAATCATATTGTCTCTTATTGGGTTATTTAAAACAATGGGTTCAGGCCTTTTCTGGTTGTCTCTACCTTCCCCCCTCCCCCCATCTACTTGAGGTGGGTGTCATGAGGGTTTCCATACAGTTCTTTGTTCTTCTTCTTCTTTTTTTAATATATATATTTTATTGATTTTTTACAGAGAGGAAGGGAGAGGGATAGAGAGTCAGAAACATCAATGAGAGAGAAACATCGATCAGCTGCCTCCTGCATGCCCCCCACTGGGAATATGCCCACAACCAAGGTACATGCCCTTGACCAGAATCAAACCCGGGACCCTTCAGTCCACAGGCCGACACTCTATCCACTGAGCCAAACTGGCCAGGGCAGTTCTTTGTTCTTATATCCTCTTCCTTCCTCCCTACATTCTGTTTGCCCTGGGGAAATTTAGTAACTGTTTCCATTAAAAGTTGACTATGCTGAAGCTGGATCACAGAGGACTATTTCCTACAACTGGATGCTTATCAGGTCACCATTTTCCTCTGGGGAGTATTTACTGAAGGAAAAATAATACAATTTATAAGAACCAGGAAAATGGAATCTGAAAGACCCAGCTTTAGGCATAATTGCTCTAGGGCAGCAGGCACTCCCCTCCTCTGGGTCCTTCTCCTCAGGGGCAAACAGCGTAGCCAGTGAGGCTGACTGACACGGCCCAGCCACCTAGTAGAACTCCTGCCTCTGCCACTTATCCGTGGATGATTTTAACCTTGGGTACTCCATATCACCTCTCTGAGCCTCAGATGCCCTGTCTGCAAAACGTTATTATAACAGGACCTTCCCTGTAGGTTTGCTGTGTGGGTTTAGTTTCTCTGTTGAAAATCCCCAGCATGTGAGAGGGGTTGGGGATGGAGACTAAGGACCTGGAGAGCATGACCCACCTGCCAAGTTCCAGCTACCAGGTGGGAACAAAGCCCAGTGGGAACAATTCTTGTTTTCTAGAGACTCCAAAAATCTAGCTTTTGATGGTAAAACCTTCCACTTTAGAAATAGTGGTAGTAAAATTCAAGTTTAAAAAATATAAAAAAACCCAGTGTGGCTCAGTTGATTGGAGTGTCATGCCATATGCCAAGAGGTTGTGGGTTCAATTTCCGGTCAGGGCACATACCCAGGTTTCAGGATGGATCCTTGGTCTGGGCATGTGCAGGAGGCAACTGATTGATGTTTCTCTCTCTCTCCCCCTCCCTTCCTCTCTCTCTCTAAGATACATATAACAACCTGTAAGGGACAAAGAAATCTGGCCTCGGGCCACCAGTTTTCAATCTCTAAATTTCTTCAAAATGGTAAAATTCTGGAACCTGTATCCCCACTTTCCCTTCCTATGTCCCTGGCAGACATTGTCAAAGCTTCCAGCACTCTTTCTTACTCAAGCAGGACTCTGCCTCAAAATCCCTTACAGTCCAGCAATCTAGGAGGCCACAGCCATCCAGCTAGTATTGGCAAAAGAGACGAGCCCATCACCCCTAATCTACTCTAAGACCCTTATTTTAGAGATGGAAGGGCTGGTTTTGTACTCTTATAATCAAAGATGTGAAGGTGTAGGCTTTTCTCTAGCAACTTGCCTGGGGTGGACACACATAGAGGAAGAGATAGAGGGGTGGTGGTAAAAGGTGCTGTGCATGCTGGAAGAGTTTTTTCCCCCTTCAAAGTTATAGGCTTGGGGCTAAAGCATCTTAAAATGCAGAGGAAGCAGGCAACTGTCGCTGCCCCAGCTTCCTGCTCCTACTGCTCCCAGGGTCCCAGAGGCAGTGGGCAAGGGGCTTTGTGAGGGGCTGTGTTAAATGTGTAAATGTAGTCATTTCATTAAGTTTTCAAAAACCATTGAAATGACATTTCCCACCTGTGTTGGGGAGGGGTACGGGGGATCATTGGCTAAATTAAAAGAAAATTATCAAGGCAGTTTCTTGGGCACCAGAGTTGGAGGCAGATTCATTTCTGCTGCCAAGCTGATAGTTTTGTTTCCTAAGCGAAGACAGTTGAGTTCCTGTTAGCACCTCCTAGGGATGTTGTTATCCTTTGTCAGTGTCCCACTTGCCATGCATTTATTCTTCAAATATTCTTCAAATATTCAAGCTCAAGGTATGTGCTGGCAGGGTTGGGGCAGAGAGGTGAGTGAAGTGGAGCTTCTCCATGGAGGGGCAAAGTGGGAGACAGAGCAGCTAAAGGACCTTCTAAAGCAGTGGTTCTCAACTTTCCTGATGCCGCGGCCCTTTAATACAGTTCCTCATGTTGTGGTGACCCCAACCATAAAATTATTTTCGTTGCTGCTTTATAACTGTAATGTTGCTACTGTTATGAATCCTAATGTAAATATCTGATATGCAGGATGGTCTTAGGCAACCCCTAAGGGGTCGCGACCCACAGGTTGAGAACCGCTGTTCTAAAGGATGGAAGGGGCTCAAATCTGGGAAAAGAGACTGTGCCTGTTGGTGGCTTGAAGGCAGCTCCAGGGAGGAGATGAGTCAGAACCAGGCCAGGAACAATGGGCATCTCAGGGGAAAGGCAGGTTTGAGCCCAAGATCAGACACTTTGAGCCTCATGTGGAGGCACTGAGGAAGAATGGGTAGTGGCCTGGGTTCAAATCCTTGCCCCTTGGAACAAGTTATGGCACATTGTGCTGGGTGTAGAGAGCTCTGGGCCCCCACGCTAAGAGGGCAATGGGAGGTCCTGATGTTGGATACCTCAGATCACTACATTGACCTCAGGCTTCCCATCTCTCCACCCTCATAGCATTCCCCAGAGAACAGGTGGGGCGGGGGGTGAGGGGTCGGGAGGGGGGGGGGGAGATGTTCTGAATGCAGGACAGCCAAAGAGTCAGCAAAGTTGATTCTTCTCATCTAATTGGACTCTTTTAGGTTTATCACATTTTGAATTACAAAATGGATGAAACCACTTAATAAAATTTCACATAATTTCAGGTTCTGAGTGGGTTATTTAATTTAATAATTAAAACCTACTTGACCAAATCATGTCATAAAATATTCTAATTAGTTGATCTTCAGTGTATTTTATCTTGTCAAATGTTTAATAGTTTTTTTAATATATTTTATTGATTTTTTTACAGAGAGGAAGGGAGAGGGATAGAGAGTTAGAAACATCGATGAGAGGGAAACATCGATCAGCTGCCTCCTGCACACTCCCCACAGGGTATGTGCCTGCAACCAAGGCACATGCCCTTGACCAGAATCGAACTTGGGACCCTTGAGTCCGCAGGCCGACGCTCTATCCACTGAGCCAAACCGGTTAGGGCTAATATGTTTTATTTTCTATTAATACGAGTATACCTTGAAACATAGGGTGAAAACTTACAGATGTCAACTTAGAAAGATTGTGGGGGGATACAGTCTTGCCAAAGTTCCGTGAGGAGGCAACCCAAAAGTTGTAAACCTCTTCTTAGGTAATGGGAGCCATGAATGGTGCTTGAGTGGGAGTGTGCTGTGTTTGGAGACAGACTAGAGGGGTTCTCCTAGTGCTAATTGTGTGTGTTAGTGGAACCCTTAGTGGTAGCTGATAAAATGACTTGTCTTTCCAGGAGGAGTGGACAATGTGTGTCCTCCCCTCTTCTCTGCCACCTTGTCCTTTAACCAGGCTCTCCCAGGCTTCTGCTTTTAGGCCTGCCAGTCCCTTCCCTTCCGCTACCTTCCCCTTAGTGCCTGCCTTGGCCCTGATCAGGTACTCCCAACTCTGAGGAGCAGAGGCCAGGAAAGGAGCAGCCCAAAGGCCTGAGCCAGCCTGTCCACCACAGCTGAGTCCTCAGGGAACATCTGCTCCCCTCGGGATGCCCTGTCCTTGGCAGTAGGGAGAGAAATGTAAGAGGCTACAGCTAAGCTGGGCTGGGTGGGACAGCAGGGCACCCCTCTGCCAACTGCAGCCCAGCTTAGTCAACAGTGCAGGGTGAGGTCTGAAGTACACAACAAGCAGTTCCTGTCTGTCCCTGCCTAACTGGGAATGGCAGAAGTAGGCCCATGCAGAGCACTCATCACCAGGAAATGTTCAGTTGAAGGAGGGGCTTCAAACACTGGACCCCTGAGTTATGCCTGTCTACCCATCAGGGCAGTACTACACCCCTCTGGCCATCTCTCCACCCAGCCGGCCACACCTCATGGCCTCCTCCCATCACCAAGTCTATTCTGCCCTGGGGATGCTCCCTGCCAGCCCCTGGCCAATCTGTCCTTCTGTTTGTCTTTTCTTCATCTCCTCCTGCCAGGCTCCTCCAGGGGTAGATGCCTCACATAATTTGTAATTTCTCTCCTTCTCATGCAGTACTCTACAGCCTTGCCACTCAAACTGGCTCTCAAATCAACAGCATGAGCCTAGAAATGCAGACCCTCAGGCCCCACCCCAGACCACCTGGATCTGAGTCTGCATTTCAACAAGACCCTCAGGGGACTTGCATATACTTTTCTAATTACAGAGTAATCTCAGTTCATGGAAGTGAAAATATAAATAAGCAAGAAGGAAAGAAACATCACATGTAGTCTCCTGCTGATTGTTAACTCTGTTTTTAATTTGCTGTTCTTTCTTCCAAGATTTTCACACACACACGCACACACACACGCACACGCACACGCGCGCGGATTTTCTTACAGAAATGTCAGCAAGCTGCAGAGATTTTGTAACCTACATTCTTCATGCTCATAACTATATCATGGGCATCTCGCTGTGTTAATGAGTATGGATCTATATCCATTAGCCCTTCATTAATTTATATTGAGTGCCAGGTACTATGCTAGGATCTATGTTTATACTGGGGAACAAAACAAATCAATTCCTACACTTGTGGAGTTTACAGTCCAGTTGGGGAAAAAGATAAACACTGGTAGTGGAACTGTCACAAATACAACAGGTTCCTTGAAGACCCATATTATTGGAGGATTTTACTTGGTCCAGGAGAGATGCCTGGGAAATAATGATTGGTGGGGGTTTGAAGAGTGATTGGTAGTTAACCAACTAAGAAGGGGAGGGAAGAGTGTCCAGGCAGTGGGAATAATGTGTGCAAAAGCTCTAAGAAGGAGGGAGTGGAGGGAATGTGACTACTGTGCCCTATGGGCAGAGAGCAGGGAGAAATGATGCAAGAGGCCAGCTGCCTGGCATAGATGCAGCATATGTCACTAAACCAGTCCCCAGCGAATGGGCACTTAGCTTGTCTCCAATGTTTTAGTGTCATAAACAGCACTGGAATGAACTTCCTCATGTATATAACTCTGCGTACTTCTCTGGATTTTCCTAGGACAATTTTATAGCTATAGGTATGTGCTTTCCTCTTTGTGGGTCTTGGGAGTTATTGAGCCAAAATCCCCAACTGGATTTAATTTCCTGGAAGCCTCTCCTTGAACCAGCCACCCTAACTCTGTGGCTGTCCCTGCTCTAGTCACACCAGAGGAGCCAACTCCAGTTGGCCACAGACAGCCTGGGATGGGGACCAAAATCCTGCTGAGGACAGACCGAAGGGATAAAACAGCTGAGGTTTCCTGATGTTGGAAGCTGAGGTTCCCTTGCAATTCTGAGCTTGTCTTATCTTCTCAGCCCAGCCTGCACGGGGGCCCTGGAAGGCCTCCAACCCATCCTTGCCTGCCAGATCTCTCAGTCCAATGTGGGGACAGCTGGGGCTTAGACCAGGATCAGAGTGGAAGTAGTCCTGAGGAAGCTTAGGGGAGGCCTCAGCCTGGGATAGGAGAGGGAATAGTCAGGGAGGGCTGCCTGGAAGAGGGGACACTTGCTCAGAGACCTTGATGGATTAGTACAGTGATGGCAAACCTTTTGAGCTTGGCGTGTCATTTTAAAAAACCCTAACTTAACTCTGGTGCCGTGTCACATATAGAAATATTCATAATTTTTTTTTTTATATTTGCAACCATAGTAAAAAAAAGATTTATATTTTTGATATTTATTTTATATATTTAAATGCCATTTAACAAAGAAAAATCAACCAAAAAATATGTATAAAATGAACAAAAACAGAAAAACAATGTACATTTAGGAAAAAATAATAATAAAAACAATGATAATCAAATGGTACGAAAACTAGAAATTAGTGACTTTTTTGGTGCTGAAGCTTGTCTGCTAATTCTTCGATTGCAGGTTCATACTTGGTGCACTTCAAGGCCAAGCAAGCGCCACTAACTTCATCTGTTAGCCGGTTTCTTTTGTTTGTTTTAATATTATTTAATGCTGAGAACAAAGTCTCACAAAAATATGTTGATGAAAAAATTGTTAGCAAAGCCATCGCTAGATTTTTTATGTCGCTAAAGTGTCAGGTACTCTGTTCCAAGCACTCAAAATTTCTTGTTCGTAGTTGCACGCTTCTTCATTATTCAAACAATTTCATTCCAGATTTTCAAGTTTCGACCTTAAGTCGACAAACACATGAGTCCAAATCAGGGGTGGGCAAACTTTTTGACTTGAGGGCCACAATGGGTTCTTAAACTGGACCAGAGGGCCGAAACAAAAGCATGGATGGAGTGTTTGTGTGAACTAATATAAATTCAAAGTAAACATCATTACATAAAAGGGTACGGTCTTTTTTTTCAATAGTTTTATTCATTTCAAATGGGCCGGATTCGGCCCGCGGGCCATAGTTTGCTCACGGCTGGTCCAAATGCTACCTTGAAAATCTGCAGGTTGCATCTCTAAATTGTCAATTTGCATCCATTGGAAATCCTTTAATTCCAAAGTACTGTAAACAACTACATCCGGATACTTAATTATTTTAATGGTCTGTTCTAGGCTTCTAAATTGGTCCAATCTTTCGCTGAACTGTTCAAATAACGAGTTTACTATATTCTGGTACGTAAGTATGGACTCCATTACACTCGTTGTAGTGGCCTTCTAGAAATACTTTTTTATCCGAGGAAAATGCTTATAAGTTTTAGTTTCAATATCTTGCTTGAAAATTTTAAGTTTACTTTCAAAAGATTTGATGTATCCAAACATAACGTCAATATTTTTGCCAAAACCTTGTAATTTTAAGTTCAGTTCATTCATATGAACAGAGAGATCTGTAAAAAACATCAAATTGCTGACCCACTTATGATCATTGATCTGAGGAAAGTTTGCCAGATCCTTATTCTCAATAAATACCATAATTTCTTCAAAGCACTCCACAAATCGCTCAAGTACTTTACCTCGACTCAGCCACCTCACATTATTGAACATCAGTAGTCCACTGTAGGTTGAATCAACTTCCTGTAAGAGTGCAGAAAATTCTCGCTTGTGAAGGGGTCGAGAAGCTATAAAATTCACAATTTTTGTTACAACTGACATTAAATCATTCAATTCTGAGAATCCCGATTTGGCACACAACACCTCCTGATGGATAATGCAATGAAAAGGTACAAGTGGATGTCTAATAGCTTCCATAAACAATTTCAGGAATCCCACATTTTTTCCCACCATATTTGGTGCCCCATCTGTCGTGACTGACACAATTTTAGAGCTATCAATGTTTAGGTCACTGAATATTTTTATAACAACCTTACATATTTCATTTCCTGATGTACTTATTGGCACTGATTCTAACTTTATCAACTCTTCTTTCATTGTGAGACCATCAGAATATCTAGCAATAATGGCCAACCGAGCATTTGATGTGACATCAGTAGTTTCATCAAGAGAAATCAAAAAAATATTTACAACTATTTAAGTCGTTTTTAAATTGATGTTGTACGTTTTTTGTTAAGATCTATTATTCTGTCTTTGATAGTATTTCTACTGAGTGGTAACTCAGAAATTCTTTTAATAATATCATCTTTATTTTTCATATCGTGAAATAGAGCTGTGCACATCTTAGAAATGTTTCCTTAATAAATTCTCCATTACTGAGGGCTTTTCCATGCTGAGCTATGGAGTGAGCAATACAGTAACTTGCTGATGTTAAATTTGTAGAGCATCTTACAAATTTAATGATGGAATTTGATTGACTTTTATAGAGGTGTAGCTGCCTAGAAATGTATTCCTTCCTTTCATCGATACTTTTTTTCAAGAGCTGACAATGATTAGTTTCAAAATGTCTCTTTACAATCCACGTTCTGCTTACTACCGTTTCATTACACAGATGCACAATGATCTGTTGTTTCTGTCGACCATCCCGTACATCTTGGTCCATATGTCTTGAAAGGGTTGGCTACTGCTACTTTCACTTCCTTTATCATACAATCTTCCTTTTTTATTTTTTTGATTCTCCATCACAAGGCTGCAAAAATAAATAAATATAAATCACAGCGTTTTTTTTATAAAAGGTTGATAGTTTTCTTACCTATTAACTTTTTGCAGTGTTGTTGCACTGACTCCTGGTGCAAAACAATTCAAAGATAGTATGTATAAGCAACAAATATATGGTGCTGTAATCAATTATCCGACACGCAGAATGTCTCGTCGAGCACTGTTGCACTGTATATCTTTTTCTTCTAACCCTCCCACTCCTGTCTCCTATCGAACGTGGCGATCAAGTGCGTCCGTTTGCCGAATGCACCCGAACGCACGGGAAGCTTCCCGAGGCACATGTTGACAATAACGAGGCCGTTTCCAGAATTGGGCATTTTGTCACTCGAGTAAAAACAAAATGTCATGAGTAAAGATTAATCTCTTTATAGTGCAATTCTTAACCTTTTATATTAATGTCAATATTGGAACAATGTATCTTGGATGTTTTCACAATGTATCTTTGCTACACAACACAGATGTGTTGAGTGTTTCCTTCCACGTCCCGCGTGGAGTAGGGTTCGGTATCTGAAAGAGGAGCCGCACAACAAATGAGAGAAAAAGACACGAGATAATTTTGCAGTATTGGGGGACCAGGCGGCAAGTCCCAAAGGACTTCCCCCGTTCTCAGGCCTCACCAAGCTTTTATTGATATGGGATGCACCCATAGCATAGCCCTTAGGCAGGTGACCCCCTAGTAACAAGCAGACTAGCCCATCAGCAAGGATTTACATAATAATAAATGGGGAGTAGTTTCAGCTATCACTGGGCAAACAGAGGTGGCGCCTAGCTCCGACCTTTGCTAGGGCTTCAAAGGCACCCAGCCTTGGCGGGGAGGGGAGAGGGGTGTGGTTCGGGGAGTTCTCTGTCTATGCTTATCAGATAGTGAAGGCAATAAACAGTTTCCCACAAGATGTACAGGTTTACATCCGGTTTTAGAATCGCATTACTGATCATGAGTAACGTGAGTAATAATATTACTCAAGTGATGTCCAACTCTGGCCATTGCAAGAGACAAATATTTGAATTATGCAATTTTTTGTCTCTGTTGATGCGTGTCACCCAAAATGAGTTCGCGTGTCACCTCTGACATGCGTGTCATAGGTTCGCCATCACTGGACTAGTAAAAGGTTTCTCTGGTGGACAAGAGAAAGAAGGAAGGATTCCCAAGCAGAGGGAACAACACGTGCAAAAGTGATCAGGGAGAGGGCAAGGAACTGTGTGTGTGCTGGGCGGGTGTTGGTGGTAGCAAGGATGGGCATGGCTAAGGTCAGGAGAGTGTTGAGGTTATATGGCTGGGCAGAGCTTCAGTGGATCTGTTGTAAATATTTAAATGAGTGAAGTGAGGGATTGGACCAGGCCACTGTTTTCTACATGCAGGCTCTGGAGGCCTGAATTCAAATCCTGACTCCACTTCTAATGAGCTATATGGCCAAGTTGCTAAACCTCTCTGTGCCTCAGTTTCTTTACTTTGGTAATAATAGCGCCTCCATCATTGGGCTGATTTGAGATTAAATAAGTTAATTAATGCACAATACTGGGAAGAGTTCCTGGTATATAAAAGGCCAGCTGGAGGCCAAGGATGGGTTACCCACCGCTCTGATCTTCGGATTCTCCAGCTGTAGTGTGGGCAAAATGAAACCTCTCTTGCAGGAGCACTTTTAGTTAGGTATTTAACAACATCCAACAAACATGTGTGTAGCCTCTGCTAGACAGACTCAGATTCTCTCATGGAGCTGACTTTGTAGTGGGGGACATGGAAAAAACATAGGAGTATTTCAGAGATAGCTCCAAGTGCCATGAGGAACATAAAACACGAGCATAGGAGAGAGAATAATGGTGGTAATGGGGACACTACTTCAGTTTGATGGTCAGGAAAAATTTTACTGCAGTGGCAACATTTGAGTTGAGCATTTCAGTGTCAAGGAGTTAGCAAAGATGGAGCAGGAGGAGTGTTCCAGGCTGAGGGAACAGCACACGCACAGGCCCTGAGGTGGGGGTGCTGATGATAATTGTGAAAGAGCAGGGGGACAGTGTACTGAAGTAGGGTTGGCAGAGATAGCAAATAAAAATATAGGGCACCCAATAGAACATTTTGATGGTTGCCAGATGGGAGGGGGGGTTGGGGGGCTGGGTGAAAAAGGAGAAGCAATTAAGTACAAATTAGGTCTAGCCAGTGTGCCTCAGTGGTTGAGCATTGACCTATGAACCTATGAACCAGGAGGTCACAGTTCGATTCCCAGTGAGGGCACACACATACCCTGGTTGTGGGCTCGATCCCTGGTGTGGGGCATTGCAGGAGGCAGCCGACTGATGATTGTCTCTCATCACTGATGTTTCTATCTCTCTCTTCCTCTCCCTTCCTCTCTGAAATCAATAAAAAATATATGTTTTTAAAAAATACAAATTGGTAGTTACAAAAAGTCATGAGGATGCATAGGGAGTATAATCAATAAAATTGTAATAATGATGTATGGTGTCAGATGGGTACTAGACTTATTAGGGTGATCACTTCGTAAGGTATATAAATGTCTAACTGCTATGCTGTACACCTGAAACTAATATGATATTGTATGTTAACAGTAATTAGAAAAAACCCCCATTACATGTTAAAGTCTGCATAGCAGTTATAGTTATTAATATAAGGAAGAAAGCAAAAGGAATTAAATAA
This sequence comes from Myotis myotis, assembly GCF_014108235.1. Lineage (NCBI taxonomy): Eukaryota > Metazoa > Chordata > Mammalia > Chiroptera > Vespertilionidae > Myotis > Myotis myotis. The sequence continues at coordinate 101,285,378 of NW_023416324.1, read as the reverse complement.
TTTTTATAAACTGGGAAGCAGGAACAAAGAAAAGAATTCCCATCTAGCTTATTGGTACACATACCCATTAACGTACTCTAAGTGGGCTGCCACCAGTTGGAAGGGGACAGGAAACCTCCTTAGAAATACTAAAAGCCTGGTACTGGAGGTGGGGGAGGAAATTCCTCTGCTCAGAGCAGGAGCCATGGGAATCAGGGTGATGAAAATGAGGGGCAGGGCCTAGCGTGGGAACAATCAAAAAGGTGACTGGGCCCTGACTGGTTTGGCTCAGTGGATTGAGTGTGTTGACCTGCGGACTGAAAGATCCCAGGTTGGATTCCAGTCAAGAGCATGTACCTTGGTTGCAGGCACATCCCCAGTGGGGGGTGTGTAGGAGGCAGCTGATCAATGTTTCTCTCTCATTGGTGTTTCTAACTCTATTCCTCTCCCTTCCTCTCTGTAAAATAATCAATAAAAAATATATATATTTTTAAAAAGTAACTGGATTGGACAGAGGATATGAAACCCCAGTAGAATTTACTGGGAGGAGGGCCCAATCCAAGCCAGAAAAATTAGGAATTTGGGTTGGATAATTTAAATGGTCCTTTGTCCTTTGCCTAAACCAAGATATATGGAGGATTAACAAAGGTTCAGTGCTTCTATACGAGCCTGCCACAGCACCCTCTAGGTACCCGCTGTGTATTAATTCCCCTTAATTCACAGTAAAATCTACCCTCCCACTTAAACTTCTGCGTGTGCATTTGGAATTCCTTCCTCACTTCGAAAAAGGACCTATTTGCCCAAAACCAGCAACCTTAACATAAAAAAATATATACAGGATGAGGCAAAAGTAGGTTTGCAGTTGTGAGTATACAAAACAAAGTTTATTCCTGTATTATTTATTAATCAGTATTATTTTTTATACCAACAATTGTAAACCTACTTTTGTCCTACCCTGTATAAATAGGGCATCCAGTTAAATTTCTGAAATTAGAATTTCAGATTAATGGAGAATAATTTTTTAGTATAAGTATGTCCCAAATGTTGCATGGGACAGAGTTATGCTAAAAAATTATTCATTGTTTATTCAATTTAAGTGGGCATTCTGTATTTTATTTCATTTTTAAATGTTTTTATTGATTTTCTTTTTAGAGAGAGAGAAAGGCAGAGGAACACAGAGGAACATCGACCAGTTGCCGTAGGCATCCCTGAACCTACAACCTGGCCATGTGCTCTGACCAGGAATCAAATCAGTGACCTTTGGGTGCATGGGATTGTCCGTGTGTGCAATAGGTCCTTTTGTGGTGAAGTGAGGAAGGGAATTGCAAATGCACACGCAGAAGTTTAAACGTGAGGGTAAGATTTTAGTGTGAATTACGGGGAATTAATACACCCTCGGGGATCTAAAGGGTGGGCAGGCTGTAGAAGCACTCCCAGGAGGCAGTCTGATACCCCTCCATATATCTTCTAGTTAGGCAAAAGACAAAGGACCATTTAAATTATCCAACCCAAATTCCTAACTTTTCGCAGGTGTGACTTGGGGTTTCATGCTCTATAACCCAGTTACCTTTACAATTTTTCCCATACTAGGCCCTGTCCCTCTATTTCGTCACCCTGACTTCATTGCGAGTGTCCAAAAGTTTCATTACATCATCTAATTCTTTTTTTTTTTTTATCCTCACCTGAGGATATTTTTCCATTAATTTTTAGAGAGTGGAAGAGAGAGGGAAAGAGAGAGAGAAACATCAATGTGAGAGAAACACATCAATTGATTGCCTCCTGCACGCACTCTGACCAGGGCCTGGACTGGGGAGAAGCCTAAAACCTCGATATGTGCCCTTGACCGAAATCGAACCCAGGACCCTTCGGTCCTCAGGCCGATGCTCTATCCACTTAACCAAAATCGGCTAGGGCACATCATCTAATTCTTATTGCACGTGTGCCCAGAAGAGGAATTTCCTCCCTTATACCCAGTACCTGGCTTATAGCATTTCTTTTTAACTATATATTTTTATTGATTTCAGAGAGGAAGGGAGAGGGAGGGAAAGATAAAAACATCAATGATGAGGGAGAATCATTGATCAGCTGTATCCTGCATGGTCCCTACTGGGGATAGAGCTGGGGACCCAGGCATGTGCCCTGACTGAGAATCAAACCCTGGTTCTTAGGTCTATGCTCAACTACTGAGCCATGCTGGGCCGGGAGCTTTTAGCATTTCTAAGGAGGTTTCCTATCCTCTTCCAGGATTGACTTCTCCAGGGCAGGCCTCCTAGAGCAGTCCCACTAGGCCAGCCGTGGGCAAACTACGGCCTGCGGGCCGGATCCGGCCCATTTGAAATGAATAAAACTAAAAAAAAAAAGACTGTACCCTTTTATGTAATGATGTTTACTTTGAATTTATATTAGTTCACACAAACACTCCATCCATGCTTTTGTTCCGGCCTTCCGGTCCAGTTTAAGAACCCATTGTGGCCCTCGAGTCAAAAAGTTTGCCCACCCCTGCACTAGGCAGTGGTTCTCAACCTTCCTAATGCCATGACCCTTTAATACAGTTCCTCATGTTGTGGTGACCCCCAACCATAAAATTATTTTCGTTGCTACTTCATAACTGTAATTTTGCTACTGTTATGAATCGTAATGTAAATATCTGATATGCTAAAATGTGTTTTCCGATGGTCGCGACCCACAGGTTGAGAACCGCTGCAGAGTGTGTTAATGGTCTGTGTACCAGTAAGCTAGATGGAAATTCTGTTCTGTTACTTGTTCCTGCTTCCCAGTTTATGAAAATTATTTAATTCCCTTTTGCTTTCTTTCTTATATTAATAACTCTAACTGCCTACGTTGATAATATGACGCCCAGCCAATTGAGCCACACTGGCCAGAGTGGCATTGTATATTTTATTTGGGAATCCTAGGCTAGAGTGGGGAGAGGGAGGGAAAAAGTTGAGGGAAATGAGTCAGCAAAAGGGCAGAGACTTGACAGTCCTTGGGAATGGTTGAATTTAATTCTAAGCATCATGGACAACAGGGACTAAGGCCACCAGCCTCCAGCTAAGTGGGTGGGTACTCTGCATACTTGGGGAAACTTCTGTTAGGGAGCCCAGAACAAGTCACCTACATTACGAAGAGCCCTCCAAAAGATGACTCATTCCAACTAACAGACAAGAGAGCTAGGGCTGTGGTATGCTCCCAGCAGGCAAAACATCCCTTGCAGAAAGGAGAAAGGGAGGCACATGGTGGTAGTATGTGAGTGATGTTAAAATTAGAACATGAATTTGGTGCCACATGACTCTAACCAGCTTCCTTGCAGACTTCTGGAAGGAAAGGCCTGGATCAGCTATGTAAATATTCATGAGCTCAGAGAGGGACCCTGGGGAGTGCAGGCCTGCTCACTTCCAAGAGAGGTACAGCTGAAGGTGTGGGTGCAAATCCTGGCTCTGCCACAAATGAGGTGAATTTCTGTGACCTCAGGCCTGCCCTGCACTCTCTGAACTCCCGTTTTCCCCATGTGTACAGGAGAGGCCCTGTCCTGGGGGAGACGGTTGAAAGAATGAAGTTCAAGACCGGTTACCAGGAGATGAGAGCCACAGGGAGGCGGTGACTCTGAGCTGCCCCTTGGGTAACTGGGCAACCAAGGGGTTCGGGCAGCCTGTCCCTACTTCAGCCAATTAATCAGAGGCAGGGTTGAATCATATATGAGCATTTATTCCAATAATTCTGGCCATATGGAGAGCAGCAGGTCATTCACAAAAACCTGCTCTGCACTCCACCATAAGCCAGCTGCTTATATTGGGTAGAAGGACAAAGATTACAAAGGAAAAGAGGAATGACAGGTATGGGAAAGTGGGCATGGAATAATTATTACAGCTTACAAGTCATGTGGTCTGGAGGGGGAGTGTCACAGAGGGCGGGCGCCGCCAGGCACCCTGGGACCAGATTACAGGTAATAGAGGCTGGAGGTTGTAAAGAGCAGGTGCCCCTGGGACTAAATTGTTTCAGCCACGAGAGATTGTAAATCTTTCCATAATGATGGGCAGTTCTTGGGACAGGAGGATGGACTGCATTCTGATGCTAGCTCCCAGTGAGGTGAAAATGTGCTTTCTCTAATCAGAAAAGAACAATCACAGTTAACAGAGCATGATTAATATTTCTTATAATTATAGTTAGTTTCCAGTATTCTATTTCTGTCCCTAACATCAGGGCTCCACTCATGGCTCTGCTGGCTTACTCTGTGAGGTGCTTATTGAATGAATGAATGAATGAATGAGGGCTCTTTGACAAACACTAGCCTTTTTTGTGGCTAGGGCTATTTTAAGACTTCTGCTAGGTTCTGTTTTGGCATATCCACACTACATCACATCAAATATATTAAAAGGCACACACATGCCTCATTAAATAGAATTCATATATAACTATACAAGAACTGAGCTGAGATGCAATTGACTACTTGTCTATTGTTATGTTTTCTGGACATTTAATTAAACATTTGTTAGGTTTGATCAAATAATTAAATTGATAGCCCCTCCCCTGGGAACTGACCTTTAGACCACTTCACAACTGACATTCCCTTTTGCTTAGACCACATCCCACTTGCTTAGACCACATTCCACTTGCTAAGACCATTATCCTTCCCCTCCAGACCTTCACAGGATCTGGACCGACCCAGAAAATGCAATGCCCAGAAAGCCTGCCTAGAGTCCTTTAAAATCTCTGACTCCCGGTTCCTGGGTGCTGGCACCATTTGGGGGCTCAACCCATCTGGTTTTCCACGTGATGTAATACATTTATAATTCTTTACCACTTTTGGCCTCGTGTGTTCCTCAGTTGATGACCCTAACATTTGGTACCAAAATCCCGAAGGGTTCCATAGGGAAGGGGATCCACCACCCTGGCTTCGGTCACCCTGAGTTTGCTACTCAAAGAGCAGTAGGCAGCGGCAGCTGGTCCTGGGCTTACCTCTGAATCCTACTCAAGTGACATGATTGCCAGCCTTGATTAGGCCTCCCTCTCTTACGGGCTCTCCAGAACCAGCCAAGGAGGACACCAGATCAGGAACCTCTCCTCCATTGCTGACCCTCCACCCCATACCGGCCAATCTGCCCACTCTCTCTGACTTCTCGAAAGTCCTTTCATCTCGAAAGTCCTAGCAGTAGGCCAGAAAACTCCTCAGCCATTTGGCTTTGGGTCCTTCTGGACTGGTCACACCCAGTCTGGAGGGTCACCTTTTGTTTCTCGTGGTGATTTGTTTAGCCTGCCCTAAACAGAACTTTGGATTTGTGGTCTGTCACTCAGCTTTCCTCTCTTGTGGGCCACGCCACACTTCTTCTGCACACTTATGGGGGAGATCAGGTCCAAGTGCCTCCACAGTATAAACTAAATAATGAGTCTCAATGGCCTGAAAACTTGATTTTAACACATTTCATGGTTTAGATAATTGCTGTTACTGAAATGGAAAATGGTCAGATTCCCTATGTCCAGGCCTTTTTCACCCACCAGTCTCAACCCTCTGTTAGCCCTGCTCTACCTATCAGAACCTCCCCTTTCACACAAAACATCATACCCCTAACACTTCTGATTCTAAATCTACTTTTGACCCAGCAGACAACCAGCCTCCACACGCTTATGCACCCCCTTCCTCAGCTGCAGTAGATTCCCAAACCCAGACCCTCCTAACTAGCAACCACCTTCTCCCCAGTCCCTGAGAGCCCAAATACCAAGAACTCGAGCTGTAATACACTCACCTAACACTCGCTCTCCGGCCACCCAAAGACCGCCCTCCTCAACAGCCACTTCTATTCCCGCTCCCATTCTATCCCTGAGGGAGGAAGCAGGAACTGGGGGTATTGTCTGGGTGCACATCCCATGCCCAACCTGCACAGATTGAAAGGAATCTCAGGTCTTTTCCCACCGATCCGACCACCTTTACTAAGGAATTTGAGTACCTGACCCAGTCCTATGACCTGACTTGGCACAACATCTACATCATCCTGTCCTCCTCTCTAAACCCAGAGGAGAAGGAGCACATCTGGCTAGCAGCTCAGGACCATGCCGATGCCCTCCATAGACAGGACATGGTGGCCAACCCAGCTTGCGGTGATGCAGTCCCCTGAACTGACCCCAGACGGGACTATCAGGTTAATTCTCCAGGGCGCCAGCTCTGTAGCCATATAATCACCTGTCTCATTGCTGGACTGAAAAAGGATGCCCATAGGCAGTCAACTATGACAAACAATAAAATCACTCAGGGCCCTGTTGAAACTCAGCTCTCTTCCTCTCCTGCCTCACTGAGGCCTTACAGAAATTGACCACCTTAGACCACACCTCCCTAAAGGGAACCCTTTTCTGAACACCCATTTTATTTCCGAATCAGCCCTTGACATATGCTGCAAATTCAAAAAACAGACACAGGTCCACAAACCCCTCAGAAAGGCCTTGTTAACTTGGCCTTTAAGGTCTTTAATAATAAGAGATGAGGAGACCCAAATCCAAAAACAAAAGCGAGATCAGGCCAAAGGCTGAGGCCCTGAAGAAGGCCTTTAAGCTCTTAGCCACCACTCTCACAAACCTCTAAGTCAGGGGCTAAGCCTCCTCTAAGCCCATGATTCAAATGCAACAAGGAAGGACACTGGGCCAAGTCCTGTGCAAACCGAACACTCTGGCCTGGGCCCTGCCCAAGGTGCAGAAGGGAAGGCCACTGGAAATCAGACTGTAGTCTGGCCTCTCCAGGTCGGACCTTGGCCAGTCCAGCAAGGCCACCCTCTGGATCCGGTTTGGAGCTCCCAGACCTCCTAGGACTGGCCACCAAAGACTGAAGCTGCCCAGGCCCTGACATGGCCCCACAGACATGCATCACCAGGACAGACCCTCGGGTAACAATTGTGGTGGCAGGTAAGCCAATCTCCTTTTTTCTTTTTTAATATATATTTTATTGATTTCAGAGAGGAAGGGGGAGAGAGAGAGAGAGAAACATCAACAATGAGAGGGAATTATTGATCGACTGCCTCCCGCATACCCCACACTGGGGATTGAGCCCACAACTTGGGCATGTGCCCCAACCAGGAATCGAACTGTGACCTTCTGGTTCATAGGTTGACACTCAACCACTGAGCCATGCCAGCTGCAATCTCCTTTTTAATTGACACTGGGGCCACTCATTCTGCCCTCCCCAAACTTCTTGATACCCTTATCCCCTCCTCGGTCTCTATTATGGGGGTTGGTGGATTAGACTCACAGCCATTAGCCACCTCACCTCTATACTGCATCTTACTAAATTCCCCCTTTATCCACTCTTACCCCATTCTACCTTGATGCCCAACCAGGGCTACTCTTCATCCCCTCATAAAGACCAGCTGTCCCAAACCACAGTAACTTACCTCAGTTTCACTCTCACCCCACAAAGTCAAGCCATTACCTCAGACCGAAAATGTATTATCTCTTCTATGACTGTCCCCTCCTCTAGAGAAGAAATACTCTCCTTTCTTGGGCTTGTTGAGTACTTTTGCATCTGGGTTCCTAACTTTAGTCTTTTGGAAAATCCCTTCTATGACACACTGAAGGGACCCCCACTGAGCCTTTAGATCCCAAGGCCAGCATTCTCACCCCTTTAATGTTCAAAAAAACTGCTTTCATTTCAGTGCCTTCTCACCACCCCACCTTCCCAAAGAATAACTTTCTTTATTGCAAAACTGCAAAAGCTTACTTAACAGTCCTGCTATTATCAGAAGCTGAATTCATTATCACCCAAACCTTAGCATGTTATCTCTAAGGAAAAATGTGGAAGTTTTAAATCCAAGGGGCTGGAGGCTTGGAAACTGCAGTCCTAGAACAGGCTGCAGGACCTGCTCCCTTTCCCCCCACCTTTTCTCCAGTGTCAGAGGCCTCTACATAATTTTCCAAAGTCTTTGGTAACGTAAAAGCTTTGGAGCATTCAAAGTCACTAATTATACGAGAGATGCAAATCAAAACAACAATGCGGTAACATCTCACACCCGCCAGAATGGCTATCATCAACAAATCAACAAATAACAAGTGTTGGAGAGGATGTGGAGAAAAAGGAACCCTTCTGCACTGCTGGTGGGAATGCAGAATCGTGCAGCCACTGTGGAGAACAGTATGGAGTTTCCTCAAAAAACTAAAAATGGAACTCCCATTTGACCCAGTGATCCCACTTCTAGAAATATATCCCAAGAAGCCAGAAACACCAATCAGAAAGGATATATGCACCCCTATGTTCATAGCAGCACAATTCACTATAGCTAAGATTTGGAAACAGCCTAAATGCCCATCAGCAGATGAGTGGATTAGAAAACTGTGGTACATCTACACAATGGAATACTATGCTGCGGTAAAAAAGAAGGAACTCTTGCCATATGCAACAGCATGCATGGAACTGGAGAGCATTATGCTAAGTGAAATTAGCCAGTCAGAGAAAGATAAATACCACATGATATCACTCATTTGTGGAATATAGAGAACAACATAGACTGATGAACAGGGACAGATCCAAAGACAGAGAAACAGCGATCGGACTATCAATCCCCAGAGGGAAAGTAGGGGAGGGTGGGGGTAAGGGGAAGAGATCAACCAAAGGACTTGTATGCATGCATATAAGCCAAACCAATGGACATGGACAACAGGGGGATGAGAGCATGAGTGGGGTGGGGGGGGGGGGGTTGGGGGTAAAAGGGGGGATGAGGACAATTTGTAATACCTTAACCGATAAAGAAATTTAAAAAAAAAAGCTTTGGAGCATTACTGGGTTAAATGATAAACATCTAAGTACTTTAAAATAGCATAAAATACTGAAACATTGATTGCTAGACAGGTTTTAAATTTGCGTGCTATTAGCTTTTATTATAGAAGGTCTCTTGTACTTTGTTGAAAGTATATTTTCTTGAAAGTAAGAGTGTGTTTAAAGTGTGCTCATACATGTCAATCTAAGAAATATGGTTGTTTACTTTTTGGCTAAAGCTGGTTATTTGTGAATGGGTAGAAAGGTTTGTGAAAATTGTAGGAAAGTTTGTCCAGTGAGTCAGGACCTGATCACCCCTGACTTCCGAAGGGACCCCACCCAGACTCTCTCCTGTTGCTTAAGTCCTTAGATTAAAAGCCTAGACTTTATTTCCACCGCTCATTCACAGTCCTTGACACTATCATTGAAAACCTCAACAGTTCTTCCTGATTGGTATTTAGGAACCTCTCTCCCCTTTTCCAGCCTTCTTAAAAGTCATTCACTGCAAAGGACACCAAGTTGGGAATGATCCTGTAAGACAGGGAAATAACAAAGCAGACCACAGCCAAGGCAGTGGCTCAGAGGAAGCCCCGGTCTCCCCAACTCTTAGCTATAGTACTTCATATAACACCCAAATACACTCCAGAGGAACTTCAGTCCCTATTAGCTCTTGGGGCCACTCAGGAAGATCCATGGTTAAAATTTCAGGGAAAATATATCCTTCCCCAGGGACAGGCCCACGGCATCTTATGGGCTATTTATAATTCCCTGTATCCTTATAAGATACAGATCGCTTTTGCAACTCCTAAAACCCCTCATCACATATCCTAGCCTAGCCCCCCTACTGCAAGATATCACCCAAACCTGTTCTACTTGTTACTCAGTAGCTCCTCAAGGACAGGTTAGACCTCCTTCTTTCCCCACTCATCAGGCAATAGGTCAAATCCCTGGACAAGACTAGCCAATTGACTTCACTCAATGCCCCCTATTAAAAGAACCAACTATCTCTTAACCCTGGTAGATGCCTTCTCAGGCTGGGTAGAAGCATTCCCCACTATGTCTGAAAAGTCCCCCAAGGTGACACAAGCTCTCATTTAGCATATCATTCCCAGATTCAGCCTCCCCACCTCATTACAATCAGATAATAGACCTGCTTTCATACCGCAAATAACTCAATAGGTCTCTTCCACTCTCAGTATCCAGTGGAACTTACACACCCCCTACTGGCCCCATCCTCAGGCAAGGTAGAAAGGGCAAGTTCCTTAATCAAGTCTCATCTAACTAAATTAACTCTCAAAACTAAAGAAGCCTGGACTACTTTCCTACCTCCAGCCCGTATGCGCATTAGAGCACCCCCACCCCCGCATACCCTCCTTTCTTAGTCCCTTTGAACTCATGTATTGAAGACTCTTCTTATTAGGAAACTTTTCCCTTTCACAGGGACCCCTTTAGGAGGCTATTTCCCCATTTTAAATCTTGTCCATCAATTCCTGAGAGAACATGCTGATCAGGTCCTCCCTCAACCTTTTATGGGAGACATCCCCCTATTCCTCTACAGCCTGGGGACTGGGTCCTCCTAAGGAAAATATATTCATCAAATAATTTACAGCCCCATTGGCAAGGCCCTTATCAGGTGTGGGAGGCCCCCTGCCAGGGAAGGCACCATGGCTTTCTTTAAGTTATGTTGACTGAACCCAAGGCTTGGGCATAGCCCTTCCTTGGGGGCATTTCTGAGAATGCCTTCAGCTCAACTCTTCAAAGCCCAGGTGTGGGAATGGGTTTTTATTATGTAAATCCAGTCAAGCATTGGAAATACCTCCCTTATCTTGAGTTTTGGTGAAACCTCCAGATATTTTGGGGAATTGGGACTATAAAATAAACACGCTGCTTTGGGACTTGGTCTCTCTGCCTCTCTGCCAGAAGAGGACAGAAGCCCACCCAGGCCCAGCTTTCTTTTCTATTTCTGTGTCTGTCTTTCATTTCTCAATCCCAAAGGGCCTCTACTTGAAGGAACCAGTTCAAGCTCTCTTTCCCGTGCGGGACTCGGAAAAGGGAGCCCCACGCCCTGACACAATCAGGTACTCCTAACAACCCCAACTGCAGCTAAACTATCAGGGCATATACCATGGTTCCACCTTTCCAGATTAAAACCTGTCCCCAGCACACCACCATCAAGTGAGCTGGAATCCCCTAAGTATCACAGCCACCAGATCGGGCCCACCAGACTCCACCTTACCTGCATCCCAGAAGAGAACGAATGAGTGAGCATCCCTGCTTGTGCCCCCTATGTACTGACCCTACCAACTCTGACTTCCTGAAAGCCCATCTCCTCTCCCAATACAAGTCCTACATACTGCCCCCATCTCCCTTCAAATCAGAATTCTCACCTTTCTATGGGACTCTCCTCTACAAGGGGACTTCAATTATCCATGGGATGAGATTTTTTCTTTCTAGATCCTGAACACACCCTTTCTCCTGCTTGGGACAATCCTGGCCCTGGAAGTGGGGATTAGCTCTCCTTCTTATCCTATTCCAACCCTCTTCTCCTAATCCCATAAGGAATTTTCTCACGTCCACCCCTCTTGAATGAACACTTAACCTTACCCATTCCCTCCTAAATGAGGCCAATCCAACCTTAGCCAGGAATTGCAGGCTCTGCCTTTCCCTCTCCTATTCAGGGTATACCACCTTCTCTATACCAACCAGGAGATGGAATCAGGCAAAAATCACTCTAGCTTACAAAAAGGAAAGGGGAACTATATTTCTGGAAAAGGCAGACACCCTTTTAGGTAATTATCCTACAGGTCAGGCAAATCAAGCCTCCCTTCTTTTCTGTATTTATATTCAACCTCTTACTGAGGTAGCTCTTCCTTCATCCCGGTCACAGGTCCTATCACTCCACACACTTGACTAATCGTCCAAGTCCCTTTATGCTTTGTAAGGTCACAGGAAAATATAACTACAGGCAAACTCCCATCATCAGCTTGCAACACCACAGTTAACTTACAACTGCTGAATGGCCATTTGTCCCAACGGGTTGACTATCAGGTCTCCCCAGAAGCCAATGGTTATTTCCTACAGCCAGTCCTTTTTACTTCTTATCCAACCGTCCGAGGCTTCAGCTGCTCCTCTCCTTCCCTTCCCCTTGAATAACAGCCCATTCTAGCTTTCCCACAAACTTTAACTGCAATAGAATCTCAACCACTCCATTTGTCACCTCTTATCAGTAGCGTCATGGTGACTACACTCTTGGTTTGGAGTGCGGAACTCGGAAAAGGAACCTCATACCCTTAAGTTCACTCTTCTCTCTACACCTTTCAGCTTGTCTCCATGATCAGGGATTTTTCTTCCTCTGGGGGCGGTGGGGGGGGGGGGGGGAGGAACATTCATCTGCCTCCCAACCAACTGGACAGGAACCTGTACTATCATCCAATGTAGGTATAACCCCAATAATCAGTCTTTACCTGTCCCCATAACCCATCATATCTGACACAAAAGAGCAGGCCAAATAATCCCTCTCTTCATAACCCTCACAGCAAGGGTTGGGACTGGCATAGGGGCTTAACCACTGCTCTATCATATTTTGAAATCCTGTCTCAGGACCTACAAGAAAGCCTAGGTGACATTGCCAAAAGTTTAATTCAAATTCAAGATCAGATAGATTCACTAGCAGCTGTCACCCTCCAAAATCAAAGAGGACTAGACCTCCTAACTGCAGAGAAAGGAGGTCTATGCCTCTTTCTGGAAGAAGAATGTTGTAATTATGTCAGTCAGTCTGGCCCACTCAGGGATGTTGCCCAAAAATTAACAGAAAGGGCCACAAAGATTAGAGAACATCAATCAAATTCATGGGACTACTGGCTAAAAAATATAAATTGGTATACCTGGCTACTTCCCTTTATAGGACCATTAACATTCCTATTCCTCGTACTTGTTTTTCGCCCATGTATTCTGCATCACTTTTTATCTTTCCTTTAGGACCGTTTTTGAGCCTTCACCGACCAGTCTCTCAGGGAAATCATGCTGCTGCAACCCCTTGCTCCAACCGTGAGGAATCTATACCTTGCACCAGCCAACTACACTCAGAGTCCATCCCCCTATGATTTCAATGTCCCCCCTCAGCAGGAAGTAACTATGGAAGATATGACCTTCGTCCCTATTCCATAAAACAAAAATGCTGGAATGTAAGATCTGATCAAATAATTGAATCGATACCCCCTCCCCTGGGAACTGACCTTAAGACCACTTCACAATGGACATTCCCTTTTGCTTAAACCACATTCCACTTGCTAAGACCATTATCCTTCCCCTCTGGACCTTCCCAGGATCTGGACCTGCACAGAGAATTCTCTGCCCAGAAAAAACCCACCTAGAGTTCTTTAAAATCTGTGACTCCCCATCCCTGGGTGCTGGCGCCATTTGGGGGCTCAACCCATCTGGTTTTCCACATGACCTAATTAATTTATAATGCTTTACCACTTTTGGTTTTGTGTGTTCCTCCTTCGGTGACCCTAACAACATTTATTCATTTTGACGAGTCATTATGTTTTTCCTCCCTCCCCCACTCCCCATTTCAAACATATTCATGGGCCCCTGACAAGCTCCTGGGTGCAGACACTGTGCCCCCAGGCTATAGGGAGAAGGCCTTGTCTCTGTTGCTTCAGGCTCCCCATCTATAAAAGGGGAAGAAAGGTTGGAAGAGGTGCCCCCTACTGCACATGTTTCTCCTCTTGGGGAGGATTGCTCATGCTACCCCCTCCTATAGATTGTAGTGATAATACCTGTAACCCCTCTGAGGAGGCGCTGTGCTGGGTGACTTACATGTCCACCTCATTGAATTTCATGGCCTCCAACATCCCTCCTCATTAGATATTCTCAACCCCATTTCACAGATTAAAAATCAGAGAATGGGGGTGGGGAGTTAGGATAAGCCCTGTGGAGCCCTAACACACCTGAGACAAAGTCCCCATGGTAAGTAAGTGCAGGAATGTGGATAGAAATAAATTAAATAATGTCAAATGACAGGGAGAGAAAGGCCCCCCTTTTTTCATTTCTATTTCAATCCTATTACATGAAGGAGAAGCGTTCAGCTCTGTGGGACGGACCTCAAACACTTCCCTAGCACTTGCTTATCTAGAAAGAGCAGGTCTCAAAATCACAGTGTAGAATGATCACAGTTTCTAACTAGAAATTAATATTTTTTCTATTTTTTTATGAGTTATCTTCTAAGTATGGCAAGTGCCACAAACTTTCATTTCAGACTAAATGCATTTTGGTAGGAAAACTTTTAAACTGAAGATATTTTGCCTCAAAATATGCATTTAGTGTGTATCCAGTGATGGCAAAATTTAAGAAGGCAGAATTTGAGTGAACAAATTTGGGATTACATTTGGGGTAGGCAGCCATTAACATGTTGTGTGTCCTTGACAAATTACTCCCCCTCTTTGGGCCTCCCATTTGTAATAAGGGATTGTTGGCCCAAACAAGCTCCAGTGCTAACAATCTAACTCTGAAGAATCTGTTTGCTTCTCTGAAGGGACAGGTCTTAGAGACACACCCTTTCTCCTGCTTGGGACAATCCTGGCCCTGGAAGTGGGGATTCCTAATACTATGCTTTGTGCACATGGGCTCCAGGAGCTCAGTGCTAAGGATGAGAGACCAGAGGGGCTTCATTCCCACCATAGGTTATGTGCAGCTGCTCTGAGTCACTAAAAACAGGAACACAGTAGCCAGTTATCTGCTTATGGAAGGTGGGACAACTGATTTGCAGAAAGGAGGTGATTGACAAGATCACTGCCATCACCAGCCAGCCCCATATGAAAGTGCTCCGTGGCCATCCAGAGAGAGGGGCCCAATGGCCAGCTCTAAGGATTAGGGGCCTGGAGCATCAGGGCAGGTGAGGTTAGAGTGGGAGGACCTGAAGCAGGGACTTCAACTCCAAGGATGCTCTTGAGATGCTTTATCTTTTATAAACACATGCAGTTGGAGATCATGAGAATTTTGAGAGCCTCTGCCTTTAAACAGAGGACTTGACAATATTAACGTTTATTATAGTTGTTGATGTGTCTGAACTTATTTAGCCATCTTAGTTTATATTTTCAGTTAATCATGATTTCATTGTGTTTTATTTTAAAATTGACCAAATTTTAAATTTTAAATCTGTTCCATTTTTACCCTCTACTTTTTTTGAAAATTTATCTTCTATCTTTATTTTTCTGATGACTACTTTTATATTTTTAATACACATACTTAGTTTTCTAATAATGTTTATTTTTTAAAATTTCTTTATTGATCAAGGTACCATATATATGTCCTTATCCCCCATGACCCCCCTCCCCCTGCTCATGCCCTCACCCCGCTGTTGTCTGTGTCCATTGGTTAGGCTTATATGCATGCATACAAGTCCTTTGGTTGATCTCTCCCCCTTTCCCCAACCCTCCCCTACCTTCCCTCTGAGGTTTGATGGTCTGATCGATGCTTCTCTGTCTCTGGATCTGTTTTTGTTCATCAGTTTATGTTGTTCATTATATTCCATAAATGAGTGAGATCATGGGATATTTATCTTTCTCTGACTGGCTTATTTCACTTAGCAAAATGCTCTCCAGTTCCATCCATGCTGTTGCAAACGGTCAGAACTCCTTCTTTTTCACCACAGCATAGTATTACATTGTATAGATGTACCACAGTTTTTTAATCCTCTCATCTGCTGATGGGCACTTAGGCTGTTTCCAAATCTTAGCTATGGTGAATTGTGCTGCTAAGAACATAGGGGTGCATATATCCTTTCTAACTGCTGTTTCTAGTTTCTTGGGATATATTCCTAGAAGTGGGATCACTGGGTCAAATGGGAGTTCCATTTTTAGTTTTTTGAGGAAATCCATACTGTTCTCCACAGTGGCTGCACCAGTCTGCATTCCCACCAGCAGTGCACGAAGGTTCCTTTTTCTCCACATCCTCGCCAGCACTTGTTGTTTCTTGATTTGTTGATGATAGCCATTCTGACAGGTGTGAGATGGTACCACATTATCGTTTTGATTTGCATCTTCAGATGATTAGTGATTTTGAGCATGTTTTCATATGTCTCTTGGCCTTCCTTCTGTCTTCTTTCGAAAAGTGTCTATTTAGGTCCGTTGCCCATTTTTTGATTGGGTTGTTTATCTTCCTTTTGTTAAATTGTATGAGTTCCCTGTAAATGTTGGAGATTAAACCCTTATCAGTGATAACATTGGCAAATATGTTCTCCCATGCAGTCGGTTTTCTTGTTTTTTTGTTGATGGTTTCTTTTGCTGTGAAAAAGCTTTTTATTTTGATGTAGTCCCATTTGTATATTTTCTCTTTAGTTTCCATTGCCCTAGGTGCTGTATCAGTGAAGAAACTGCTTCAGCATATGTCTGAGATTTTGCTGCCTGTGGATTCCTCTAGTATTTTTATGGTTTCCCGTCTTATGTTTAAGTCCTTTATCCATTTTGAGTTTATTTTTGTGTATGGTGTAAGTTGGTGGTCTAGTTTCATTTTTTTGCATGTATCTCCAATTTTCCCAACACCATTTATTGAAGAAACTGTCTTGACTCCATTGTATGTTCATGCCTCCTTTGTCAAATATATTAATAATGTTTACCCTTTAACAGTGTCTATATTCCAGATTGGTATTTTCGGGATGCTGACAGATGCCTGAGGCAAGGATCAGGGAAGGATGGCATTATGCTCACCCACCATGTGCCAGGCACTGTCTCTGTGTTTCTATAGTTCTCCTCATTTTATCCTAAGAGCAGTTTGGAAAGCAGAATTTGTCTCTTCATTTGCAAATGAGGAAAGTGAAGCTCAAAGAGATGAAGTGTTGCCTGGGGCTTATTAATAAGTTGGTGGCAAAATAGGATTTCTGAGTCCTGGTTCTTTCTTTTAAAAAAAATTATATTTTATTTTGTTGATTTTAGAAAGAGGAAGGAAGAGAGAAAGAAACATCAATGTGAGACAGAAACATCGATCTGCTGCCTCCCACACGAGCCCAACCGGAAATCAAACCTGCAACCTGGGTATGTGCCCTGACCGGGAATTGAACCTGCCATCTCTTGGTGTATGGGAAAACACTCCAACCAACTGAGCCACCCAACCAGGGCCTGAATACTGGATCTTTCCAATACCTTCTGTCTGTCTGTCTGTCTGTTTGTAGTGTTCATCATTTTTGTCTGTACTTCATTAATAAAGAGTCAGATAAGTTGGAGATTAAAGACAAGAAGGAATACCAGAGGGAGAGGGAGAGCTCCTTTTCCTGTCAGTGAGGGTTCAGGGTGCCCGGGAGCCTCAGGAAGCTCTGGGTCCGGTGTCTTCCTGACCTCAGGCTCTTGGGAGGCACCTGTCCTGATTCTGTCTGAACTAGAAACTCAAGGACTTCCCACTCAGTCATTCATCCCCTTCATCAGATGTTTGCTGAGTCCTCCTTGGGCGGAGGGGCATAGTACCTCCTGACCTCAGACACGACCTGGCCCTCTGAATCCAGGTTGAAGTGAGAGGAAGATGGGCATAGAGGGTATAATACCCGAGATTACTGTTTCCTCCAAGTCACTAATTATGGCTCTGTTTTGAAAAGGTCATGCATTGTGCATGGAAAACAAAATATGAACTTTACCAAAGGTTTTGAGTCGGTCTTTTTTTCCACATCAAGGTAAAATGTACATGAGGAGATATAAAAAGTTCAGAGGGACCCACTTTTAGCATTACCTGGGGTAGATCCTCTGGAAATAGTCTATACATATTCAAGCACAGGGTTCTGCACATCCCTTCATAGTTTTACACTGCTAAGCACTTCCCATGCCTACTGTTTTGTGCCCAACTTTGTTTCTTCCTTTATCCCTTGTTAGTCCATAGACTCATGCAGCAGAGGTCCCATATAACAGACTTTCCATTATTCCTTTGAGCTTGTGAGTGAGTTACTGTAGATAAATTTCTAAGATTGGAATTATTGGGTCAAATTGTGAGAATTATGAGAATCAACCTGTAATCTTTTCTGTCAAAGAAGAAAGTTCCTTAGCTTATGAGCAGCCATTTCGAGAGATAGCTGCCATTCTAAGTCACATGACTTGCAATTCCCCATGATGCCACCATTCTAAGTTTCAGTTTCCTAAATGTCAATCTCTCCCCATCCTTTGAACTAGCCAATCGTGCAAGAATGTGAACCTGAACCTTAATCAATCAGGGAGAGGCAGACTGTGTCAGGAAAAAATCCGAGCAGACTTCACACTGGGTGTGGTTGCTTACCAGATTCTTTGTCAATTGCACACCCTCCTGCAGAAATAAAGATATTGCCTTGCTGTCTGACTGCCGAGTATCCTTTGTGTTCCACTAGGACCCTTAACTCTGGGGCTCACCTTCTTTCTAACAAAAGGGTTTGTGTACTTGAAATCTGAGGGAGAGTTTGATTTGCCAGTTGGCATGTGAGGAGCTTGTGCCAGTTGTCACTCCAGCAGTGACAGAGAGTCGGTGCTTCTTTCTCCACAGCCCCCCCAAACTGGTGAAAACCATCTTTTAAAAACAGAAGTAGTAAGAGCCTGGGGACCCAAAAGAAGCCCCGGTTGGGCTGCAGGAGTCATGGATGGCTCCTGGAAAGAGGTGCCACATGGATTGGGTAGCATTGTTGGAGTTTCCAGTCTGAAGAGTGTGGGGAAGGAGTATCTGGAAGGAGGAACAGATTGTACAAAAATGCAGAGGTATGGGAGCATGTGATGTGTCCAAGACAGGAAAATGCAGAGTGATGATGTGGAGAGAAGGGAATGAGGGTGCCCAATAACAAGGGACACTGTTGGCTGTGCCTTGCACCCATTTCTCCTCTGCACCTCCGTGATAGGGTATGACAGCAGCCTTCATAATTACTAAGCCATTGGAAATGGTGCAGGGTGGGAAGAAGCAATACACACAGCCTGGAATTCAAGGTCAAGATCCTTATTGCCTTTAACTCACTAAGTGACCTTGGGCAAGTCACTCCAGGCTTTGGTCTCAACTTCCTTATTTGTAGGGTGCCACCCATCTACATCCTGGCTTGTAGGAAGGGGCCTCCACATACGGGTGAGGGAATGAGGGAAAGATGGCTGCCACAGTCCAGGCTTAGCATGCAATCATTGTCCTGGCCTGGGGGCTCTCCTCTTGTCCCCTACCTCTGGACCCTTCTACTCCCCTCTCCTCATACACCTTTGCAACATGTGGCTCTGTGTTCTAAAGCGTGTCCCAAAATTCACGCAAGAAGTAATTTTGATAGAAAACACAGGTTTATAATTAAAAATTGTAAATTTTTTATTGATTCATTAAGTATACAGTATAGGGTATATAAGGAATAGCATAATGGGTAAATGGCCTCCACGGCTTTGCTGGCACATAGCACTCTTTTGTTGAAATTTTCCATGACCGTTTTGCATACAGCACTCAATTTCCTCCCACGCACTGATGGCGCTATCCCCACTCGCACCAGCTGACAGCGCGGAGCAATTGGGGCTCGCGCCAGCAGCAGGTGCAAGCGGCAGCTGCTACCCTGATCACCCCTCAGGAGCAGGGGGAGGTGGAGAAGCCCTCAGGGTGATCTGGGAAGGCAGCCGTCATTCACACCCACTGATGGACTGGCACTGGGTGCCAGGTTCTGGCAGCAGGTGTGAGCGGTGGCTCTGGCGCCAGCTGTGGGTGCAAGCAGCAGCTCCGGCGCTGGCAGCGGTGTGAGCAGGGCTGTTGCTGGCAGAGGGTGCTAGAGGCAACTGCTGGTCCTGATTGCCCCTTAGGAGCAGGGGTAGGTAGAGAAGCCCTCAGGGGCAATCAGGGCCAGGAGCCACCACTTGCACCCGCTGACAGTGCCGAGTGATCGGGGCCAGCGCCAGGTGCCGGCAGCGGGTGCAATTGGGGCCAGTGCTGGCAGCAGGTGTGAGCGCCAGGCGAGACCGCGAGACCGTGGTGCGCTGGAGCAAAGAATTTTCAGTAACCACCAGAGGCTCATCCTGATGACAGCAACCAGCGCCCTGCCTTGGTCTGGTGTCCCGCTCACCTGCTCCACCATCCTGCCATGGCTAATGCCCGCCATGTTCTGTGCTCTGCCACCTGCTGCCGATGCCATGTTCTGCGTGCTCCCTCCTGGTGGTCAGTGCACACCATAGCAACCGGTTGTTTGGTTGTTCCACCATTTGGTTTATTTGCATATTAGCCTTTTATTATATAGGATTGATAGACACTTGAGTTGTTTCCTCTTTTTAGATATCTACACTAATAAAAGAGAAACATGCAAATTGGTGTCACTCGCTACACCCACCAGCCAATCAGAAAGACTATGCAAATTAACCCAACAAAGATGGCAGTTAATTTGCATACTCAGGTTCTTCAGCGAAGACTGAAGGCTCCGGCTGGAGTGAAGACTGAAGACTGAAGATTGAAGAGGCTTGGCTTCTCCTCTGTGGCCAGGCCAAAGGCCTGGGAAAACTAGTGCCAGCAGCCAGGGGAAGGAAGGCCTATTGCGTGAATCTTCATGCAACGCGCTTCTAGTATATATATAAAGAGGTAATATGCAAATTGTCCAGGACACCATAACCTCACAACTGCTCAGCAGGAGGCTGCATGCTCAGGTGGGTGGGAGGGGACTGCGTGCACAGTGAGGCAAGCCACGGATGGCACAGGCCCAGAGAGAAGAGGGCTTGCCAGTCGCTGTGGCTGTGAGGTGGCCGGGAGAGAAGAAGGACTCCCAGCCATAGTGCACTGGCAGTCCCACCTCTGTGCATGAGCTGCACAGGAAACATCTTTTCTGACCACTCATTGGCTAAGCTCCCGGTACACCACTCGGAGTGTTCTTGGTAACTTGGGTAATAAGAATTCAAGAAGGTGATCTAGGGTTTTTCCACCTTACTCCTGAAGGAATAAATGAAGGTCTGCAGCTAGCTGGTTTGGCTCAGTGGATAGAGCCTTGGCCTGCGGACCACAGGGTCCGGGTTCAATTTTGATCAAGGGCATATACCTAGGTTGTAGGCTCCTCCCTGGCCAGGGCCCAGGTCAGGGCTCATGCAAGAGGGAATCAATTGAAGTGTCCCTGTCACATTGATGTTTCTCTTTGTCTTTCCCTCTCTCTTCCATGCTCTCTAAAAATCCATGGAAAAATATCCTCAGGTGAGGAAAAGAAAGAAAGAGAGAAAGAAAGGAAGAAAGAGAGAAAGAAAGAAAGAGTCATATCCTATAAAAGAGACATCTTGAAAATGCCTAAAGAAAGTTGTCATTTTTTCGTGGTGAAGGGACTGGAGTCTGTGTTGATGAGAACACCTTGGCGGCTACAGCAGCTGGCAGTGGCAGCAGCAGCAGGGTGATTGGGGTGGCACCTTCCCCTGATCAGCCTGGTCACCTCCTGCTGAGGGAGGCCAGACTGTGGCTAAGCCATCAGTAGGACATCACTTGAGGGCTCCCAGACTGTGAAAGGGCGTAGGCTGGGCTGAGGGACGCCCCTCCCACCCAGTGCATGAATTTTTGTGCACCAAGCCTCCAGTTATAAATAATGCTGCTGTGAACATTTGTGCACAAGTTTTTGCATGGATTCATGGTTTTAATTATCTTAGTTATATACCTGTAAATAGACTTTCTGGGTCATATAGTTGGATGTTTAAATATTTGAGGAACTGCCAGACTATTTTCCAAAGCAGATCACCATTTTACATTTCCACCAGCAACATAAGAGGGTCCAATTTCTCTACATTCTTTTTAACTCTAATTATTTTCTGTGTTTTTAATTCTAGCCATCCTAGTGCATGTAAAGTGGTGTTTCACTGTGGGTTTGTTGTTGTTGTTGTTAGTCCTCACCTGAGGATATTTTTTTCCATTGATTTTTAGAGAGAGTGGAAGGAGGAGGGAGTGAGTGAGAGAGAAGAGAGAGAAACATTGATGTGACAGACACATTGTTTGGTTGCCTCCCACACGCACCCTGACTGGGGCCAGGGATTGAACCTGCAACCCAGATATATGCCCTTGACTAGGAATCGAACCCAAGACCCTTCAGTGCATGGACTAATGCTCTATTCACTGAACTACATTCTCCAGGGCTCACTGTGGTTTTGATTTGCATTTCTCTGATGGCTAATGATGTTGAGCATCTTATCATGTGCTTATTATATCTCCTTTGGGGAAATGTCTGTCAGGTCCTTTGTTCATTTTACATTGGGTTACATTGGGTTATTTGTGTTTTTAATAATTGAGTTATAAAAGTTTTTTTAATATTCTAGATACAAGTCTCTAATTAAATATATGGTTAGCAAAACGTTTTTTTAACCATTCTGTGGGGTGTCTTTTCAGTTTCTTAATTGGTGTTCTTTGTAGAATAAACATTTTTAATTTGATGTCCAACTGATCTTGTTTTTCTTTTGTTGTTTATGGTTTGGAGTCATTTATAAGTCATTGTGATTTTAGTTTGCATTTCCCTAATGCCTAAAGATGTTGAGCATCTTTTTATGTGCTTATTTGCTTTTGTATATCTTCTTTGGTAAAATGCATGATTGAGTCTTTTGCCTATTTTTAACTGGGTTGTCTTATTGTTAAGTTTTAAGAGTTCTTTATCTATTTTGCACACATCCTTCATTGAATATATATTTTGCAAATATTTTCTCCCATATTGTAGCTTGCCTTCTTTTTCTTAACAGTCGTTTGAAGAACAAGTTTTTATTGCCATGAAGTCCAATTTATTTCTATTTTTCTTTTAGTGTTCATGCTTTTGGTTTCATACTTAAGAAATATTTGCCAAAACTCAAGGCCATTAACATTTTCTCCTATGTTTTTCCTCTAAAAGTTTTGTTAATTAGTTCCTACATATAGGTCTACCATCTATTCCAAGTTAATTTTTGTAGATGTTGTGAGGCATGGGTCAAGATCCATTCTTTTCTATGTGGATCTCCTATTGTTCCAGCAACACTTGTTGAAAGACTATACTTTTGCTCATTAAGTTGCCCTGGAATCTTTGTTGAAAATCAATTGACCATATGCATGTGGGTCTATTTCTGGACTCTCTTCTATTCTATTGATCTTTAGGTCTATCTTTACAACAGAACCACTTGTTTTGATTACTCTTACTTTAAGTCTTCAAATCAGATAGTGTGAGTCCTCCAACTTCGTTACTCTTTCTGGCAATTTAAGTAGGGCAGTTTTGGTTAGGTGGGGCTTCCCTGCCATAGCACTCCAGGCCCCTGCCCTTTGAATACCAGAATGTATCCAGCATCAAAAATGCTCCTCACCATATTTTCAAATGTTCTGATGGAGGAAAGTACTTCCCCCATCTGCCCAAGGAGAATCTCTTCTTCAAAAGAACAAGAATCAGATTAACATCAGCAGCACTAGGTGTCAGAGGAAAATGAAGCAAACCCTTCCAGGTTCTGAGGAAATTAATTTTTAACCTAGAATTCTATGTTCAGCTAAACTGCCCATCAAGTTTGTGGAAAAAATTAATTCTTTCAGATACACAGGACTCGAAGACCTTTCCATAGGCTGTCTCTGGGAGAACTGCTGAAAGATATACATGGAAAAGTACAAAATGAGTCCAAGAAAGAGAATACAGAAGATCCAAGAAACCATGGACCCAAACCTGAATGTAATGCCAAGAAATCTCCAGTGATAGTGGTGTAGCTGGCCAAGGAAGCAGCCAGCCCAAATTACAACAGTGAGTCAAAGAGCTCTCAGAGGAATGTTTTTAAGAAGTACACTGAATATTGTACAACAAATGGTAATATTAAGAAGTAGATGATCTTATTGAGAAGCTGCATATGGATCATAATAGTAAAAATTAGTAAGTGATCATAATATGCTTGTACTTTCCCTGCCTCCTCCTCCAAAGTTTTGTCACTTTTATTTTCTTTTGAGTTCATAGTTACATATTTTTTTTCCTGCAGTTCAACTTAAACTGCTTAGCCTTATATTTATGTAATTTCTAGAGGCTCGATGCACAAATTCATGCATGGGTGGGGTCCCTCGGCCTGCCTGGCGATCAGAGCCAATCAGGGCTGGCCAGCCGCGGGGAGGGACAGCGGGAGGTTGGCTGGCCATGGGAGGTTGGCTGTGGGAGCACACTGACCACCAGGGGGCAGCTCCTGCATTGAACATCTGCCCCCTGGTGGTCAGTGTGAATCATAGTGACTGGTTATTCGGTTGACTAGTCTTAATGGTCGCTTAGGCTTTTATATATATACTAGAGGCCCGGTGCATGAAATTCGTGCACTGGGGGATGGGGTTCCCT
Organism: Myotis myotis; assembly: GCF_014108235.1. Taxonomy (NCBI): domain Eukaryota; kingdom Metazoa; phylum Chordata; class Mammalia; order Chiroptera; family Vespertilionidae; genus Myotis; species Myotis myotis. The sequence continues at coordinate 101,261,445 of NW_023416324.1, read as the reverse complement.
CAGCCAAGCCTGTCCCTCAGTCCGGGAGCCCTCAGTGGATGTCCTACTGATGGCCACAATCTGGCAGCAGAGGCTCGGTGTAGGCATCGTGTGTGTGTGTGTGTGTGTGTGTGTGTGTGTCTGCTGGGGGCCTGCCCCCAGCCACACCCTGGAGGCTTGGAGCAGGCGCCCCTCTCTGTTGATCTCTCAGGCTCCTGGCCTCCACTGCATGTTGTACTCTCCCTTGAGCTGTGGCCAGGGTGGGGCGTCCTTTCCTGCTGTGGGATCGCCAGGGCGACCCAGGGACAGGTGCACAGGGGGGCTGGCTGCAGGCCACCCTATCCTGCTGTGGGATCGCCATGGCGACCCAGGGGCAGGCGCACATGGGGGCTGGCTAGAGGCCGCCCTTACCTGCTCCATGATCTCTGGAGCGATCCCACCAGCAGGCGCACACGGGGGCTGGCTGCAGGCCCCCCTTTCCTGCTCCATGATCACCGGGGCGATCCCACAGGCAGGCACACAGGGGGTTGACTAGAGGCTGCTCTTTCCTGCTCGGGGATCGCAGTGGCGACCCAGGGGCAGGCACACACAGGGGCTGGCTGCAGGCCACCCTTTCCTGCTGTGGACCCAAGGGCAGGCCCACACGGAGGCTGGCTGCAGGGCCCCCTTTCCTGCTTTGGGATCGCATCGGCGATCCCATGGGCAGGCAGGTGCACAGGGGGGCTGGCTGCAGGCCGCCCTTTCCTGCTGTGGGATCTACGGTTGCTCATCCCTGGCAGGGGCGGCCAGGCGGGCGCCCGCCTCTTCCCTGCCCCCCTCGGCTTCTCCGATCACCAGCAGGGGGGTGGGCAAAGGCAGCCGGTTCTCCAATCCAGGGCCAGGGGCAGTGCCTCCTGGTTCTTGCCTGCCACCTGTGTTTCCAATCACTGTCCTTCCCCTATGGCCTCCCATCATTGCGCCTATGTATGCAAATTAACCGTCATCTTTGTTGGCAGTTAATTTGCATATCACCCTGATTAGCCCATGGGAAGGGTAGCGAAGTTATGGTTAATTACCATGTTTGTCTATTATTAGATAGGATAATATTGGAAGAACCAATTTTTTATTTTTTTAGGGCTTAGAATTTATCTGCATATGAAGCAGGAAGACTTTAACTAGAGTTACAAAACAGCATATAAACTCATAAAACACAACAAGGTAAAAACAGTGGTGTGAAGAACAGGGTCAGGAGAAGAGGGTGTCTGGGCTGTTTCCCAGGGACACTTTCTGAGATGGAGGTTTGCATGTAGGAGCATTATTGGAGAGTCCTCTTGGGACCAGCACCAGTGAAGGAGGGAAGAAGCAGGAGTGAGCAGAGGAAGATGCTGGGCTGAGGTACAATCTCAACAGAGGCCTCTGGGCTCCTCTCAAGACCTCCAGAGCTGGGATGCTGCTGAAGAATTGTGAAAGCTCAAGAGGCGGGTCAGATCTTGTACAAGATCCTACATGGACCAGACATGGATGAGAGCTGGGATCCTACTGCAGAGCTGTCCAAGCTCAGGCAGGGGGTCAGCGCTTGTATAAGGTCCTTAGTGGACCAGTCATGAATGAGGGCTGCCCCATGAAGTGAGTGACATAACATTGGGTGAGACAGATGCCATTGGCACAGGGCAATTTCCCAAGAGAAACTCCGTTTCACCTGTGAGCCATCAGATGCCAGTGTGCCTGGCTTGTGGAAGGTAAGAGCCTCTTCATGAAGTGGGAGTTTGGTCAGCTACCACAACATTCAGTTGAGAGTTCTAATTCTTTCACTGTGCACTGGAATTTATTTTTATTTTTTAAAATATATTTTTATTAATTTCAGAGAGAAAGGAAGATGGAGGGGGGCGGGGAGAAACATCAATGATGAGAGAGAATCATTGATCAGCTGCTTCCTGCAGGCTCCCTACTGGGGATCGAGCCCACAACCTGGGCATGTGCCTTTGACTGAAATTGAACTTGGAACCCGTCAGTCCACAGGCCAACACTATCCACTAAGCCAAAGCAACTAGGGCTGGAATTTAGAGAAGAGACATTGTTTACATTGGACCCTCTAAATTTGTTTTGACTGCTTTGTTTTGTTATCCATGCTTTACCCTTACCTGTCTGCCTCTGCCACTCTGCCTACCAGTTGTTCCTATGTCACAGGCTCGTGAGGGGTAATCATAAGAGATATCTGGGTGGCTAAGAGTTCGGTTGTCCAGAAGAGAGGTCAGTTACCACATCTGGGGTCCAGAGCTGGGGACCAAAGCCAAGAAGACTTGAGCTGTGGCAATAGAGCATTGCAAAAGGCAGGCTGTGCTGGACCATCTTCCATAGCCTGGCTTATAAGGCAGAGGTATGTAGGCATTTCAGTGCCATCCTTCCCCAGCAAATGCTGGTGTGAAAGCACTCTCTAGCCTGTGGGAAGCTTTGTTCCCAGCTCTCAACTTCTTTGACCTGAAGATGAAATTCTCTGCTGATGCCATTGTTATTCCTGTTTGAGTTACATTAAATCTCAAACAAGACAAGTACCTGTTATATGCCACTGCCACACCTTGTCCTGTCAGCCATGGTGGAAGTATTTATACCTCAGACCGTGGCAAATGCTACACATGGTGTTCTTTCCAGTTGTTCAGTGTTTACCAGCACACCACTGCATGCCTTCAGGACTAGCCTCATGGTTTGGGGGGCACAGTGCAAAATGAAAATGGGGGCCCTGTGTCCAAAAATTAAGATTATCAAGATGGTGACAGCAAAGCATTAACCCAAGAGCAAGTCCTTCTGAGCAACTGTCCACCCATCATGACCCTTCAGTGTCTGTCTCCACAGAAGAACTCCAAGAGAGCAGGACCCTTTTCTGTCATGCTAGGTGTCCTCAGAGCCTGGATCCAGTTGATGCTCAGTAACATTCCCTCAGTGAGTGACTGGCTGATGCTCTTTGAGGAGGAGCAAACATCAGTTAGCATATTAATGTGAAAAGAAAACATTGGAAGGCCAATGGACTTTGATATTCAGCAGGGCTGAAAAATTGGCGTAATATTGCTCTGCTGTGGGCTCAGTGGCTCAAGGCAATTTCCTAACCTGATAATCCTTACATTGTTTACCAAACTCTACCTTTGATCTGCCTGTATGCATTGCTAAAAAGGGCAAATGTGTATTTAAGTAAATAAATAGCAGATCAGGCCAGAAGTCTGTGTGCCTCTTCAAGAAAGAGGATCCACCTCCCCCCCACCATACCTTCTAAATCATATTTCTTGTGTAGTGTTTTCATTTGTGAGTGGGCCCCTCCTTCAGATCCTGAACCCCGCTGTGAAGGTCATGGCATGGCTCAGTGTGTGAGCAGTGAAGGCTGTTGTATGTGATCTCATTGCCAGTGGTAGACTCTTTTATAACTCCCAGATCCAGGGATTTGGCTGTAACTGGAATACCTCAGAGTGCCAGGAATGGAGGTCAAGGAAAATGAGTAAGGTGGGAGGCAGTTGGAAAACCCAGTGGAGGCTCGTTCCCCTCACCTCTCCCATTGACTAAGATGATAGGAGCTGGAAGCAGCAGAGAAATGGATCAAAAACTCACCATCATTCATGCCACCTGGGAGTGTTCCCCACTTATGCTCTGTGGATATCTCAGCTTGGTTAAGGGAACTTGGGGGGCAGCAAGCCCTGAAGGATAGGGTCATCAAAGTTCTAGGGTGTACATATAGCTCCCCTGAGGCTGCCAGAGCACCTATCTGCCCATTGTCATAATCTGCCCTATGCTGGCCTGATTGCTCTTAAAAGGCAAGGGTGAAGTCTCCCACCCAAGTCTCCGGTATCCACACGGCTGAGCCCTTTGCTGCTTGGAGAAGTGGCAAATTTCCGAGAGCAAGGAGGCTGTGGGGAGATGGAAATGTGAAGTCAGCTTCAACCTGAAACTGCTGAAAGCGGGTGTCTGTGGTGGGGATAGAGATGTGGCCCAGGTTGCAGGTTTGATTTCCGGTTGGGCTCGTGTGGGAGGCAGTCCCACTCCTGCCACTGTTGCTCCCACGGGGTTATGGGGTGGGGCCACAACATTAGTAACAAAGAACAGAATTTCCAGAGGATAAGGCCCAGAAATCAGGATTATAAAAAGATTCCCAGGTGATTCTAATGTGCAGCCAAGGTTGAGAACTACTGCTCTAGGCCAGCGGTTCTCAACCTGTGGGTTGCGACCCCTTTGGCGGTTGAACGACCCTTTCACAGGGGTCGCCTAAGACCATCCTGCATATCAGATATTTACATTACGATTCATAACAGTAGCAACATTACAGTTTTGAAGTAGCAACAAAAATAATTTTATGGTTGGGTCACAACATGAGGAACTGTATTTAAAGGGTCAGAAGGTTGAGAACCACTGCTCTAGGCTGTCTCAAAGGGCAAAAGATCTTTCCTTTTTACTGCTGTATAGTGATCACGGTATAAATGTATCACAGCTTTTTTTATCTACCCATCCACTGATGGGCACTTGGGCTGTATCCAGATATTAGCTATTATAAATTGTGCTGCTATGAACATAGGGGTGCATACATTCTTTCTGATTGGTGTTTCTGGTTTCTTAGGCTATATTCTAGAAGTGGAATCACTGGTCAAATGGCAGTTCCATATTTAATTTTTTGACAAAACTTCATAGTGTTTTCCATAGTGGCTGCACTAGTCTGCATTCCCACCAGCAGTGTCCTAGGGTTCCCTTTTCTCCACATTCTCGCCAGCACTTGTTATTTGTTGATTTGTTGATGGTAGCTATTCTGACAAGTGTGAAGCGATACCTCATTGTCATTTTAATTTGCATCTCTCTGATGATCAGCATTTTTTCATATGTCTCTTGACCATCTGTATGTCCTCTTTGGAGAAGTGTCTACAGTGGGGCCTTGACTGACGAGTTTAATTCGTTCTGAGACAGAGCTTGTTAAGGAGCTCGTTATGGAGCTCGTTAACTCAAATTACTCTGTCAACTCAATGCAAAAATTCGGCAAGAGACAGCTGGTATCTCAAAAAACTCGTTAGTCGGGACATTCGTAAGGTAAGGCCCCACTGTATTTATGTTCTTTGCCCATTTTTTAATTGGATTGTTTGTCTTCCTTTTGCTAAGTTGTATGAGTTCTTGTTGTATGAACTGAGTGGCTGGATTATTATGACCACCTGACGTTTGTAGGCAAATTAGCTATAATTTAGCACTGAAGTTGCTAGAGGGCCAGACCATTATAAGTAGGGAAGCAGGTTGTTTACCACAGTACAAGTGATTTTTTTCTGAAGATATAGGTAAACAACGCGATTTAACAGCCTTTGAACGTGGGATATATTTGAACGTGAGTGGCCAGATTATTATGACCATCTGATGTCTGTAGGCAAATTAGCTGTACACTGCATTGTATGGGATATGGAAGCCAAAGGCCTGTTCGAACACCTTTGCTGTCTGCAGTTACCAAGATAAAACGTCTCCAATTCGCACAGGAACACAGGATTGGACAGTTGAGCATTGGAAAAAAATCATGTGGTCCAATGAATCATGTTTCCAGTTGCATCATGCAGATGGCAGAGTGAGAATTTGGTGGAAACAGCATGAAAGCATGCACCCCACATGCATGAGTACAATCCTTCAAGCTGGTGGGGACAGTGTTATGGTTTGGAGCATGTTTTCCTGGCATGATTTGGGCCCTTTAATTCGTGTGGAACAATGTCTGAATAGCACAACATACCTAAGTATCATTGCTGATCAAGTTCATCCTATCATGTTGATGGCGTATCCCAATGGAGATGGCTTCTTCCAACAAGACAATGCGCCATGCCACGTTGCTCCTATTGTGCAGGAGTGGTTTCAAGAACATGAGGGAGACTTTACCTTGCTTAGGTGGCCCCCACAATCACCGGATCTCAATCCAATTGAGCATTTGTGGGACGAAGTTAAAAGAGCCATCATGCAGCTGGTTCCACAACCATCCTATCTCACAGAACTGGACAGTGCTATTCATCAGGCATGGTGTCAGATTCCTCGCATCACCTTTCAATATCTCATGGAGTCAATGCCAAGAAGAATCGCCGCAGTATTGAAGGCAAAAGGTGGCCCAACGAAGTACTAATTGGGTGGTCATAATAATCTGGCCACTCAGTATATCTCTATCTCTATCTCTATCTATCTATCTATCTATCTATCTATCTATCTATCTATCTATCTATCTATCTATCTATCTATCTCCTACGTTCAAAGCTGTTAAATCATGTTGTTTACCCATATCTTCAGAAAAAAATCACTTGTACTGTCGTGGTAAACAACCTGCTTCCCTACTTATAATGGTCTGGCCCACTTCAGCGCTAAATTATAGCTAATTTGCCTACAAACGTCAGGTGGTCATAATAATCTGGCCACTTAATGTATAGTTTGGATATTAACCCTTTATCAGATGTATCGTTGCCAAATATGTTCTCTGATGCAGTGGACTCCCTTTTCATTTTGTCCATGGTTTCTTTTGCTGTGCAGAAGATTTTTATTTTTATGTGGTCCCATTTGTTTATTTTCTCCTTAGTTTCTTTTGTCCTAGGGAATGTTTCTGAAAACATTGCTACCACAGATGTCTGAGATTTTGCTGCCTATAGTTTCTTCTAGGATTTCTATGGTTTCATGTCTTAAATTTAAGTCTTTTATCCATTTTGAGTTTATTCTTGTGTGTGGTGTAAGTTGGTGGTCTAATTTCATGTTTTTGCATGTATGTGTCCAATTTTCCAAAACCCATTTATTGAAGAGATTTCTTGACTCCATTATATGCTCTTGCCTCCTTTTTTAATATTAATTGAACGTAATGGCATAGGTCTATTTCTGGGTTCTCTGTTCTGTTCCATTGATCTATATGCCTGTTCTTATGCCAGTACCAGGCTGTTTTGATTACAGTAACTTTGTAATATAACTCGATATCTGGTATTGTGATTCCTCCAACTCTGTTCTTCTTTCTCAAGATTGCTACAGCTAGTCAGGGTCTTTTTGGTTCCTTATAAATTTTTGGAGTATTTGTTCTAGATCTGTGAAATATGTTGTTGGTATTTTAATGAGGATTGCATTGAGTCTGTAGATAGCTTTAGGTAATATGGATATTTTAATGATGTTAATTCTACCAATTCATGAACACGGTATATTCTTCCACTTGTTTATATCTTCCTCTGTCTCTTTTTTCAATGTCCTGTAGTTTTCTGTACAAATCTTTTACTGGCTAGCACTTCCAGTCTGTGTTGAATAAGAGTAGGGAAAGCGGACATCCCTGTCTTCTTCCTGTTCTTAGGGGAAATGGTTTTAGTTTTTGCTCATTGAGTATGATGTTTGCTGTAGGTTTGTCATAGATGGCCTTTATTATGTTGATATATGCTCCCCCTAAACCCATTTTACTGAGAGTTGTTTTGTTGTTTTTAAATCAAAAATGGGTGTTGCATTTTGTTGAATACTTTTTCTCTGCCTATTGATATGATCATGTGATTTTTGTGAGGTATCATGTTTATTGGTTTGCAAATATTGTACGCACCTTGCATCCCTGGAATAAATCCCACTTGGTTATGGTGTATGATCCTTTTAATATATTGCTGGATCCAATTTGCTAATATTTTGTTGGTGATTTTAGCATCTATGTTCATCAATGATATTGGCCTGTAATTTTTTTCTTTGTAATGTCTTTACCTGGTTTTGGAATTAGGGTAATGCTGGCCTCATAAAAAGGGTTTGGAAGTGTTTCTTCCCCTTGGATTTTTTAGAATAGTTTGAAGAGGATAGATGTTAGTTCTTCTTTGAATGTCTGGTAAAACTCCCCTGTGAAACCATCTAGACAAGGCTTTTATTTGCTGGGAGTGTTTTGATTTACTGCTTTTATTTCATCAGCTGTTATTGGCCTACTCAGGTTTTCTGATCCAGTTTTAGGAGATTGTATTTTTCTAGGAGTTTGTTCATTTCATCCACATTGTCCAGCTTGTTGGCATATAGTTGTTCATTGTATTTGCTTAGAATCCTTTGTATTTCTGTGGTGTCAATTGTTACTTCACCTCTTTTGTTTCTGATTTTGTTTATTTGGGTCCTCTCTCTTTGTTTCTGGATGAGTCTGGCTAGAAGTTCATCAATCTTGTTTATCTTTTCAAATAACCAGCTCTTGGTTTCATTGATCTTTTGTATTGTTTTTTTTAGCCTCTGTGTCATTTTATTTCTGCTCTCATCTTTATTATTTCATTCCTTCTATTTACACTGGACTTTTCTTGTTATTCTTTAATTCTTTAAGTTTTAGGGTTGAATACTTTATTATTATTTTTTCTTGCTCTTTGAGGTAGGCCTGTAGTGCTATGAACATCCCTCTCAGGACTGCTTTTGCTGTGTGCCATAGATTTTTGATAATTGTGTGTTCATTATCACTTGTTTTCAGGAAGTTTTTTACTTTTTTCTTGATCTCATTGGTAACCCATTCATTGTTTAATAACATGCTATTTAGCCTCCATGTGTTCGGATGTTTTTGAGTATTTTTACTGTCATTGATTTCTAATTTCATTCCATTGTGGTCTGAGAAGATGATTGATATGATTTCAATCTTCTTTAAATTGTAGATACTTGTTTTGTGTCCTAACAGGTGGTCTATTTTTGAGAATGACTTATGTGCACTTGAGAAGAATATATATTTTGCAGCTTTGGGATGAATGTTCTATAAATGTCAATTAAATCCATCTGATCCAGTTTGTCATTTGGAGTCACTGTTTCCTTGCTAATTTTTTGTCTGGATGATTTATCCAGTGAATTCATGGGGTGTTAAACTCCCCTACTATGACTGTATTGTTGTTGATCTCTCCTTTAAAGTCCTCTAGCAGTTTTTAAAATATATTTAGATGCTCCTATATTGGGGGCATATACTCGTATATTTACTAAGGTTATATCCTCTCATGGGTCAGGATTTAGAATTGAATTTCCTTCACTCCCAACATTGGCAGAGGCCCCATGTGTGATTCCAGGCTCAGGTCTCCCCAAAAAGTTGAGAGAAGCCTGTGCCACATCCCTTTTGGGGAGGTTCCTGGTATATTTATAAAATGAGGAAGTATTAGAATTGGTTTTCAAAGACTTTGGTATATTTTAAATGTAAAAACTGTAGTGATGAACACTTTTACATACATACACACAAATAGGATGTAATATAATTGTGCTTTCACAAGATAATTACAGGATTTATAAATATATTAATTTTTAGACCACTATTACTGGCCTCTTAATGAGGGACAAGTTTAAAGCCAAGTCTTAAGAGTTTTCCTTTAGCATGGTGTTTGTTTAATTTCATTCTGATGAAAGAGTCCTTGGTGAATTTGAGGATCCTACTAAACGGTCCCACTGCCATTCTTTCCCTCCCCATAGATCCTGCCCAGAACATATCATTAAGGATATAGGGCCCCTGGAGGGTCTGAGATCTCAGCATATAGGGCTCATCCTTTCCTGCTGTTGGAGGGAATATCAACAAACATGTGTGTGGGATACCAGGTGTCATGCCAGCCTTAATAAAGAAAAGCTATACCATCAAAACATACATTATTACAAAGCTTTAGAAACTTATGAGATGTAGCTAAAGCTTCACCCACAGTTAAGTTTATATTCTTAAAAATGCATTTGCTATAAAATAAGAAACAATGGAAATATTTAGTTCTGCAAGTCAAGTAGAAAAATAAGTTTAGTACCAAAGAAATTTGGAGTATGAAAATTATAAAGATGTTTTAAAAGTTAAGAAATATAAAACATTATTGCTGTGGAAACTGAAGCTCAGAGGCAAATGAACTGCTGAAGACCTCCATGCCAGTGTGGAGATGGGTCCTTGTCCTACAAGCTGATCAGTTCCCAGAACCCAGGGTGTGAGTTTTGGAAGGTCATGCCTAGGCCTTAGCAGCTGGTCCACCTGGACATTTTGGAGGCTGTAGAGCCACCATCTGAGTAGAATGTGGAAGAGCTAGTCTAGAAAACTTGTTTAGGTGTGCATCTACAAAACAAACCCTCGTTTTAGTAGACTTAGATCAGTTAAACATTCCCAAGTCTGCACAATTCATTATTTTTCTATTCAAACCCAAATCGTAGGCTGAAGATTATATATATTTTTATTTATATAATTTATATATATATATTCCCCGCCCCCCCCCCCTAATTTCTTGTTTATTAAATTTATATATCCCAGCGGCTAGGAATGGTGGTGTTGAGAATGGCACCCTGGGGCACAGGGCGCGGGGCACAAGGCCGGCAGGAGGCGCCCTCCCTCCTTCCTCCTCCCGCGCTGGCCGCTCAGATTCCCGTTTGGCCTCGTAGCCGGCACTTTGCAAACTCCTCGCCCGCCGGGGGCGGCCGCAGCTCCGCGCTCGCTCGGCCTCTGCGCGCCCGTGGGACAGCGGGTGACAGAGCGCCGCAACGCACGGAGCAGAAGGCGCGGAGACACCCGGGGCGGGCACCGGCGGAGGTGAGAGTCCCGGCGGGGCCGCGCCAGCCCGTGTCGCCGCGCTCCCCGGGCCGATCCCGGTGCCGCGCGGAGGCGCCATCCCCGCTGCGCAGCCATGGCCGCCCCGCCGCCGCCCCGCCTTCCTCTTGCCTGAGGCGCGGCTGGCGCCGGGCAGGGACCATGGCCAGCGCCGCGGAGCCCCCGGGCGAGGCGGCCGAGTACCTGCAGGAATTGGCCCGGATCGTCGCGGCTCAGCAGGAGCTGCTGGCGCGCCGGGGGCGGCGCATCGAGGAGCTGGAGCTCCAAGTGGCGCGGCTGAGCCGGGAGAAGGCCGGCCTGCTGGAGCGGCACCGGCAACACCTGGCCGCGCGCGCCCGCCCGGACCCCGGCCCCGGCCCGCAGCCTCTCGGCGCCATCCCGCAGCTCCGCGGCCGCCGCGACAAGTAAGCGGGGACGGGGAAGAGGGCGGCGGGCGCGTCGGTGTCGCGCGAACTTCTTCGGGGGGCCCCTTCCTCTGCGAGGCAGGTGGGGAGGGTGCCCGTCTAGGGAGCGCCCCGCCCGTCAAGAGACCCCGGGGCGCAACGGGGACCCCCGGCGCGGTCGCGGCCCGGCCTGGGGCGGGTTCTCGAGCAGGGATTGGACTCCCTCAGAAGGAACTCGGAGGCGCTGTCGGGAGCGCCCACCGTCCCGCTCTCCGTGATCGACGGCTGGGGCTCGGCTCCCGCCCTCCCGGTCTGCTGCGGGCGCGGGCTCAGGCTCACTCCGGGGGACTGCCTGGGGCGCAGAGCTGGAGCTCTGGGTGTCGCAGCTTGAACTCCTGCCCCGGAGACCCCGGGACCCGGTGGGGAGGGACACGCTGGGCGCAGACCCCACCCTCGACTGGGCGGGTCACTTTCGGACTCAGCCCCTCCAGAAGGGACTCGGAGCTGCCTCCGGCCCGGGATGCTGCCTCCTCCCTCAGGATGCCTCCAAGCCTTCCTTGGCGGCCCTGGGTTAATACCCCGCTCGCTTCATCCCGGCATTACTCGGACTATTTCGGACCGAGGATTATGCCCGGACGTGAAGGGGCGAGACTGCCCAGTCACGCGGGCCTCTGGCGTCCCCACAAGTTCGCAGCCCGCAGGCCGGCTGCTGGCTCACCTCCGGTGGGTGTTGAAAACTGGAGCGCAGAAGTCCGGGCACCAATCCGGAACATGGGACGGGCTTGGGGTGGGCGGGCTTCGGGTGATGCTGGGTTGGGGTTCCTGCGTCCACGCCCTGTATACCCATTCCGTCCCTATGTCTTTGGGAGCCTAGCCCACACTCCATGGTGTGGACTGGGGGGAGGAGAAAAACGGTTGGGGGTGGTTGGGAAGAGGAGAGGTGGTGGTCCGCAGTTAACCCTGATCCCCAAATCCTGTGTGGGTGAAGGGGAGGGGAGGGCCTCCTGATTCCCAGGAGTCCAGGTAAGTTCATCTGAGATCCCATGTCTCCCCCACCGCAGGTGAGTCTGTGCCAGGCTGTATTCATGGGACAGAGGGTCCCTGCCTGCCACCCTGCTTCCTGCTTGGGCTCTGGGCAGTGTTCCTGGGCTCTGGGTTAGCTCTGGAGGAGGCGAGTGTGAGGATGGGAAGATTCTAAGAGGCAGTAAATCCTGCCTGCTATGGAGATCCTCACAGTATGGCATCCTGGCGGTGGCCTTAGATGCAGGATTTCACAAGTCCCCAGCCCTGTGTCAGCCTGGCTTCCCTTAGTTGAGACACAGCCAGAACCTATGATAGCATCCCCTTGGAGAGAAATGGTGGCAACACAGTCCCTGACCCAAGTTGTAGGTCAGGAGAGCTTATTCAACTTGAACGTGCACACAAAGTGCCTAGGCCCTAGGGATTGTACTATAATGCAGATTCTGGCTGTAGGTCTGGGGCAGGCTGGAGAGCCTGCATTTCTAACAAGCTCCAGAGAGGCAGCTTGTACCACCAGCATATTGACAGGTCATCATCTGAGATCTCATCTTCCTGCATCTGCTTCATTTCCTTTCATGGGAGACTTGTGGGGGCTGGTGGGGTTTGGGTCAGCCTGGGGGGGGGGGGGGGAATGGACTGAAAGCTACTTTTCCACACCTGTATTTGAGGTGCCCACGGGTCATCCATGGAGCAAGGTGATTTATGCCTAGGGAGCATGGGATAACCCATCCCCTGAGAGGAGCCAGCTTTTAGTAAGAGCCTTCTTTATGCAAAGCCATTAGTGATGTGCATGTAAACATGAAAGGAAAAAAAAAAAGATCAGGGCAGCAAGGAAAAGAATAAACAGCTCTGATGGAGAAACGGACATGGCAGACAAATTTGGGTCTGATGGCCAGCTTGGCACTTGCCAGCAGGTGGTCATCATGCCCCTTCTCTTAGCCTTGGGATTTTTAAAATGCCCTCAAAACAGAGATGATCATAGCTGTCTCCCACACTGTTTCTGAGTATGAGTGAAAGTGATGGGTGTTGAGGAAACTGGCCCACAGGTGCTTAATGCAGTTCAGGTTCTTCGCTCTTCAGCCAGGTTCTCACTTCTTTTGGGCCAACTGAGCACAGGCAGGAGGTGACCTTCCTGACAACATGGCGAGACCTCCAGGGGCCTGGTGCAGAGACTTGGAGTGGGGAACATGGCACCGTGAAGAACCGCTGTCCAGAAGTTGGGGTGGGGGTGGGGTTGGAGTTTACCAAAACAGGAACATCTGTGCATGAGGTCACCAAGGTGACAGGCAGGGCAAGGCCACAGCCTCAGAACTGCTTCCTGCTGGGGGACTCTGCTCCACTTTCCCTTGGCGCCAGAGTGCCCACCATCGGGCACTGCCAGTGGCCTCTCCCAGGCCCTGCTGTCTACAGACAGGGGCCCTTGTAGGTCAGGGTCCAGGGAGCATGTCAGGCTAAGCTAGGCCTGGCTTTCCTTTTTCTAAGCAGTCTTGCTGCTCCAGCTTGAAACAGGAGTCCTGCTCCTCCTGCCTCTGGACAGGACCGCCCTGACATCTGAAAAGTAGAGTGTCCCTCTGGGGGACAGATAGGTGCAATTGAACGGGTTCACACAGGCCAGCAGTCATCTTAGTACCACTTCACCCAAGCAGTCCTTGGGTAGGATTACTGGGCATGGTGGGAATTTTTAAGCCCAGAAACATTTAAGCGCTTTCTCAGAAAGTCATTTTTCAACCACCACTGAAAGATATGATCATGAGTGCCTGAGCTTTGAGGAAAACAGGCTGATAACAGGAAAGAAATAGGATGCCTTTGATTACATCGGGCTATATAAGTTGTTTTTTTGTGACATTAGAATTCATTTCCAGTGCTTCATGGACTACATTCTAATGATGGTTCTAGAACTGCCCCCCGCCCACTAGGGGCTTAGACACATGGTCGCTGCTCAGTAGATATTTGTTAAGTGGATGACGGCAGGGGGTCGATTGATGAGGACCACTGTGTTTCCTCTAGAAAGCTTGAATTCTAGGAGGCATTGCTGGTTGAGGAACATAGAAAACCAAGTCTCTGGGAGTGACAGCCACATCTGCTGAGGGCATCCTTTATGCGGGTCCTGCTCCAGGTCTTTGCACGGATCACTCGTATGGTGCAGGAGCACTGATTTTACAGATGTTGAAACTGAAGCTCAGAGAGGTTATGTGACTTGTTTAAGTTCTCCGCCTGGCTAGTGGTGGAGCCAGAGGTGGGGCTCAGGTGTAGGCCCTCTGCTCTCATCCACCTACCATGCTGAGGAGTGATCACATGACCTCCTGGGGCCCTGCCAGTCCCAATCTCTAGTGCTGGAAAGAAGCCCCCCACGCAGGGCTTTTGTCCAGCCACGCAGGATCTTGTCACCAAGGCCAGGCCCTGCCTTCACCTGAGGTGGCAGTGTGCTGGGGAAGGACTGCACCAGATGGTCCCGTCTAGACTTTATATTCCGGAATTTCTGACAGAAGTAAATGGTGTCCTAAAAAGGTCATAGAGGAGACCTCTGTGGAGCAACCTTTTCACTTTCTCATCCCCTCCAGCCCTCAAGTGCCATCACATCACCCAGAGAGAACACTTTCCTAAAGTTCTGAGCTGGTGACTCACTCTGGGGGAGGTTTCCAGTGGGATTCAGTCTCTGTTACCTTAACAAATAAGCCCTCTTCCTGGGTCTGTGGTGACATTAACCATGAGGACTGTGCACCAGTTTGGAGGGAAGCTTGAGGGAGGCCAGTGAAGAGGGATGACTGGAAGCAATGGCGGGAGGAGCTGTACTTGGAAGGTCCTGGCCCGTGAAAGAGTGTTATCCTTTGAAGTAGTTGGGAAGTACTGGTTCTGAAGATCTGAGGGATCTTACCATCTTTCTCCCTGTCCCTCTTAGCAAAGAGTGGGGACTGTGCAGGCCAGAGAGGCTGACCTGAGGGTGGCAGAGGGCGATGCTGTGCTCATATTTTCATGAAATCATATTCCTGTTCCCCCAGCCAAGATAAAGCCAAGTATCCAATGCCGGGAGGATGGCCTTCAGCCAGGAATGAGCTGCACCATGCTCTTGGAGGCTTGTCCTGCTCAGACAAAATGTATTCAATTCCAAGGGAGCAGGGTGAGCAGTTGTTACTTTTCCAGCAGATGGTAGAATCTACAGGATGAGAGTATTTCTCTGAAGCTTTCTCCCAGCCATCTGACAAGCTAAGCAAATTATTACCTTACAACCTGGAAAACACATCATGAAATGCTTCTTATCTAGCTCTTATTGAGAAACACAAGGAGCAGCACTGTGTGTGAAATGAAGTTGAGACCTGCTCGTTTCTAGTGTATGTTTCCACCTCCCCCTCTGGGTTCAGGTCCAGCCTGTGGTGCCGGAGGAGGTGGGGCTGTGCCTGGTGGAAGGCAGTGTAAGGTGTGAATTTGTGGCATCAGCACTTTTTGTCTGTTGGATGGCTATATATCAGCTGTTTTGTCTATGAAATTGTTTTGACAACTGATTGTGTTTTTTGTTCTTTGCTTTCTGTCCGTTTAAGAAAAAGCGGTGCTTTGTCTGACTTGGGAAGGGCACCATTCTGAGCTTGTTTGGGTAGGTGTCATCCTTGTAGTTGCCACAGAGCAGCTGAAAAATTGCACAGAGACCATCCAGGAGTTTGGGAATAACTGGAGTAGGAGAAGGTGAACTGACCTAATTGAAACTAGCTGAAACTACAGATGAGGCTAGGAGGAGGCTAGGAAATTCTGTGGGCCTTGAATTTCCCACTTCTACCCAGTGCAGATGCAGGCCAGGCTGCAGCTGAAATGGCTTCAACTGTGAACCAGGCTTGGCCCAGTGACAACATTGAAGGAATTTTTAGCCTTTAGAGTTTGAGTCCTGTGCCCTCTGCAGGGCTGGCATTTCTGCAGGGTGTGCCAGACCAGGTACTACAAATGCTCTGTGCTTTTGTTTTGATTGGTAAGGAGCTACAGCCTTGAATTTTTCAATGTCTCCCCTATCCCAACTGGCCTGACCTTGCTCTGGGGACCTTCCAGGCCACCCAGTGACTGACACTGGAGCCATTAAGCCCTGCCGCAGCAGTGTGTTTGCAGGGTCCCGTTCTTCCTCAGCCACCTCCCAGCAGTTTGGACTTCACAAATAAGGCCAGGTGTCATGCTTCGCTCCGAGGTGTTTCCCATGCAAGATGGAGAAGGCTCCTGCTCTGGAAGCGACATGGAGGGATCGGGGAGGTGCCTGGCATCGTAGGACACAGTGGATGGAAGCTCCAGGGCCAGAAATAGCTAAGATAGAGAGAATGCTTTTGAAGATTGTTTTCCCCCAATGTTTTTTTTTTTTTTTAACAAATGTTTTCAAACATATGGAAAAGTTGAAAGAATTGTACAAGGCAGAACACCCCCAGGTTCTACAATGAAGGTTTTGCAATATTTGCTTTATTACATGTCTGTCTATCCTGGAGGGTGTTTGGGACCACGTTGGGGGGGGGGGGCGTTGGGGGCGGGGAACTAATATTTATGTAGTGCCTGAGTGGCCCGGGAGCCAGGCTGAGCACTGCACACACACTGTCTCCACATCCTTGTGTTCACTGTTTCTGGGTGACTCACGTAGGATTATTGTTCTTGATCGAGGCAGCTCCCCCACTGCCTCTACTATGTGACAGGGACATAGACCCGTACAGGGATGGTTGCAGAGATAATCGGGC
The DNA here is from genome assembly GCF_014108235.1 of Myotis myotis. Lineage (NCBI taxonomy): Eukaryota > Metazoa > Chordata > Mammalia > Chiroptera > Vespertilionidae > Myotis > Myotis myotis. The sequence continues at coordinate 101,244,895 of NW_023416324.1, read as the reverse complement.
CTGGATAGGAAATGGGGCTAAGTGTTGTGCAACCCAGAGCAGGAAGAAGATGGCCACTCAGGTGTCAACAGAGGCTTCCTGGAGAAGGTGACATTAGAGCCAGCGCTAGAAGAACAAGAGGATGAGGATGATACCAAGGCAAGGGAAAACACCACATGTGAAACGCTAGGTGAGAAGGTAGGTGGCATATTTGAGGTGACTGGTGAGGTCATGGTCATCCAGGCCTGTGAGTAGGGATGATGGGCCAGGTAAGGTCCAAACAGGCATGGACTAACCTGCGTGGGTGCTTGCCTAGAGCCCATATCCAGCCTGGGTGGTGCCTGCCTAGCACCTGTATTCAGCCTGGGGACAAGCCTCATCCTCTGAAGCTGTTGCTTTGTCTGATCCCTTATTGGGAAATGTTCAGTTTTCCTTCTTGTTGGGCAAGATTCACAAAGGAACAACATAGAAATCCTAATCTTTGTACCTACACTTAGAACAATTCGATTATAATCAAACCACAGTAATGACTGAACCCACTCCAGGTGCTGTGTGCTGAGCACATTCTCCTTTGTGTCCCCCCTGACTCTGTCTTATCATCCCATTTTTCAGATATGAAAACTGAGGCTCAGAGAAGTAAGCAGTTTGCCCACAGTGACCTAGTGGTGAGGCATGTCTGTCTCCAGAGTCCATGCAGTTTGCCGCCACACTGTGATGCTTCAGAGCTATTTATTGATGTGTAAATGTTTTGCACAATATTTGGAGCCCTTTCCAGATGTGGTATGATCAACTCACCCAGACTTTTGGCTTCAGAAGCAGAATTAAGTTTAGTATCATGACCCATGCAAGCACAGCTATGGTTTTTCATTTTGAAATTTGACCTGTCACCTGCTGGGGTCACCTTGGAGAAGTTTTTTTACTGACAGGAGCCTGAGTTCCTTTTCAGAAATGGTGGGGTCACAGGCAGTGGGTGCACCTGTGCAGGAGAAGGAACTCTCTGAGGCATCAAGCACCCAGCCAGTGCTGGGCATTCCACTTTGAGTTGGCCCCAATTTCCTACTCCAAACATGTGAACCACCTAGAAAGCTGTTGGTGAAGCAACTCAGGGCCTTTCTACATGAGTTCATTTACCAGGACACATTGGGACTGACCCATGGTTGTTTGGGAGGATTGGCATTTATGCCCCCTCAGGCTCTGCCTTCCCCCTTGTTGGTTGAATGGCCTGTTTGCTCTGCATATACCCTTGCATGAAGAGGGTCTGAATTTGCAGAGAATCAAGGCACCTGGAAGTGGCCCTCCTCATCTGAACCACAGTGAATAGGGCTCACCAAGGGTAAGAAGGGTCTCCATTGAGGGCATCGTGGGTGGGCGGGAGCCCATTGTTTGTAACATGCCTGTGAAATGGCAGACATGGTGGGGCTGGAACGAGGTGCTGGAGACACCCACTGTCTTCCTGGATGGCCTCAGTGCTAGGTCCAGCCTCTAGGAACCCTTCTAGGGAAGTGTGTGTGTGTGTGTGTGTGTGTGTGTGTGTGTGTGTGTATAAGATTTGGGGATGGGACCTAGGGTCCTTAAACAGCCTGAAGTTGGATGCAAATGGTGGCTGGCCCATGTTGTCACCCAGGGGTAAGATTCTGGTGGGGTCCTGGCCTGGAGCCTCAGCTCTTCTTTCTCCCCTTGGCCTGTGAGATGAACCTTCCTGAGCCTCAGCTTCGTTGTCTCTAATGGGAACAGTGATGCCTGGGTCTCCCTTTTGGGATTGCCCTGGGGGTTGGGGGTGCCTGGCGTGGTTGAGACACAGCAAGCAGACCAGTGTGTGTGGAGCAGAGTGAGTGAGGGGACAGTGTGGGAGAGGAGTGGGAGGGGACCCAGAGGTAGGGATGGGCAAGGTGAGCACAGAAGGACTTTGGGAGACAGGAGTCCCTGGACGGTATTGCAGAGGAGGGCTGTGATTGCACTTAGGTGTGGACAGGACTTGGCTCCTGGAGACATGGTGACCAGTGAATAGGAAGTTGCAGGAGATGCTGCAGGACTTGGGTGATGCTGGGACTTTCTCCCCTAGAGTTCTGGTGGAGGCAGACAGGAGCAAATGGATTTTAGATAAAAGGAACAGGGTCCTATGTGATATTTTCCTCCAACAACTGCCTGTCTAGATGGGAAGGAGATCATTGCTTAACCAAAGGAAAGCTCCATGTGCTATGTCAGTCTTTGTTGCCTTCAGCGTTTCTTAGACTGGTGAGTGAGTGAGGACCACCCAACATCCCTGGACCCTGCCTCCAGCTCCTCCCAGTTTACTCACCTTTCTGGAGGAGCAGCCTGAGCAGGGATGCCCACTTTCCCCAGGTGCCCGGGGATTCTAGATGGTTCCTGGTCTGGGTACACATGTATGTAGTACGTGGATTGTGGCAATGGTCAGGACATGCATTCTGTGGCCACAATACTCCCTCTACCACGTACCTGCTCTGTCTTCTCTGGCCAGTTAACCTCTCTGTATCTCAGTTTTTTCACCTATAAACATCACTTTTTCCATAAAGGGGTTGTGAGGATTATATTCTTAATATATAAATGCAGAGTATTCCTCATTCTTACTAGCTTCTTTCACTATTCCCTCTTTCTAGGTTGAGAAGAAATTTGATGTTAGAGAAAAGTCATGGGGTTTGGACTTGGGTTTCAGTATACACCTATTATATATCTACCACTCATCTTTCTGCACATCTAGTGCAGCTGATTTTGAATCAAGCCTTGTAACACATGCTGTCATAATCTCTTTAAACTTCAGTTATAGCTTCTTCACATGTAGAAAGTTGTGGAGACTTAATGTTATTAAAAACAGAATGAGGGCTCTCCACAATAAAGCAGAGCCCACTACAGCCTCACGCCTCTGTCTAGACTTCTTTGAGGCTTTACTTCCACCCAGCTCAGCAGTTATCAAACTTCTAGGTGCATAAAAATCCTCTGTTAAAAGGAATGTCCAGTGTAACTCTGACCACCCATTCAATTCCCATCTGCAGGCTGTCCTTCACTCTCTGGCATTTCTTGTGAACCAGGCACTGGGCTAACGATTCAATAGATGCCACTGTACTGGGGTCTTACCACCACCAACTCCCTCATTTGACAGATCCTGCAGGGCTGCAGTGACGACCAAGTTAAACAGTGAGAGTAAAGGTGTGTATGAGAGAATATCTCCTCATCCAGAGATGAAATGTGAGGGATTGTTTGACTACCCTTCATCGATAATGAGTAATAATAACTGTGATGATTACTAGTTTTATGTAAACATTTGCTACAACTCTGTGAGGTAGATCCCATTCTTATCCCAGTTGTATAGATGGGGAAACAGAGGCACAGAGAGTCCAAGGTGGTGGGGAAGGTTATAGTTTGAGCAAGCATGAGCCTAGCACATTCTCACGAGAACTGCTGTCTAGACATTTTTAAGGGACCTCTTGTATTTAGAGAATATACTTTTATGGTTACAGTTATTTTAAATGTTTTGAGGCTCACTTTAAGATCTAAAATATGATCTACCCTGGAGAATTTTCCAAGTACACCTGAGAAGAATGTGGGTTCAGTGTTCCGTGCATGTCTGTTAGGTCTGCTTGATTTATAGTGCTGTTCAAGTCATCAATTTTCTTGTTGATCTTCTGTCCAGCTCTGTCTATTGAAATTGTGGTGTTGATGTCTCCAATTATTATTGTCGAATTGTCTACTTCATCTTTTATTTCTGTCAGTTTTTGCTTCATATACAGGGGTAAGCAAAAGTAGGTTTACAGTTCTTGATATGGAAAAAGACAGTGCAATAATAAATAATAATACAAGAATAAACACTGTGTTTCACAACCTTAAACCAACTTTTGCCCATCCCTATATTTCACCGTTCTGTTTGTTTGGTGCATGTATCTTATAATTATTATGTTTTCTTGATGGATTGACCCTTTTATCATTATAAACTGTCCTCTTCTAACTCTAGTAACAAATTATGTCTTAAAGTCTATTTTGCCTGATATTAGTATAAACACTCCAACTCTATTTGTTTACTATTTGTAAGATATACATTTCCCACCCTTTTATTGTTAACCTATTTATATCTTTGAGTCTAAAGTGAGTCTCTTGTAGACAGCATGTAGTTGGATAATGTGTTTTTTAAACTATTCTGCCAGTTTCTGCTTTTTCATTGTAGTGTTTAACCAACTTATATTTAATACTAGAGGCCCGTTGCAGGAAGATTCCTGCAAGAGTAGGGCTTCTCTCCCTTCTTTGCCGCTCCTACCCCCCCCAACCCCGTCTCTGCCACTTCTCTCCTGCCCGTCTCCGCTACCTTGGCTCCTTTGCTTGGCTTCCTTCTACGGTGTCTTCAGTCTTCGCTCCCAGCTGGTATATGCAAATTAGCCACTGTCTTTATTGGTGGTTAATTTGCATATCGCTCTGATTAGCCAATAGTGGTCATAGTGAAGGTACGGTCAATTTGCATCATTGTCTATTATTAGATAGGTAAGATTTATATCTGCAACATTGTTATTTATTTTCTATATGTGTAATGTCTTTTTTCTTCCTCTACCCCTTCCTTTCTACCTTCTTTTGTGTTAAATAGATATTTTCTAGTGCAAGATTTTTGTTTTCTTATTGTATTAATATACAGGAGACTTCTTATTTTATTTTATTTTTTTTCTTTATTGATTAAATCATTATATATGTGTCCTTATTGCCCCATTGCCCTCCCATCCCCCTCACTCATGCCCTCACCCCCGGTGTCTCTTTCCATTGGTTAGGCTTATATGCGTACAAGTCTTTTGGTTGATCTCTCCCTTTTTCCCCAGCCCTCCCCTACCTTCCCTCTGAGGTTTGATGGTCTGATCAATGCTTCTCTGTCTCTGGATCTGTTTTTGTTCATCAGTTTATGTTGTTCATTATATTCCACAAATGAGTGAGATCATGGGATGTTTATCTTTCTCTGACTGGCTTATTTCACTTAGCATAATGCTCTCCAGTTCCATCCATGCTGTTGCAAATGGTAAGAATTACTTCTTTTTTACCACAGCATAGTATTCCATTGTGTAGATGTACCACAGTTTTTTAATCCTCTCATCTGCTGATGAGCACTTAGGCTGTTTCCAAATCTTAGCTATGGTAAATTGTGCCACTATGAACATAAGGGTGCATATATCCTTTCTGATTGGTGTTTCTAGTTTCTTGGGATATATTCCTAGAAGTGGGATCACTGGGTCAAATGGGAGTTCCATTTTTAGTTTTTTGAGGAAATCCATACTGTTCTCCACAGTGGCTGCACCAGTCTGCATTCCCACCAGCAGTGCATGAGGGTTCCTTTTTCTTCATATCCTCACCAGTACTTGTCGTTTGTTGATTTGTTGATGATAGCCATTCTGACAGGTGTGAGATGGTACTTTGATTTGCATTTCTCAGATGATTAGTGACTATGAGCATGTTTTCATATGTCTCTTGGCATTCCTCTGTCTTCTTTCGAAAAGTATCTATTTAGGTCTATTGCCCATTTTTTTGGTTGGGTTGTTTATCTTCCTTTTGTTAAGTTGTATGAGATTAAACCCTTATGAGTGATAATATTGGCAAATATGTTCTCCCATGCAGTGGGTTTTTCTGTTGTTTTGTTGATGGTTTCTTTTGCTGTGAAAAGGCTTTTATTTTGATGTAGTCCCATTTGTTTATTTTCTCTTTAGTTTCCATTGCCCTAGGAGCTGTATCGGTGAAGAAATTGCTTCAGCATATGTCTGAGATTTTGCTGCCTGTGGATTCCTCTAGTATTTTTATGGTTCCCTTTCTTATGTTTAAGTCCTTTATCCATTTTGAGTTTATTTTTGTGTATGGTGTAAGTTGGTGGTCTAGTTTCATTTTTTTTTTTGCATGTGTCTGTCCAATTTTCCCAACACCATTTATTGAAGAGACTGTCTTGACTCCATTGTACTTGCCTCCTTTGTCAAATATTGAGCATAGTGGTTTGGGTCAAATTCTGGGTTCTCTATTCTATTCCATTGATCTATATGTCTGTTCTTGTGCCAGTACCAGGCAGTTTTGACAACAGTGGCTTTGGAATACAGCTTGATATCTGGTATTGAGATCCCTCCTACTTTGTTCTTCTTTCTCAGGATTGCTGCAGCTATTAGGGATCTTTTTTGTATTCCAGATGAATTTTTGTAGAGTTTGTTCTAGGTCTGTGAAATATGCCATTGGTATTTTAATGGGGAGTGCATTGAATCTATAGATTGCTTTACATAAGTATGGACATTTTAATGATGTCAATACTACTAATCCGTGAACACATATGCTCTTTCATCTGTTTATATCTTCCTCTATTTTTTTTTTCCAGTGTCCTGAAGTTTTCCAAGTACAGGTCTTTTACCTCCTTAGTTAAGTTTATTCCTAAGTATCTTAATTTTTTTGATGCGATAGTAAATGGTATTGTTTTTTTAGTCTCTCTTTCTGTAAGTTCACTATTGGTGTATAGAAATGCCATAGATTTCTTGGCATTAATTTTGTATCCTGCTACATTGCTGAATTCATTTATTAAGTCTAATAATTTTTGATGGAGTCTTTAGTGTTTTCTATGTACAGTATCATGTCATCTGCAAATAATGACAATTTTACGTCTTCTTTTCCAATTTGGATACCTTTTTTTTCTACTTCTTGTCTAATTGCTATGGCTAGCACTTCCAGACTGTGTCAAACAGGAGTGTTGAAAGTGGGCACCCTTGTCTCGTTCCTATTCTTAGGGGAAATGGCTTTAGTTTTTGCCCATTGAGTATTATGTTGGCTGTAGGTTTGTCATATAAGGCTTTTATTATGTTGATGTATGATCCTTCTATTCCCATTATGCTGAGGGTTTTTAATCAAGAAAGGGTGTTGGATTTTGTCAAATGCTTTTTCTGCATCAATTGATATGACTATGTGACTTTTATCTCTCAATTTGTTTATGTGATGTATCATGTTTATTGATTTGCAGATATTGTACAATCCTTGCATCCCCGGGATAAATCCTACTTGGTCATGGTGTATGATCTTTCAGATGTAATGCTGGATCCGATTTGCTAGAATTTTGCTGAGGACTTTAGCATCTATGTTTGTGAGGGATATTGGCCTGTAATTCTCTTTCATTATGTTGTCTTTATCTGGTTTTTGTATTAGGGTGATGCTGGCTTCATAGAATGAGCTTGGAAGTATTCCTCCCTCTTGAATTTTTTGTAGTAGTCTGAGGAGGATAGGTTTTAGTTCTTCCTTGAATGTTTGGTAAAACTCTCCTGTGAAGCTGTCTGGCCCCGGGCTTTTGTTTGCTGGAAGCTTTTTGATGACTGCTTCAATTTCTTCCATAGTTATTGGCCTATTGAGATTTTTAGATTCGTCCTGATTGAGTTTTGGAAGGTTGTATTTTCTAGGAATATGTCCATTTCCTCCAGGTTGTCTAGTTTGTTGGAGTAGAGTTGTTCATAGTATTTTTTAACAATCCTTTGTATTTCTGTGGGGTCTGTTGTTATTTCGCCTCTTTTATTTCTGATTTTGTTTATTCGGATCCTCTTTCTTTGCTTCTTGGTGAGCCTAACTAGAGGTTCATCAATCTTGGTTATCCTTTCAAAGAACCAGCTCTTGGTTTCATTGACCTTTTGTATTATTTTTTTGTGTCATTTATTTCTGCTCTTTATTATCTCCTTCCTTCTGCTCACTCTGGGCTTTTCTTGTTGCTCTCTTTCTAATTCTTTGAGTTGTATGATTTACTACCATTCTTTCTTGTTTTTTGAGGTATGCCTGTAGAGCTGTAAACTTCCCTCTCAGGATTGCTTTCATTGTATCCCATAGGTTTTGGATTGTTGTATTTTCATTGTCATTCGTTTCCAGGGTGTTTTAAATTTCTTCTTTGATCTCTTTGGTAACCCAGTCATCGTTTAATAGCATGGTATTCAGCTTCTAAGTGTTTGAATTCTTTTGATTGTTTTTATTGTAGTTTATTTTTAATATTATGCCATTGTGGTCTGAGAAAATGCTTGATTTGATTTCAATCTTCCTGAATTTTGTGAGACTTTGCCTGAGACCCAATATGTGGTCTATCTTCGAAAATGTCTCATGTGCACTTGAGAAGAATGTATATGCTGTGGCATTGGAGTGAAATGTTCTGAAGATGTCAATTAAGTCCATCTGATCTAGTGAGTCATTTAGGATTGCTGTTTCTCTGCTGATTTTTTTGTCTAGATGATTTATCCAGTGATGTCAGTGGTGTATTGAAGTCCCCTACTGTGATTGTATTGTTGTTGATCTCTCCCTTGATATCTTTCAGGAGTTTTTTAATGTATTTGGGTGCTCCTGCATTGGGTGCATAGATGTTTATCAGAGTTATATCCTTGTTATATCGATCCCGTTAGTATTATGAAGTGGCCTCCCCTATCTCTTGTTATGGCCTTCACTTTGAGGTCTATTTTGTCAGATATAAGTATTGCTACCCCAGCTTTTTTTTTTTCATTTCCATTTGCCTGAAATCTATTTTTCTATCCCTTCACTTTCATCTGTGTGAGTCCCTTGTTCTGAGGTGGGTCTCTTGTAGACAGCATATATATGGGTCATGCTTTTTTATCCATTGAGCCACTCGATGTCTTTTGATTAGAGCATTTAGTTTGTTTACGTTTAAAGTTACTATTGAAAGGTACTTGTGTGTAGCCATTTTTATTTTTTGTGCCTGTATTCCTTCTTCCCTTTTTATTTCCTCTTTTTACACCAGTCCCTTTAGCATTTCTTGCATTGCTGGCTTGGTGGTGATAAACTCCCTTAGCCTTTTTTTTTTGTCTGTGAAGCTCCTTATTTCCCCTTCAATTTTGAATGAAAGCCTTGCTGGATAGAGTATTTTTGGATTCATTCCCTTGCTTTGCATCACTTGGCAAATTTCCTTCCATTTTTTTTCTAGCCTGATGTGTTTCTGTTGAGAAATCATTTGATAATCTAATGGGAGATCCCTTGTATCTAACTTTCTGTCTCTCTCTTGCAGCCTTTAAGATTCTCTCTATGTTCTGAACAGTTGCCATTATAATTATGATGTGTCTTGGTGTGGGTCTTTTTGGGTTCATCTTGTTTGGGACTCTCTGTGCTTGTGTGACTTTTTTCTTCCCTACATCAGGGAAGTTTTCTGACATTATTTCTTCAAATAGGTTTTCTAGCCCTTGTACCTCTTTACAGGGGACTTTTTAGAGTATAATAAAACTTGTCCAGGAGACAGAACATCCCACATATCCTCATTGCCCAGAGAGAATGAAGGCAGGGGCAGGAGCTGGATGAGAATGTTGGGAGTAGAGACCAAAAGTGGCAGGTCCCAGGGGAGAAAGCTGCTAAACAGGAAGACAGGTGCATGGGTATGGACCCAGATAAGCTGAGTGGGCAATGAGGAACCAGCCCAGAGCTCCCTCAGGGACAAGGAAAATGAATTATTTGTCTTTGCTGTTCCTATAAGGCAGCGGTTCTCAACCTGTAGGTCATGACCCCTTTGGCGGTCGAACCACCCTTTCACAGGGGTCGTCTAAGACCATCCTGCATATCAGATATTTACATTATGATTCATAACAGTAGCAACTTTACAGTTATGAAGTAGCAACGAAAATAATTTTATGGTTGGGTCACAACATGAGGAACTGTATTTAAAGGGCCAGAGGTTGAGAACCACTGCAGGGGACCTGAATATGTGTTGAATGAAAGAACAAATGAATGAACGAGTAAATGAATAAGTGACTGAATGGCTCAGTCTAGCAGTCACTCTAAATTCTTTGGGTACCTTGGCTGTGTAATAAACTAAAACCTAGAGGCTTCAACCAACCACCCTTTGTATCTTGAGAGTCTGCCATCAGGGCTGGGCAGAGCTTCAGTGTTGAGTCTTCTCTTTGTTGTCAGTTACTCAGTGGTATTCAAATAGTGGGTGGGCTGGTCTGGAGGATCCAAATTGGCTTCATTACATGTCTGGGAACCTGTGGATACTACTATGTCTGGAAGGGTAGGCAAAGCTGGGACTGCCGACTGGAGTGTCTACACGTGGCCTCTCCGGCTTAGGGGTCTTAGGGCGTTGGGCTTCTTAGGTGGTGACCCAGGGACCCCAGGGCGAGTGGGAAATGGGAGGCTTCTTGTGACTAGACTTTGGGAGTCTTGGGGGTCGCTCCCGCCACATCCTGTTGGTCAAGTGGATCCCAAGGCCAGATTAGAATTAGACTCCACTCTCAGTGGGAGGAGGAGTGAGGATGAACAGCTGTCTTTAACCCACCACAGGCCATGTGTCACATTTCCCACCTCAAGCTAACAAAGTCTTGGGCGGGGTGGGGCTTACCCGCAGGTGGGCCCAGTTTTTGCCTCTATGTGGAATGTGGCAGCCTGCCCTGCCCCTCTGTGGTGACCTTTTGGTACCAGGTAACTTTCTGTGGGTGGCTGTTGTCTGAAGGGTATTCTCCCATAGTTCTTTAGGAGACCAGCACCCTGAGCTGGGAATACCTCCCAGGCCTGTGACCTGACCAGGGGCTGCGCTGGGGGGTGGAGCTGGCCCGCATCCCCCACCCACTTCCTGGGGGACACTGGCTCACTCTCTGCATCCCCTTCTCTGAGCTCTTTTGTGAACTCCTGCCATACAGCAAAGTAGCCAAAGCATCCAGGGAGGAGACGGGGGTCTGGAGGAAATCAGGGCTGCGGGTATATTTTGATAACTGCAGTGATTAAGAGCAGTAAATGATGCTGCATCCTCTCCCAACATTATGGCTAGTATTAGCAGCATCACTCCTGCCTGGGGGAGGCAGGCGATCTGCCAGGAGGGGTAGGCACCCCACAGTCTCATTCCTTTTCTGCCAGGGCCCTCAGGTGAATCCCGAATCCCAGAGGCCACGACCTGTGGTGTGGAAGAGTTGAGCAGAGTGAGCTGAGCCCCAGGGCTGCAAGGTGAGCAAGCAGGGAGTGTGCTTTTTCCTCTTCTCTTTTCTTCTCCTTTGCAGACATAGGTGTTTCCTGAAAGCACTGTTTTTGCTCAGAACCTGTCCTGGGTGGGTGGCCAGGAGGCTGCATTTACTCTTACTGCCACTTACTCCAGACACATGCCATTTTCACACTCCAGTGACTTTGCTCATGCTGTTCCCTCTGTCTAGAGTGCCCTTCCCACACCTTCTATTCCTGCCTCTAGAAACCCCATATTTCCTGTAAGGATTGGCTACCATCTCAGAACTTTCCATGGTTTTGATACTTGTTAGAATAAGCCTTTTCTTTATATTTATGTTTGCAGCCCTGGTCCCTCCAGGGGTCTCCTGTCTGCGTTACCTTGACTGTGCCATGCCCGGTGCCTACATGCCCCTCTCTTTGTTTCTGTGGCCGCTGGGGAGGGTGCTCCTGCTAGCAGTAGGCTGGACATGGCAGGTGAAGGCTCCTCATAGACAGGACTCTGCAAGCCCCTTCTCTGTCATCTGCCCACAAACCTGAAAGTTCTAGGCCAGGAGGAGAGGTGTGGATGGCCTGGAACAGTGGTTGTGGGAACACCTCTCTTATGTAAGAAATGGGCTGACTCTGGCCCCCAAATTTTTATTCACCAGATGCCAAAAGTCCTGACCCCTCAGCTGGAGGGGAGCAGAGGGATGAGAAGGCATCTTTTATTTTCTTCTCTTCATGGACTTTTTAGTGTAAAAGCTGGTATCTTTTATCTCCCCACTGAGTTGGCGCTGCAGGTCTAACCCAATAAGTGTGCACAGGGCCTTGTATGTGCAGATGTGTGCAGGGAAAGAACAGGAGAGATCCCTACTGCCTGGTGGGGAAGCTGACAGCCCTGGCCTCTCCCCTGTGCAGGGGTCTGTGAGGAAAGCCTGCCCAGGCTGGTAGGGAGAGCGTCTGGAGGAACTGCGAGCCCTTAATAGTGCCAGTACCCCTTTTCGGGGACCCACATTCTGAGTTCTACTTCTGTCTCTCTAGGATGGGGTTGGCTTTTGATTTCTTCTCAAAGTGATAGGTGTGGCTGAAACTTACAATATTGTTTCTCCCTGAATGGTTCTCCTTTGCTTTAATTTGATTGAAACAGATCACCTGTCCCCCAAGAGCTGGTGGCTGCTTGGCTCGCTGGGAGTCCCCTGGTTTGATGGGAAAGTCCCCAGGCCGGAGACTTCACAGGGCCTGTGGGATGAGCTCTGCCCGGCCATAGGCAGCCTGAGCTTGACTTTCTGTCGGAGAAAGGCTAGTGTTGGTGCTATCAGACCTGCACTGGGTCCCTGGGTATTTTCTGAGGTTGAGACAACTCCAGGGAAAGGAATGTCAAGGCTGTGGGGCTTGGGTTGAACACTGCCACCTCTCCTGCCTCAGTTTGCCAAGTGCAGTTTGGTTAATAAAAATATCTGGATCTGGGTCTGACTTCTGACTCCACCTGAGCAGTAAGGGAGATTCCGCGTCTGAAAAGTGGGCATAAGCACAGAGAATGGAGCTCCTCCTGTGGGGCAAATCCAGAAGGAAGTGCAGCACTGCTGCAGGAGTGCTCACTCTGTAGTAGTTCTTAGCCCTCATTCTTCTGGAGGTTGTGGTGAAAGTAGTAAGTGGGGTCTCGGAGGTGAAAAAGGATGGCCCCTGACCTAGATAGGGTGGGTGCATGACCAGACAGCTGCCTCCCAGTATCTGCTTCGCTCTTTTTCTTTAACATTAAAACTTTTGTTTTTGTGTGTTTTTTAAAAAATTTGTCTTTTAATATGTCCATGAGGCCAACCAGAATAAAGACTGCATTTCTCAGCACCCCTGGTACTCAGATGGACATGTGACTCTGCTCTGGCCAATAAGAGGTCAACGGGAGTGTGGTGCACAGCTTCCAGGAAGCACCTTTAAAAGTAGAGGTGGGTCCTTTGCCCATGCTCCTCTGCTCTGTTGGCTGGAATGAGAACGTGGGGCAGCCCTTTGGTTTATGAGGACAAGGCTGCACCACAGAGAGGGGAGGTCAGGGAGCTGGAAGGAGCCTGGGCCTTGACAACCTGGGAGAGCGTGACCGTCCCCCTCCCGGACTTACATGAGACTAGCACTGTGTAAATCTGTGCTGGGAGACTGCCCGCCCCCGGACTTACCTGAGAATAGCACTGTGTAAGTCTGTGCTGGGAGATTTGGACTTGGTCCCTCTTGGTCAGTCCTAAGGTTATAAGGAGGGTGGTTTGACCACACCCCTGGGGCCTTTGGTGTTGGATAGTTGCTGAGTTTAATCACTCCACGATGAGGGTCAGTTATTTCACACAGTGTGAGGTACAGAGGTGTAGAGTTGGCTGAGATCCCTGGACCCTGACCCTCAGTGGGTGGTGAGTGTCTTCGACAGAGAGAGCACCATCTGGGGTGGGACTTCTGCCCAGCAAGGGGCCTGGGTCCCCTTAGGGGAAGAGCAGCTGCAGCTGCTCAGCTAGGGAAAAGGAGAGGTCAGGATGCTGCTGCTGTGGACAGTGGGGCAGTGGACACCTGGCCAGACCTTCTGGGCCTGGGCTACTCCTTTGGAGTCTGGAATTGGTGTACCTGCCCCCTTCCTAGGGGGAGACAGGGCAGCACAGTGATAGCTGACAGCCCTCTGGTCCTTCTGCTCTTAGCTGCACTGATGGGAGAGATACAGACAGACACTGACAGAGAAGGTGCAGGAAGAGGCAAGAGATCGGAGGGACAGAGGCGGACAGAGACTGAGAGACGTGCAGGCAGTTGTATGCATGTGACCTGTCCACCTCTCCCTTCCTTTTCTTTCCCATGTGTTGAATTAGTAACAAATTTATTCATTTTCTCATTCACCTAACCAGCACTTGCCAACCCCGTAATGCCAGCTGCCAGCCAAGGCTACTGGAGCAGAGAGAGGCCAGGTCAGTTGTCAGGGTGTGCCAGTTTGGTGGGGAAGAGGAGAAGGAGGCCACACACCCATCAGATGATGCCTCCACCAAATGTTTTGGAGGTATCCATAGGCTGATTTTGAGACTGATGAGAATCGTAGAGGAATCGGAGGAAAGCAAGACTAAGACCCATGTCCCAGATCAGGAATGCAGAAAAGTAGTGTGCTTTCACTGTTTGCTTCCAGCTCTGCCCCTTCCCCTGCGCGAAAGGTGTGCCCGCAGCCCTCCTCTCCTCAATCAAGTGCTTACCCATCAAACCAGATGCCTTCACAGGTAGGAGAAGGGCCTCCTAGTGATTCTGTTTTGATTTAAAAACCAATTTGAGTTTTAAAAGAGAAACGGTGGCAGGCAGCGAGCTAGGGGTTTGGAATAAAGCCAGAACCCGAGGCCCGACAAACAGAGGTGAATGCAGCTCTGCTGCTGGGCTCTGTGGAGTGGGCTTGCTGGGGCTCCCTTGGCCCCCCAGGCTCACCAGCCAGGCTCAGCAGCAGAGGCCAGGAGCTTAGGGGCTATTTATATTCACTCCAGCAAATCTTTAGATCTTACTGATCCTGTGCAAAGCCTGTGTCATGCTCACTTTTGCATACTGGCCTCCTAGGTCGACAGGCTTAGGGATAAGGACTGAATCCAGAGAATGGCTGAGCTGGAAGAATCCCCCTGTCCACACACAAACTCAGAAAGGCTGAGAGCTTGGCCATTGTCATTGGCTAGTGAGCACTGAGCCCTGGGCTCCTGGCTCTTGTTGGTTGCTTCTGTGCCCTGAGGGTAAGGGTGAGAATGGCAGAGGACAAGCATTGGATGAGCATCTAATACAGTGATGGCGAACCTTTTGAGCTTGGCGTGTCAGCATTTTGAAAAACCCTAATTTAACTCTGGTGCCGTGTCACATATAGAAATGTTTTGATATTTGCAACCATAGTAAAACAAAGACTTATATTTTTGATATTTATTTTATATATTTAAATGCCACTTAAGAAAGAAAAGTCAACCAAAAAATTGAGTTCGCGTGTCACCTCTGACACGTGTGTCATAGTTTCGCCATCATTGATCTAATATGTGCTATATACTTGTTTTTACAAAGGAGCATTGTTTATTTTATTTTTAAAATTGTGATAAATACATATAACACAAAATTTACCATTTTAACCATTTTTAAGTGTGCAACCATCACCACCATCCATCTCCTGAAACCTTTTCATCTTCCCAAACTGAAACTCCCTACCCATCACACACTAACTCCCCGTTCTCTTCCCTCCAGCCTCTGCAAGCTTTCTACTTTCTGTATCTATGACTGACTACTCTAGGGAGCTCATATGCGTGGAATCACAGCATTTGCCCTGTGACTGGCTTATTTCACTGAGCACAATGTCCTCCAGGTTCATCCATGGTGTAGCAGGTGTCAGGATGTCCTTCCTTTTAAAGCTGAATAATATTCCATTGTATGTATGGACCACATTTTATCTATGTATCTGTTGATGGACACTGATTGTTTCCACCTCTTGTCTGTTGTGAATAGTGCTGCTATGAAAGTGGGTGTGCAAATACTTCTTCAGTTCCTGCTTTCACTTCTGTTGGATAAGTACCCAGAATTGGATTGCCAGATCAATCATGTGGTAATTCCTTGTTTAATTATTTTAGGAACTACCATAATGAACACTAATGTTTGAGAGCCCCCTCCTCTCCTCCCTTCCAGAACCCTGTCCTTATTAAAGTATTTGCACCATTGAACCAAATCCCAGGAGTTCTTACCCTTCGTCTCCTCCACCCTAGGACCCTGGCAGGGCAAACTTCTCTTCAGTGTAATTAGATCCAAAAATTTGGCTCTGCGAGCCAGATCCCAGCAGGGCCAGCTTTGCTGTCCATGAACAGTGCCCCCCTTAGGGCTTTGGGGGTTCTGGCTGCACCTCAGTTCCAGGTTTGAGCTCAGGGCTCTAGCTGGACGTGGGCCGAGAAGAAATGATGCTGAGCAGCCCTGCAGGCGAGAATCCATGTCAATGGGGGCAAATGGCAGTGGGGACTGGCCAGGCTGGGTGGGCACTGAGATTCCCATGGTGGAATGGGGTTACTCCACATGGAAGTGTGCAGGTGTTGGAAGTGGTGAATTTCCTGTATTTGCAAATAACAAGTCACCTAGTGGGGGTTGGGGGCGGTCTCCTTAGCCCGGTTGATATGTCTAATTGCACATGAGGCCTCTACACTGGACATGCCACCACACAGGTCACATTGGGCACAGCCAGGAGCAAATCTGTCACCTCCCTGACACCTGCTCTTCCTGGGGGGTCCCCATCTCACCCGCTGATTCAGCCATCAGGAACCCCAATCTCCTGCATGCCCTTATTCACACCTTAACAGCCCCCTCACCCTCCTGCACCCCCTCCCACAGCTCCATGTTTCCTCATCAACTTGGAATCAACACTCATTGCTCCTCATTGCTCACCTGAGTTATTCTAAAAGCTTCCCCACCTGTTCCCTGCCTCCACTTTGATTCCTCACCAGCCCCTTCCCATTCCCAGGGCACTTGGGAGATCAGCAGTCATTTGGTGGGGATCAGCCTCTGTGTGACTCCTGGGGCAAGGTGGGCCTTGTCCTTGCATGGCTCCAGCATGGAGGTGCTGCCTCGGGGTATTACTTATCCAGGTATGGGGGCTCCTGGCATGAACAGGGTGGAGATGCTGGACATGCAGCAGCATGCGGGGGTGGGGGTGGGGGTGGGGGCAGAGTGGGGAATCACCGCGTATCCCTCATGACTTTTGAACATCAGGCCAGACCTTCATGAAGCGAAAATCTGCCCTTAATGCCCTGAGCCTGGAAGTCAACTCAGATTTCCACCTTCAGGGCTTCCTCTGGAGCACAGCTGGTCTCTAAATTGTGAGAAGTTATACTTTCTCTCATTTTGGACTTGACTGAGAGCTGTTCATGCTTTCAGATAACCATATCACCTTTGGCCGTGTCCTATGTGGTGTTGGAGTCCCGCTACCTGCTGGGAATTGGCTGCATTTGCAGCAGCCACGGGCAGATGTGGGTATGGCTGTTTCCCTTTGCCCCACAGCAGGGTCATAGCGGGCACTGACATGTTGCAGTGACCTCTATTACTTTCTCATGAATCTTTTTTATTTTTATTTTTTAATGTATTTTTTATTGATTTCAGAGAGGCAGAGGGAGAGAGAGATAAAAACATCAATGATGGCCGAAACCGGTTTGGCTCGGTGGATAGAGCGTCGGCCTGCGGACTGAAAGGTCCCAGGTTCGATTCCGGTCAAGGGCATGTACCTGGGTTGCGGGCACATCCCCAGTGGGAGATGTGCAGGAGGCAGCTGATCGATGTTTCTCTCTCATCGATGTTTCTAACTATCTCTCTCCCTTCCTCTCTGTAAAAAATCAATAAAATATATTAAAAAAACAAAACAAAAAACAAAACATCAATGATGAGAGAGAATCATTGATTTGTTGCCTCCTGCACACCCTCTACTGGGAATCAAGCCTGCAACCTGGGCATGTGCCCTAACTGGAAATTGAATTGTGACCTCTTGGTTCATAGATTGAAGCTCAACCCCTGAGCCACACCAGCTGGACTCAGCTGTGATTTTTTTAAATTTATTTTTTTAAATATGTATTGTTGAGGGTATTACCGATGTCCTCTTTCCCCACCCATTGTCCCCCTCCACCCGGTTCCTGCCCCAGGCCTTCACCAGCCTATTGTCTGTGTCCATAGGTAAGGCATATATGCATGCAAGATCTTTGGCTAATCTCTTTCTGCCCCCACCCCTTATCTCTGATATTCATCAGTTTGTTCCATGTTTCCATGCCTCTAATTCTATTTTATTCACCAATTTATTTTGTTCATTCGATTTCTTGTTCATTTATTTTGATGAATAGATTAAATTTCGATAGATATTTATTTATTGCCACTTTAATGTTCTCTTCCTCCTCCTCCTCCTCCTCCTTTTTCTTCCTCCACTTCTTAAAGAATACCCTTCAACATTTCATGTAATACTGGTTTGGTGGGGATGAACTCCTTTAGCTTTTTCTTGTCTGTGAAGCTCTTTATTTGACCTTCAATTCTAAATGATAACTTTGCTGGGTAGAGTAATCTTGGTTGTAGGTCTTTGCTATTCATCACTTTGAGTATTTATTGCCACTCCCTTCTGGCCTGCAAAGTTTCTGTTGAGAAATCAGCTGATAGTCATATGGGTGCTCCCTTGTAAGTAACTAACTTCTTTTCTCTTGCTGCTTTTAAGATTTTCTCTTTGTCTTTAACCCTTGACATTTTAATTATGATGCGTCTTAGTGTGGACCTGTTTGGGTTTCTCTTGTTTTAGACTCTCTGCACTTCCTGGACTTGTAAGTCTATTTCTTTCACCAGGTAGGGTAAGTTTTCTATGATTATTTCTTCAAATAGGTTTTCAATATCTTGCTCTCTCTCTTTTCCTTCTGGCACCCCCATAATGTGAATGTTGATACACTTGAAGTTGTCCCAAGACTCCTTAGTTTTGGATTTTTTTTTGCTATTCTGATAGGATGATTTTTGCTTCCTCGTATTCCAAATCATTAATTCTATTCTTGGAATCTTCTACTCTACTATTGAATCCCTGTAAATTATTCTTTATTTCAGTTAGTGTATGCTTAATTTCTGACTGGTCCTTTTTCATGTCTTTGACATTCTCACTAAGGTCCTTGAAAGTCTCACTAAGTCTCTTGAAGCTCTCTTTGAGTCACTTGATGCTTTCATTAAGGTTCTTGAGTACCCTTATAACCATGGTTTTGACTCTGTATCTAATAGTTTGCTTACTTCCGTTTTTTTCATTTGTGACATGTTCCTTGGTCTCTGCATTTTGCTGTGTTTGTTTCTTGAGTTACTATTTTCATTCCCAGCCTTGCTTGAGACAGCCTCACATTGCGGATGGGGGGGGGGGGGGCGACGGAGGCCATGGGGAGGAGGGTAAACAGGGAGATCTAGCATGGGGTGGACTTTGTCCTATGAAATGCCACCTCGGGCACAGCTCCCTGTGCTCTATATATCAGATAGAGCTTCTATGTCTCCTGGAATTGGTAGAGTGGCCTTGTGTAGTAGGTGTCCTGTAGGACCCAGTGGCTTAGCCTCCTCAATCACCTGAACTGGGCACTCTATGTGTGCCCCTGTATGTGTGCAGAGTCTGTGTGCACAGTCTGGTAGTTGAACCTTGATTGCTGTTGGTGTCACTGGGAAGAATTGACCTCCAGGCCAATTAGCTATGAGGACCAGCTGTGACTACTGGTATAGTGGAAGAGCTGCTGTGCAGGGGACACCGCTATGAAGCAGGACTTGCTTCAGTGGGTCTTTCGTGCTAAGTCTGCCCCTTGATTGTGTCACCTGTGGATGCATAGAACTGTAATCTGGTATGTTCTGAAGCTGTCCACCAGGTGCATTGGCTATGGAGCCACCCAGCAGGAGTGACAGAGCGACCTGCAGATGGCTGCTATTTGTATTGGGCTTGTGAAGTGCCCAGGCAAGGCCCAGCTGTGAAGCAAGGCAGGCTGGTGCTAGTGCCAGGTTTTGGGCCTTTTATTGATAGGTTTGGGGCATGTTGACATCAGCTGCTGTTTGTTTGAGAGATTTTAGCAAAGTCTGAAACTTGAGAGATTGAGTCAGAGTAAGTTTGTGTGCTGGTCCTTTAAGAGGAGGAACACCTGGGTCTTCAGCTGCCTCTGTGTAATTCACCCACAATCCCTGCTAGCCCAAAGTTACAGGGACCTCTCTTCCCAGCTCTGGAACCCTGGCTGAGGGTCTGTTGTGGGGCTATAACCCCTTGCTCCTTATGGAGGGACCCCTGAAGCTGAGATATCTCTCCTGATTTAAAAAAACAAACGGCACACGTGGTGCAAGACCAGCCTGTTCTGCACCTCTGTCCTTCCTAACATTCTCAGTGTGCTTTCTTCTTTACTTCTCTAGTTGTAGGACTTCCATTTAGCCAGTTCTCAGGCAGTTCTGTATGATGGTTGTTTTATATTTTAGTTGTAATTTTGATATGGTTATGGGTGGCAGCAAGTACCAGCATTTACCTACACCTCCATCTTGGTTCTCTCATTAAATAGATTTTCAACTGTGATTTTTATTTCAGAATATTAACTGGAGGGTCACAAAGTATTTGCTATACTAGATGGGTTGGTCTAATTGGTCTGAAATCCCTTCACAAGCCCCTCAGTCCCACCATTGTCCCATCATAGAGAGGGGAAACCGAGGACCAGAGAGGCTGAAAAAATGAGCTGGGTGTCAAGTAGCTGGGTGGGAAAGCTCATCTATGAAGACATCAACGCTGGGTGCTTCCCTGGCTCCTCGGCAGCTGCTGCCATCCTTACTGTGTGGGAGGGAGTCTGGCCACCCCACCCCATGCTAGATCTCCCTGTTTACCCTCCTCCCCATGGCCTCAGTCGCGCCCCCCCCCCCCCCCCCCCCGCAATGGGAGGCTGTCTCAAGCAAGGCTGGGAATGAAAATAGTAACTCAAGATGAGGTCCCCATATTCTAGAGCATACGTGCAACCTGGAAAGACAGGTATGAGGAGCCAGAAATAGTACCAAAGTCATTGAATGGTCTGGTAGCCAAGAGTGCTGCTACTGCATCAGGCTACACTGATAGAAATAAAGTATGGAGGAAAAGGGGATGAAGGTCCTACCCTCATGGAGGCTGGCTGGAGGACATCTGGTGTATTGTGAGCAGGTCTAAACTCAGGTATCATAACATCAGGATTATCTTTGCACAGTAATTTATAGTTTATAAAAAACATTCATATTCATTATTGTGTGTGATAGTTACAACTAAGTAGGCATTATCTCATTTTACAGAAAATAAGAATGCTTACACCAGGCCCTCTGCTAAGTGAAGAAGTGAAGAATTTGTATGACTCCTGTACAGAGGCAAAAGGAAGGTGTCTGAGCACCAAGCACAACTCGCAGGGGTGAGATGGAGGCCAGGCAGGTTAGGCCAGTGGTGATAGGGACTCTTGGAGGCGGCATTTCATAGGACAAAGTCCACACATGGTGGGTAGGAGCAGTTGTAGGCTGAGCCTAGATGCCACAGGCTCCTCTCTGCAGCTGTGACGGCAGCTGGAGTCAGCCACCTGGGTGCCAAGGTCTGAATATACAGGATGTCCCAAAAAATGTATACACACAATGTCTGTAGATTCTATTGCATTTTGAAAATGAAATGTATTTTAATAAACACCACCTTTATAATTATTCAAAGTGTGTATACTCTGGGACACACTCTCTCTCTATATATATATGGCTTATTAAATGTCAGGGACTATTCTGTGTATTTTATACGTATTAACTCAAACCAGAAATTTCAAAACAGCCCCATGAAATAAGTTCAATTCTTGTTCTCACTTGACATATGAAGCAACTGAGGCATGGAGAGAGTGGTTCATTTGCCTGAGGTCACATGGCTGTGGAGTGGAGAATGCAGCCAGAGCTCTCCAGAGGCTGAGCTGGCATGAGTGAGACTCTCCAAGAAACTGGTCTCGCTGAGCTCTGTGCCGGGCAGAGGAGAAGCCGTGGATGGGTCTGGGACAAGGATTGCAGCAAGGGGAATGGAATGTGCCAAGGCCCCCAGGACAAGAAGAAGCTTGGTGAGTTTGAGAGAAGAATGAATAAATGAATGTGAGTCCCCCTGCCAGCTCTCCTCCTTGACAATGCCCTGCTGACCCCTCAGCCATGTTCCCCTGTGTCCCCTGCACTGGTCTGTAATTCACTAGCATGACAGTCAGTTCTGGGCAGCCTGTGACAGCTTAGCCTTGCTGCCTCAATCCCTATTCACCTCTTGCATTGCTGTTTAAAGAGAACATTAATGGTTGGGATAGGGAGCAGTGTCCCCATGATGGCATGCTTGTCCCCCTGTACACTCAGTAAACATTTGAGGACTGAACAGTCTACGTCTATGACATATTGTAATACTAACGGTAGTTAACATGTCGCAGGCAATATGTGCCAGCTGCTGTTACTGTATGTGCCATGTATACATCAAATGGCACACCATCGTGTGCTGAGATCTTGGCAAACCGAAACAACATTCTAGCCCAGCCGTGGGCAAACTACGGCCCGCGGGCCGGATCCAGCCCATTTGAAATGAATAAAACTAAAAAAAAAAGACCGTACCCTTTTATGTAATGATGTTTACTTTGAATTTATATTAGTTCACACAAACACTCCATCCATGCTTTTGTTCCGGCCCTCTGGTCCAGTTTAAGAACCCATTGTGGCCCTCGAGTCAAAAAGTTTGCCCACCCCTGTTCTAGCCCCAAAATTTGGCAAGTACCTTATCTAAAGACTGTTTGGGGTAAAGGAGGTATTGAAATCCAGGCAGTCCAGCATTTGATACCACCATATGCTCTACTATGTTGACTGTATGAGAGTGTGTATGAATGTGTGTATGTACACCAGAGGTGCCAACTAATATCACTGATTTATTTATTTATTTTGTAATTGCTACCATGTGCCTATCTTGTGTCAGGCACCAGGCTGGACTCTAGTGGTAAAAAGAAAGACAGGCAGACACTCTTAGGGGAAGTTCTCAGACCAATCAGAAATTGTCATGCATGCCAAAAGGAGAAAACCAGAAACCCGAGTGATCCGAGAGGGACTGAGTTTACATTGAGCAGCATCGAAGGCCTTGTGAGGAAGCATCATTTACCAGAAGTCTAAATAAAGAGGGAAGGAGCCTGCCAGCTTCTGAGTGCAGGAGCAGTGTTCCAGACAGAGGAACACGTACAGAGGCCCTGAGGTGAGCGTAGTTTTCTTGTTTAGAGAACTAAGAGGTAAGTGAGGTTGGAGCACAGAGGGCAGGGGTGCGGGAGCATCTGAGAAGGGAGAAACAAGCAGGAACTGATCATGTGGCACTTTGCAGGCCACACAAAGGGATTTGGTAATGTTTTAAAACAAGATTTTATTTTTTAAAGGTGTTAAGATCTTTGCAATTTAAAATAAAAATTTTTGCTTTTCAAAGTTCCAAGGTATATTTTAGTATAAAATCAATTTAAAATTGCTATAATTTTTAATGTTGGCTACTCACCAAGCGTTTACACACATTGTCTTTCACCTGAGTCCAGCTCCAGCTTTTGCCCACCAAGCCCTTTTGCAGACCCTTCCTTGTCTCTGCTCCATGTTTCCTGTCTGTAAAGTGGGATCTTTTGTGAACTTGAAGATTCTGGCTAGTTCTTATGGAGAATTGATCCTGTGAGCCTTATAAAGAAGCCAAAAAATAGCAACTCTGAACTTCATAGCAAATGTCATTCAAACATCAGCTTGTTCCCAGGTGACAGGGTTTGGGATGGAGCAGAAGAGACAGACTTTTCAGTGCTTTGATTACTGGGAGCCTGGCTGCCTGGAACTTGTGGATGAATAAATCAGTTCCTGTGGCTGATGCATCTCGGCGGAGAGTGAGACAGCTGGTGAGAACAGGAGAGCTTATTGAGGAGGCCATTGGGGTCGGAGTGGAACACTTTCTCCTGGACTTTACCCTGTGTGGAAACTGAGTTCAGACTGTTTGGACTGGGGCCGGGTGAGCAGGGTGAGCAGGAGGAGCAGAGGGAGAGCAGCTCCAGCAGGGTGAGTTGGGGCTCAGGTCTTAGCATCCAGGTGGCTGATCACAGTTGCTGTCACAGCTGCAGAGGGGACTCTGTGGCTTCCAGGCTTGGCCTACAATTGCTCCTACCCACCATGTGTGAACTTCGTCCTGTGAATTGCCACTTCCATGAGTCCCCAGGGCCACTGGCCTAACCTGCCTGGCTCCCATCTCACCCCTGCGGGTTGTGCTTGGTGCTCAGACAAGGTCCCTTAGTCTCTGGATAGGAGTCATCCGAATTCTTCAGTTCTTCACTTAGCAGAGCGCCTAGCATAAGCACCCACTCAGTAAATCTTTTCCTACCACTTGCTGGGGACTCCCCACATGCCGGCCCTGCCTGTGTGCTGCTCACGCCCTGCCTTAGTTCTCTGTGTTCCCAATAGCTCTTCATCTCCCACACACCTGTCTCCTCCAACAGTGAGTTCTGGCAGCTCTTCCTTCAAACCTACCAAAAATGCCACCCTCACACCCTCCGCTGCCCCCACCGGTCCTACCACCATCAGTACTCACTTGGATTGTAGCCTCATAAATGGTCTCCGTGCTCTGTCTGTCCTCAGACACAGAGATCCAGATAAAACCCAAGTCAGCCCTGGTTTCTCTCTGCCCAGCACGTTCCCACAGCTTCTTCCTCAGTCAGGGTGAGTGGGCACAAGCCCTGCACAACTTGTCCCTATCACCCCTCAGATGTCATGGCTTGCTGCTCTTCCTTTTTCGCCCTCTACTATCCCATACTAGAATGAGTTACAAAAGGGCAAAATCTGTTGTTGTTCCCTGATCCATCCCCAGTGCTAGAACAATTCCTGGCACTTAGTAGGTGCTTAGTAATTATTAATGATTTGAAGTAGGTATGATTATTATCATTTTAAAGATGAGTAAATTGAGGCATAGATAAATTACCTAACCAAGGGGCACACAGGTACTAAATGGCAGATTTGGGCTTTAAACCCAGACAGACTGGTTTCAGAATGTTTTATTAATTCCT
Source organism: Myotis myotis (assembly GCF_014108235.1). Lineage (NCBI taxonomy): Eukaryota > Metazoa > Chordata > Mammalia > Chiroptera > Vespertilionidae > Myotis > Myotis myotis. Next base: position 101,220,491 of record NW_023416324.1, on the reverse strand, counting down.
AAGCTGAATTGCCTATCTAATGGAAACTTGATGAATTAATGAGTCAAATAGCCTTTGTACATGCTGTTCCCTCTTATTAGAATGCCCTTTCAGATAGATAACGCCTCGTCATTCCTTAAAACCCAAACTAAATTGCTCGGCTACCAGGCACTTAATTTCTCCCTTTTCCTAGCTTTTATTGCCCTGTGGATATACCTTGGTCATATTCCTTACAACCCACTCATTTATGTTTCTTTCTGAATCCCCATTTACTTTGAGTCTCTTGATGGTAGAGAGCTTGTTGTATTTATTGATTAATTTTGTCTCTTCCAGCCTGTGTCTAACACATGTTAGAGACCTAATAAATATTTGTTGAATGTATGACTCAAAGTGTTTCTGGCACTTACCAGCTGCCAAGTGAATATATGCATATCGAATCCTACTTATGATGAACTTTCATTTGAATACTGCCCATACGTTCCAAGAGAGAAAACTCATAACAAAGTCTAGTAAAATCATAGCTAGTGATGACTCTTCACATTATTCATTTAGAGGAAAATGCTTCTGTGAAATGTCTCTGGTGCATTGCATTCTAACATGTGATGTTATCTGATGTAAACTTACATTGGACCCCCAGGATCGAAAGGTATTGTAGGGACTATAAAACTAATTGGCCATAAGAAAAGTCTACTTGGGTAGGGGACAGAAGGGACATTAATGTTCCATTGCAGTAAGACAAATCCTGGTGTCATAAATATTTTAACTTCTATGTAAAGTTGTTAACCAAAGGTCGTAGGTGTGGACTGTTGGTAGCAAAACCTCTGTTTCCCTGGGAACCAAATAAATGCTTTCCTCTGAAGCTGGGCAGCATTGCTCATGGTGAAATGTCTCTTGGTTAGTAAATGACATCTGGGTGGTTGACTTTAAACACTGGGTGGGCCCCATGCTCGGGCTGTGCTGAGCACAGTGGTTCTTGTGCTGGCTGCATCCCTGGTGGGAAGCCTGGACACTTTGGGGATGAAATTATTCCAAGAGGTGTTGGCGTCATGGAGCATGAAGCCTTGAAGCCAGGGCGGTTCCCACACCTGTCTGATGTGTATCTCATCTCCTTGCACCTGAATGGTCACTTAGATGTGGGGGTGATGATGGAGATGGCCCTCAGGTGGCTGGATGCTGCCACAGAAGAGGAGCTGTTGAAAATACTCTGTTAGCAGGCTGTGTTCCTGCCCCTGTCCTTCTCGGTGGATGGCTGCCTGAGAGAGTTGTGTGAACCTGAACTTCAAGTTTAGTTCCACAACACTCTCTGGTGGGCACTGCAGATGTTGGCTTTCATATCTCCCAATGCAGTATTGGAGAGGAAGTAAGTGGTTCTTATTCCAACACTTAGGAGACTAAATGAGAAAGCAGTTTGGCTGAATGGAAGTCTTGAGGCCGAGGACTCCACACTGTGTTCAGTGCCCTTTCTCCCACCACACCCTAGACAGCAGGCAGTCCTGGCCTAGGCTGAGCCCGGCGCCTAGACTGGTGAAGACCAGTGGTTTCAGCGTTGACCCCCCAAGGCAGAGCTTTTCCACGGCTGTTCTTGGGGCCTGATAATTAGGTGTGGTGAGCATCTTTCTTCCCGCTACCCTTCAAGGGGCTCAGAGTAAGCCTCTGTCTTTTCCCTCCTTCTGGCTGGACCGGGCTGTGGCAGGGACTCCCAGTCAGGGTGGGGAGTTAGGGATCTTAATTCTAATGGCCCCAGTTACCCACTCTCATTCCACGTCACCCTGGATTGCATTGTCTTGCTTCCTTTCCCACTTAATTCTCCCAACAACCTCAAGATGCAGGCATCATTATTTGTCTCCATTTCTCAGATAACGAACTGGAGGTTCAGAGCAGTTAAGTAACTTGCTCAAGATTAACCAGCAGGTATGTGGCTGAGTGAGGACTCAGCCCTGACCATCTAGCCCGGAGCCCAGCTCTGAATCACTACATTGTACTGACCTCCCATTTCCTTCCAAAGCTAATTAATGTCCTGTGATTCTAAATCATTGCCACCTTAGTAGGTGGCTCTGGGCAGTGAATTTCTAGGGCACAAGATGTTACCCTTCCTTCCCTCCTTCTGCTTGAGTCTGTTTGGTCAGAAAATGCTGCAATGGGCCAGGTGTAAAATCTGGAATGGGTCCCAAACTTAATAAGCTTTTCCTCTTTCTCTAATGCCGTTGTTTTGACTTCTTCTGTAGATGGCCATTGACTCCCTGTGTCCCAGGCATACCTCTTGTAGGAAGAAGCTTGGACCCTCAGTTCTGGCCTGAAAGGCAGGGTGGGCACTGTTCAGGGGCAGCTTCTCTCTGACATGGCAGGTCTGCTATCCCTGAGGTGTCTGTTACAAGCAGCCCCTGTGCATGGGGAGGGTTCTACTTAGTGTGTGGAAACGCTTCCACACTTACAGGGGTGAAGAAGGCTGCCCCGGGGGCAGTGAGTGCCCCTGCCTGGCAGGTGGGAAAGCAGAAGCCGGTGGCCACGTGGTTACAGTCTAGAGAGCTTTCTTCTTCGTGGGAGGATTTGAGCTTTTAGGGTCTCATCTAAACATGAGCTTCTGCCCTTCTATGGGTCTTCCCACAACTGTGTCTCTAAGTCAGGGGAGATCAGTTATGCAATGAAGCCTTTATTTTCCCATGAAGAGATAACATTCTGAGGATTATTTACAAAGTACAGAAAGCCAGGGAGAGGAGTCCACGGCATGCAGCAGGGAAAGCCACCCTCTCCTCAAACCTCTGTAACAGGGCCTTCTAGAATGACCCTTCTCAACAGCTCTCCGAAAAACCCCTTTTTGTTTGTAACCCGTCACTATTAATACTTTGGTAAAATACAACACCCTGCCTTGGGTGTCCCAGTGTGTAAAGTGGCTGCAGGAGTTTCTGGATGCTGAGGCCTGTGTCTATTCTTCCTCTGCTGTGGTCCTGCTGCATGGGCTTGGCGGTCCCGGGCCATCTTGCAGAGCAAGCTTTCCCAGCAGCTCTGAAGGAAGCTCTGAGCAGCTCTGCTTACGCTGTCCCTTGTCTGGTCCCTGAGCTCACCAGTGCATTAACAGTTCTCAGGAGTCCTGTGGGAGGAAAACTTGCTCACTGGTTCTCAAACCTGTTTGACCTTGGGATGTTTTTTTATGGCCCACCATAGAGCTGTGACTCGACGTAGGCTTTGAGACATTGTTCCCCAGTGGCTGAGGATGTGGAGAAACTGGAAACCTTGTGCACTGCTGATGGGAATGCAAAATGGTGCAACTGCTATGGAAAACAATGGGGGGTTCTTCAAAAATTTAAACCTAGAACTACCTATGACCCTGCTAGTCCACTTCTGGTTTATACCCAAAAGAATTGGAAGCAGGGCTCATCCATGTTCACAGCAGCATTATTCACAACAGCTAAGAGGTAGAAGCAACCCAAGTGTGCATGGAAGGCACTGGATAGGCAGTGCAGTCTGTACAGTGCACTGACTCAGCCTTAAAAAGGAAGGAAATTCTGACACGCACTACCAGGTGGAGGAACCTTGAAAACGTTGTCCTAAGTGAAATAAACCTGTCACAAAAGGTCAAATGCCATGTGATACAGTCACATTAGGTTGCTGGAGTCAAGTTCATAGAGACAGGGACCAGAATGGTAGTGGTAGGGGCTTCGGGAACGGCAGGGAGGTAGTGTTTGATGGGTACAGAGTTTCAGTTTTGGGAGATGAGAAGTTCTGGGGATGGCTGGTGGGGATGGTGGCACACACTGTGAGTGTACTTAATGCCACTGCCCTGTACCCTTAAAAATGGCAAATTTCATGTTCCGTATCTTTCATCACAATCAAAAGAGGCAGAAACTCTCCTCTGGTTGCAAGGGTGTCAGGCCCCTTTATTCTGAGGCTCCAGCTTCCAGTGGGGTCTGGGTCTGGCTGAGGATACTTGCTCCTCTTTGGAACACACGACACTTCAAACTCTGACAGCTGCCTGGCCCTGGGTTCCTTTTATGAGCCTGATCAGTGTGGGCACCAAACCTCATGTTCCATGTCTCCACTGCCAGTGAACATTGGCTTGTGGTAGCTGCTGGTGCCAGCAGCTCCATGCGGAGGTGGCCAGGCCCCTGTGATTCAGTCACTGAGCCACATACTGCTCTAGCTGTAGCCATTGTGGAGCCGTGTACCTCGGGAGAGCCACCACACACTCCAGGTGTGTTTCAGGAGGCTCTGATGGTGCTCATCAGGGCCCTGGACTCAGCCTGGCATGGAGAACAGGGCACTGGGCAGCTGGGTGGGCTGACAGGGATTGGGATCCCAGTTCTGCTGTTTGCCAGGGGAGGACCTCCACAAGGCCTTGCTCAGAAGGTTCACATGCTGTGCAGTGTGAGGGATGTGGTCTGTGTCCCAGGTCTCTGTCCTTCCTTTGCCCTTTCTCTGGCACCACTGGCGGGGTTTTGGGCCTGTTGCAGGGCTGGTATCATCCTGGTTGAGCAGAGGGGCCTGCGGAGGGACACTGGGCCAGGAAGCAAGCAAGCCTGAGGCCCATGTGAACCTCCCCAGGGGTCCCTGCCAGGCAGGAACAGCCTCTGGGCACTGCCCTAGTTGATTCCACCTTGAGCAGTAAAAAGGCCTGGCCTCTGTCCACAGGGCCTGGTGCTTCTCTGGGGCAGAAACACCACCACCTCTCCCACCATTTGGGGGGGGGGGGTATCTTTCTGTGGTGTTGATATCATAGGGTCCTTCCAGTGGCTGACCCCAGAGGGTGGTTATGGGGCGGGGTGGGGGGGGTGGGGGGGAGGGAGGCAGGGCAGAGGGTGGCCTCAGAGCTAAGCCCACTGGGCTCATTCTCCTCCGTCTGCTCACTGGCCTCCTTGCCTCCCTCAGACTCATCACCACCCCTCTCTGTACCTCTTTTCCTGACTGGAGAACGGGGTAAACAGCTCATGATGGCATTTTGAGAAATAAGTGGAATAAAGGCCTGTGAAGCATTCCCATAGCTGGTAGCTATTAATAGCAACAGGAGTTTGGCAGCAAAACCCATCCATGTGGACTAGACGAGGGAAAGCCTATGTGAAGAGCCAGGCTCTTAATAAGGCTGATTTAGCCACACATCCCATGATGTGGGTGTACAAATAGGCAAACCCTTCACACGTGGGGTGGGGTGGGGGTAGGCTGTTCTCTGCAAGGGTTGAAATGGGGACAGGTAGGCTGTTGCGCGAACACAGCTCCTCGGACCCTGGGCATTAGATGAAGACATGAGAAGTCATAGGCACATACAGGAGACACTTTATTGTAGACCAAGTAGCCATTGCTAGTACAGGAGCCATCAAAGTAGTTCTTTAAAGTAGCCCCACAAAAGCAGCCGCACAAAAGCAGCCATACACCAGCTGGTCAGTGGCAACATACACACGCTCAAACAAAAGTGGCCTTGTGCCAGTTAATATACACGCACGTGCTACTTGACATAAACAGGCCACATAAAAATGCACTTGCACAGTATGTGTATTGCTACTACTGAGTCATTGCCCTCGCACCTGCGTAGGGCAAAGGGGCCTTTACCTAATAATACTGCTGTGTCCTGCCTGCATGCATGCGTATGGCAAATTGGCCTTGATCATCTGGAGTACTCTGATTGGGGTTCCCATAGTTGTTCTCTGCAAGGGTAGAAAGGGGGTAAGTAGGCTGTTCTCTGAAAGGGTTGAAATGTGCCTCAGAACATTTTAAGTGATGTGTTTTAGGGACCTGCTTCTGAGATAATAATCCAGAGAAGGAAGTCATTTTTATTTTATGGCTGTACCTTGATTATTAATTAGTCATTTGATTCAATGAGTAATTATTAGGGTGCCCTCTGCCCTGGGCACCTGATGTTGGTGAGAAGCCGCCTTTTCCTGTTGGTTGTTTTCCAGGTTTGAAACTTGGGACTATGGAAAGACGTGCTCTGGAGCTGGGTAGCCTGTGCTTTAGGAGGGGCCGGATTGCCCTAGAACCCACCTGGCCTGGTTCTCTCATCCACAAACACACTCACGTCCCAAAGTGAGTTTCCCAGCTGTTTCGGGTGGCATCAGCTTTGTTGAAATAAGCCCTGAGCACCTCTAAGGGAACCTGCTGATTTTAGGATGAAGAGGTGCTGTCTCCCTCCTTGATCCCTTAGCCAGGGAGGCCCTGCAGAGGTGGCCAGTCCGTGGGCAAGCCCTGGTGCCACTGCCTGAGCAGGAAGCCCACTGGGCCTTGGCAGGGCCTGCCGGCTGGAATTATTTAACATCATGAGTCCATTTTTCATATCCTCCACTGGTTCCCCCAGGACCTGCCAGGAGAGCGAGCAGCTAGTGAGGTTGTAATTAATATTAAGAAGGCAGCATTCTGTTTGGTGCGACTGCTTAATGTTCCTTCCCATCAGGATGGGGCTGGGTTGAGGGGCACCTCCATTTTGAGGCCACCAGGGTCCTGGAATATGTTTCTAGGCTTGGGGGCTGCAGGGAGCGTACATCACTGGGAGTGACTCCAGGGAGGGACTCCTGCACCTGGACAAAGTGGGTGCCATGAGTGTGTGTCGAGTGTGCTAACTGATTTGTTCCTGGGTCTGCAGACCTTTAGCTTCCTTTTGCTGGTGAACTTGGAAGCAGATGTTATGAATGTTTTGTTGGAAGAGCTGGCTCAAGCAAAGGCCCGCTGTCAATGCAGAAGGGTCAGACGTCCCTGCCTGCAGGGAGCTTAGTCTCCTGGCGGAGACAGAGGTGAGCAGATCGCTGCTGTTACAGAGGTGCTATGTTGGAAACAGGCTGGGCGATGGGATAGGGTGGGGAGGAAGAGCTGGGAAGATCAGTGAAGACTGTCCCCCGTGGAGGGAGGGCTGGTGTGAGGCGGTGAAGTGGGAGATGGGCATGAGCTTGGTGGGCGGCGAAGGGGCCAGAGAGAGGAGGGGCAGGAGACCACTGGGTGGAGAGGGGCAGGGAAGGACCCTGTGGGGCCTCCGGGCCAGGGTTACTGATGGAGTCTTGGGAGGATTTACACAGGAGCTTGGGAGTGATGTGCTGTGACAATGTTTATAAAGCCCGTCCTCTTGCTGAACTAATTGCAAAGGCCTCGAGGAAGCTGCCAGACTGGTGGGAAGGCTGGTGCGGTGTCCAGGGCAATTGCTGCTGGCTAGCCTGAACTGGGGTGGATGTGGTAGCAGAGGGAAGAACTGGTGATTCCAGGTACGCTTTGGAGAGAGTTTCCAGCTGACTTATGAAGACTGGGTGAGGGAAATGGAAGCATTGCACATGATTTGAGAGGGTTTGGACAAGTGTAGAAGTCACTAGGGTGGGGGTTCCCCCCATTGCACACCTGCTGCCAGACCAGTCATAGGAGAGCTCAATGGAATCAGGGCTCTCATTCAAGAATTGTCAATGGCTCCAGCCCCGCTGCCTTCAGGACTCAATGCACTACCTTAAGGAAGCTTGCAGGACCTCCCCCTCAGAACCTTACCTGCCTCCCCTCACCTCAACCTGTCCAGGAGCAGGAGCAAATAGAATAAGTGACCCTGTTTTTTCATCTTCTGTGTCTTTAAAAAACCTATTTCCTATCTCCAGCACTGGATGTTAGAGCCATCCTGCCCCAAGACCCCATTCTCTCAGAAATAGCCTTTCTCTTGTGGTTTGAGAGTGTTCAGATACAGTTATTTCAGTCAGCCTTATCTCTGTTGCCAGCTAGCTTATCGTGCATGCATCGTTCTACATTTAATGAGTGCCTGCTGTTTACTCAGCACTGAGCCTGAACCTGGGGTGACTACTGGGATAAGAAGTGGTTCCAGCCTTGGAGGACCTGAAAGTCAGGCCCAGGTCCAGCCTTGCCCTTGCTCTGTCTGGGATGCCTCTCTCACACAGGTCAGTATGTCATAGGCAAATGTGGAAGGAATTGATCAGGGAGCGCTGGGGTATGCCACCATGTTCCCCAACATGACTTTTGTGAAGGATCTGTGCCTCCATACCTAGGAGCCCTGAAGTCCTGGTATTGCAGAGCCAGCAGGTCAGGGCCTCAGAGGTGAGGGCTGCACCTTTGGTACAGGTGGTGGCTGAACACTTGTGCGGCTCCTGGAGGCCCTGACCTCCCGCTTGAGAAGGTCGCTCCATTCCAGCTTTTTCCAGCTCTTCTGGTTCCATGAAGGAGAACAGCTTGGAGCCAGATTATTTTGCTTTCATGGTATTTATTCTGGGGGTGCATTTCTTTTTTAGGCAAGTGATAGTATTTTAACATTTAAAGTGCAAATATAAATAAATATGAATTTTCTTTTCAAAATACATGTATTTAAGTTAGAAAGTGAGGCAATTTAAAAGAAAGTACTGAGTAAACAATAGTGATACAGCACAATATTGGGGAAAGAGGTTGGAATAAGTCAGGCTGGGAAGTTTTGCACTGTTATGTGCAAGGCAAGGCTGCCTGCACAGGTTTGGGGACCCACTCTGCCCTCTTCCTGGAGATCGGGATTCCTCTTTGGGACTTCTAGGTGGAAATACGCTGGAAAGCAGTGTGAATGCATAGATGAAATGGGTTTCATCTACGCAATGGAATACTACTCAGCCCTATAAAAGGAATGGGCTACTGTGTCATGCATGAATCTTGGAAACATGATGCTTAATGAAAGAAATTAGTCACAAAAGATCATATACTGTAGCATTTCATCATATGAAAGTCCAGAATAGTCAGATCCATGGAACAGAAGTAGGTTGGTGGTTGCTAGGGACTGGTGATGAGAAAGGGGTAAATTGCATGTAACAGGCATGAGGGGTCTTACTGGGGAAGAAAACGTTTCGAAACTGATTTGTAGGGGTAGTTGCATCACTCGATAAACTAAAAAGCATCGGATTATAAGGCAAAAGAAACCAACAAACTAAAAAACCCAAGACCCATTTATTGTCCTGTTCAGTTAGAAAAAATGAAGAAAAGCACGAGGAGTGAAATGAAAACCATCTGTGGTTGCCCATAACTTGTGGAAGAGCTTCCTTTGGGGCTTTTCTCCACATGTAAGTACTTTTTCACCAACTTGAGCTTGTCGGTGAAGTTTTGTAGTTTGTTCATTTCACCTACTTCATGATATCCTGTGTCATTACCTATTCTAGGCCATTGTGACCCAAAGTCAGAAAAGGTCAATAACTTTGAGAAGGGGTGGGAATAAATGAAGTTAGACATGTATGTGGAATGTGCTAGGAGCATGCATTTTAATTCTCCAAGGAAGAGAATGTATCTCGGGTACATCTCTGCAGGTTCCTCCACTGTGCTTTGCCCTCTATCACCAGCTCCTGTGCCCCCCAGGTTCCTGATGGGCTCACTCACAGATCAGTAGGCAGAATGGAGAAAGGCTGAGTGTTCATTCCTGCCCAGCTATGCCAGAGGTGGGCGGTGGCTGTGTCCCTCTGTTTTCAGCCACAGTTCCTATTGAGTGACTCTCCCCCTGAAAACCTTCCAGGTTCCGTAAACATTTTGTTCCCTTCCCCTGTCCCTTAGAACTAGGGGGTTAGCAGCTCCCCACTTTTTCCAGCCCTGGGAGCTTCAGCATCTTTGTTGGTTCCCCCAACCCTACCCACACCTCTGTAGTAGCCCCTTTCATGCAGGTCACTCCAATGATCCCTTCTGAGGGCCTTCTGTTCCCTGCCGGGTAGGGAGCCCTAAATGTATTCGACCTCATGTTTCTCGCGGAGGTCGCATGGGCCAAGTGGGATGAGGGACTCCTGTTTAGGAAAGGTTGATCCACAGCAGCATTTCCTATGGCTGCATGATTTTCTAATTACATGTGTGATATCATCACAAATTAGTCTTTTGCTATTGAGAATGGGTCACTGCCAGTATTCTCTGCACCTTTGTGCAATGATTATTGGATAGAGTCTTAAAATGTCCAAAGACATGCCAGTCTCAATGTACTTCCAATAGAGCTCTTGAAGGTCGCCCAGATCCGGGGGTGTGGCTCCATCAGTTCAAGGCATAGTTCTCTGGACCCAGTGTTAAGAAAGCAGGCGCTGGCTGTGAGAACTGGAAACAGCCATTTGGTTTGGGGACAATTTATTTGGAGCCCAGTTGATGACACTTGTCCTGTGAGATTCCCAAGCAGGCCCTACCACCAGTGCCCCAGGCCAGAAATCATGAGTTGTTTTTGAGAAACCTGATGAAGCCTTGGTAGAAATGGCTTTGCATCCCAGTTCTGGCACTCTCCAGCTGTGTGACATCAGCCGTCAAGGGGCCTCTTTGAGCTCCAAGCCTCATGGACTTGTAGAATCAATTTTTAAAATCTGGTGGTGCTGAGCACTGTGCCCAGTCGCACCCGGGCAAACAGTGGCCACATGGCCATCTTCCCTGAACTCAATGAACCCATCCACATATCTGTGCTGAGAATGGTGTGATAGCTTGGCTTTTTATTACCTGGATAGCTTCACCTGCCCCTCCTCCAGCCCCAAAGGAACTTTTTTTTAAAAATATATTTTATTGATTTTTTAAAGAGAGGAAGGGAGAGGGATAGAGAGTTAGAAACACTGATGAGGGGAGAACCAAGATGGCGGCATAGGATAACGCCGGAGTTTGCTGCTTTGAACAACTACTTCAAAAGTGAAACCAAAAAACGGAGGGGACATCACCCAGAACCACAGGAACGCTGGCTGAGTGGAAGTCCTACAACTAGGAGGAAAGAGAAACGCATACGGACACTCAGAGGAGGCGCAGTGCTGAGGTCAAATTCTGAGGTGCGGAGTGCGCGGAGCGGGCTGGCGGCGGAGGGCGCGGTTGGCGTTTTCAATCGGGAGGGAGTCGCAGACTCTGAGCTCCAGATCCGGGCGAGTCTTTGGGGACCCAGACTCAAACGGGAGAAGCGGGACTGTCTGGCTTCGGTCAGAGCGAGTGCAGCTTTCTCTCTGAGCTTTGCAGTGGGTGCTGGGACTCAGAGAGGCAGAGCCCCTGGGGACAGGACTGAGAGCCGCCATAACTGCTCTCTCCGGCCCACCCTGTTGATCCTGTGCGACCCGCCCTGCCCAAACCCTGCACGGAGGCATTTGCCGGATAGCCTCAGGCAAAGGCTAGATTAGCACCTCCCTAGAGGACAGAAGTTCTCTCACTGCTGACACAGCTGATTCTCATAGCCACTTGGCCTGGAGGTCAAACCCTCCCTGGAATTAGCTACAACAATCAAGATTTAACTATAAGACTGCGAACAAAGACCACTAGGGGGTGCACCAAGGAAGCATAACAAAATGCGGAGACAAAAAAACAGGACAAAATTGTCAATGGAAGATATAGAGTTCAGAACCAAACTTTTAAGGTCTCTCAAGAACTGTTTAGAAGCCGCCGATAAATGTAGTGAGATCCTCAAGAAATCTAATGAGACCCTCGATGTTATGATAAAGAACCAACTAGAAATTAAGCATACACGGACTGAAATAACGAATATTATACAGACTCCCAACAGCAGACCAGAGGAGCGCAAGGATCAAGTCAATGATTTGAAATGCGAGGAAGCAAAAAACACCCAACTGGAAAAGCAAAATGAAAAAAGAATCCAAAAATGTGAGGATAGTGTAAGGAGCCTCTGGGACAGCTTCAAGCGTACCAACATCAGAATTATAGGGGTGCCAGAAGATGAGAGAGAGCAAGATATTGAAAACCTATTTGAAGAAATAATGACAGAAAACTTCCCCCACCTGGTGAAAGAAATGGACTTACAGGTCCAAGAAGCGCGGAGAACCCCAAACAAAAGGAATCCAAAGAGGACCACACCAAGACACATCATAATTAAAATGCCAAGAGCAAAAGATAAAGAGAGAATCTTAAAAACAGCAAGAGAAAGAAACTCAGTTACCTACAAGGGAATACCCATACGACTGTCAGCTGATTTCTCAACAGAAACTTTGCAGGCCAGAAGGGAGTGGCAAGAAATATTCAAAGTGATGAATACCAAGAACCTACAACCCAGATTACTTTATCCAGCAAAGCTATCATTCAGAATTGAAGGTCAGATAAAGAGCTTCACAGATAAGGAAAAGCTAAAGGAGTTCATCACCACCAAACCAGGATTATATGAAATGCTGAAAGGTATCCTTTAAGAAGAGGAAGAGGAAGAAAAAGGTAAAGATACAAATTATGAACAACAAATATGCATCTATCAACAAGTGAATCTAAGAATCAAGTGAATAAATAATCTGATGAACAGAATGAACTGGTGATTATAATAGAATCAGGGATATAGAAAGGGAATGGACTGACTATTCCTGGGGGGGAAAGGGGTGTGGGAGATGCGGGAAGAGACTGGACAAAAATCGTGCACCTATGGATGAGGACAGTGGGTGGGGAGTGAGGGCGGAGGGTGGGGCAGGAACTGGGAGGAGGGGAGTTATGGGGGAAAAAAAAAGAGGAACAAATGTAATAATCTGAACAATAAAGATTTAATTAAAAAAAAAAAAAAAGAAACACTGATGAGAGAGGAACATCAATCAGCTGCCTCCTGCACACCCCCCACTGGGGATGTGCCCACAACCAAGGTACATGCCCTTGACCGGAATCGAACCCGGGACCCCTCAGTCCGCAGGCTGACGCTTTATCCATTGAGCCAAACAGGTCAGGGCCCAAAGGAACTTTTATAAGTGCCTTGCAGGTACAGAGTGCTCAGGACCCATATATATATATATAATTTAGTGAGATGCAGTGACAAGAAAGGGGGAAAAAGAGTGAGAAGAGAAGAGAGAGACGAAGGGACAAGAGAGAGAAGAGGGGGAGAAAGTGCTTCAGAGTTGATTCTTAAAATATTTTTTAAAATACAAATATTGGCATCATCGTTCTCTGCTTTCCCAGGGAGCCTGAGGGTGAGCTTCGCAATGATCGTGAGGCTGCCTGGCGGGGTCAGTGTTGCTGCAGACCCTGGGTGGCTGTTTTGGTTGTGAGCAGATTATTCTTGCTAATTTCATTGCTGTGTCCTTCTTGAGTTTGCCAGGCAGCCCACGTGTGGCATGCTGTGTCCTCTGGGCAGCCTGAGTCACTTTTCTGCACCGTGGCTGATTGTTGACTTTGGAGTCTCCTTCACTCCCGGGCTGAGGGCTTGTTTCCTCTGTCTCGTGTTCATATCTTGTGTGCTGTGGGAGCCTTTCTTTAGGACTGTCTCTGGGTAATGAAGGTCATGGTACCCGCCCTGTTAGCATGAGGGGAGGTGATGAGTGAGTCAGGAGTCACCTTCTCTTCCACTGCCAGATGGTGAATGAGGAGCTGCATCCCTGCCATCTGCATTGTACCTCCCCCAAGGCTTCCAAAGCATACCCAGCACCAGCAGCTAGGAACACTCAGTAGGTGCTCACTTATTCATGCTGCCATCCTCAGGCACCTCCTAAGATACTCACTCACTCACTCCCTTTAACCAGTGTTTGTTCGAACCCTGGGTCAGTCTTAGAGCTCAACTGTGAATGACAAAATCTGCTCCTGTGAGTTTAAGCAGAGAAATAATTTGTTAAAGGATGTCAGGTACGTTGCACCAGGTGGGAGGTCCAGAGAGATTGAGCCGCATGGCCAGAAGCAGCACCCAAATGAGATCTCAGGTCTGCTCCCCAGCAACCCTGCTCCTCTGGATCCAAGGTGTGCTTCGTGCTCTGTGCGCTGGCTGTCTCCCTACCACAGCCTGCCCTCTTGCTGGATGGATCCCCCAGGTGCCACCTCCTCACCTTGCAGGCTTCTGGCAGAATTCAGCCCTGGGGCACCTGAGTGGTAGAATGAGGCCCCACGCTGCCCCTGAGCTGCAGCCTGGAGCTGTGAGAGTGAGTTTCTCCCTTGTTCGTTCAGGGAAGCTGATGAGGGCAGAAGTTCCCCAAACTTGGCAAGGGTGCCATGGCTGAAAGTCACAACTGAAGTCTGCTACAATCTTCCTGAGTGCCTCCCTGCACTGACCTGCGGGGCACAGAGATAAGGAATAGCCCATGAATGGCTCCTGGACAAATGTGCCATGGGCAGCAGAGAGCCAAGTGGATACCCTGAGAACTCTGAGGAATGCTCAGGGGCACGGAGCAGGACATGCTCGTCTTACCTGGGCCAGGGAGGGTGGTGCTTTACAGAGTGATATCTGCAAATGGTTAATAAACAAACAAAAAGGTACTTGAACTCATTTGTAATCAAGAAAATAAAAAATGAAAGCTATTGATTGACAGCATCAACTACAGATGAGGATGTGGAGCAATGAGAACTCTTGTCCTGCAAGGATGACATAAATGATGTAGCCACTGGGAAATTGTTTGGCATTACATACTCAAGTTAATTTTTGGCTGGTCTGTGTCCCAGCAATTCCACTCCTTGGGTGCCTGTGCTTACTTGTTAGCTGTCTTTCCTACCAAAATGTAACCATGAAGGTTGGAGCACTTTATCCCTACTCTGCCCCCAGTATGTACTGTACCTGACTCTGGCACTCCATAACTACTTGTTCAATGAAGTGTGTGCAAAGACTTTCAAGATATGCACAGGCACACTTCACTTCCTTGTGCTTCAGAGATGTGGCATTTTTTTACAAATTGAGGGCAAGACCCTTCATCAGCAAAAAGATTACTACTTGCTTTACTGTGATGGTTGCTCTACTATGGAGGTCTGGGCCTGAACCCACAATTTCTCCAAGGTCTGCCTGCAATAAAGTGAGGAAGAAAAGACAGAATGAAGGAGAAAAAGATCTCTGAGAAAGGGGTTTTGTCAGATCAGGGATTTTGGACTATTTGGGGTAGGGAGAAGGACATTGGAGCAGGGAGACCAGCATAGCAAAAGGGGGTGTGTGACACTGCTTGGGAGGGGCTGGATCTTCCCCATAGACCAGTGGTCGGCAAACTCATTAGTCAACAGAGCCAAATATCAATAGTACAATGATTGAAATTTCTTTTGAGAGCCAAATTTTTTAAACTTAAACCATATAGGTTCGTACATTGTTATTAACTTAATTAAGGTACTCCTAAGCTGGCCTTTGCTAAAAACGTCCTCAATCTGATTGAGGTACGTTCGCTGAGGTCGACCCCTTCCAACTCTCCCATCCACACTCGTCTTGTATACTTGTTTCTTCTATCTTATCCTTTGTCCCCCGTGCGCGATTTGTGGATGCGACTAGCACTAACCACTGCACAATGAGACTGCTGACTGACTGGCTCACTCAACTCGTGCATGAATTGCGCGCCTCCCCTGTGCTGCATATCCCGAGGCCCGCCTGTGCCACGTGACCAACAACCCCACTTCTTCTAACGCCACTTCTTCAAAATAGACTCACCCAGGCCAAAAACCGACTTCTGCGCATGGGCCATGAAGGTTCAATCGCACTGTACGTGCGCACCCACACATGGTATTTTGTGGAAGAGCCACACTCAAGGAGCCAAAGAGCCCCATGTGGCTCACGAGCCGCGGTTTGCCGACCACTGCCATAGACCATGGGGAGTTGCCGGGGTCCAGCCCCGGGGGTTCAGGGGTTCCCAAAGGTGTGGACGGAGTCGGAGAAGAATGTTTTACACGGAGACAGCGTTCAGAACTCTCTAGCTCTCTTTAGCCTCTGTGGATCTTCCTGTGCCTGGCTGAGGCCACAGAGAGAGATCCCGAGGCAAACTGAGCCTTTATTTTATAGTCAGAGGTAAACAAGGTAGTGGTTACCAAAGTTACACTGTTCTTGTGAGTTTCACTTGTTTACACTGTTCTTGTGAGTTTCACTTGTTTTTGTTCTTGTTCTTGCTGCACTTCCCTCAGCCCATTAGCTTCCCAGATAAGATCTAGGGAGCTTGGGTAAGAGATCAACCGAAGGACTTGTATGTATGCATATAAGTATAACCAATGGACATAAGACACTGGGGGGTAGGGGAGGCCAGGGGATTGTCAAGGGCGGGGGGGAAAAAAGGACACATATGTAATACCCTTTGTAATACTTTAAGCAATAAAAAAATAAAATAAAATAAAAAATAAAAAATAAATAAGTAAAAAGCATAGAAATGAAAAAAAAAAAAAAGATCTAGGGAGCTCATAAGGTCCAGCCTAATTATGCTACGAGGACTGTGCCCTCTAAGCTGGGACTTGTTTGTGACTTTGCCAGCAGGTCAGTCTGAGGCTTATCCCTATATCCACTCCCCACATGTCACCCTTCTTTTACTTTTATGCTACTATAATGAAAGTTTAACTTAAGCATCAAGAACAAAACTCTGGCTATTAAAACAATAACAAAACAATCCCAATGCAAAACCCAATCTACAGACCAAAATGAAAGTAAAACTTAAACATCAAGCTCTGGCTATTAACAAAACAATGCTAATGTGTTAACATTTTTAAAACTAGTAAGAATAACCAAAAATGCCAATGCAAAACCCAAAACATTTTAAAACTTAAACATAACATTTTTAAAACTAGTAAGAATAATAAAACAATGGCAATGCAAAACAGCAATAAGTGAGTTTCTGCTAAATGAAAGTTTCTTTTGCTGATTTACTCAGAGTCCTTGGACTTGGCTGCGTAAGACTTTGCAGAAGACTAGCAGCTAACCAATGCTAACATAGCCAAAAACATGGTTGAGGGAGTAGCTTCCATTTCTTGCTTTTCTACCATCTGTTGGGCCTCAGTTGTTAACTTCTTCAGCTGACCCCATGTTGGCACCTCCGCCCCTAGCATAGCCTTCCTTTTCTTCTTTTTTTCCACTTTTCTGTCATCGGGGCAACTCTAAGTCTTTGGAACGATGGGAAAAGGAGCTTCTCTGGGTGCATTGTGGTGACACATGTAATGCTCTGGTACCCAAATTGGCTGCACTGCTCCTTCTGGAAAGATACAAAACACAAACTCTTCCCCACATCATTACTAGATCTGGTAAAACTCTTGTCTGGTTTGTGTATCCTTCTACCAGGCTGAGTAGGCAGAGGCTATTGTACTGTACGCCGATGCCTTTTGGCTGCTGTACAGACCTCTGCAATGTATTTTTTAAAAAATTTAACATATAACATTCTTCTCCCCCTTTTTTGTTTTTATAGCAAAGGTTTATATTGATGGAATTCTGACCATATATAAACATACATACTCCTCTGTATTCACAACTTCCCACTTCAACCCAAAAAGCCGCAGCTTCACATTTCTACGCGTGAATTGGCTCCACCCCCGAGCCTCAGCACCTCAAAACAAAACCCCAACTTCGAGCCAAACTCTTAGTTTTTCCTTTTGTGTCAAGAGCTAAGTAAAATGCATTTACTCAATCCAAAACAGGCATTAAAAAGAAAAAACCCAAATGCTCTCTCTTGCATCCATTTTAAGAGTAGGATTGGAGCTTTCCACTATTGCCTGAGTCCTGATCTATCACCCCAGGGAGAGCTTGCTAGTCCTGCACTTTCCCGGGGTGGAAAGGCTGCAGTGGGGTTAAGGATAAGGCTCCTTGGGCCTGCCTTCTCCCATGCCTTTACATTTACCTTTCCAGCACCTTTCCTTCCTCAGAAAAGCATGGACATACTTCTTGTATAAAACATTCCATCTGACTGGGAGTAACCTTAACTCCTCTGCTAGCAAGCATGTGTTAAAAGATCAATACGGAGTCTTTTTCCTTTAGACTCAGTATGGCACATCTTCTCAATCTAAAGATCAAACAGGGTCTTCTTTCTTTGGACTCAGTATGGCACATCTTCTCAATCTAAGTTCTGTACTATACACCTTCTTACCCTACTTATCCTCTGTAGGGGGGTCTGCAGCACCCTGGTGGAGTCCTATCCGTCCCGAGTGTGGGGGTTCTCAATGGGGGGGGGGGGCTTACCTAGGGGAATCCTGTTTGGCCTGTCCAGGAGCCATATGCCGGGGTCCAGGCCCAGCAGTCCAGGGGTTCCCAAAGGTGTGGATGGAGTCGGCAAAGAATGATTTACACGGAGACAGTGTTCATAGCTCTCTAGCTCTCTTTAGTCTCCGTGGATCTTCCTGTGCCTGGCTGAGGCCACAGAGAGAGATCCCGAGGCAAGCTGAGCCTTTATTTTATAGTCAGAGGTAAACAAGGTAGTGTTTACCAAAGTTACACTGTTCTTGTGAGTTTCACTTGTTTTTGTTCTTGTTCTTGCTGCACTTCCCTCAGCCCATTAGCTTCCCAGATAAGATCTAGGGAGTGTCATAAGGTCTAGCCTAATTATGCTAAGAGGACTGTGCCCTCTAAGCTGGGACTTGTTTGTGACTTTGCCAACAGGCCAGTCCGAGGCTTAACCCGATATCGGCTCCCCACAGGGAGTGACAATGTAGACAGAGCATGGTGGACATGGTGGCAGGATGGACACTCAGGGGAGAGATGATGGTCCAGGCTGTGAATGGAGGGAGGGCCCTGTATGAGATTTTGGGGAGGTAAAGTTGACAAGGTTTGTGACCGATTGGGAGTACAGGAGTGCATGATCGTGCTGGTCCCTGGTTTGGGTGACTGGTTAGGTGACGGCCATTCCTGAAAGGCCTCAGCATCCGTGTTTTTGTTTTTCCATCCAGCCACTTGTAGCATCTTTTTCATCTTTATGTCCCCAGTCTCATGCCTGGGGACTTGGTTACAACAGGGTAGCAGTCACTTTGTTTTACAGCAGTGTTTCCCAACGTGAGCACAGGCCCCAAGAGGGGACAATTTGATTTTTAAGGGGGGCAATTCAAGAATGAGTTATTAACAGTGAATTTTTTGCATTTCTTATGGTTCTAGGGGCCTTATATACAGTATATAAATATATATTGTGATATATTTATGCATTTCAGTTCTCTATTATATGTTTTGAAACTTTTTTTTTACTATTTTTTCATATCACTTCATATTATTACTATTTTTTTTAAACAATTCCTTAGTGATTTCTTCCTCAGTACTTCAGCTGTCTTTTTGTTCTTTTATTTTTCTTTTTCATGGATGCCATGTTTTTTGGAAGCTTGTTTAGACCAAGTTAATGGCCTTTTAGGCTCCCTTCACGTGAATACGAGTTCACTTTTTGAATAATAAGAATTATATGTCACGGGGGGGGGGGGGGCGGCGGGCGGGGAACATCAGGATTTTAGAGCTGCTTAGGTGGGGCATGGCCAAAAAAAGGTTGGGAACCATTGGTCTACAGTCTGTGCTGATTGATTGGATTTAATCCGGTTTAATATGATCCTTCATGGCTGAAAACTTGTCCAAGTGAAGGACATGAAGTTTAAAGGAGCCCTGGATAAAATCCTTCCTGCAGGTTCAAAGTCAAGAACCATTATGATCTCACTCATATGTGGGATATAAAACTGAAAGCAACAAATGAACACACAAGAGAAACAAGCCAACAAAACCTCATAGACACAGACAACAGTAGGGTGGTTACCAGAGGGAAGGGGGTTCAGGGCTAGTAAAGGTTAAAGGGGGTCAAATATATGGTGACTGAAGATTTGACTTTGGATGGTAAACACACAATGCAATATACAGATGATGTCTCATAGAATTGTATACTTGAAACCTATATAATTTTATTAACCAATGTTATCCTAATAAATTTAATTTTTAAAAAAGAATGAGGTTAACAAGCAGACTCTGCAATTCCCATGGAAATGCAAGGGACCCAGGATAGCCAAAACAATCCTAAAAAAAGATCAAAGTAGGAGGACTCATTCTTTCTGATTTTCAAACTCACTGCAAAGCAACAATAATCTAAACTATATGGTACTGGCACAAGAATAGACATATAAATCAATGAATAAAATTGAGAGCCCCAAAATAAACTCATACATTTGTGGTCAACTATTTTCTATAGGTTGTCAGGACCATTCAATGGAGAAAGAACAGTCTTTCAACAAACGATTTTGGGACGACTAGATATCTACATGCAAAAGAATGAAGTTGAACTCTTCATACCATAAAAATAATTCAAAATAGATCAGAGATCTACATGTAAGAGCAAAAAACGATAACCTCTTACAAGAAAATGTAGGGTAAATCTTTGTGACCTTAGATTCCGTAAAGGGTTCTTAGATATGACACCAAAGCCATTAAATAAAAAACAGATAAATTAAACTTCAGTAAAATAAAATAAAAAGTTTTGTGCTTCAAAGGACACACAGAATGGAAGAAAATATTTACAAACCATATATCTTATGTTGAACTTGTATGTAGAATATATAAAGAATTCTTACAACTCAATAATAAAAAGACAAATACCCAACTAAAATGTGAGCAAAGCAACAGCTAAAAAACAACCTGTTTTTAAAATGGGCAATGGACTTGAAAAGACATTTCTCCAAACAGGACCAATATAAATGGCCAATAAGCACATGAGAAGATGTTTGATTAAACATCAAGGAAATGCAAATCAAAACCACAGTGAGCTGTCACCACACCCATTAGGATGGCTAGAATCTAAAACACAGACAATAGCAAGTGCTGTCTGGGCCTTGCGGAAATTGAACCCTCACACATTGCTGGTGAGAATGGAAAGTGGTGCAGCTGCTGTGGGAACAGCCTGGCAGTTCCTTAAACAGTTAAACAGGGATTTTGTATGACCCCGTAGTTACACTCCTAAGTCTATACCCAAGAGAAATGAAAATATATGGCCACATGAAAACTTGTTCACAACAATATTATTCATAACTAGAGGCCTGGTGCACGAAATTTGTGCACTGGGGGGTTGTCCTTCAGCCCAGCCTGCACCCTCTCCAATCTGGGACCCCTGATTGTCCCTAACTGCTTCTGCCTGCCAGCCTGATCACCCCCTAACCACTCCCCTGCCAGTCTGATCGCCCCCTAACCGCTTCCCTGCTGGCCCAATCGCCCCCAACTGCCCTCCCCTGTCAGCCTGATCGCCCGCAACTGCCCTCCCCTGCTGGCCCGGTTGCCCCTAACTGCCCTCCCCTGCCGGTCCGATTGCCCCCAACTGCCCTCCCCTGCTGGCCTGTTTGCTCCCAACTGCCCTTCCCTGCTGGCCTGATTGCCCACAACTGCCCTCCCCTGCTCGCCATCTTGTGGTGGCCATCTTGTGATGATGTGGGGGTGGCCATCTTGTGACGACATGGGGGCAGCCATCTTGTGATGTCGCGAGGGTGAGATGCCTCCTAGGCTTTTATTAGTATAGGTAGTCAAAACTGAAAACAACTTGAATGTCCTTGATGAGTGACAGATGTCTGAATAGACAAAACATGGTCTATTCACACAATGGAACTTTTTTCAGCCATAAAAAGCAATGACGTACTGAAACCTGCTATCAATGGATGAAATTGAAAACATAATGCTCAGTGAAAGTAGCCACACAAAAGTACACTTATGATTCCATATATGTTCACAAAAGGCAGATCTATGGAGACAAAGTAGATTGGTGTTTACCAGGGGCTAGGATAGGGGAGTTTTGGAGAATAGAGGGATTCTTTTTGAGGTGATGAAAATGTTCTTAAATTGTGGTGATGGTTGCACAACTGTGTGAACAGACTACCATTGGTCTGTATACTTAAATGGGTGAATGGTATGTGAATTATCTATCTATATAAAAGGCTAATATGCTAAGTGTCCTTCCCACTTCTGACTGGTTGCTATGACATGCACTGACCACCAGGGGACAGATGCTCAACACAGGAGCTGCCATGATGCACACTTGCTATTTACAGAGAAATGGCAGTGCAGGCCTGGCCAATAAAGCAACACTTGGCTCCCCCCAAGTGGGACACAGGCCCTGCCACCACCCCAGAGCGATACCCCACCAAATCACTGCCAAGACCCCATGGCCAGCCCAGAAACAGTCACTGTAGGTGCCAGGTAATGACGTCACATAGCAACACCCGGCTTCCTCTCCCTAGCGACTAACCTCCTTGCAGTTTCTTTAGCCCAGGAACACAGGTGGAAATATTTTACACTTTAACCAAATGTCTATGAAGCATTTTCCCATGCCTCATCTCATTTGATCCTCACAGAAGTCCTGGAGTAGGTAGATAGGGGACTCGGTGGAATCCTATTTTCTTTTCATTAGCCGGAAAATGGAGATTTGGAAAGTTTAGAAACTTGATCTGACTGAAAAGAAGTAAGAAATGGTGGACCTTGAAAATGACTTCAAGTTTTCTCACTGCGCAGAATATAGTCAAACACTGCTGCAGTTAAATATTTTACCCTTTGTTCTCCCTGCATGATCTACAATAATAATCTGCCTCATGTTGATATTAACTGCTGTGTTGCTGACAATGACCTGAAAGAGAATTTGGGGTGCTTCACTGGGCTGGAAAAAGTTTAGCTAAATCAGAAAGCAGGTCTAATTAAGCAAGTTTATTCTATATTTATAAAAGGCTAAGTTGATTCACTCATGCACAATACATATAAGCTCTCGCTGGCGCCAATCCCATGTGTGTGTTTCCATCTGTCATTGTTGATCGTGAATTTGGTTGACACTTCTATTATAGAGAAAGGGCGAATAGCGATATTAAAATATTTCTTCTAATTAATTTCCTTTCAATGTGCACAAATTCATGCACTGGACCATTAGTGCTTTAATAAATCTTTTAAAAAAGAGAGTGCACTGCTTACTCCTGGAGGCATTTGAGAAGCAACTCACCCTGTCTCCAGAATGCTGTAGGGGAGGCTTGGCTGTGGGGGTTGGATGGACACCTTTTTAAAACACCTTTATTGAGGTATAACTTTTCCATCCTTTCTAGCTCCAGGGAACTTGACATTCTGTGGTTTTCTTGAAATGCCTTCTATGTCGTGGGTTGGTGGAGGCAGCTGTGGTATAGGGTAAATAAAATAGGGGGGTCACTGTGATCTTGACCTCATTGTTGATTTGGGGACATATTAATCAATGATCAGTGGGATCAATGATGTACTGGGGACAGTATGCACTGGCTACGTTTTGCTGAGCTGACTGTGGACCTGGGGTCACTGATGTGGATGGATGGGCCTCTGACCTCATGTGCCTTGCAGCCCACACTCTGGTTCTCCTGCATGTCAGGTGAGATTGCTGAGAGCTCAGTGAAGGGAGCTGTGCAGTGCGCCACCTCTCAGGTGCCCAGGCCCTGGCTTTCTTTCACCTGGTGCCTGTATAGGGACCCTACTATGCAGTGTGCCACGTCTGAACATGAGCACACATGGAGATGCCCCAAGCCTGGGTCACTGGGCCAGGAGTGCCGCCATGGAGACAGCTGTGCTTTTCCTGGCACCTCAGGTAGGCCAGATGAGGCACCGTGCCTGCTCCAGCCTGTTGAGGTGGAGGCTGGAGGAGAGGCCACCCTGGGACAGACCCAGAGACTGAGTCCCGGACAGCACTACTGATGTGCAGGGAGGGCGCTGCAGGTGCTTGGCCCAGCCAGGGCTGTGTCTCAGATGAGCATACATACACCTCATCTGTGTGTGTGTGTGTGTGTGTGTGTGTGTGTGTGTGTGTGTGAGAGAGAGAGAGAGAGAGAGAGAGAGAGAGGTCACCTGGTGCTTGTGGGAGGAAGCCTGTCAGATGTCCCCTGTGAACCACACCCTGGCCTCGAAGTTGCATTTGGTGGTCATTAGGGAAGGATAGGAGCAGGGGTGTGGTCTGGCAAAGACCATCCTCATTTGATTTCCAGTTAGGACTAGGGGCCAGTTTATCAATTATGGGTGAGATTCCTTCTCTTTTCTTGTTTCCTGCCTGCCTACCATTTACAAACATTGACTGACCCTACTCCAAGCCAGGCCTGCCTGCAGAGGTGCAAGGGCAGTGGGAGGCAGGCTGTGGCACCACCCAGCCAAGGAGGTGTAGAAAAGAGAAGACTTCCTGAGCAGGGCTGCACAGCCAGCTGGTCCTTGAGTGTGAGCTCTGAAGCTGTCATGCGTCCCATCAGAGGGAGGGCAGGTACTGCAGGGAGGTAGAGGGAGCCTGCACAGGAGGGAGGGAATGGGAGCAGAGCTGCAGAAAGGACCTCAGGGCAGTAGCACCAGGGGGAGGTGCCCAGTTTTCTGCGCATTGCTGCTGTGCTAGTTCTCATATGTGTCCTTCACATCCGCTGCGCAGTGTGATGCGGCGCTTTATCAGAAACAAGCGTTACTGTGGAATCAGGGGCAGGGGTGGGCAAACTTTTTGACTCGAGGGCCACAATGGGTTCTTAAACTGGACCAGAGGGCTGGAACAAGAGCATGGATGGAGTGTTTGTGTGAACTAATATAAATTCAAAGTAAACATCATTACATAAAAGGGTACGGTCTTTTATTTTTTTAGTTTTATTCATTTCAAACGGGCCGGATCCGGCCCGTGGGCCGTAGTTTGCCCACGGCTGATCAGGGGTCTGACGCACCTGCTACATACTTTTCTAAAACATGAAAGTAAATGCTTAAATATAAAAAGTTCACCTGTGTGGGCACCATCTGAAGTCACCCAGCAGCCTAGGTGGTGTGTGGGTCACCTGGCTGTGACCTGTGCTCTGAGTCACTGGGGTAGGGTGGAGGGTGGGGATTCTGAAGGTTTTCTGTCACCCTAGAAGCTACATGGCTTGAGAATGCTTGGCAATTCTATGGTTTGGGAAGGAACCACATTGGAGGGTGGCTCAGTGTGTGAAAGCCTTTGGGCTTTGGCTGGACCATCTTCCCAGTGCTCTGTGATCTCTCACTAGCCCCCAAAGTCAGCAGCACTGCCTAGACCTCCCTATGGAGGAGTCATAGCCCCCAGGGGGCTGGGTTAGACCACGACTACGGGACGCACTCAGTTGCTGGGGCCTCTCAGAAGCAAAGGGCCTTGGGAACTGGGAGCCATCTGAGAACTACTGCCACCACCATCCTGGAAGCCCTGGCCCAGGAACCCAAACCAGGCTGACCTGTGCAGAGCCTGAGGCAGGGGACAGAGTTTGGGGGCAACTGCTAGGGCAGGGACTATTTGTGAAAATCCTGTGTCCCGACTCCAGTGTTCCTCTATCCTGCATGCTCTGGCCAGGACCCACCTAGCCTGGACCTGTCTGGAACATGCAGCACTAGCCTGGCTCCCCCAGCTGACTGGCCTTTCCACTCCAGAAACTGGTTTGGCTGGGCTGCTGCCTTGAGGTTCCTCCCAAGTTGCAAAATTCATGCGCAGTCATTAAAATTGACCAGATCCTCTCTGTGCTCTTCCATTGAGCTATATGCCTGTTCTTGTGTTGTTTTACTACTATGGCCTTGTAGCATAGTTTAATATCGGGTAGTGTGATCCCTCCAACTTTGTTCTTCTTTCTCAAGATTGCTGCTGCTATTTGGGGTCTTTTCTGTTTCCTTATAAATTTTTGGAATATTTGTTCTAGATCTGTGAAACATGCACTTGGAATTTTAATGTTTGACAAGAACATACAATGGGGTAAAGACAGTCTCTTCAATAAATGGTGCTGAGAAAATTGGACAGGCACATGCAAAAAGATAAGACTAGACCATCAACTTACACCATATACAAGAATAAATTCAAAATGGATAAAAGACTTAAATGTAAGTCATGAAGCCTTAAAAATCCTAGAAGAAAACATAGGCAGTAAAATCTCAGACATCGCTTATAATAGTATTTTTGCCGATATATCTCCATAGGCAAGGGAAACAAAGGAAAAAATAAACAAATGTGACTACATCAAACTAAAAAGCTACTGCAAAGCAAAAAAAATTATCAACAAAATAAAAAGACAACTCATTGTATGGGGGAACATATTTGCCAATGATACATGTGATATGGGTTAATTTCCAAACTATAAAAAGAACTTATACAAGTCAACAAAAGGAAAATAAACAATCCAATTAAAAAATGGGCAAAGGACCTGAATAGATATTTCTTCAAAGAGGACATACAGATAGCCAGTTTACATATGAAAAGAAAATGCTCATTGTCACTAATCATCAGAGAAATGCAAATTAAGACCACAATGAGGTACCACCTCACACCTGCTAGAATGACTATCATGAATATATATGTCATCTAATCTAATAAGAGAGAAACATGCAAATTGACCATACCTTTGCTACGCCCCAACCACGCCCACCAGCCAATCAGAGCGACTATATGCAAATTAAGCCAACCAAGATGGCGGCCGGCAGCCATGGAGCTGGAGCAAGCAGGTGGCTTGGTTGCCCCAGCGATGGAGGAAGCCAAGCTTCCCACCTGCCCTGGCTGGCTGTGGCCTCCACTAAAGGCAACAAAGTTTCAATTATAGAAGATAAATAAATCCCAGATACCTGCTTCCAGCCAGCCTCCACTGGGAGCTTGGGTGGCTGGGGGCCGTGGCCAGCCTGCAAACAGCCATCAGCCCCTCATCCAGGCTGGCCAGGCATCCCAGTGGGGACCCCCACCCTGAAGGGGCTGTGGCCAGCCTGCAAACAGCCATCAGCCCCTCACCCAGGCTGGCCACATTCTCAAAGGGTGAGGGTCCCTGCTGGGGGGCTTGACCAGCCTGCAAACAGCCATCAGCCACTCACCCAGGCTGGCCAGGCACCCCAGCAGGACCCCCACCCTGATCCAGGACACCCTTCGGGGCAAACCAGCCAGCCCCCACCCATGCACCAGGCATATAATAAAAGGGTAATATGCAAATTGACCCTAACAGCAGAAAGACTGGGAATGACTGGTCACTATGACACACACTGACCACCAGGAGGCAGACGCTCAATGCAGGAGCTGCCCCCTGGTGGTCAGTGTGCTCCCACAGAGGGAGCTCTGCTCAGCCACAAGCCAGGCTGATGGCTGCCAGCACAGCAGTGATGGTGGGAGCCTCTCCCACCTCCTCAGCAGCACTAAGGATGTCCGACTGCAGCTTAGGCCTAGTCCCTGCTGGCAAGTGGACATCCCCCGAGGGCTCCCAGGCTGCCAGAGGGATGTCTGACTGCCGGCTTAGGCCCGATCCCCTGGGGAGCAGGCCTAAGCCAGCAGGTAGAATCCTCTGAGGGGTCCCAGACTGCGAGAGGGCACAGGCCAGGCTGAGGGACCCCCGCTGAGTGCACAAATTTTTGTGCACCAGGCCTCTATATATATCAGACATGGACAATAGTTTGGAAATAGCCAGAGCGAAAGAAGGTGAGAGGAGGTGGAAGTGGATAAAGGGGGGATAAATAGGGATGGAAAAGGACTTTGGGCATGAGTGCATGATGCAATATGCAGATGATGTCTTATTGAGTTGTATACTTGAAACCTGTATGGTTTTATTAATCAATGTTACCCCAATAAATTCAATTAAAAATGTTACCAGATGCATTGCTATTATTGTATTGTTATTCTTATTAATAGCCACTATTAGCTGAACCTCCTGTTTGCAGGGCTCTGTCCAGGAGTTTGTCTTATATTATCTCATTTAATCTTTAGAACAATCTTGGCAAGAAGGTAAAGTTATTCCCATTTGACAGATGAAAAAAACTGAGGCTCAGAGAGGTTCAGGAATCTGCCCCTTAGGTTACACAGCACAATGTGGCAGAGGCAGCACTCAGGTTCTGGATTGCCTAATCCAAAGCCAGCGCTCTCAGCCACCCACGATGGCTTCTCAGAGAAGTTGCCCATAATGCCTTCAGAAGCTCACAGGCACTCAGATTAGCCCAGGGTCGTGTGGTGGGTGGTGGGTGCTCAGGCCAGTGAAGGCTTGTGAGAATATACAATTGAAGTAGAGAGATTGTGGCTTTGAGGATATGGCAGGAAGAGGGAAGTTCAAAGGGCAAGAAGGTAAAATTATCCCCATTTGACAGATGAGAACATTGAGCTGCTGGAGGCTGGGCAGCTCAATTTGAGCTGTGTGAGCCTACTGAGCAGGGCTTGAGTTGTGGCAGAGCACCGGGACTTGCCTTGGCTCTCAGGAATGTGCTAAAAAAGGGATAAGACCTTCTCTGGAGGCCCAAAGAGAGTGACTCGTCTACCAACCCTATGGGCTCCTGCCCCTGGAGAGGGACATGTCAGGGGAGATGACTGAAGACCCTCTTTCTGAAAGGGAATTGGAGGATGGACACCTGCTGGGCCCCAGACCCCAAGTTGGGGTCTTTGTAAGGTGACCTGGGTCAGGGAGCAGGTAGGGTCTGCGGAGGCCAGAGAGCGGAGTAGGGACCTCTGGCAGGGATATCTCCTCTCTCCCTTCCTTATTCAGTAATTTTTATAGAGCACATATTCTTGGAAATACTGGGTTCAGGAACAAACAAATGAAGAGCTCACTGCTAGGAAGGCTTTCCTTGGTCAGTGCTGTACAGAGGCAGCGAGACTTCATCACCACAGTCCTGGAAGCACGGCTGGCTCCCCATGGCTCCAGGCTGTGCTTTCCCAGCACATAGTAATCACATGGAGGTCCACTGATCTTCTGTCTTGTCCTGAGGGTAGGGGTCACTCAGTCATTCAACAAACCTGGACTGCATACCTACTATGTCAGGCACTATGCTAGACATTGAAGCTACAATAGAGAGCAGAGCACACAATGTCCCTACATTCTAGGAAACTCTTGTCTTTTTGTCCCCAGTGTTCAGCCTCAGGCCAACCTCATGGGCACTGGTGTCAGAATGGTAATTGTTGAGTGATCTGTGTGATTGAAATTCTCTCAAGTAGCTGCTGGGGCTCCTGGAGTTAATCTCCCCCCAGCACGAATTAGCCTCCTGCTCCCCAGAGCATAGTTATCCCAGGGAAGGAGCCAGGGGCCTGGCAGCTTGAAGCCCCTGCAGAGTTGGTGAGACAGCTTGGAGATTAGGGGTCCCCCTTTTTCCCAGAGAAGCACAGGGAGGTGCAAAGCCCACCAGCCTTGTGCATTAGAGCATATGGAGACTAGGCAGGTTGACCTGCAGTCCCTGCAGAGCATCTGGGATAAGGGCGTCATCCTTTCATGGAAGACCTACTGTGTGTCAGGCAGTGCTACTTCATTGGCTCCCCCAGTTGGAGCCAATGTTAAAACCCCATTTTACTCCTGGGGAAACTGAGGACTATGAAGGTAAAGCCATTTCACCCAAGTCGCCTCCCTGGCATTTGATAGAGCTGGGATCTGAAACCCAGCAAGGTCAATACTTGGTAAGACTTTGCTGCCCCCCACCTGGGCCAAGGACTGGGTATCTGAGGCTCAGAGGGGTAAAGTGACCTGCTCACGGTCATACTGTGAGGGATGACATTGCTCAGTGACCTTCCCCTGCATCATATTAAACGGAGCCTGGGTGGTGTCCCTGCTCCACTCCCAGGCCCTGAGATGGGAGAAGGATGGGATCTGTGGCTTTAATGTAAGAGGGAAGTGACGCCTGCAGGATATCAGGAACGTGGGAAAAAGAATTCCCAATGGAGCAAACACAGCTGCGTCCAGACAGGCTGCCAGGAGGGGGGTGCTGTGGACATGGAAAGGCCCTCACCACCAGGCTGCTGGAGACCACTCCGTGTGGTCCCCTGAGAGGACACAGACGGGAGTGAGCTGCGGGGACAGGGAAGGGAGGGCATCAGGTGGACCCAGACTGCCAGAGCTGAGGCCCAGCTGGAAACACCCCAACTGAACTGATCTAGAGTCCCTGCCTGGCCCTCACTCCCACTGCTGCTCACCAGGTATCCGCTGGCTGCTTAACTGGACTCAGGGAAAGGAATACATTTCAGAGAATTGCAGCACAGGCAGTCAGAATCTACGCTAATTTAACCAGATTGGAGGGAAGGAGAAGGGGAGGGGAGGGGAGGAAAGGGGAGGGGGGGAAGAGAGGGGAGGAGAGGGGAGGGGAGGGGAGGAGGCAGGAAGAGCAACAGAGAACCACTTCAATAGCGGATGCCATTTACCTTCCATTTCCTTAGCACATGCTTGCTTGCACAGAGTGTCCAGATACCTGTGCTGCCAACATCTCGCTTGCAGAGTGTGGGTCCACTCTGAGGGCACTTGCTCGGGGCCCTGAATGCAGCTGGTTGCTTCCTCTGGCCTCAGCTTCTGATGATGAGAGGCACTGAAGGTGTGTGGCAGTGGACACTCAAGATGCTGCTCCATCCTTGGGATCTGCTATTTGTTGTGATTCACACACTGTCTCCATAGGGTGTTGGTCTGGGTGAGATTTCTGCCCACCCACTGCCTTCTGGTCAGGTCTGACCCCACTGTGGGCCTGGTCCAGCTACCTGTGTGGTTTAAGATGTGGCCTTTGCCTCCTGCTGCAGCCCCCAGGCACTCCATGGGCAGCGGGGAGGGCTTGCAGGGGGGATCCTGCCCACTCCTCCTCTAGGAGGTAGACATGAAGCACATTGAAAATGGGATGAGGTTTGTGTGGGCAGCCCAGGCAGAGGGGCAGGTGAAAGAGAGAGGTCAGGGGTTTATCTTAAATCAGCACATGGGTTGACTGGAGAAAGTTTAACCACCACTTCATTCAAACTGTTCTTTTGTCCCCTCACTCAAAGTCATTTGGTCAACCCTGGCAGACAAGTAAATGAATCCACGCAAGAAAGCATGGGTGGAGGGGCTTAGGCAGAGTGTGTTCGAGAGGTTTGGGCTAAGAGAGATGAAAGGAGGCATCCCAGAGTGGGTTCCTGAGCCTGGGTTGTTAGGGGTGAATATGAGTTCACCCGGTGGATAAGGGATGAGTGGAGAGAACAGCATGGAAGGGTGACTAGGAGATTAGGATCTGAGAAAATTCGGGGGGGTGGGGTGGGGGATAGGGGGTCGTGAAGGTGCTGATGGCCAGATCCTGAAGGGCCCTGTCTGCCCTTGGAGTTGGTGCTTCTCCCTGCAGCAGTGTGAAGCCCTGAAAGGTGTGCTCCAGGGAAGTTATTTGAGACTCTAAAACTGGGGAGCATTTATACCCCAAGTTATTCTCCAGCTTGACCTGCTCAGTTAACTCTCAAGTGGTTGTTCCAGATTTAGTTACTATTCCATGTCAGTCACTTTTTATTTTGCTCATGTATCTGTCTGGCCACCCACCCACCCAGACTTCACTGGATTCTGAACTACATACTTTTAAAAACCTTAATTTTATTTATTTATTTATTTATTCATTCATTCATTCATTCATTCATTCATTCATTCATTCATTTATGTTTTCATCCTCACCCGAGGTTATATTTATTGATTTTAGCGAGAGGAAGGGGAGAGAGGGAAAAACATATGCAGCCCAACCCGGAACTGAACCCGAAACCTAGGCATGCACCCTCACCGGGATTGAATCCTCAACCTTTCCGTGTACGGGATGACATTCCAACCAACTGAGCCACAATTTTAAAACTGTGTTATTTGGCAAACTGTTTAGTGAGTCAGAGAAGGACATCCTTAACATAAATATTCAGTGATTTATTTATTCATTCGAGGTATATTTATTGAGTATCTACATGTGTCAGGCTGGGGAAACAGTAGTGGCAAAGATCTGTTCTCTCCTGACGCATATGTCCTAGTGGGGGCATAGAGTGGCGTCAACAACAAGGAGGAAACAGGCACAGCAGAGGGTGGAGGGCTGTGAAGAGCACACAGGAGAGGTGTGACGGTGTGGCTGGGTGGTGGGACAGGTGACTTAGATACAGGTATCAGAGAAGGCTTCCTGGGAGAGGTGAGGTTTGTGTGGCAAATGGCAGGAATATTGAGAATATTATCAGTAAATTCCATCTACCCATGTGCTCCTCCATGATCCCAGCCCCATGTCCTCCCCTGCAGGCCCCCCCCAACCCCCCCCCCCCCCCCCACACACACACAGGTGACCACTATCCTGAAGCTTGTGTCTAACCCTCCCTGGTTTTGTGTTTTTACATAATGCATACTAAAATTTTTTTTTTTAGTTTAATGGCATACAGCTGCACACTTGTTGAATTTTTACATTCATATATACTGCTGTGCCTGCCATGGAGATGAAGGCTGGAAGCATGTCCAGTGCTCCAGAATGCTCTCCGTCACCCTTCCCAGCCATGACTTCCCCAATCCCAGCCACATTAAATGAGATGAAGTCCTGACTTTGTCCTTGATATAAACAGTCACACAGGATCTAGTCCTTTGCATTTGGCTTCTTTTCCTCAACATGACGCGAGAGGCATGTATTTCTGTGTAGAATTGCAACTGGTTCATTTTCATTGCTCGTCCATATTCCATGGCTATTAGTGGACGCATGTGTAACTACCTGCTGGGTATGTGCCTAGGAGTGGCAGTGGGAAGGCTTTCATGGAAACAGTTTTCCAAGTAGCTTTTTGCATTCCCACTGATAAAGAATGGGGGTTTCTGTTGTTCTACAATCTCAACAATATTTGGTGTTGTCGTCAGTCTGTTTAACTGTAGCCACCCTGATGGGTTTACAGTGGGACCTCATGGTTGTCATGTGCACTTTCCCAGTAACCAAGGATGTTGAGCATCTTGTCATAGGTTTCCCAGCCACTAGAATCCTCCTTGTGAAATGTCTGACCAAGCCTTTTGCTCATTATCTTTTAATGGGTGGTCTGTCTCTTTATTATTGAGCTGTAGGCGGCTCTAAACAATATATACTACAGGGACTACGTAGTCCTCAGTGAGTTATGCGTTGTGAATATCTTTCATGCTGATGTTTGTCTTTGGACTCTCTGTTGTTAATTTTACTGCAATTCAAGTTATGTCTTTATATAATCTTGATACATATGCTTTGTTGGTGATGCAGGTTTCTTTTGACACCCCTTGCTTCTGCATTTATGTCAAAACATACTTTGAAATATGTATCAGGAGCTGTGCTAGGCAAGGGAGGTGTGTGGTGAAGACCTAGTCTCTGCTTTGAAGACAGCTGCAGACTAACAGATAGAAGAAGAGAGCCTCAGGGCTCATCAGTGACATCCCAGGACAGTGGGCTTGGAGAGGAGGGCCTGGAGCCAGTTTGGGTGAACATGATGGCTTCCTGGAGGAGCTGACATCTCGGCTGAGCCCTGAGGACAGAGTGAGGTGAGGCAGGCAACAGGTAGAGCTAAGGAGAAGGGTCCAGGCAGAAGGAATTACTCATGTAAAGGGCAGAAAGGTCTGGAACTCCCTCTATCTCCCTGCCTGTTCCAGCTCAGCAGGCAGCCCCAGGATGACTCTGAGTGCTGCACTGGGCCAGAGTGTGACGTAAGAATTTGGTTCCCACCCCTTGTTGCAGAAAGAGCAAAACTTGGGTGTCTTAACAAGAACTGCACACAGTTCCCCTGAGTTCTGCTGCCAGCCTTTCACGCTTGGGAAAGGGGCTGGGGCTCCCAAATGCCACTTATGCTGGAGCGGGCAGCTGACCAGCGGAGGGAGAGCCGAGGGTCCGCACCCACCACATCAAAGCAAAGAAAGCATCTGCACAGAGCTGCCCAAGCATGTGTGAGATGAAATATGCTGTGCTAACATATTCGAAAATAAAGCAAGAAAGACAAAGAGGGAAGGGGATAAATAACAACATGGAATCATAGAACTGTGGTCCCACAAGAAGGACAGTGGTCTTAGGAGATGCATGCTGAAATCTTTAGGAGTGAAGTATTACGATCCTGGTAGCTTATTTATTTACTTTTGCAAAAAAGAAGGTGTGCAAATGAGTATATAACTGAGTGTTGATAGTATTAGGTTGAACCATGAAATTGTTGTTTTATTGGTAAAAGATTGTCGTATATCAGCAATTTCATATGGTTCAACCTAAAATTATTTTTCAGTCACTGTCTTTATGAAGATTTTTATAATGTGATGTTAGAAAATAGCATCCCACCTCAAGAAAAGAAGCAACTCCAGGATGTAACAGAGCACCCTCAGCAGCTCAGTGAGCACTCCCGTGGGCTAGCTCCACGGCTAGAACATTAAAACTCAGGAGGAGATGAAAAGGGAGGCTGAAGATCTACAGAAAAATTGAAGATCAAAGCAGTATTATTAAGGAATGAATAAATAAATTAGAAACAGTAAGAATCGAATATATAGTGCTGAAATGGAGAAAATCTCAAAAAGGGAAGACTACTAGAGTGAATGCAGCTAAAAAGGAAAGAGATAAAAAGCAATTAGAAGAGAAGCAGCTGGAATAGAAGAGAACACGAGCAATTCTCATACGTGTAGCCGGCTGTCCAGAGGCAGGGTAGCTGTCAGTCAGTGGAAGATTTGCTACAGGAGAAGTGAAGAGCCAATGGATGGATGGATGGTGGATAGGTGGATAGATGGGTGGATGGATGGGTAGATGGATTGGGGTGGCAAGAAAGCATCTTATGTATGAATATCGGGCACTTTTTTTTTTAAATATATATTTTTATTGATTTTTTACAGAGAGGAAGGGATAGGAATAGAGAGTTAGAAACATCGATGAGAGAGAAACATCGATCAGCTGCCTCCTGCACACCTCCTACTGGGGATGTGCCCGCAACCAAGGTACATGCTCTTGACCGGAATTGAACCTGGGACCCTTGAGTCTGCAGGCCGACGCTCTATCCACTGAGCCAAACCAGTTTGGCATGGCATGTTTAAGCTATGTGGTGGCAGTGCCGTAGTTTTGGGAAATGGTGCAGGTAAATTTTGTAATCAGTCTGGTGGTTCTGTGATGGGCAGAGTGGCTGACCTAGTCTGCTGTAACCCACTTGGAGGTGAACTTGTGGCAGAGGATGGTCCCTCATGTTTCAGGGGGTCTAATTTTGAGCTAGATGACATGTTGCCTTAATGCTATGGTCAGGACAGGAATGGGAGATGCATGCTGGCCTGGTTCCTCTCGGGACAGAGACCAGAAAGAGCAAGAAAACAGGTTCTGTATAGAATTTGTGACTTGGGTGGAATTAGGAGATTGTGCAACACAAAAGAGCAGGAAAAGGGACAGGAGCTGGCCCTGCTGAGCGAAGCTCTGGTAAGTAGATGCCAGGCCTGTTGCTGAGGGGTTTTCATGTCCATTTACCCTGTGCAGTCCTCACAAAGCTCCTGAAAGCCAAGCATCACTGTCCCCATTTTGGAGATGAAAATACGAAGGCTCAGCATTAACCACCTCTCACTAGCTTTCAACAGTCTCTGTGAGTCACCTCACTTCTCAGAGCCTCACTTGACTCATCTGTAAACCGAGGATGAAAATAGCACCTACCTCCTAGGATTGTGGGAGGCCGAGACACCACAATAGTTGCGAAAGGGCTTTGCAAGTTGCACAGCCAGATGCTGTGCTGCCTGTGTGAAGGTCATGACTCAGTCGCTGCGCCAAGTTCCAATCCAGCGGGTGGCACCATTCACTGCAATCCCTGCCTCCTTGACTTGGTGGCCCTGCTTGCTGAGGGTTTGCTTTGTCACAGTTACACCTGAAGGCCTGGGAGATGAGGCAGTTGCCTGGCCCTGCAGTACTGTGGGAGCTTTATGTGGGTTTAGAATCTCCCCTGATCAGCAGGGACTCGTTTCTGTGGCCTGTTTCCATGGAAAATGTCTAGCTCCTCACTACTGAGGATTGGACAGCAACCCTGGAGGGAGTCCACAGATGGGTGGGGTAGGGGGGCCAGAGCTGCCTCAGGGGAGCCCAGTTCCACTGTCAGCGTGACCAAAACCCAGGCCAGGGGACCAGGGCAGGAAGGGCAAGCACGGGGCAGGGGGTGCCCAAGACCCCATTCCCCAGCCCCAGCCTCCCCTCTCTCTCCCCCCGCTCCCAGTCCCTGTCTGTTCACAGGCATATTTCTGACACTTAGCACAGGGCCTGCCACAGGTGGGTGCTGAGTAAATGTGAGAGGAGAAGGAAGAAGTCATTCTTGGACTTGGGGCCCCATGACTAAGGCCAGTCTTCACCTACTAATGGGCAGGGTCTGCCCGTCAGTTTACTCGGAATCCTCTGTTACTCACTTATCGTTTGCCAGCATGTGGGTTCCCTGATCAGGTGTTAAACCTGTGGCATCTTATTTGCATGTCGAGTGCACTCTTGTTGCCACTGCTGAGGTGAGGCTTGTTCATTCTTGGACAGGTGACCTTACATGCCCGCATGCTCACTGTGTCCACACCCCATCCCCTGGCAAGTCTGGTGTATACACATCACCAAGGGAAGATAGAGTCTCTGCAATCTGTGGGTGCTCCTACTAGGCATTTACCCTGGACACGTGTGCTGGGGAAACCGAGGCAAACGTACAGGGAGGTTTAATGAAGGGATGATTTGCGGAGATATGACTGAGGTAGAGGCGTTGACCAGGCTGGTGTAGTACACAGCAACTAGCAACAGCTGGGGGCAGTTACTACCCTCAGCCTGAAGGGGCATTTGTGTGTGTGCATGCATGCATGTGTGTGTGTGTGTGTGTGTGTGTGTTTGTGGTGTTACTGGAACCTGGTGAGCTTCAAGAGAGAGCCCCCCAACAGGGCCTGTGTGCCCAAGAAGAGCATAGCTCCAGGCCCACAGGCAGGAAGCAGAGGATAAATACTCCAGCCTTTCTCTCTTCCCAGCCCTTTCAGTCTCCTGCTGGGGCCTCCCACTGGCTAAAGAGTTCCGCTAAGAGTGCAGGGGAGCCTGGCTGATTCGTCCTGTGGAGATCCACCTGCCAGGACACAGCTGCAGAGAAGGCATCTGTACAATGGGTACAAGTAGAGTCTGTACTTATAGGGCCCTGTAGAGAATGAATGAAGTGGCGCATATGAAGTGCTCAGAATGTGCCTGGCTAGCATGGCTCAGTGATTGCGGGTCGACCCAGGCACCAGGAGGGCGGGGCACACGCCCAGATTTCGGGCTTGATTTCCCGTAGGGGGTGTGCAGGAGGCAGCTGATCAATGATTCTCTCTTATCGTTGATGTTTCCATCTCTCTCTCCCTCTTCCTTCCTCTCTCTGGAATCAATAAAAACATTTAAAAATAAAAATAAAGTGCTCAGGATGGTGTCTGGCACCCAGTGAGCACTCTCATAAATGGTCATTACTATTATTATATGGCTCTTTCTACCCCCTCAGTAAGGATTCAGCACAGACATTTTTTGTGGTAAAACACACATAACATAAAATTTACCATTTTAAGTGTTTAGTTCAGTGGCAATTCTGCAATCATCACCAATATCCATCTCTTGAAATCTTTTCATCGTCCCACGCTGAAAACTCCCCATTCCCCCTCCTGCCAGCCCCTGGTTACCACCATTCTGCTTCTGTCTCTATGAATGACTTCTCTAGGGACCTCAAATAAGTGGAATGATAAAGTAATTTTTCTTTTGAGTCTGTTTTATTTCACTGAGCAAAATCCCCTCAAGCTTCATCTATGTCTAGCATGTGTCAGAATTTCCTTCCTTTTTAAGGGTGAATAATATTCTGCTGTAGATACAGACCATATTTTGTTTATCCAGTCATCACCAGGGGGAAATCTGGATGGATACTGGCTGTTTTCACCTCTTGGCTACTGTGAACAATGTTGCTGTGAACATGCATGTGCAAATGTCTCTTTTCGCAATATACCCAGGGTGGGGTTGCTGGGTCATATGATGCTTCTATGTTTAATCTTTTGAGGAGCTGCCATAGTGTCTTTCGTAGCAGCTACACCGTTGTGTACTCCCACCGGCCATGCACAAGGACCCCAGTGTCTCCACATCCTCACCAGCGCTTGTTATTTTCTGTGTTTTTGGTGGCAGCCGTCCTCGTGTGTGTGAGGTTCCGGCCAACTTGGACACAGTGGGAATGCGGGCGGCTGAGGGTGGTGACAGTGTCTGCCCCCTCAAGTAAGATTCCTGTCAGCAGCACTTGGCTACCAGGTGGCTAGAGTGTCTCTGTGGATTGGAAAATAATATAATGTTTCTTTAAAAGTGCTCTGTAATACTGTCCCCCTTCTTTCCCCATCTGTCCTACTAACAGTATTTTGATGTAACAAAGCTATCAAAAAGCCAGAGTGTTTATGGCTACAAATGAACTGACAGCAATGCAGATACAGGTGCTAAGGCTGAATTCGTAGGCATGCATCGTAGTGGTTGTTAGAACACGCGCCATCTTATTTGAATCCTGGAAACTAAAATGTTGCTTCCCCCACAGAGAGAGCTTTAGTCTTAAAGCATCATCAGGAAGAAGTGTGGTGCCTCTGTCCAGGATGCTTCCCGTGACCACAAAAGTCTGCCCTTCACAGGTGGGATACTCCTGGATCAGGCCTTCCCTGAATTCCCTCCCTTGGACTCCCACACAGCTTTGAAACAGTGGGCAAGATGGCCCACACGAGCACAGGGGTCCTAAGTTTGAGTGTAAACCTTCCTTCCTAGCTGTGTGCCTTGGGCAAGCTGAAGACCACCAATTCCCCCTACTGCACAGTGGGATGATATGCCCCACTCACAGGTCTGTTGTGAAGATTAAATGAGGCAATCATAGGCAGTGCTCCCAAAGGTGAGTCGAATGTGGTTTCTTGTTACTAAAGAGGTGCAGTAGGTAGGAGTCGGGGAAACTTGGAGTGTGGCCTTGACTCAGTTTGCCCATTTGCAGATACATTGTTTTCTGGCATATGTTACACCATGCTACAGTCAACTCAGCTCTCTCACACTCACGATCTCATTTGATTGTCCCAAGAAATCATCATCTCTAACTTAGAAATGAGGACATGGAAGCACAGAGAGTCTAGTGACTCACCCAGAATCACACAACAAGGCAGCAACTGACAAGAGCAAATGAAAAAAGATAGTGCAACATGTGTGCGTGTGAAGGTGTAAAGTGTCAATGCTGGGCTGGCTTCGAAGCTGAGGCCCTCATGCCCATCTCCTTACTTGCCAGTCAGGAGTCAGACACACTTGGGTTTTTGTCCTTTCCCTGATGGGCATTAGCCCTGTGACCTTGGGCACTTACTTCAACATCTCAGCATCCTCATCTGAAACAGGTCCTAACCTTGAAGTTTGACAAAAGTCCTTTTGTAAAAGTTGCTGTTGGTGGCTACAAAAGTAATGCATTATCATTGTTCCAGATTTAGAGAGTCCAGCAAAGCAGAAAGAAGAAAATAGATCTTACATGGCTCCATTAAGCTGAAGCAAACGCTGCTAACATTTTGGAGAATTTTCTTCCAGTCTGTTTTGTATGCATAGCTCTTTTCACAGTTGAAACTTGGTAAACTGCTCATAAATGGTAAGGTGTGTGCGCACATCTATTTTCCAAGAATTCTATAGGACTAAATAGTATTACATCGTGGACATAGTATGCATTTAAAAAAGTCCATTCATTTGTTGAAGGATACTTAGGTTGTTTCTCTATCTTAGCTATTTTGAATATTATTCAGCCATAAAAGGGAAAAAGTCCTGTTATTTGTGACAACATGGATGGGCCTGGAGGACATTATGCTAAATGAAATAAATCAGATGGAGGAACTTACATGTGGAATAAATAAAAAAACTGGAGCCCTGGCCAATGCTGCTCAGTTGGTTGGAATGTTGTCCCGTGCACTGAGGGGTGGCAGTTTTGATTCCTTGTCAGGACACATACCTGGGTTCAGGTTAGATCCCTGGTCAGGGCGGGTGCAGGAGGCAACCGATTGATGTTTCTCTCTCTTTCTCCCTTCATCGCTCTCTAAAATCAATTTTAAAAAGTATATCCTTGGGTGAGGATTAAAAAAAAAATTTTGGCCCTGGCCGGTTTGACTCAGTGGATAGAACGTCGGCCTGTGGACTGAAGGGTCCCAGATTCGATTCCAGTCAAGGGCACATGCCTGGGTTGCAGACTCAATCCCCAATGGGGGGCATGCAAGAGGCAGCCAGTCAATGATTCTCTATCATCATTGATGTTTCTATCTTTCTCTCCCTCTCCCTCCCTCTCTGAAATCAATAAAAATCTTTAAAAAACATTTTTTTAACTCAGATACAGACAATAGAGTGGTGGTTGCCAGAGGTTGGGGGTAGGGGTAATTCTATGATGGTCAAAGGCCACAAACTCTCAGTTATAAGATGAAGAAGTCCTGGAGACAACATGGTGACTATTGTTAGCAATACTGTGTTGTATACTTGAAAGTTGCTCAGAGAGTAGATCTTAAGTGTTCTCGCTACAAATAACTGCTCCCCCCCCCCCCCAAAGATATCTACATGAGGCAATGGATTGTGGTAAATATTTCCATATATATGTCTATGTATCAAATCATCACATTGTACACTCTAAATATGTATGATTTCCTTTGTCATACTTCACTAAAGCTAGAGGAAAAAGAATTCTGTAGGGTTGCTTTTGCCCTCAATACCAGGTACTTATAGGTAAGGGGAGTCTTCGGAGGCTGGAGTGACTGCGAGCAGAGGGAAGGACACCCTTTCGAGCCTGTGCAGCTGCCTCTGCTGCGGGGCAGTCAGCTGAGGGCAGAGGGGTTTGGGAAGAGGCTTCCAGGGCAACAGTAGGACTCTAGGTGCCACAACAGGCTTTGAGCCCCTGAGCAGGTAGTGTGGGGCCACGTAGAGTTCAGGGCTGAGCAGAGAAGAAAGCTGAATGGGAGAGTTGCCAAAGGATGTTTTTTCAGTTGGGAGAAACTGAGAGATGGCCCCAAAGCAAGTGGTAAAGACAGGCAAGCAGGTTTGGTGGCCCCTGGGGCTGGGGCTGGGTCTGTGCCCTGAGTCATTTTGAACAAGCCCTGAGCTCTCTAAGCCTCAGTTTCCTCAACTATGAGATAGGGATAAGGAGTCCAACCTTGCCAGGCTTGGAGTATCTTAGATGCTGGCCATCATGTCCTGGCCATCCGTGGGGTACCTGGCTCAGAAGGGCCACTACTCTGTAGAAGGTTTGTGTGCCCATTGGGGGGTCCCAATGAAGTTGGGGTGCTTGGCACATGCCTTAGGATGGAGGTTTGAGACATGTCACATTTTCTGGGTCTTAACAGCCAGGGCCTAAGTCCCAAGCCCTTATGTTTTCCTGAAAATGTCTCTACAAGGACCACATCAAATGTCTTCCTCCCCTCTAAGAAGGGGTCAGGCATCCTTCCTGGGAGCCTGCTTGCTCCCTACCCCTCTCCACCACACACTGGACCCGTGGCATCAGGCTGATCTCAGTCTCTTTTGTGTCATTGGCCCCACCATCTCTTTTCCCAGTGCCACTAGCAGGCAGCACATGGCTGTTGAATGCACACATGATGGATCCCCTATTTTAATATCAATGTGTTTTCATTATCAAAGCAGATAAAGCACTACAGAAAACTAAAAACAGTGAGCTGCCAGCTCTCCCGGAGCACGGCTGTCACCTGGGTGCATCCCTCCTGGCACTTGCTCTTCGGCCTGCATTTTCTCCCCAGGAGCAGAAAGAGGAGCTCTGCTTTCCTCCAGCAGCGTGATGGCCCCTGAGGCAGGAGCGTCAGCCTGTGGGGCATACCTGGGTCAGAATGTTATGGGGTAGTTAGTTTTAACTCCATTTTATGCCCAAGGGCACAGGCTGGGACCATTGAAGTGATGTGGCCAGGGTCACAGCCAGCTAGGGTCAGAGCTGGACTTCAGAGCCAGGTGTCTGTGTCAGGGTCCTAGCTCTGAACACTCACTATGCCACACTTATTATCAGAACATGGGCATTTTCCCATGCTTCCCAGAGTGTCATAAGTAGGACCCTAGTGTCTGCAGAATATTCCAGCAGGCCCACACCATCTGGGTGCTGAGCCCCATGAAATACCAGGTGCCGAATTTGCTTCTGACTAAGGAGGAGTGCCATCCTGACCTGTGCCTGTCTTGGTTGGTGAGTTCTCAGACTGGGTGTCCATGGGGCCACACATATTATCCCGGCCATGTTATGAGCTGCACAGGGTCCCCAGGAAGATGGTGATCAACCACCTGGAGCCTTGGAATTGCTTCTTAAATGTTTTATGTTTACAAGATGCAGGGTTTATGCTTTTGGGGGAGAAGGCCCACAAATGGGGCATAAATTAACTTTTAATGTTGGGATGAGCTTGCTGACCATAGGACTAAATTACAGAGGTCATCTGTGGGGAAATGAGCAGAAATTGTCAGAATTAGGGAAACAGACAAACCTCTTGACTCTTGGGTGCTTCTGGGTGGGCTCGGCATTTTGCCACAGGATTCTCCTCTGGGTAGGAGTCACCCTCTTTGTCATTTCAGACTCTGTGGGCTTATGGAGTAGAAGGCCTTCTTGGGGCTCAGGGAAGAGCCCTCCCAGCAGGGAGGCCAGGGCAGGCCGGATACCTTTCTGTACCCAGACACCGTAGGCAGATCACTTCCTACTGACTAGGGGGCCTACTCCACAGACCTCACAGCCAGTCTAGTGCTGAAGCTTAAAGAATGGGCCTGCTGTGAGGTTAGAAGTGGAGTGACCCATGCAGCTGGCTGATAGGGCCTCCTCACTTCACAGGTGCCCGTCTTGGGCATGCAGGTTGGGAGATGGGCTGGGCTAGAGGAGGGCTGGACTTCACAGTCCTAACATGACTTCAGGTCTCCAGATATCTTCACCAGACAGCGGCTCTGAACGTTAGCTGTGTGCCTTCTCACATGCTCTCTGTGGCCTGCATTGGGCCCACCTGTGAAAGGGCCTGCACATCCCCACCACATCAAAATGCCAGACGCCAGCCCATGCCTGGCCTATCACCTATTTGAACCTGTCTCCCATTCATAAGATGGGGCTCTACCTGCTGACCACCTTGTGCGGCCATGAGGACCTTGGCCTGGGCCTGGGGACTGTCAAAGATGCCACTGCCTTGGGTGGCTTTGTCATGGGGGACCTGGTCATTCTGCAGCTGGGAACATTTAAGGCCCAGCGTCCTGCGACCTGTTGGAAGTGGCTTCCTAAGTTAAGTCTGCTTCCTTGCCTTCAAGGACAGTAAAAAAAGATGTGCAATGACAGCATCTTGGAGACACAGGTGTGTCCTGGGGTTTACTACAAGGCAAAATAAATACAACAAGCAGAGCTGTGGGAATATGAGGAAGGCGGTCAGGCTGTGCCAATTCTACAAAGGTTTGGGGTCGCATGTGAGGGAAGTTTTATGTCTGAGCTTAAAATATAAGGAGACTTGGCATGTTTCTCTCATCTGGAGGTAGAAACAGGGCAGAAACTGCTGCCAGGTGTCGGGAGATGGCATCAGTCTACTGAGCACACATCTTGGACCAGCGCTCTGCTCACTCTGGGGTCTGGTGGAGAAAGTTCAGACACATCCCCATTAGGGCAGGGCAGGTGGGGTAGGACTCAGTCAGCAGAGGGCAGAGGGAGGCAGCCCACATGCATCTGTGTCTCCCATCAGCGGGGCCCTTTGACGATTCCCATCCTTTCAGGGTACTTGCCTCTACCATCATTTTATGTTTACTTCAAAGTACCTTACATTTCCTATTTATATAAATAATTAAAGGGGAAAACTTTATTTTTCTCAAGGCCATGAAAAATCTATATTCCCTTGCTATTAAGACAGAATGAACCA
This sequence comes from Myotis myotis, assembly GCF_014108235.1. Taxonomy (NCBI): domain Eukaryota; kingdom Metazoa; phylum Chordata; class Mammalia; order Chiroptera; family Vespertilionidae; genus Myotis; species Myotis myotis. Next base: position 101,177,540 of record NW_023416324.1, on the reverse strand, counting down.
TCAACTGGCGTTAAGTCCTAGCTGATTATGTTTGCGACCTGGTAGAAAGGGACACTGGTGAGTTACAGGAAGTAGGACCACACTCTCACCAGAGATGGTCTCCTGAAGGAGTGGGGCTGAAACAGACCCCAGTGAGTCTGGTTTGTCCCCGCAGCACCTCGGGGTCCCTTACTGCACATGGACTTGCAGGGCAGGGCAGGCAGGGGCACCCAGCCTGGTGCCGGGAGGTGCCTTGGTACTAGATGGGCATCCAGGGACAGAAGTGCATCTGGACAGGAGGCCCTGGATGGGGTCTGGGAAACGGTCTGCATTCAGGTGTGTCAGGCAGGTGGGGCTCTGCACCACCTGAGCAGTTTCAGAGCTGGCTCTCAGGATGGCTGGGGTCATCAAGGGCAGAAAAGAATGGAAATAAAAGGAGTTGGGAGTTAGCAGCAGCGTGAGGACCTCAGGAATGGACTGTGAAGAACATGCCTGGGTCCTCAGGCTGGGTTGCCTGCTGTGGGAGTGGGGCAGCTACAACCTTGCATTTGGGGGCTAGGTGGGGGTTTCAGGCAGGGCTGTGGGTCAACTTTCTGCTTGAGGCACTGCTGCCTGGCACCCCATCCTCCCTGGGATGTGGGGTTGCTGTCCTGGGAGCTGACTCCTCCAGGACCGATGGCCTGCCGTCCAGGCTCACCTTTATTTCCCTAATGCTCTGGCCACTGGATATCAGTGTGGTGACAAAAAGGTCACTTGGAAGTTTCTAACAAGAAGAACTGTGAAGTTCAGCTTAGGGTCCTTGACTTTGCCTCCGTGGGCTGTTTTGCCACCTCTTCCCAATCCGGGGCTCTCTAGCCATGTGACCCCAGCAGGTCACACCACCTCACATCTCTGTAAGTATGAATGATGGTGCCCCTCCACATGGTCTGTTGAGGGGAACATGTGCCCAGTACAGTGCCAAGTGCTCGGGTGCTTTCAGTACATGGTGCCTGGGATTCATTCTGGTGTTCTCGTTGCTGTCCCTGAGCTCTACGTTTGGGTCCTGGGCCTGTCTGGGTAGCTGTCCTTGTTTGTGTGGCTCTCAGGGAGCCCTGGGCAACCCAGGACAGGTGTGAGGGTTAGAATCTGTGAACCAGGATGCTGGGCTCAGCATCTGCCCAAGGATGCCCCCTCCTTATCCTTTGCAGCAGTCTCAGAGCGTGCCTTCATTCAGCAGGTGCTCACTGAGTTCTGACTGTGTATCGTACCAATGCTGGGATAAGGCTGTGAACAAGAGCAGAAAAGGTTCCTGTCCTGAGGGGTACTCAGTCCACTGGGGGAGAGTGAGACAGCCGTCAGCACATATACAAACAAGGTGTTCCCAGCAGAGTGGATGCACCATGAGGAAAATCAGGCAGGGTCTAGCAGGACCAGCTGGGCAGGGCCTCCGTGGAGGTGACCTTTCGGCAGCAACTGGGAGGAGGGCCTGGAGGAAGGGCACTACAGGCGGAGGGACAGCAGGGCAGGGGTGGGCCCTGAGGGGGCCCTGTGAGCACGTGACAGAAGAAGGGCTAGTGCAGCCAGTCCTCTGAGCTGCCTGTGCTTTGCTATCCCTGTGATGGGTGCAGAGGAGAGCTTATGGGATATGCCCTGGGGAGGCTTTGGAGGACTTGTTCTGGCAAAGGAGAGGGAAGCAGGGAGGAGTGCTGACTGGGCAGAGGAAGGAAGGACTGGCCCAGAAGTCTCCAGCCCAGGGTGTTGCAGGAAGTCAGGTGTAGGCCATTGGCTTGGAGCAGGACTCCAGCCATTGTTGGGGGAGTGGAGCAGTGGGGCTCACCCCAGGCCATGTCAGCAAGTGTCTCCCAAGTAGGGGTATCCAGTAAGGCAGTAAGGGAAACTGAAACAGAAGGTCATTAGCAGAGTGAGCCAATATGATGGGGCGCAGACAGGGAGATTGCAGTGTGGGGAGTGGTGGGATCCTGGGGGCCCTTGCTTGGCAGTTTAGTGTCACATAGAACTCCCCCAGCCTATCTGGGGCTGAGGTGGAGTTGCTACAGGGTGGCCTTAGACCTGTGAAGGCTGAAATTTGGGTATGCAGGTGAGAGTGACTGGGCAGAAATCAACATGGAAAGTCAAAACTGCTTTTGAGGGGGTAGGGGCAGGTTTGGGTCCCAGGTGTGAAGCAAGTAGAAATGACCCAGCTAATCAGTCTGGACAGAAACCCAACTCAGATGTCCTCAAGGGTCCACTAAAATTCCAGTAAAGGGATTTGGGGTCCATGAAAATTAAAAATCCAACAGCCTTCAGGTATGGATGGATCCAGGGATACAAACTCTGGCCCTCTCTCTCTCCCTCTCTGAGCTCTGCTTCTAGTCAGCTTCTTCCTCTGGAGCCTCTTTCTTTGTGGTGGTTTGATAGCTCCGGGCTTGCAGTGGGAGAGGACACCTCTCGTTCAATAGATTGAACCCATGTCTGGAGGACTAACTCTTATTTATGTGGCTTTGGCCTTTGCTAAAAAGATATGGAAAGTTTAGAGTATGAACTTTGGAGGCAGACTGTAGGGTTCAAATCCTGGCTTTGCTATTTAAGAGGTGGTGACCTGGAGCAAGTCACTTAACCTTTCTGGGCCTCAGTTTCCTCCTTTGTGAAATGAGAATAATAGCTCATCTGCTATAAGATTTTGTTACTGTAAGGATTAAAAGACTTAGAAAACGAAAAGGTTTTAATTGAAGCTTTCTACTACTCCTATTGTGTCTATCTGGAATCAGTCCGGATGACTCAGGAGTGCAGAGCTCTGATTGGCAAAGCCTGGATCACATATTCACCCCTGGAGTGGAGGAGTGGGCTCAGTCGCCTGAGATCTCCAGAAAAATGGTCAGGATATAGTTACAAGAAGGCAGGGAATAAAAACTGGATGGGCAAAGCAAACAGATGCTCATACAGGGCATGGAAGGAGAGGGAGCTGGAGGTGATTCCATCAAAAGCTCTGACATGCAGATCTGCAGACCAATGGTTGATGTTTTCCAAGGCAAAGAAAATGGCTGAAAATAGGAGACAGAAGTTTGGGTCAGGAACCAGAAGAGAAGTTAATTTAGCATATAAATGTTTGCTGAGCAGCTACCGTGTGCTGCCGTAACTCTAGGTCAGTGTTCGGCAAACTGCGGCTCGCGAGCCACATGCGGCTCTTTGGCCCCTTGAGTGTGGCTCTTCCACAAAATGCCACGTGCGGGCGCGCATGTACAGTGAGATTGAAACTTCGTGGCCCATGCGCAGAAGTTGGTATTTTGTGGAAGAGCCACATTCAAGGGGCCAAAGAGCCGCATGTGGCTCGTGAGCCGCAGTTTGCCGACCACTGCTCTAGGTTCTTGGATGTAGCAGCAAGCAGGGCAGAAGTAGTGGCTGCTCTCCTGGATGCTGCATTCTGATGGGGAGGTGGACAATGAACAAGATAGCAAATAAAATATATTCACAATTTAAAAACTTGTATTCCATGATATGTGTCATATTAAAATGTTATTGAAAACATATTCAAAGCCAGCAAGACAAATCCATTTATCCAGGCTTTTGCTGTACTAGGTGCTGGATATGTGGACTAGGCTATATGCTCCTTGAGGGGCTAGATGCATTTCTGCTTAGAATAGCGCCTAGCCCATTACAGATACCAGTATGTATTTATGTGATGGATGAGTGTATGGATAATGGGCAGATGGGTATGTGGATAAGTGGATTAATGGATGGAAATTATGGATAGATGAGTGCATGAGTACATGGATGGGTGGATATATAGATAGTTGGTAAAAGGATGGATGAATGGATGGATGGAAGGATAAATGAATTGGTGGATGGATGAAGGAACTTGTCCAGATATTCCATTTGCCAAGCAAACTTTTTTAACCTATATACTAACACTTAAGGGAAAACAAGTCCAAAGCACCTTGACAGGTTTTTATAGCATCTGAATGTGCTTATCTCTGATCTGATGCCACCAAGGGATTCTGATTCTACTCCAGACTGTTGGGGGTCTCCTTTGCAGTTTGTTGGCAGGTTCCAGGAAAGACTTGGTTCCAGCTGAAATTAAAACTCTGCTGGAGCTTGGGACTACCAAAGGGTTCAACTCCTTTCTCAGTGCCCAAGCTGCTGTGCCACAAATTGGGACACACCACTCAACCATGTGCAGAATGGTTGGGTTAACACTTCCCTGCTGGGATCAACCGTAGTGACTTCCTAGATGAGCTCTTCCGCGTCCTCGGGTCCACAGAGAACTGGCAGTCTGTTCTCGAGACACCCACTCTGCAAGAAAAATGCCTACGACATTTCAGCCCAGTTGATAATGGGCTGAAATGCAAGCTATTGAGTCTTCTTTTAAAAAGGTAACTGCAAAGTAGATAAGTCTTTAAAACATAAAAGAACCCAATTTCCTAGCCCCAAACAACTTTCCAGGTGTGGGTTATTTTTAGCAGTTGTCAATACCCTTTTTGTCAGACTTTTCATTTCATATTTATACAAATTCTGTCACTGTTTCTTCCTTAATGGCAATCTCTGGTCTAAGAAAAGATCTGTACAGACTGAAGCTTTGGGAGCTTTACAGAGCTCCATCCAGAGGCAGACCCAGTGAGAATGCCATCACAGCACTGCTATGCCAAGGTGGCAGGCAACCCATTGGTAAATAGACAGGATGTAATTTCAGGCAGTGCTAAGTGCAATGAAGAAAAATGAGCAGGGGAAGGTGTAAGACTTATGGGCACTGAGAGGCCCTCTAGGGCAGGGTGGCCAGGAGCAGATTTCTTGGGAAGGTAATGTTTGATCAAATCTGGACTGAAAAAAGGGAGTGGGACACATGAAAGTCCCTGAGAAAGGAATGTTCTCCTAGCATTCAAGGCCTGGCTCTGGGAATAGCCAACAATGGCATTAGAACAAAGAGGAAGAATCCTGGGGGTGGTGGGTGGGAGGTGAGGGCACAGGAAGACAGAGCATGGAAAGGCAATGGGAGGTAGGAGGATGAAGGGAAAATGGAGTCCAGAAAGGGAGCACATTTACAAGCTTACACATTTGACTATAGCAACTGTCCTTTTCCCCGCCCCCGCACCACCCCCCACGAAAAAAAAAGTAGTTAAGAAAAAAATAAAAAAGCCCGGCTAGTGTGGGTCAGTGGTTGAGCATCAACCTATGCACCTGGTTAGGGCCCATGCCCCTTTTGGTTGCGGACCCAGTGCCAAGTGGATGAGGATAGGGGGTGTGCAGGAGGTAGCCAATCAGTGATTCTTTCTCATCACTGATGTTTCTTTCTCGCTCTCCCTCTCACTGCCTCTCTCTGAGGTCAATAAAAAACATTTAAAAAAAAAAGTAGGTAAGAACTGTAGCAAGTGACAAAATGGCCAACGTGTAACAGACTTAAATAAAAAGGGGCGTGGGGAGAGGAGTGGATTAAGGTATTAGTTCATGGGACTGAGCATTTCCAGGGCAAGATCTGACAGGCTTCAGGTGAGGCTTAATGCAGTTCTCACCTTCATCAGCACTTGGTGTCTGTCTGTCTGTCTGTCTCCATATCTGGGCTTGCTTCTGCATGCTGGTGGCTTCTCTCTCCAATGGCCATTCTAGTTATTGGTACCAACTCTGCTACACTCCGTGCTGGGTTCTCAGAATGCAAATATGTGTAAAACATGTTGAGTCTCTGGTAGAATGGCTTCTGTAGTTCAATTCACACAAATACTTCATATCCCATAGACAAAGGTTGAAGCTGGACCATGTCACTACCTCATTCTGGGGCCTGGGGACAGCATTTTAGAGGGAATAGCTGTGAACCTCAGTAGTACACAGCCCTACCCATAAGGGTCCCTGGCATCCCAGATGGCACATTTTATTTTATTTTTTAATTAAATCTTTATTGTTGAAAGTATTACATATGTCCTCCTTTGTCTAGTTTGGGCATCAGGGTAAATGTTTACTCTGAAGTTGCTATATGCTAACTATAACACTAGGTTGTTGGTTATAGCAGTGAACAAGACAGGACAGTCACTGTTCTCATGGAACCCACATTCTGGTGGGAAAGATAAATAATATGTGTGTTAGCAAATGAACTATACTCATGATTCAGAAATACATGTTCATAATATGTCCCATATTAAAATTATATTCAAAACCAGTAAAACAAATCCATTCATCAGATATTTACTCAGGGCTTTTGCTGTCCTAGGTGCTAGGTATGTGGACTTCACTTTCTTCAGTGGCCCTGCTTTTCCCTTTGCATCCATCTGTCTACAGGTCTGTCTATCTGACTAGACTATAAGCTCCTTGAGGGGCTTGATACATCTCTGCTTACTACAGTGCTAGCCCATAACAGATGCCCAGTATGTATTTGTGCAATGGATGGATGGAGAGATAGGTATATATTCTGGTGGTGTTGGGTGGAGTGTTCTATAAATATCAATAGGCCAAATTGATTTGTAGTGTTGTTTCGGATTTTCTATATCATTGCTGATTTTTTTTATTACTCTATCAATTACTGAGAAAGTATTGTTCAAGTCTAAGTACAATTGTGGATTTATCTTTTATCCCTTTATGAACTTTTGCTTCATTTGAATAATGTTCTTTCCAGCTTTCACCTTATAAGCAGAAGCCAGGAGTCTTGGTTTGTCTTTCTTATTAAATTTTATTTTTTTAAAGATATTTTGCTGCACATTATCTTCTAGAACTTTCTTTGTTCCTGATTAGAAAATTAAGTTATGTCCACTTTATTATACATAATTTTACTTATTGTACATAAGCTTACTTTCACTGCTGCACTCTGCCATGGTTGTTTGTCCATTCTACTGACAGGCATTATGTTGTTTCCATCTCAAGGCCATTTTGAGTGACACAGCTTCGAACACTCTTGTGCACATCTCCTGGTGCACTTAAGCTTACGTTTACATTGAACATGTGCCTAGGAGTGGATTAGTCATAGGGATGAGATTTTTTTACATGATTTTACAATTTATACCCACCCACTAAAGGTGGTAAGAGTCCTTGTTACTCCATGTCCTCTCCAAGTAACACTTGGAATGATCAGACTTTTTTTGTCAGTCTAATCGGTGCTGAATAGCATTTCATCATGTCTTGTGTGTGTGACCCTGATGGCTGGTGAGGTGGGGCATATCTTCATGTGTTTACTGACCATTGTTCTCCCTCTAGGTTCAAGGATCTTCTGCTACATATCAGATCCTCAAGGGTCTGTCCCCCTGGCACCATATGGGTAACTTACTCACGTGTATTAAGTCTTTTCTTAACTGTTGCTTCTGTCTGGGATGCTCTTTTGTCAGATCCCTTCTTGTGTTTCAGAACTCCACTCAAGCCCTCAGAGAGGCCTTCCCTGGCTAAGAGTCCCCTCCCCTCAATCTAACACACCTCCCTGTTTTACTCTATAAAACTTCCCAATGTCTGAAATTACCTGTTTGTGTATTTGTTTCATTTGTTGATTGCCTTTGATGCCTAGGATGTGAGTGCCATTGAGCAGGGACCAGGTGTCTGTATAGCTACAGCACCTGGCACAGGACCTGGCATATAGGAAACATCAAATATTTATTGATAGGAAGAAATGCATGAGAGAAATTGGCCAAGACTCAGGTAGCCTGGAGAATCTCAACAGGTTGTGGTCAAGATGTGAGCTGGGGGCCACCTCATCTGAGGAGCTGGAAAACCTATTTCTAAGCTCACGCATGTGGCTGATGGCATGAGGCCATCACAAGGGCCTCTGTACAGGACATGGCAGCTGGCTACCCCAGGGTGAGAGATGGATGTGAAGACTGAAATTGAGGCGCACTCACACATGCACACATGTACACCTGCCTGCTTCCTTTTCGGTCACTGATGTGATATCCTGAAAATAAGATAGAGGACAAGGCCTCTACTGCTTCAGGGATCACCCATCCTCACCTGTCTCTGGCTGGCTTTTGCTTCAGGCTTCCTGAGAATGGCTTCGCAGAGTCTCCCAGCTGGCAGAGGGCTCATCTGTTCCTCGTTACTGTCCCCTGGGCAAGGGGATAGCACAGGTTTCTATGGCCATTTTGGTCTTCCTTCACCTGCCTGTGTAGGGTATTGAGGCTCATGTTGGGGTGCCCTGATCACCACCTAGGATTACTGGACAAGGATTAACTCCCAGGAAGGTCCAAGTGTCCTTCCAGAACAAGGAGTTAACATTCAGGCAATGCACAGTGCTGAGAACCACCTACTTTAGTCTCCTTGGCTACTGGAAAAGCCTAGGGAACCTGGGCACTGCCAGGGGAGGCCTGCTCATCTGCGTGGATGTTTGAGGAGCAAAGTGCAGACTCTGTCCCTCTTTTAAAAATAATTCATTACTCTGTTGAATAATTGCTCATTTTTTTTCCATTTTAAAATTGTGGCTTATACACATAGGAGACACAAACAAAATGCATATGCATACATATGTATGTGTGTGTGTGTGTGCATATAGTTTAAAGATTCCCTATAGCATAGGCCCCTACATTCACCACCAGCAGCCCAGAAGCCACTGGTGTCCCTCCTGACAACAACCTCCTTCCTAGGGTGACCAGTGCCCTGACGTTTATGACAATCATGTTCCTGCTGGGCCTCCTAGTTTAACTCCCAGGAAGACACCCTCAGCAGAGCCATTGAGTTTTGTCTGTTTTACTGCATCCGAGTGAATTGCAATGCATGCCCTCTTTGGGGAGCTGGCTGCCTGGGCAACTCACCCTGCTGCTGTGGTGGCCAGGGCTCATGCATTCCTGTGGCCGTTTAGTGCTCTTTTTGTGGATGGGCCACATTTATCTATTCTCCTGTGAGACACACTGAGCCCATTCCAGCTCAGCTCGAGTGTACCGCCTGGACCCTGTCGTACACTTTACTGGCATTTATACCTAGAGCAGAACTTCTGTATCAAAGGGTGCTGTTACCTTCCTGGGCAATGCCACTGTCTTTTCTAAAATGGAGTACTTTTCTGTGCCAGGCCCTGTGCTGAGTTGGGGTGTTGGGGAGGGCTGGCATTAATCAAGCCATTATTCAAAGAAGTCTAAGCTGCAGGCTGGCTTGTGCTGTAGGGGACAGGCAGGCTGCTTTAAGAGGGAAATACGGAGGGAGGCCTGGCTGAGTTTTCAGAGGGTGGTCAGAGATGCCCTGCTAATTAGGGACATAATTGCTGAGAGTGACCAATGGTCATGAGGTATTAATAGAAAGCATTCAGGCAGGAGGAAGAGTGAATACAAAGGCTTTAAGGCTGGAGAGGGTGTATTAGTCCGTTTCGGCAGATAACAAAATACCATAGACTGGGCAGCTTAAATGAAATAAGTCTATTTTCTTACAGTTTTGGAGTCTGGATGTCCCAGATTAAAGTGGGCAGGTCGGTTTCTTGTTTGGACTCCCTTCCTAGCTGGCAGCAGCCGCCTTCTCGCTGTCTCATCACCTGGCAGAGAGAGTGAGCATGGTGTCTCCTCTTCTAGTCAGGGCCCAGTCCTACAGGGTCAGGGCACCACCCTTTGACCTCACTTAACTTTTAGCATCTCCTCACAGGCCCCATCTCAAATACAGCTACACTGGGAGTTAGGGCTTCCACATATGGGTTTTGGCAGGACACACACATTCAGTCCATAATAGGGTTGAGGAGAATGTGAGGAATCGGAGTGCACATAGGGCGAGAGGTGAGGCAGTGTTTGCATTATCTGTTGTGAGACAAGCCATCCCTGAATTTCCTGATTTAAACAGTCATAATCATGTATTTATTCAGGATGTCACAATTTGCACAGGGCTCATGGAAATAGCCTTCTCCCCACATACAACATCAGCTGAGGCTTAACTCACCGTGGCTGACAGCTGGGAGCTCAGTGGGCTCATGGCCAGGGGCCTCGGTCCTCCTCCATGTGGTGTGTGGGCTTCCTCTCAGCATGATGACTCGTTTCTAAGAGCAGGAAAGTGAAAGATGCCAGTCATTTAAAGGGTAGGCCTGAATCTGGCAGAAGCATCATTCCGGCCACTGTAGAAGTCATAGATTTCAGGTCTAGCTACTGGCCACTCAGGTCCTAGGACAGTGTTGTTAACAGGTTACCATGCTGGACACTGGATATCTAGACTTGTTCATCCTACATAACTTTATATTCCTTACCAACAGCTCCGCATTCCACACCTCCCCGCCCCAGTGACCACACAGAGCCTGTCTTCCCTTGGCCAGATGCTGCAGTAAACACTGCCACCTTCTATGCTTGGCACCTCTCCCAGGCTGTGCATCTCCTTGCCCTTGTAGCGCATATTGGCCAGCTCTTTCCCCCAGCCAGCACAATCTCAGTAGGTAAGACACTGGAAGGAGCTCACAAGCTTTGCAAGCCCGGGCCCACAGTCCCAAAGCTACCCGGGACTGATTTCTGATCTGTTGCTTTGTGGCCAGGGCACAGGATTCCATAACTGGATTTGTGGCCGAGTGTGTGCGTTTTTCTGGAGTGAGGTCCATGGCTTTGATCAGATTCTCTGAAGGCTCTGTCACCCACAAGGGGTGCCATCATCATAAGGGTAGGTCTGAGTTGAATCTGTCCCTGTGCATGGCTGTGGGAGGTGGACAATGTGCGCAGCGTCTACCTCAGAGAAGCCACAGTTGATTGCAGGCCTCGCTCACCACCTGCCACAGTAGTAATGAATGCACCCAAATTCATCCTTGTTTTTTGTTTTGTTTTAACTCTTGTGGAAACTTCAAATGTACACAAAAGTAAGGAAACTGTATAATGATGTCCCTCCTCATGTACCCATCATCAACAATTATCAGCTCATAGCTAATTTCCATGATCTATTCTACCATCTCCTCCTCCCTCTCATATTTATTGCACTTTTTGTTATAAAACAGCACATATACTAAAAAGTGCTGGTGTCCTAAGTGTGGGGCATTTACACTGTGAGCTCACCCGGTAAAGATTCTGATACCCAATTCTGACATGTTGAGGGCTTCCCACACCAGCAAGCAATTCTGACACCTGCTGAATTTCCTACAATTTAACCTGTTTCAGATACTGTCTACCTAGAGACGGCATCAAAACCCACAGCTTCAGGGCTCAGTCTCACTAGACCGCCCCCACTTTGGCACCAATCCCAAGTCCAGGTCGCCACCTGTGCTTCTAACTGAATGGCTCTAAATCAGAGGTTCCCACGACCCCATCCTTGGGTGATTAATTTGCTAGAGCAGCTCTCAGGACTCAGGAAACCCATTTACTCACTATATTACAGGCTTATTACAAAGGATGTTAAAGGGTATGAACCAGCAGCCAGAAGAAGAGATACATATAGGACGAGGTCCCATACAAAGGAGCCTCTGTCCCTATGAAGTTAAGGGCCATGTACACGCCACGTGGAAGTGGTCTGGTTCCCCAGCATGGAAGCTCTGAACCACATCCATTTGGTGTTTTTCTGAATTCTCACCTGAGAATATTTTTCCATTGATTTTTAGAGAGAGTGAAAGGGAGGTAGGAGGGAGGGGAGAGAGAGAGGGAGAAGGGGAGAGAGAAAGAGAGAGAGAGTGAAGGAGGGAGAGAGGGAGAGAGAAACATCAGTGTAAGAGAGACACATTGACTGGTTGCCTCCTACATACTCAAAGCACCGGGGATTGAACCTGCAACCGTGTACATGCCCTTGACCAGGAATCAAACCCAAGATCCTTCAGTCTGAGGGCCAATGCTCTAACCACTCGAGGACACTGGCCAGGACTCCATTTGGGTTTTATGGAGGCAACACTACATAGGCCTGACTGATTAATAGACCAATTCTCAACCATTTGCCACAAATTTTTAAAACATGCAATCCCTGAATATTTAATCAGGGGCACTGACCTCTTTTCCCTTAGACTATCAAATAAAAAAAATGACAATAGCCAACACAATAGCCATCCAGTGTGAATGAATCAGAATTTTACCTATTTTTTTTGTCAGATTGGCAAAATTATATTCTTTGGTGTGCCACAAAATATCAGTAATTAGTTTACTAGTGTGTGTGCTGTGAGATGAAAAAAGTTGAAAATCGCTGGATTAACTCATGGCCATTGGTGATTGATCCAACCTCCTCCCCTCGCCCTTAACAAGGGATGGGACTGAAGTTCCAACCTTTTGTTCAAGGTTGGTTCCCCTGGCAACCAGCCCCCATCCTTAGGTGCTTTCCAAAAGTCACCTCATTTAAACCCAGCTGTGGTGGAATGGCCTGTTCTGTGACAAGACACTCACCTCACTTTTATGACTTTAAAGAGTTTTCAGGAACTGAGAACAAGAGACAAAATTTTTGTTTGTTTGTTTTGTTAATCCTCACCTGAGGATATTTTTTCTATTGATTTTTGGAGAGAGTGGGAGGGGTAGGGGGTAGAATTAGAGAGAGAGGGAGAGAGAAACATCAATGTAAGAGAGACACATTGTCTGATTGCCTCCCACACATGCCCTGTGCAGGGCCCAGAATCAAACCTGCAACCCAGTTACATGTCCTTGACTGGGAATCAAACCTGTGACCCTTAGGTGCGTGGACCAACACTCTAACCACTGAGCACACCGGCCAGGGTGGGAGACCAAATATTATTACAAAAGATGCTCCCTTTGCTCTTAAACTTGCGAAATTCCAAGGGTTTGGGAACTTTGAGCCAAAACCCCGGGTGAAGTCTAAATATATTTGAGAAATATATTTTAGTCATCTGAATGACTAAAGTCACAATACGTACCTGAGAAACAAGTACCCAGATCAGGAGCCAAGCATTAGCAGTGCCTGTAAGTCTGTGTGTCCCCTTTCATTACTGCCCCAAGTAGCCTGTATCCTGACTTCTAACAGGACAAACGGAGTCTGGTTTGCTTGCTGGCTGTGGCGGTTGTGACAGGAGGAGGTGTAGTAGGAAGTGAGTAAAGTGGGTAGAGTTGGCAAATCTTGGTTCAAAATGCGTCTTGGCACTTATGCAGCCTGGATAATGTCGTCACTGGAATGGCAGACACAGGAAGGGGACACAGGATAGTTTCCTAAGACCAGCAAGGTTAGTTCCATGGGAGAACTAACCATGTGCTGACAAGGCCATGCAGCAAATCTGCAAAATTACTGAGAAGGCAATTTACCAAAAGAAAAGTTGTCTGACTTCAAGTTTTGTGTTTTTATTTTTCAAGTTCCCTGGCAATAAAATCCAATTTGGGATGCCCAGGAATGAGATTCCTGAATGTGTTTTGTTAACGTAAAAACCATTGAAACCTGTAAAGAATTTTTGTGAGTTTATTTGAGCCAAACTGTCGACATATGCCTGGAAGCAGAACCTCAACGAATTGAGATAATGCTAGGAGATTGACGGGTTACATTTGTATTTATATAGTGCAATCAACAGAGGGACGTAGGTGGATTACATGAAATCCATTGGTGATAGACTAGAGGGGCAGAACTAAGCAAAGCGGGGAAACCCCTGAAATTGGATAAAAAGTAAAATGATAGACACATACTTAGGTGGGTGCAGGAACAATTAACATGATAATGAAGGAATCTGTGGTATCTGTTCTGGCGCCCAGCACATTGGGTTGCGCCCCAAGGGGTCCAGAAAAAAGGAAGTTACAAATACCTAGACATTTCAAAGGGATGTTATTATAGATGCAAAAAGACAGATAAGCTCAGTTAAGGTAAATGTTGACCTTGTCAGTGAAGATACTGGCCTAGGAGGTGACTACCCACCATAACTGCTTTTAGTTAAAGTTTAATTTCAGACCATCCTTTGTGGTTACTTTAGGCCTCTGAGCCTGCAAGACTGCCATGCAGGCCTTCCCTGAGCCTGTCAGGTCAGCATGTGGCCCCTTTCGTCCACAGTAGGCTCATAGCCCTTGCTCCTTCAGACCCAGGAAGCCCCACTGTGGCCTTTGTTGTCAGCCCACTTTGGTTGACGCTCCTCTGGCTTACAGAGTGGGAAGGCATTGCTGCCTACAGAGGCCAAGTATTTCCCAATTTCTGTGAAAGTTTAAGTATGCATGATAAAATCTGATTATCCAGTTTCTTGAAATTCAGGCTTATCTCCTTCGTAAAGTGGTGGAATTGATTTCTGGGTACTTGAAAATAGAGCTGGTAGTGGGAAAATACACCGCAAATACCTCGTAGGGCAGTGGTTCTCAACCTTCTGGCCCTTTAAATACAGTTCCTCATGTTGTGACCCAACCATAACATTCTTCTCGTTGCTACTTCATAACTGTAATGTTGCTACTGTTATGAATCATAATGTAAATATCTGATATGCAGGATGGTCTTAGGCGACCCTTGTGAAAGGGTCGTTCAACCGCCAAAGGGGTCGCGACCCACAGGTTGAGAACCGCTGTCGTAGGGAATAGAGGCAGGCCAGCAACACGGTCCTCCTCACCCACTTTATTCATTCAGTTGTTTCCTTGTAAAGTCCAGGCACATAGTTTTGGAACCACAGCCCCAGGCTCTGGGATTACTCCCCAACTCCTGGGTTGTTCAGATCCTAGGTGGGACATGAGCCCTAAGGCTTCCAGGAGGAGGTGACTTTCAGGGTAGAGATTCAGATCAGAAGTAGGGCAACTGGGACCTGGGACAGAGGCCTGGGGGCAGTCTGCTGAGGCTGGAGAAGGGATTGAATCTCTGGGCAGCTGTGTTTCGGTTGGAAATGGGATCCTTGCGGGTGTCATGAGAAAAGCATTTCGCGACCACTCATGGGAGGATGAGGTATAGTGGTAAGATTTACTGAAGCTGGAGCAAGCACAAAGGACTGTCCCATGTTCAGCTCTGTCCCACTGTGAAAGAAGTCCAGTCTTCATCAGGCTCAGAAGAAAAGCCAGTGTCCAGATATCCCGTGCCCTGTGCCAAAGCTCACTCCAGTGTAGTCTGTCCCCATCCGGCTAGCTTAGTCTGTTCCCGCTGCCCTTTGTCTGGTGCTGTATCCAAGCCCACACTTGGAGTCCATAGTTGCAGCCCATACTTGGGGCCAAGTGGCTGCTAGACCTGCATGACTGCTAAGGAGAGAGAACGTGTGAGCACACGGGGTGAGTGCCTGTTAGAGAGACAGAGATGAGAGGGAGGGAGAGAGAGAGAGGTGGGGGCGGGGAGGGAGAGAGCTTTTTGTTAAGCTTGGATTATATTATCTCAGGTTTGGGAAGGACCAGGCGCCCTTTTAAACTAACCAATCAATTCCCAGTCCTTCGTGAGCAATTCCCAGTCCTTCGTGAGCTGGTGCAGGGCCCTCCCCCTAACCAACCCATTGACTAGACCTTCCAGTTCTGTGTCTCTTATCCAATCCAATCCTGTCCCCAGGCTAGGCTCCACCCCTCATGGGCACCATCTTGGCCTCTACTGTGCACGTGCCAGGGGAGGCATTTCTCTCTCCCCCATAACCCAGGGCTGGACCCATTTGCACCCTGGGCGGTTGCAGGCTGCTTCCTCCCTGCATAGGGGAGGGACCGGTGCTTGTCCCCTTGTTGGGCAGTGCTGTGATCCCCTGGGGTGTCTGAAGCTGTAACTTCCAGACTTAATCAGGCTTATTGTCTGGCTCAGCTCCCTGCTGATTAGGCTTGATGGCTGATTCCGTTTGCTCCCCTCCTTTATTGGTATCTAGCAACCTCGGCGAGTAGCTGAGTACCTCAGGTCCCACATCAGCATCTTGCGGTTTCCAGGAGCAGAGTGCCAGCGTTCCACGCATGGGTTCTCTCTTGCAGGTCTGGAGGAGAAAGCTCCTGGGACATCGGGTAAATGCCCTCAGCTTTGTCGCTGCCTCTGTGTCCTGCCCTGGGAGTGGGCAGCTTCGATGAATCCATATGCTAAGATTTGACAGGTTCTCGCCAGCTGGTGGTTGTTCCTTCTTGTGGGGGCCTTTGGATGTTTGGAGAAGGGACAGGCTCCCTGCCAGGTCACTACTTTGAATGGGTGCTGGGAGATGTGTGTGGGATGAATGACTCCATAGGGTGGTGAAATATGGCCCAGAAGAGAGCTCGAGTGTCATACCCACCCCTGCCCTACACTCCTGCCTCAACATTCAAGTGTTTTAGCAAGGCGAGCAATTTGGAACTGAGCCCTGAAGGAGGTGAATCATTCTTGTGGGGGAAGGGTGGGAAAGACATATCAGTTGGGGGGACAACATGTGCTTGGACCTTCGTGGCCTCGAGAAACCGGGGACTATCTGCAAAGTTGAACACGTTTGCAGCTCAGGCCAAATGGTTTTCAGCAGGACTCATGCAGATGAGGAGCTGGGCAAGGACGGAAACTGTAAGTTCAAGCAAAGAAGGCTGCATTTAGGGTCTAGCCCACTTCCCTGATTCTTGGGGCTGGGAATCATGGTAGAACATTGTTAGGTCTTTAAGATGCTTTTGTCAGGGCTTGGCCGAGTCTCTCTCATGGGCCAGGCTTTGTGTTTCACTCTCAGAGAGCTATCAACAGGGTGTCAAGCCTCAGTCACATGTCCCACCTCTGCTCACGAGCACGGGCCCACCCAGACCATTCAGATCTGACTCCCGGAGGCCCCAAGCCCACGTTTCAACCGCTAGACAGCTGCAAAGTTTTTCAAGGAAGAGTGTCCATGAGGTCTCTTCCTAAGCCAATCCAATCTCTCCTCAGGTGTTCTCCCATAGCATCTCTGCCCTGCAGGCACGCCAGAGGCAGTATTCTCAATTAAGTCCCACAATGGCCCTCCTGCATCTGACCCCGAGGAAGCCCGTTGCCCATCCCGCTGTAGCTGTAGCTCACTGAGATCCCTCCACCTGGCACCTCTTACCTGTACAGACTGGTTTGTTCCAGACCCCTGGGTACCTGCTGCTCCTGCCAAACAATGCTGCTGGCCTTCTAAATGCATCTATCGAGGCCCTGCCACCTCTGGCTTCAATCCCTCTGTGCTGTCCCTCTGCCCCTCCACTCAGCAACCTGAGCCTTTCTCAGAACCCCTGCAGTTTCGAGGGGCTTTGCTGAGGTGCTCTTCCTCCTGCTTGCACTTTCTACTCTTTTGTGCTTGCTTTTGATACCCAAGTTTATTCTGGTTTGTGTCCTAGTGACTTGAGCACTTGTCTTATCCAGAGAATGTTAGGTGGAGGAGGTACCTGGGTCATCTCTGGGCGTGGCCAGCTCGAGCCAGACACAGAGCAGACACCAAGGGGCCTTAAGGGAGTGAGTTCACTTTGGTAACTCCAGGAGGCCCCAGCAGGATGCTTTGCACAGAATAAACACAAATTAATGTTTATTTACTTGGGTTCAGGACTCATACATATTTTCAGTCCGAAAACGGAAAGGAGGATAAGAAAAATGGACCATCCAACTGTTCAATGGAGAACCCCCACCCCTTCCATAGCACTCACTGAAAACAGTGGGCAGAAGGGCTGCATTTGACGGCTCGGAAAGACTGGATTTCATTCGTCTGATTAAAATAGGTGCCAAGAATTGATGGTCTTGGCTAAAAATTAAGGAACTGGACCCTGAGAGACCATCCTGTCTTCACCCCTACCTGGATCCCTGCTGGGTGAGGGGACTTTTCTTTAGGCCCAACTGATCCCAGCCTCCCTTTCTGGCTGGCTGTTTCAGCTTCTCAGAACCCAGGGAACTGTTTGCCAGGGAGAAGCCTGTTAGAGAGCACACTGTTTCCCCCAGGCAACACATTTGCAAGATCATATGTATTCATTTTCCATGAATGAAATGACTCATTTTTTACCATTTTGCAAATGTAGGAATTTGCTTGTTGTTCCCCAGAAATGTATGTCTGCCTTTCACTCCATTCACAGGAAGGCTCCAGGGGCTCTGACTTTGAATTGTCTAATGATTTATTTAGGGGAGGACCATGTGAAGAGGAGAGGTTTGCAGCTTGGAGTTTGAAAAGAATGAAGAGCTGCATGGAGGCCCAGAAAGAGTGCCAATACAGTATTCAAGATGCAGGGACTTTCTCAGGGTAAAAGCATTATAATTATCTTTTCTGGCTCTTATTGACCACTTGAAATGAACTCAGCCATGTTCACTAATAAGAATAGGTACCATTTAATGAGCGTATATTATGGGTCAGGCCTCAGCTCATCTGCACAACCAACTCCACCCCTTCAAGAGTTATTACAAGACCCATTTTTTTTCAGCTCTGGAAAAATAAGGCTGAGAAGTACTAAACAGCTTCCCTAGGGTAACACGGCTTTCAGGTGCAGAGCCAGTCTTTCCGAGGCAGAGTCCCCTCTGGAAATACAGATTTTTCAGGCCCCATTCTTATGTCTAACTCAGTAGGCCTAGGGATCTGAATTTTAAACAACTTCCTGCCTGATTCTAACAGGCAGCCTGAACATAGGTCTCTCCCAGCAGCCACTGTCCCTTGTCCGGTTATGCCCACTTCATAAGTGCTAACTGATTGACTCTCAGAAAAGCTTTGAATGAAGTGCTTTCCCATCCCTCCATCCCCTCCCCTGTGTAGGATTCTCAACTATTGACTGGCATTTTCTAAAGGCACTAGCAAGTGGCTCAGGCCTGGGAGCAGCCCATAAAATCCCCAGGACTGTTTGTTTGGGGAACATGGGAGCTGCTTCTGGAGAAGGTGTGCTCAGTTACAAATGTCCTCATTGGAACCAAGACATGTAAGTGAAATAATTAGTCAAATTTAATCCATTTTCCTGTGAACATCTCCTCTCACTCTGCACCAAGACAAAATAGCCTTTGTAATTAATTGGGCCTTTCCCGCCAACCCTGAAATGAGAATGTGCAATTTATTTTGCGCACAATAAGGTATAAAAATTGCCAAAGGTGGCAGAGAAAGCTGGGACTGTTTGCTGTGCTGGGTAAACAGAGCTGAACTCTCTGCCTCCAAGACAGAATGGGAGTTGGCTTCAAATCAGAGAGATGGGCTGGGGGCCTTCTCCTGCAGCGTATCTGCAGGTGCTGGCTACGGCTGAGCCAGCAAACGTTCCTTAGCACTGTGGAATAAAAGGAGTAGGGGCACTGGGGTAGGATAATTTTGAATTCAAATCCTTTCTCCTTGTCTTACCTCTGTCACCTTGGACTAGACATTGAACTCTCCAAGCCTCAGATGTCACACTCATTCAACAATCTTTATTGAGCAATTACTGTTTGCATGTTTTGGGGTTAACCCACTAAGGGCATTAAGACCAATAAGATATAGTGAATATGGGAGCCAATGACCTATTAAATGAGGCTATAGATGGAACAGTGTGTGACATGTAGTAGCATTCAATTAATTCCCACTTCTCCCTTGCTTTCTTCACCCTCCACCAGAATCTCTGGAGACTCACCTCCTTGGGATCCTCAGGGAGGGTCAGAGACAAACCCATGTTTGTTTGAGCAGGAAGTACAAGCCCCAGCTTAGGGAATATTACATTTTGACTCTCTTTCATCCTTTCTTATGCCTTTGGGATTCTGTTTAGAATTTTATGTGTCTTCTTGTCTTTCAGAGCCTGTCTTTTATTTTTCCATCTCCTTGGCTGTCTGTGCCACATCCTGAGCAATTTCCTCAGGACGGTCTTTTAATTCACTAATTCTTCCTTCAGCTATGTCTAGTGTGCTGTGTGGCTCATCCAATTGTGGGCTGAGGCTCTTGGGCAGTACCCATATGTGTCCAACCTGGTTCTGGAGGCACTGCTGGTCTTCTCTTTACAAAGGGAATAGGAAGGTTTTATGGAAATCAGATTTAGTGACTGAAGAAAGAACCTGTCTGGCTGGATATTTTAGAAAAATCGTCTGGTGACTTTCTAGAAGATGGCCCAGAGATATTTGGGCTTATTGGGGAAATGCCAGCCTCATAGAATGAGTTAGGAAGTGATCTTTCTCCTGCATTTTTTGAAAGAATTTGAGGGCACTCACCAGTAAAGCCATAGGTCCAGAGCGTGTGTGTGTGTGTGTGTGTGTGTGTGTGTGTGTGTGTGTGTGTGTGTCAAGGTTTTTTGGTTTTTTTTTAATAATCCTCACCCGAGGATATGTTTTTCATTGAATCTAGAGGGAGAAAGGAAGGGAGGGAGGGAGAGGAGAGAGAGAGAGAAGAGTAGAGTCAAACATCAATTGGTGCCTCCTGTAGTATGCCCAACCTGGACATTTGCCCTGACTGGGAATCAAACCCACAGCCCTTCAGTGCAGGGGACAACACTATAACCAACTGAGCCACACTGGCCATGGCAGTCAAGAGCTTTTTTATTACTGATTCACTCTTACTAGTTATGAATCTATTCCAAATTTTTATTTCTTTGTAATTAGCTTTGGTAGGTTTTGTATTTCTAGAAATTTGTCCACTTTATCTAGGTTATTACACTTCTTAGAATGTAGTTGTTCATAGCACTCTCTTATAATTGTTTTTTTCTGTGGAGTCAATGTAATGTCCCCACTTTCATTTCTGATTTTAACCATTTGAGTCTTCTCTTTTTTCCTTAGCTAATGTTTTCTCAATTTTGTTAATCTTTTCAATTTTTGGTTTTATTGATTTCTCTATTGCTTTTCTATTCTCTATTTCATTTGTCTCTTCTCTGTTTTCTTTTTTTCCTTCTAGCTTTGGGTTTAGTTTGTTCTTTTTCTAGTTCTTTAAGTTGCATTAGGTTGTTGATTTGAGATCTTGTTTATAATGTAAGAGTTTCATTTAAGAACTTCCTTGTTTTTTAATTGTTTTATAAATTCCTCCTTTAGCACTGCTTTGTTGTTTCCCATAAGCTTTGATATGTTGTGTTTTGTTTTTCTTCATGTCTAAGTAGTTTCTAATTTACCTTGTGATTTCTTCACACACCAGTATGGTCTGCCCTGGAGAGTGTCCAGGCCACTTGAGAAGAATGCGTGTCTGCTGCTGTTGGGTGGTGTCCTGTGTATGTTTGTTAGGTCTGCTTGATTAATTGTGTTGTTCAAGTCCTTGATTTCTTCACTTATATTCTGTCTGATTCTTCTATCCATTATTGTGAATGGGGTACTGAAGACTTCAACTAGTATTGCAGAACTGCCTATTTCTCCCTTCAGTTCTATTGATATTGCTTCATATATTTTGATGGTCTGTCATTAGGTGCATGAATGTTTATCATTTTATCTTGTTGTATTGAACCTCTTGTTAATATATCATGTCCTTCTTTGTCTCTTGTAACCTTTTCTGATTTAAAGTCTATTTTGTCTGATATTAGTGCTGTTGGTGACTATCTGCCTGGTCTATCTTTTTCCACCTATTCATGTTTAGCTTTTTTGTGTCTTTGTATCTAAAGTGAATCTCTTATGGACAGAAAATAGTTAGATTATGTGTTTTTACCCATCCTGCCAATTTGTGTTTTGAATGGAAAGTATAATCCATTTATATTTACTTACTGATAAGAAAGGTCTCACATCTGTCATTTTGCTGTTTGTTTTCTATATGTCTTATAGCTTTTGTCCCGCATTTCCTGCATTATTGTCACTTTTACATTTAGTTGTTGTTTTTTTTATAGTGAAACATTTTAATTCCCTTCTTATTTACTTTCATGTATATTCTATAGCTTCTTTCTTTCTGGTTTCCATGGGATTACATAAATGTAAACATCCCAATGTTATAACACTCTAATGTGAATTTATACCAGCCTAACTTCAAGGACATAATAAAAAACCCTGCTTCTACACAGCTCTGACCACAACCCTTTTCTGTTGTTGATGTCACAAAATTATATCTTTATGCATTGTGTATCCAAAAACATTGTGTATCCTGCTAATCTGTTTTTAAATGGAGAGTATCCTGCCTTTATAACTATTTGTGTATTTACTTTTATCAGAGATCTTTAATTCTTCACTAGAGGCTCGGTGCACAAAAATTTGTGCACTCAGGGGGGAGGGGGTACCTCAGCCCGGCCTGTGCCCTCTTGCAGTCTGGGACCCCTTGGGAGATAATGACCTGCTGGCTTAGGCCTGCTGCCGGGTGGCAGAGGGCAGGCCTAATCCCTAGGTGCAGCCCCTGGTCGGGCTCAGAGCAGGGCCGATTGGGGAATTGGGGTGCCACCCCCTGTCATGCACAGAGCAGGGCAGATTGGGAGGTTTCGATGCCACCCTCAGTCACACTCAGGGTAGGGCCAATTGGGGGGTTGGGGCACCGCCCCCTGTCACACTCAAGGCAGGGTCGATGGGGAGGTTGTGGCGCCACCCCCTGTCACGCACAGAGCAGGGCCAATCAAGGGGTTGGGGCGCTGCCCCCTGTCACACACAGAGCAGGGCCGATCAGGGGGTTGGGGAGCTCCCCCCTGTCACGCACAGAGCAGGGTCAATCAGGGGGTTGGGGTGCTCCCCCCTGTCACGCACAGAGCAGGGCCCATTAGGGGGTTGGGGAGCTACCCCCTGTCATGCACAGAGCAGGGCGGATCAGGGGGTTGGGGCGCCACCCTCTATCACCCACAGAGCAGGGCCGATCAGGGGGTTGGGGCGCCTTCCCCTGTCACGAACAGAGCAGGGCCGATAGGGAGGTTGTGGCCCCGCCCCCTGTCACACACAGAGCCTCAGGGCAATCAGGGGGTTTGGGCGCTGCCCCCTGTCATGCTGATCCCGGTGCAGGGAGACCTCATGGCTCCGCTGATCCCGGTGCTGGGAGGCATATTACCCTTTTACTATATAGAATAGAGGCCTGGTGCATGGGTGGGGGCTGGCTGGTTTGCCCTGAAGGGTGTCCCGGATCAGGTTGGGGGTCCCCACTGGGGTGCCTGGCCAGCCTGGATGAGGGGATGATGGCTGTTTGCAGCTGGTCACACACCCTTCAGGGTGGGGGTCCCCACTGGGGTGCCTGGCCAGTCTGGGTGAGGGGCTGAGGGCTGTTTTCAGGCTGGCGGGTGACTGAAGCTCCCAACCGCTCCTTTATTTCTTTTTTTCTTTTTTTTTATTCTGAGCCAGCTTTAGCTCGGAGGCTCCAGCTCTTAGGCCTCCGCTCCTGAAAGCAGGTATCTGGTTTGTTTCGGTTCTACAATCGAAACTCTGTATCAACTCCAGGTCTGAGATCCTGGCTAGCTGAAAGCTGGTTTCTGGGGTTTTGTTTACCTTCTATATTTGTTACAATGTTTTTTAAACTGCCAGCTCAGAGGCCTGCAGCGGCTGGCGGGGAACGTTGGAGTCCTCTGTCACTGAAGCAAGCAAGCCTCATGTTAGTTTCAAGCTGCCTGGCTGCCGGCCGCCATCTTGGCTGACAGTTAATTTGCATATCGCCCTGATTAGCCAATGGGAAGGGTAGCGGTCATACACCAATTACCATGTTTCTCTTTTATTACATAGGGTAAGGCTTTGATTCCTGACCATTGTCCTTTCAGTACAACCTGAAGGACTCCGTTCATGCCAGGCAGGTAAGAAATTCTCTCAGCTTTGGTTTATTTGGGAATGTCTTCATTTCCCCCTCATTTTTGAAGGACAATTTTGCCAGATATAGGATTCTTAGTTGAGATATTTTTCCCTTCAACACTTTTAATATATCAACCCATTACCTTCTGGACTCTTTTATATGTATACTAGAGGCCTGGTACACAGATTCATGCACCGGTGGGGTCCCTCGGCCTGGCCTCCAGGGATCGCACTGAAACTGGGTCTCCGACA
This sequence comes from Myotis myotis, assembly GCF_014108235.1. NCBI lineage: Eukaryota > Metazoa > Chordata > Mammalia > Chiroptera > Vespertilionidae > Myotis > Myotis myotis. Next base: position 101,154,122 of record NW_023416324.1, on the reverse strand, counting down.
TACCTCAAGGGGTCCTGGATTGTGAGAGGGCACAGGCCAGGCTGAGTGACCCCACCAGTGCACTATTGGGGCTGGGGAGGACCACAGGAGGGCTCTAGAGCGTGTCCAGCCTGTCTCGCCCAGTCCTGATCGGCCGGACCCCAGCAGCAAGCTAACCTACTGGTTGGAGCATCTGCTCCCTGGTGGTTAGTGAGCATCATAGCGACTGGTCGAATGAACCGTCAGACACTTAGCATATTAGGCTTTTATTATAAAGGGTATATATAATAAGAGAGAGGAAAGGAGAGGGAGAGAGCGATAGAAACATTAGTGATGAGAGAGAATCATTGATTGGCTGCCTCCTGCACACCCCCTACTGGAGATCAAGTTCGCAAGCCAGGTATATAGCCTGGCGGGGAATCAAACCTGTGACTTCTTGGTTCTTGGGTCAATGCTCAACCACTGAGCCACACCCAGCTGGGCTGGCCTCTAAGGTTTCTGATGAGAAATCTACTCATTATCTTTGTGAAAATATGATGAAAGCTATCTTCCTCTCGACTTTACAGATGTTAATAATGTACTTTATCTTGTCTTTTTTCTTTACTTTTTTTATTTTTTCTCTCACTTTTTTCTTTTCTTACATTTTCTTTGTTCTTTCTCTTTTTCTTTATTTTCAATTTTCGTATAATATGATATCAATTAAGCTGTAGCATCATTTTGAGAGCAATCAGAGTTTAAGGAAAAGTATTTGAATATTTTAAGTATAGACACTATAAGGTCTTTAAAAGCCAAAAGTTATTACAGATTTTCGAATTATAAATGAAAAGGCCACTGAAGCATCCCACATATTTTAAGTTTTAATAATAAAGTACACATCAATCTCTAATATCCCACATAAACAGAAAACTCTTTGGGGGTCCTTCCCCCCCCCCCCCCCAGAGGCAAGGGGTCTTTAGACCAAAATGTGAGAAAGCCTCTGTGGTTTATCAATTGAAGACATTCCCAATTGATCTGTTTCTTGCTCTGACCTCATAAGGCGGCATTGTGACGGAATTACAAACATCTCCTATAAAGGGCCCTTGTTTGGACTGAGGTTTTTGTCCTTATAGCCTAGAAAGCTGATTTGTGGTGATCTGATGGACTTGGACCAGTTAGCTTGGTTTCTCCCTCCCCCACCCCCCTCCATTTGTCTATTTTTTCCTTTTACTCTGCTCTTTTTCTCATGTTTCTTTTTTCATTATTCTTTTTCTTTGTTCTCTTTTTCATTTTGTCTTTTTTTCTTTAATTTTTTCATTTTTTTCTCTCACTTTTCTTAAATTTTCTTTTTTCTTTTACTCACTTTTTTCTTTAAAATTTTTAGATTATATTGTTATTACAATTAGTGTTGTTGGTAAGTTAATATAGTTAGTTAGCATAGTGAGTATGGTTAATATTGTTTTTTAGCTAGTTAATAAGCGGTGTTAGCATTGCTAGTATTGTCAGTTAGTGTTCTTAATAGATCACCACAGTGCAGGGTCTTGTGGCCATCTCTGCTGATGAGGAGCCCATATTGACCATCACAAGCTCCTGGAACACTATTGGCTGGGAACTTCCTGAAGGTGCAGTTGTCTTGGCACATTCTGACTGGGACAGAGATGGTGGTCACAGCATCAGTCAGCAGAGCTCCGCCAGCCTCGAGGGACTTTTGGGTGAAGACCCCTACAATATTGAGTGACCCTAATATTGTAAAGTTATTTCAGGAAATTGACACAGAGGAACCATTATTCCTCGTTATGGAGCATGTTAGCAACCAAGAATGAGGCCTGGGGTGAGTTCTGGCAGTTGGTATCCACTGTGTAGTACTACCGTTCTCTTTGGTGCTCAGATAAATATAACCATTGCAGACTTTGGCCTCGGTAACAAGTATACTGTCCATAAGCTGAACATGTTCTGTGGCAGACCCCTGTATGCCACTCCAGAACTCTTCCTGGGCCAAAACTGCAGAGGCCCTGCAGTGACTGTGGAGCCGGGGAGTCGTCCTGCTCTCTGTGGTCACTGGGAGGGAGGACTGCTGGAAGCTGCAACAGTGGATCCTGGGCAGACAATACCATGTCCCATTTTTCATGTCTTTTGAAAAAAAAATTTGGTGACCTTTGACCGCAGCAACAGAAGAACTTTAGAAGAAATGGCGAGGAAACCATGGCCAAACATGGCCAGGAGGAGAAACTGGGGCCTTAACAGCGAGCTGCCCTGTGGTGACAAGGACTCCTGAGTGCAGAGGGGGCTGACCGTGGGCTTTGAGTAGGACCCCATCCAAGGCTCATTCATAGGCAGAAGGTATGACAATGTGATGGCCATGAGCCTGATTCTGAGCACCAAGAAACCCAAGGTGGAGGGCCACACTGTCACGGAAAGGCCCTCCTCTTCCCCTGGCCCCAACAGCCATGGTCCCTCCCCAACTCGGGAAGCTCAGTCGGAGGTCTCTGCACACCCAGGGAAATGCAGTTCCAGTGAGCCTGCATTCCCCCCTGGATCAGCAGGGCAGAAAACCAGTGGTCTGAGGACCAGGAGTCAGGGCAGAAGGCCAAAGAGCCTGCCACAGCCCCACCCAGCGCAGTCTGCAGTATGGCCCCAGGGGCTGGCCCTCCCCTCAGCAGCAGCAGCGGCAGCAGCAGCAGCAGCGATGGAGCCCCAGAGGGAACCGGCTATCCGGGTTCCTTCAAGGACAACTCCCCCCATGCTGGCAGCTTGATAGTGTGACCCCAACCTCTCCCTGTGGCCACAGCCAGGGCTGTCAGGGAGTGGCTGGGAGGCTCTTGAACTTTAAGAAAGCTTTGCTTGAGGCTGTCCAGCAAGACCCAGTATGGCAAATGCAATAGGGTAAAGCCAATTTAATTGTGTATGGCGAAGGCAGGGCTGCAATCAGACTGTGCGGAGGTCAAGTCACACTGCCTGCATTTTAAATCGTTAAATCGAAGATGCTGAGCTCCAGGGAGGCAGACAATGTGGTGTGGGAAATGGGACAGAGGTTGGACACAAACAGCTGTGGTGGGAGCTGGGCAAGAAGTAAACTGTGTGTGAAGGACCCCCGGGGAGGGGAAATGGCCCAATGACGATGGAGGTGTACACACTGCCATGGCATTCTCTGCATGGGATTCAAATCAGGAGGGTATCCGACACTTCATGGCCTTCAAAAGCATTGTATCCAAAATACCTGGTGAGCTTGGATTGGAGGACAGCTTGGAGCCCCCTCGAGAGGAGAGGTCGCCCTCCCTGCAGGTCCCTCCCTTGGCCCTCCACCCTGGTGAAACCTCAGAGACTGGACTGCTTTTCTAATGGCCCTTCTCCCCTCCTCTGCCCTTCTCTGCCTTTTCTTACATGTTTGTGGGGGAGGGACGATTCTTATTAAAGTACTTGGTTTTTCCAGATCCTGTAATAAACTGGATGCTCCTGAAAGATGCATCTGATACTCTGTTTTTCATCTGCCCTGCCCAGAATTGGGGCTGAGCATCCTCCAGTCTGAGAAATGTGCAGTAATGTAGCACTTGGACGTAATCAGATCAACTAATGGGAAAAATGACTGAAGAGATTATCCAGGGAACTCGCAACAGCAACAGATATGCTTCCGAAGGGAAAGGCTGTGAGCCATGCTACAGGGCAGAAAGGCAGAAATATTGTAACCTTCCTGCACTCACATTACCTAACATTTGCAGAAGGACGGAGGGGGACTTTTGGTCCTGTGTCCTGTGTCAATTATAACCAAGATGTCCACAATAGGATAACAGTGTCCTGTGACACAGCCTGGGGATGGGGGTCAGAGAAGTGGCATGGGTGTGATCTCAAAGCGACTCAGGGCCAGTTATCTGTGCAGCTGAGATTCCTGACTATGGGGCAGGAGTTGGCCTTCCCCCTCCCCATCAGAGAGGGGCTTGATGCGTGGCTTTGACCACAGGAAATGGAGAGGAGGCATGGGGGCAGAAGAAAGCTGAAGTATTAGGTATATAACAGACAGGTGGGGGGCAAGGCTGGGGAGATGGACCAGCATCCCTTGTTTCCAGGACCACTCCCACCGGTGCACTTTGCTTTGTGTCTCCAAACTTAAACACCCCTGCTCAGGGCCTGGACAGCAGTCAGCTCCAATGACAGGCTCTGCAAAGGAGACTCCAGTGAGCTCTGGCCTTGGCTGGCTGGGCCAGTGATGCCTCTGACCTCACTTGTTAGTCTCAGCTCAGCTCCACAGGAAGGGCTTTGGTTTTGTTCTAAAGAGCAGGGGATTCTGAGCAGGGAGAGACACGGTCAATAGCCACTGGACAAGAGACCCTTGGCTGTGTGTGCACAGCAGGCTCTGCCTGGGGAGCCAAGTCAGTAATGGAGTCCCAACTACTTGCCAACAATCCAATGAAGAGCACCCACTGGCCCATGATTTTCAGCTGGCCCCTGAATTATGAATTACTTAATGCAATTTGTCTGATGCTCTGTCTTTCATAAAATATGCACTTGGGGTAGGAAGTAGTTGGGTGGTGGGAGGGAACATTAAAGGGGGCATGGTAGAGATGTCCAGATGGCTCCCAATAGCCTCATCTGCTTCTCTCTCAGAGCAGCCACTCAACTTGTAGCTGGGCATGGGGCACCCAAGATGACAGCGTTCCCAGCCTCCTCTGCAGCTACCCGGGTTGTGTGACTAAGCTATCCCTCTAGCATGGGAAGGGAAGCAATTTGTGCAACTTCCGGCATATTTCCTGGGAGAGAAAAGCCAGACTTTCTTTGTGCTCCTTTCTTTGTCCTGCTACTAGGAAGGTGAGCTCTGAGGCTGGAGCCTGGTCATGGAAACTCCCCTGGGATGATGGCATCAGGCAGAGGAGCTTCCTGGAGCAGCACTGCCAGCCCAGCCCTGGAATGTCTGCCTCTGTACCGAATGGAAGAAAGACGCAAACATCTATTTGCCACTCTCATGTGGGCCCTTAGTTACAGCATCTGAACCTTATCCGAACTAGGATAGCAGTCTTGGATGGGACTTCCCTGTGTGGTACCCTTGGGTCAGGCTGCTCCAAGAACCACAGCTGTCTGAAATGTTTGACCGTCCCTTCTATGAAGTGACGTCCAAGCTCAGCTCCAGCCCACAGTCCTCTCCTGGTGCCTCTCAGGAAATCTAACGTGAAGATAGATGCTCCCGACTAAGGAGTGAGCATCTTCTAGGGCACTGCTTGCTCTTTCTCCCACATTGTGCACCCTCCACTCTCTCCCAAACATGCAACTTGTTTTGAAATAATGCTGTGCTGATTCTTTTCTGCTAATATCTGCAGATGATAGCCTGTTCTGAGTTAATTAAATAACTGAGAACAGGCTATCACACACATGGTGTAACTTGATTATTGCTAGAAAGATGAGTTTGGAACTGACAGGTTCCCTATTAATTTGAAAAACCAACCAAATTCTACTCGCAGTATGAAAGCAGAGACTAGGACATGGTCGAGACTTAACTTGAGCTTCCAATTTGGGGAGACAGTTATTTAGAACTCATCTCTATGTAATTTCCTATATTCCCTCCACTCTTATGGAGCCTGAAATTTTATGGGGAAAATAAATTCTAATGTATATTAAAATATTAAATATGTTGAGGATGTTGTAAAAAGATATATAGTTCATTTGTTTTTCATTTGTTTACTCTTAAGTGTGCAAAGTATCTTTCCTGTTGGGCAGGGTTAAAAAAGAGTGTATTAACAGAAAATTCGAGCTTCAATGAGATCAGTGGATCAGGAGACAGTCCCTTATGCACAGCTCCCAGAAGACAGGCACATGGCACTGTGCAGGGCCACTCGGAAGCACCAGGGTGGGTCGGAGGCAGAGGGAGTGGCGGGAACTGTGGATAGGTGCCTTTATTGGGGTTTGTTTCTGCAAGAGGGAACAGGCGAGGCAGGGTAAGCAGGCTTGGGATTAGCTGGTTGGAGTGATTTCATGGGCTTTGTGGTATAGGGGCTGTTCCAAGCTGTCTGGTATCTCACCCTCCGTGGTTAGGGCAGGAGGACAGTGGCCAGGAGTGTGAGCATCCAGTAGAGGAGGTGGGTGGCTATGGACACTGGATTGGCTGGCTTGTATTTGAAAAGTGGACCCCTAGAAGGGGAATTCCTCCTAGAGGTGGGGGAGGTGGCCCACAAAGGAGGCAGGAGGCCAAGTTGAGGTGACTTAGAAGAAGGCATGTCCAGCATGTGCATGCAGGGCAGATGTTACAGCATCAAATTTATAGAAGCTAGAAACATGGTCCATACAACTCTTCCCCCTGCCGTAGGCCCCCCACCAAGAGGAAAGTCCGCACAGGCCACTAGACCCTGCACAGTGTGAGCCCCCGACCTCTCTCCTCTCTTACCCCATCTCCGCCCACATGACTTCCATTGCAAAGATAGTCTGTTTATTCATTTATTTATTCACTCATTTATCCGTGATGTATTTGGTTCTCCCTGTGCCAGGCCCTGGTAGATGATGGATGGGCCCATCTCCCTCCAGCCCCTCCCCTGCCTCCTGATTTCCCTGAGCTCTGCTTGCCTCCGCAGCACTTACCCCTCTAATGTGCTGTGCTCCCTGCCTCCCCTCCACAGTGCCAGCTCCACAGGAGCAGCAGAGGTTGTTTAACTTACTGTTGTGCCTATAGCCTTGGGCAGTGCCAGGAACACTATAGGAGCTCAGTAAATAGTGAACGAACAGCTTATCACTCCCTGAAACCTTCTTGTCTGTGGTCTGCAGTGCTTGCTCACCCACCGCCCATGCACTGAGGCACTACTGCAGGCAGGCCAGTTCCAGAAACCAGGGCACAGCAGTGGGTGAAGCAGGCAGAGGTCTCCATTCTCATGTAGCTGACATCCTATTGGTGGAAACAGGGAAAACGTAAGTACCCTGTGCACCATGGAGAAAAATGAAGTCAAGATGAATGTTTGAGCAAATTCCTGAAGGTATTTATGGAGTAGGTCATGTAGAGCCTGAGTGCTCCAGGCTAGAAAACAGCAAATGTCCTGAGGCCACAGTGGGCTGCATGTTGACAGTCTTAGTTCTTAGTTTTGTCTTGAGTCTGTATTTTGCTTTTATTTGTAAACCTTGGTTTTACCTTTCTAGCTAATTAAACTGACCTTAGATAATCAATCTGTTTGAATCAGCAAATTCAATCCCAGTGATTTAAAGTGAAAATGGGTGAATTTGGGTCAATTCAACATGCATTTATTGAGTGGCCTCCCTGGGTCCAGCATTTTAGGCACCAGGAGTATGTGAAATGAATACAAGTCACCTTGGCAACTCCAGTAAATGATCGCCCTTGACGTCCTTACGTCCTTTCCCTGCACCCCTGCCCTGTCTTGCCTGGGTCTGGAGCTCAGGCCCTGACCCTGTCACACCTTGGTCCCCTATGTCCAGCTCCTCCTGGACATTTCTGTCCCAGTGTCCCCAAGCTTCTCAGCATTCCAAACTGACTTTAGCCCTTGCCCCATGACTGCCTTCTCTCCATGAAGCCTAAGGTCTATACCAGCTGGATCCTTGAACCCCTAGGCAGAACCCTCCCCGCCCTCTGATGTGTCCCACCCCATGATCCTTCAGCTGAGGGGCTCCCTTTATCCACTCTTCACTCTTGGGCTGTGCACCGATCTCCCCCTCTTCACAAACTTCCAAGAGTTACATGTGGGGACACTGAGGCCACATAGGTGGGTGTTTCTGGGAACAACGAGTAGTATCCAGGAGCAGAGGGCAGATGAGGGCTCCCGAACTGCCTGAGCATAAGGCCCTTGTGGCAGCAAGATGACCACCATGTTGTTATAGCAGCCCAAATGCACTAAGATATTCAGTGTGTCCCGTGTTTCAAGCCTTGGCCTGGGTGGGCTGTTAGGTGGATGCCTATTCACTTATTTATTCAATGTATTTGGTTCCTACTCTGTGCCAGGCCCTGGGTAGATGATGCTCATCCTTGGAAACCCAGCTCAGATGTCACTTCCTCCATGAAGCCCTTCTTGATTCCCACCCCTACTGCAACTCTCTCTGACCTTGCCTGTCATCACACTCATGCTTACCTCTCCAGCATGTGATCTCTGTGAAAGCTCTGGGCCAGATGCAGAAAAGGGCTCAGAAAATGTGATGGATAAAACACTTAATAGATGAAAGGATTAGACAGATCTTGTGTCAGTCAAGTTCTGCTCTTCCCCATTCCTTCCCCCCGCTCCCTCCAGGACCTTCTCTCACCTCGTGCTCATTTAGATCATTGATAGTCTGAATTATTTCTTTTCAATATTAATTACTTTCTTTCCCTTGAAATCTTTATTGTTGAGAATATTACAGATGTCCCCCTTTCCCCCCGATTGCCCCCCTCCACCCGGTTCCTGCCCTGCCCCACCCCAGGCCTTCACCACCCTATTATCTGTGTCCATAGGTAATACATATATGAATATAAAATCATAAGTTAATCTCTTCCTCCCCCCACCCCCTTCCCTCTGAGATTCATTCCATGTTTCCATGCCTCTGATTCTATTTTATTCGCAGTTTATTTTGTTCATTAGATTTTTTGTTTGTTTACTTTGATTTTTAGATTCAATTGTTGATAGATATTGCCATTTTATTGTTCATATCTTTTATCTATTTTTCTTCTCCTCCTCCTTCTTATTCTTATTCTTCTCCCTCCCCCCCCCCCTCCTCCTCCTCCTCCTCCTCCTCCTCCTCCTCCTCCTCCTCCTCTTCTTTACAAAGAATGCCCTTCAACATTTCATGTAATACTGGTTTGGTGGGGATGAACTCCTTTAGCTTTTTCTTGTCTGTGAAGCTCTTTATCTACCTTCAATTCTAAATGATAGCATTGCTGAGTAGAGTAATTTTGGTTGTAGGCCCTTGCTATTCATCACTTTGAGTATTTCTTGCCACTCCCTTCTGGACTGCATAGTTTCTGTTGAGAAATCAGCTGACAGTCATATGGGTACTCCCTTGTAGGTAACTAACTGCTTTTCTCTTGCTCCTTTTAAGACTCTCCCTTTGTCTTTAACCCTTGGCATTTTAATTATGATGTGTCTTGGTGTGGGCCTCTTTGGGTTCCTCTTGTTTGGGACCCTGCACTTCCTGGACTTGTAAATCTATTTCTTTCACTAGGTAGGGGAAGTTTTCTGTCATTATTTCTTCAAATAGGTTTTCAATATCTTGCTCTCTCTCTCTCTTCTCCATCTGGCGTAATGTGAATGTTGGTACATTTGAAGTTGTCCCAGAGGCTCCTTACACTATCTTCATATTTTTGGTTTCTTTTTTCTTTTTACTCTTTTGATTGGATGTTTTGTGCTTCCTCATATTCCAAATTGTTGATTTGATTCTTGGAATCCTCTACTCTACTGTTGAAGCCCTGTAAATTATTCTGTATTTCAGTTAGTGTATGCTTAATTTCTGACTGGTCTTTTTCAAGTCTTTGACATTCTTACAAAGATCCTTGAAAGTCCCACTAAATCCCTTGCTACTCTCATTAATTCCCTTGAAGTTCTCATTAAGTCCCTTGAGGCTCTTATTAAGATCCTTGAATAACCTTATAACCATTGTTTTGAACTTTTTATCCAGTAGTTTGCTTGCTTCCATTTCTTTCATTTGTAATATATTTCTTTGTCCCCATATTTTGGCTGCTTCCCTGTGTTTGTTTCTATGTATTAGGAAAAACTGTTACGTCTCCTGGAATTGGTAGAGTGGCCTTGTGTATTAGTTGTCCTGTAGGGCCCAATGGCTCAGTCTCCCCAGTCACCTGAGCTAGGCATTCTAGGTGCACCCCTTTGTGGGCAGTGTGCACAGTCTTGCTGTAGTTGAGCCTTGATTGTCTTTGGTGTCACTGGAAGGAATTGACCTCCAGGCCAATTGGCTATGAGGACAAACTGTGTCTAAATGGAAGAGCTGCTGTGTAGGAGACTCCTGTGGAGCAGGACCTGCTTCAGTGGGGCTTTGGTGCTCAATGAGTCTGCCCCTGGAGTGTATCGCTTATGGATATGTTGAGTTGTAATCTACTATGGTCTGAAACTGTCTACCAGGTGCACTGACTTGGGGGCCTCCTGGAGGTGCAAAGTCAGCCACTGCCTGGGGCCACCCAGCAGGAGCTACAGAGAGATCTGCAGATAACTGCTACTTGTATTCTGCAGATAGCTGCTACTTGTATTGGGCTAGGAAGTGCCCAGGCAAGGTCCAGCTGTGAAGCAAGGCAGGCTGGTGCTAGTGCCAGGTATTGGGCCTTTTATTGATAGGTTTGGAGCATGCTGACACCAGCTGCTGCTAGTTTAAGAGATTTTAGCAAATCTGAAGCCTGTGCCAGGATAGGCCATTCATATGGAAAAGCAGCTGCAAACAGCTTGGGTAGGGCTGCAAATTGGATGGGGTGGAGTCTCAGAGAATCACTATGGTAGAACGAACAGTAAGAGCCAGGCTAATGGAAACTCAGATATGGCTACTGATCAGCTCTGCGATGAAAGAGAAATAATGACCCTTGCGAGCACGTCATGTCTGGAAAAAAGCTGCCCCTGAGTTCCTGCCCCAATGCCAGACAGTCCATTTCTTTCCTGGATGATCCTGGATTCCTCAAAAGCCACTGCCTGGTGCTGGAGCTCAGAGAAAGTGAGACCACGTAAGTTTGTGTGCTGTCCCTTTAAGAGGAACACCTGGGACTCCAGCAGCCTCTGTGTCACTCAGCTACATTCCCAGCTACGAAGCCCGTAGTTACAGGAACTCCTCTTCCGAGCTCTGGGACCCTGGTCTAGTGGTCTCTTGTGGAGCTGGGACATCCTGCTTCTCACAGGAGGCCTTGGAGATATCCCTCCCTATTGAAAGAACGCCACATGTGGGTGCCGGACCAGCCCATTCCGTGCCTCCACCCCTCCTACCAGTCTCAGTGTGCTTTCTTTTTTATTCCTCTAGTTGTAGGACTTCCATTCAACCAGATTTCAGGTGGTTCTGAATGATGGTTATTCTGTATTTTAGTTGTAATTTTGATGTGGTTGTGGAAGGCAACAAATACAGACGTTTACCTTTGCCATCATCTTGATTCTCCTCTATAAATGTCTTCTAATAGGAACCAATATTAATTACTATTTTAAACTTTGTTCAAGCTACAGCTTGGAAGTCAGAAGACATGGCTATCTTTGGGGACACTGCCTAGAGCCCCTGGCTCAGGCTGCCCACCCACCCCTCTGGGCTGCCAGCTGCCTTTGGAGAGCATATGAGCACTGGCTTTGAAGCTGCATTCCTACCTGCTCCAGGGAGCTGAGGGAGCAGAGCAACTGTGATGAGCTGGGGACACATGCTCCATCCAGAAGGCAGCTCCAACTCAGTTCCAGAAGAGGGACTGTGGCTCAGGTGCTGGTCTCCTCAAGCTACACACCTGGATTTTTGTCTGAAATCTTCCAGTTTTTAACTGTTAGAATTAACTTAAAAAAATAAATAAATAAAGCAACAACCAAAAACCTCAATTTGCCCCGAGTACTAGTTTGAGGCCCTTGGATCATGATACTTGATCAGGGTGGGCTCAGTAACGCCGCCCTGAGGCAGGGTCCAGACTTTGGTGCTCTTGTCACTACACAGCCCCATCCCTGTGCCTCCTCATGGATGTTCAGGGGACAGCTTCATCTCCCCAGATGGGGTACGGTAGCCTGTGGGCTGCTAGGTCACTGCCACATTGGGGGCCTGGGCTTTGTGGGGGCCACCCTTTCCTTTGGCAGCTCTGAAGCAGGTGGAGCCTCGGGGCCCACCTGTGCTTCCCCACTCACACCAGGAGCTTTGGTCTGCCCTGGAGAAGCCTGACCATGCTTGCTCTGGGCACTGACATTTTGGCGGGTTCCTGTGGGAGGAAGAGTGAGTATGCCCTCACATTGGAGGATAATGAGTGGGACCCTGCAGCCTTGGTCCTAGGTTGGGAGCGAGGGGTGGAGTGTAGGGAGCCTGGCATCTGTTCACAAGAGACCTAATCATGCCAGTTGAAGAGGCCAGGACACAGAGGCCTCCAGTGAGCAGGAGTGACACATATGAGGGAGGGAGGGGGGGAGATCTGGAGGGGCTTAGAGCATCGCCACCAGTTGAGAAGTAGGGCTTCCTGATCTCCTCCTGCCCTGTCCCAGGCTTCCATCCTGCCTCCCTCTATGGCGATGGGGATAATGAAGAGAGCAACACTAGTGAGCACTCCTGGGGTCTGTAGTTAGCTCTCTGTTACTGATGAGGACACTTAGGCACAGGGAAGGAAATGGCTTGCCCAATGTCACAGAGCAGGGAACCTTGCTATAGCTCAGGCCCATAGCCCATGTCCTTTACTACTGCTCTGTGCTTCTCACAGGGGCCCAGGCTTGGAGTAGACTTTGAAAGCAGTCTGACCTACTGCTTCATCGGATGCTCAGTTGTCCTCAGGAAACATCCCTCAACACCTACTTGCACACCCCCAGGGAGAGGAGCTCATTGCTATTTCTGGAAGCTAGATGACCTCCCTGTGAATTGACCTGGGACAGCTGCAGGGCCCCAAGGCTTCCTGTCCTTGATGAGCAGCTTGGGTGGTGCCCTTGGCTGTCACTGGTAGAGGGCCTGGTGGAGGTGACAGTCATGCAGCCAAGTGTGCAGTGGAGATGAGGAAATGGTAGGCACAATGCACACCCCATGCAAGAAACATCAATCCAGGCCTTGCACTGTGGCAGAGGTGGGTGTGGGCTGGGTGTCCAACCTCATGGAAAAACAGTGTCCCCTGCCCTGTCCCTCACGAATGATCTGTTGATGTGAGGCTACGGTTGTGGTTGCAGTGAAGAGTAAAGGGGGGCTAGTGCAGGTGCTGATCAATGCTGGGATGCTGGAACTGGACCATGTGGACTCCATTATCTGAAGCAGTCACTGCAGCTCTCTGTGCCTCAGTTTCCTCATCTGCAAAAGAGATGATGATACTTGTACCTGCCTCCTAATTTCTGTGAGGATTAAGTGAGTTTCTATCTTTGCAGTCTGCAGAGCCTGGCAGTGGGATAGGCTACTGCTACTTCCACCACAGCCTGTAATGCAGGGTTTCTGTCCCCATTTCAAAGATGAGAAAACCATGGCCAGGAAGAGTTATGAGATCAACCCTCTATCACTTCTCTTCACGCAGCACCGTGAATGTCCGTGCTCCTTTCTGCCCAGCTAGCCTGTGTGCACCTCGTCTCTCCATTCCACCCAGCAAAGCAGGTGCTAAGAACTGCTGAGGGAATATGTCTGAATGAAGACTCTAACCCTGCTCCCCACCTTGGGCTCTTGGGCCCAGGACTGGGATATCGAGCTCCCCCAGACTGTCTAGGAGGCACAATGCTTGTCCATAGCCTCACTTACACCCAAATAGCAGAGGGTTGGGGGACCAAGGGGCAGAGGGTGCTAGAGTCACCCCTGGAGGATATGTGGGGCAGGCAAGTGGACCTACCTGACTTTCTAGGGCAGGGGTCCTCAAACTATGGCCCGCGGGCCACATGCAAATACAAATATTGTATTTGTTCCCGTTTTGTTTTTTTACTTCAACATAAGATATGTATAGTGTGCATAGGAATTTGTTCATAGTTTTTTTTTAAACTATAGTCCGGCCCTCCAACGGTCTGAGGGACAGTGAACTGGCCCCCTGTTTAAAAAGTTTGAGGACCCCTGTTCTAGGGGAATGAGGATGCTCAAGAGGGGCAGAGGAAGGAGTCCAGCCTGGGCACCGCCCTGTCTGCCACCATGTGATGGTGAGAATTGAGACAAGCCCTGCCTCCTGGGTCTCGCCCTCATCTAGCAAAGGGGAGAGGACAAGATAGGAAGACGAATACAGCTGGCCCTCATCAAGGGTTCATAGTAGCACATTTAATTTTCCTTAAAACCTTGTGAAGTAGCTGTGAGGCCAGCCCCAGGTGAGCAGGCACCTGAAGCAGAGACTTGGTGACTTGCCCAAAGACAGAGCCAGGATTCAAAGCCAGCCTGGCACCAAAGCATGTGCTCTGGGCCCCCAGACGAGAGCAGCCTCCTGGGTGTCATGGACTCACAGGAGATGTCCCTGGTGTCCTGGCTTGTTAAGCAGGTAAGGCTCCCAGTGCCAGTGGCGCCTCTCCGAGGGACATTGATACATGGGATCATGATGGCTCGTGGGAAGGTAGAGAGGGCGTGGGCCTGAGCGTTAGGTCAGCTCTGCCCTCCCAACCTGTGACCTGGGAACTTTCCCTAACCTCTCTGCCCTGCTGACTCAGGGTCACTGAAGCTGCAGGAGGCCCTCATTCAAAGGGCAAAAGCCAGTCCTAAAAGAAATTTCTCTTCCTTAAGTGAAGCAAAGCAAAGCATGCTGGTAGATGTGATTCCAGAGCAAGACTGTCAGTTTGATGACTTCAAGGGGTTCACGCCCATCCACCCCACCCCTTCTAGCCAGGCTCTGGAGCCGGCTAGCAATCCAGGGCCAAGTGTGAGTTTCCACTACTAAAACCCCACACATATCAGGCAGGGGTCCCGGACAAGTGCCGAACCCCATCACCCAGACAGCAAGGTGCAGAGCGTAGCCCACCTGCTGTAGGTAATGCTTCTGCAGGATGGCAGCAGAGCCCAGCAGTTGTGACAGAGACCATAGCTCCTCAAACATTTACCACCCAGGATTCTGGGCCCTGGCCGAGCAGCTCAGTTGGTTGGAGGTTGGAGCATCGTCCTATGCATATACCAAAAGGTTGTGGGTTCTATTCCCAGTCAGGATGTAGAAGCAACCAGTTGATATTTCTCTCTCTCTCTCTCTCTCTCTCTCTCTCTCTCTCTCTCTCTCTCTCTCTCTCTCTAAACATATCCTCAGCTAGCAACACCTGAGCTAGCTTACTGCTCTACTTGCTACCTCATTTAAGACCCCACCTACAAGAGGAGAGATTTCCATATTCCCATCTACAGGTGAGGAAAGCAAGGCTCATTTGCTCTTAGTAGCTAATCAAGTGGTGGAGCCAGCTTTGAACCCAGTGTCCTGATTTCAAAGCCCTCAAATCTCACCCTGGGGTGTTTGGAAGGTGAAGGTCCAGGCATTTAGAACCCTCATCTTTCACTCTTACAGCTGTGCTCTATTAGGACCCTCCTCTTTCATGCTTGCAGCTGTGCTCTAGGGCCCACCATCCCAGAGATGGTTGGATTAGCACATTCAATGGACTTGTTCTGAATGCACCGGGCCCTGACTGTAGCTCCCCTTGCTACCTGTCACTTCAGCTGAAGGAATTACCACCCATGTGCCACATGGGCCAGGCCCTTCCCAGCCTCTTGGTTCTAAATCTTTAGCTCTGAAGTCTGCAGAACTGCATTAAAACAGCCCTGTTCACCAGGAGCAGAGGGGACAACGATAAGATGGGAGGAAGAGTTTGCGGTGGCCTCTTATACTGAAGTTTTCACATGAAAGGGAGAGTATTTAGTCCACAATGGGACACAATTTGAAGCTAAGAACTTAGTCCCAGAAGGAAATAAGAGCTGAGAGCGTGAGGAAAATGGAGCAGGGAAAGGGACTTGACGGTTGGGTTGGAAATGTGTAATTTAAAAGCCAGCCTCCTGGATGATAACAGTTTGCCTTTTAAGGCCAGAATTAGTCACCCTGACCCACAAGCGCCCAGACAATCCAGGATGCGATTGTCTGGTGTCAGAGACAGCAAGAGCACCGCACAGCACTGCCAGAGCTCTGCTGCTCTGAGTTGCTCTGAGTCCATATATTCTTCTGAATTCTTCCCGACTACACCAGGGCAGGTTCCTTCTCTAACCCTGCCCACTGTACTAACTGTTGGGAGCTTAGTCCAAATTCCTCCTTTATCCTCTACTCACTAGTTACATGTGTCGGGTCTTAGGATGCCGGGTCTTAGACGGAGAAGCCATGAGAGGTTGTGGGTGTATAAGAAAGAGTCTTTATTGCAGAAGCCAGTGGCCATAAGCCATTAGATAAACAGTCCTTCATAACAGTGTCCCAATCAGGCAGCCATACACTGGCTGGTAAATATATACCTTTCCTATAAAACAGCAGTAACAGTCTCTGTACCCACAGCTATTACCTGAGCAGCAGCACGCTGCCTCTAAACCTATAGCTTTACATGGCAATAGTACTTGAGCTCTCCCTTAGAGCTACAGTCTCAGTAGCCTCTCTAGCCTCTCTGGCTCGGCAGCTTCTCCTGTCTTCCCCTGCCCAGCCTACTGGCTAGTTAACATGGTAGCTATATCCAAGCTCTTTAGCCTCTCCTGCACACATAGGAGCTACATTCTCTGTGCCTACTACCTCTGCTTCTCACACTAGCTGGTCAGTAACATATATTACCACTTAGACAAAGAAGGCTGGTTGCCAATAGTGGCATCAATCATTTGGGTTATAGAAGGGCACAGTGTACCGTGAGATTGCTGTGGCCTTGCAGCTGTGTCCAGAGTGGCATTGGCCATTCGGCATACTATCAACAAGGCCTTTCACACTCTGAGTGGCCTTGGCTGTCTGGGGACTCTGGCGTGGTTCCTATATCTGGGCATGGGGGCCTGAACTGGGGGTGCTGTTCTCTCAGTCATGGTGGGGTGGTGAGGGCCTCACCTGGAGCACACCTGTCCACCTGTGCACCTCATGGACTAAGGTCCCCACGGTGCAGAGTGCACCTTGTACTCGACTTGGGAGGCCCATGCCATATATGTCTGTGGGGTCACAGGTGCATGGGTGCATATCTTGTAGGGAAGAGGTTTAGTAAACATCCTGGCCAGGGGTGGGGGGTTGGGAGGGGTGGTTCCTCTGAAGTCATAAAGCGGCATGATGGATTCATATTCCACCCCCACAGCTCACAGCGAGCCCATACACACTTTCAGCCCATTTTCTTTTCTGTAAATTGGAACACAGTCACCTTCACCCTCAGATGTGGGGGCATTCTTTAAAATCACAACACAGAGGGAAAACCAAGGTGGCGGCATATGTAAACACCAGAGTTTGCTGCCTCGAACAACCACTTCAAAAATACAACTAAAAGACGGAACGGACATCATCCAGAACGACAGGAAGGCTGGCTGAGTGGAAATTCCACAACTAGAAGGAAAGAGAAAAGGATACCAAGACTCAGAGGGGGCGCAGTGCAGAAGTAAAATACTAAGGTGCAGAAGTGCATGTGGAGAGGGCTGGCGGCTGAGGGCGCGGTTGTCGTTTTCAATCGGGAGGGAGTCTCAGGCTCTGAGCTCCAGTTCCAAGCGAGTCTCTGGGGACCCAGAATCATACAGGAGAAGCGGGACTGTCTGGCATTGGTTGGAACTCTAGGGCAGCTTTCTCTCGGAGGGGCAAGCAGTGATTGCTCAGACACTGAGAAGCAGAGCCTCTGAGAGCAGCCATAACTGCTAGCCCTGCCCTGTTGATCCCCTGGGACCCGCCCCGCCCAAGCCCTGCAGGGAGACTTTTGCTGGTTAGCCTAAGGCAGAGGCTAGATTAGCACCGCCCTAGAGATCCAGGAGCCAGGAGCCACCCAGAGGTCAGAGTGGGACCATCCAGTTTGCAGCTCCGTGGAAGCATAAAGGACACACTCAGCCGAAACCGGTTAAGCTCAGTGGATAGAGCGTCGGCCTGCAGACTGAAGGGTTCCAGGTTCGATTCCGGTCAAAGGCATGTACCTGGGTTGCGGGCACATCCCCAGTAGGAGATGTGCAGGAGGCAGCTGATCGATGTTTCTCTCGCATCGATGTTTCTAACTCTCTATCTCTCTCCCTTCCTCTCTGTAAAAAATCAATAAAATACATTTTTTAAAAAAGAAAAAGAAAGCTTGCTTGCTCTCTTTAAAAAATAAAAAAATAATTAAAAAAATAAAGGACACACTCAGAGGGCAGACTCAGTGAGCACCAAAGCCCCATTGAAGCAAGTCTTGCCCCAGAGGGGTGTCTCCAGCACAGAAGTTCTCCCACTTCAGACACAGCTGATTCTCATAGCCAATTGGCCTGGAGGTCAACTCCTCCCAGTGATACCTACAACAATCAAGGCTTAACTACAACAAGATTGTGCACAAAGACCACAAGGGGGTGCACCAAGAGTGTCCTCCTCAGGTAATTGGGGAGGCTGAACCACTGGGCCCTAGAGGACACTTAGCACAGAAAACGACTTTATCAACACAGGGAAGCATAAAAAATGCGGAGACAAAGAAAAAGGACACAAATGACAGAAATGGAGGAAAGGAAACTACTGGATATAGGGTTCAAAACCACACTTTTAAGGTTTTTCAAGAATTTTCTAGAAACTGCTGATAAACTTAATGAGATCTACAAGAAATCTAATGAGACTCTCGAGGTTGTGATAAAGGACCAACTAGAAATTAAGCATACACTGACTGAAATAAAGAATATTATACAGAGTTCCAACAGCAGACTAGAGGATCGCAAGAATCAAGTCAACGATTTGAAATACGAAGATGCAAAAAAACACCCGACCGGAAAAGCAAAATGAAAAAAGAATCCAAAAATATGAAGATAGTGTAAGGAGCCTCTGGGACAGCTTCAAGTGTACCAACATCCGAATTATAGGGGTGCCAGAAGAAGAGAGAGAGCAAGATATTGAAAACCTATTTGAAGAAATCATGACAGAAAACTTCCCCTACCTGGTGAAAGAAATAGACTTACAAGTCCAGGAAGCGCAGAGAACCCCAAACAAAAGGAATCCAAAGAGGACCACACCAAGACACATCATAATTAAAATGCCAAGAGCAAAAGACAAAGAGAGAATCTTAAAAGCAGCAAGAGAAAGACAGTAAGTTACCTACAAGGGAGTACCCATACGACTGTCAGCTGATTTCTCAACAGAAGCTTTGCAGGCCAGAAGGGAGTGGCAAGAAATATTCAAAGTGATGAATGCCAAGAACCTACAACCAAGATTACTTTATCCAGCAAAGCTATCATTCAGAATTGAAGGTCAGATAAAGAGCTTCACAGATAAGGAAAAGTTAAAGGAGTTCATCATCACCAAACCAGTATTAAATGAAATGCTGAAAGGTATCCTTTAAGAAGAGGAAGAAGAAGAAAAAGGTAAAGATACAAATTATGAACAACAAATACACATCTATCAACAAGTGAATCTGAAAATCAAGTGAATAATCTGATGAACAGAATGAACTGGTGATTATAATAGAATCAGGGGCATAGAAAGGGAGTGGACTGACTATTCTTGTGGGGGAAAGAGATGAGGGGGATGTGGGAAGATACCGGACAAAAATTGTGCACCTATGGATGAGGACAGTGGGTGGGGAGTGAGGGAGAAGGGGGGGGTGGGAACTGGGTGGAGGAGAGTTATGCGGGGAAAAAAGAGGAACAACTGTAATAATCTGAACAATAAAGATTTAATAAAAAAATAAATAAAAATAAAATCACAACACAAAGTACTGGGTTATGTTGGGCTCTCTGGGCTGAGGGGGCTGGAAGGCGGGAGAGGTGAGGCCCAGTGTCACAGATGTGGCAGCACAGCTGCCTTAAAGGGCTGGCTGAGCATGCATTCTAACATCAAGAAACAAGTAGCTGCCTTTAGCAAATTCATTAATTAAGGTCAATTTTACTCTCTTGTCAATTACAATAATCTGTTTGAACAGAAGCATTTGGAGTTTATTAACGACATTATTGGACAGGATGGATTGCTTTGTTCCTAACCACAGGTGACCTCCACACACCTTCCATGTCCCTTCTGCTCCTGCACTCACTCTGTTGCTCTGCGTCTCTCAGTAGCTCTTCACTTCCTAGGGCCTGCCTCATTCCAGTCATAA
Source organism: Myotis myotis (assembly GCF_014108235.1). NCBI lineage: Eukaryota > Metazoa > Chordata > Mammalia > Chiroptera > Vespertilionidae > Myotis > Myotis myotis. Next base: position 101,134,467 of record NW_023416324.1, on the reverse strand, counting down.
AATGTGCACTGAGGCCTTGCCTACCTTTTGCCACCTGTGTTGTATTCCTACACTAGTAATCCCTTTGTCTGTGCTGCTCCTCCTGCTCTTCTGTTGCCTTGTGGTTGAATCCTCAGCTCCCTTGTTCTTTTCTCCTTTATGTCAGGATGATGTTGGTTGCTCACACCATAGCCTTTGCCTACCCCACCTTGCTTTCTCCTGTGGCTGCTTAATTTGAGGGCATCATGATTGGTCCAAGCTGGTCACGGCAGGTGTTTTCCCCCTGCAAGTTATTGGTTTAGGCAAGGACTTGTGACCCAGTTCTGACCAATGAGATATTAGAGGAAGTCTACAGGAGCTTCTGTGAGAGTTTTCCTTCATGAAAATGAAGAGATGGGCAGGGAAGAAAGTTCTCCTTGCTTTCAGCTTGAGCAACCACTATACAGATGTGATGGCTGGAGTGGAGGCAGTCATTGCCAACCATGACAGAGTGATACCACGTTTGTTAATGTTGAAGTAAGAGTGACATGTGAGTTACTGATGACATTGACATTGATGACATTGTTGGGCTATCAGACCACCTCTGGACCTCCCATTCCTTACAGCATCTTTAAACATTAAACGTTAGATGCCTTTGTAGTGCAGGATTTTCTGTTACTTCATTGAAATACGTATCTAACTAATGCAGCCTTGAAGTCTCTGTTGAAAATTCTCTGTCCTAAAAAACAAACAAACTCTGTCCTTAACTAGTTCCCCAGTGAACTTGGGTCTCTGCTCCTGTCCCCCTACCCTTCACCTATGAAAGCATCTCATGAGCTGTGGTGTTCTGTCTGTCTGACTGGCTTATCTGTATTTGGTCTGTGAACACCTCTCTGCCAGTCTTCTGCCTTTTATGCTCTATGCACTCGGAGCCTGCACACAGTGGGTCTTCAGGACACCTCTAGGACTCCCCCCCCCCCCCCATCCTCCATGGCAAGAAGGTTCCAGCCACCAAAAAGCCTGCAGGTTTTCTTTGGTGCAAGCACTGTTTCTGGATTTCTGCAGTCCTTCAGCATAAAGTGTGAGGTCCCAGCTGTCAGATCTCACCTAAGCTGTGCCTTCAGGTGCTGAGCAGCAGACACAGGAGGTCATGGTGCAGAGGAAGAAGTCCACGAGTTGAGTCAAGGGAGATGTGGAAAGAGCAGTTCCAAACTGAGGGAGAGTCATGCTCTGGAAAAGACAGCTGTGTGCAAATAAGGAGCAGAGCTCCTCAAGGCCCAAATGAAGCTGATGTCCCCAGGTACAGTGGTGATGCAGGCTCCTTGCCCCCCGCCCCCTTGGTGGAGCTCCCGATGCTGGCCTGTGAGTGGGGGGCTGCCTGTGGTCACATGAGCATGACTAATTGCCAAGCAAAGTAAGAGGCTGGACACAGGGGAGCTGGGAGGGTATGGTGGTGCTAATGAAGGAAGGTCCTCTTCCCTTCAGTGCAAATTGTTTTTGTGTCTCCTAATGGTCACGTGGCAGTTACCAAGTTTCAGGCACCCACAGTTTTCCAGGCATGGCGCTGGGTTCCTTAGTCCTTGAGCCACATGAACAAGCTACATCATGTGGCTTCCCAGAGCTCAAGCTGCAAAATCTGGGTTTGCAGTCTGGCTTCACTCTTCCCCGCTATGGCCAAATTATCTCCCTTCTCTGGGCCTCAGTCTTGCACTGTAAAATGGGGACATCAGTTGCTACCTTAACAGGGTTAATCCCATGAGGATTGATTTGGGTGATGTGAGTGGCCCAGGGTATAGCTGGCCCTCAACAGATACTGCTTGAACCATTGGATCCCCAGGTTAGACTGGAGTCTCACAGTGCTGTCTGGAAGCTTTCTTAAAACTAATCTAATTCATAATGTTTTAGTTCCAAGGTGCTCCATTTAGCCAGCTCGAAGGAACAGCCAGAAGTTTTGATAGCCAGAGATAGAAAACCCAAAGTGATTTAAGTAATCAAGCAGAAGGAAATCATTAATGTAACTCAGACAGGTTCAGGCAAGGCTCAATTGGTTGTTCAATGACGTCAATGCCATTCTCAGGTGGGATTTCCATTTTTTAAAACAAGATGGTCACCCATAGCCACAGGCTGATATCTGTCCCCTCAGCACCCGGACAGAAATAGAGCTTCTCCTGCTTCCTGATTCCAGCCCTCAGATCTGACCTCTGGGTCCTGATTGGTCACATGCTCAGCCCTGAGCCAATCACTGTGGCCAAGGAGGATGGAATATGATGATTGGCCAGCTTCATATCATGTGACCACCCTCTCCAAGGCAACTTGGGAGCAGCTCACCCTGTTTCTGGGGTGGGAGACAGACAGAATGGTGCCTGAGAGAGCAGGGCTGAATGTCGAGCCACTGCCTTCCTCTGGGCTTAATTTCCTGGAATGAACCTACTCCTTTCCTCTCCCCACACCCCATTGTCTTCTGTTTACAAATTCATGGCTATACCCTCTCCCTTTCCTAGCCTCATTTCACCCAGAGCAAAAAGGAGTGGAACCTCCTGTTTAAAGACAAGATTTGGGATCCCCTCCCAGCTTCAAGGGCTTCTTTTTAAAGTGCCCCATTATAATCAAACTAGAGGCTCAGTGCATGAAATTAGTGCACTCAGGGGAGGGGGATGGTCCCTTAGCCCAGATTGCAAGAGGGTGCAGGCCAGGCCAAGGGACCCCACTGGTGCACAATCAGGGCTGGGGAGGGACATGGGAGGTTGGCCAGCCGGGGAGGGACTGCAGGAGTGCTCCAGGGTATGTCTGGCCCATCTCGCTCAAACCCAATCTGCCAGACTCCAGCAGCAAGCTAACCTACAGGTCGGAGCATCTTTCCCCTGGTGGTCAGTACACATCACAGTGACGGGTTGACAGTTCGACTGCCTCTTGGTGGTCAGTGCATGTCATAGCGAGCGGTTGAGTAGCCTGGGTTGCAGGCACATCCCCAGTGGGAGATGTGCAGGAGGCAGCTGATCGATGTTTCTCTCTCATCGATGTTCCTAACTCTCTATCTCTCTCCCTTCCTCTCTGTAAAAATCAATAAAATATATTTTAAAAAAACACACACATATATAATTACATATTGTTTTTGTGATTAATCACTATGCTTTAATTATGTTCAATTTGTAACAATGAAATTGGGGGTCACCACAACATGAGGAACTGTATTAAAGGGTCGCTGCATTAGGAAGGTTGAGAACCACTGGTCTAGGACTTTGATGCTATTGCTGCTACAGAAAACTTTTCTGAGTGTTTGTGAATCCCGAAGACTCCCACCACTGAAAGTTAAGTTTGGATCACTCTGTCATTCATTGATCTGTTCACTCAGCCCCTCATCACCTTACTAATCCATTTGTTCCCTTCTTTACTTATTTTGTGCTTTTTTTTTAAGTGAAAGGGGAGATTTATTAGGAAGGGAAGGAACCCCCAAACAAACAGAAACTAGGGAAGCTGGACTTCCCAAAGGACTGGAGTCAGCAACTGGTGAGACATGAGATACCAAGTTGGCTACTTTTCTTCACAGCCAGGACCACATCACTGGATCCTCCATTTTTAAATCCATCAGTTTCTCTCCAAATTCCATAGCCATCACACTAGTTTTATGTACTACCCTTCTTTTTGGGTGGAGGTGGGCTGGAAAACTGAAGTGGCCTCCCAAATTTTTCTCCCTAAACCCATCGTTGTCCATTTCCTACCTGTTCTCCTCACTATAGCCACAGTGCTTGATTGAACATGGAAAATGTTTTCAATTGCTCCAGGATTAAACATCCAATCTTAAACACAGTGTGGAACTAGATTACCATTCACCCCATTCAGTGCCCTTTGCTATGGCACTTCTGGCACTGGAATTATATAGCCCTACCACTGTTGCTCTCAGGCATGGCAAAGGGGTTGAGACAGTGACAAATGTGAGACACACCTAAGAACCAGGGTGTGATTGACCACTTTTCCTTCTTCCACAGCCATGGCAATAGTCCAGACAGAGATGGCTCTAGCAGCCTGAGACCGCGGAGAGGTGACACAGAGCAGAGCCATGTGAGCAGGAAGTGTGAGAGATAATAATGCCTAGTGTGGCCCCTGAGCTTTGGAGACCACTTGTTACTCAGTATGACCAGCTTATCCTACTGACATGCATGGTCCATGCCTCATGCTTGTTGCCCTACCATTGGCTTTCAATGCTTACACAAGTTGTTCCTCCCATCTTGGAACATTTGTCTCTTATTCTCTCTTCTCAGAAAGTTATTCACCCTTCTTTGTTAATATTTAATCACCAGTGAGCTCTCAGCTTAAGGGGAAGTACTCAGGGAAGGATTGCTTGAATTCACCCTCTTCATCAATAGATCGCTTTCACTGAACTGTAAGTTCCAGGTCAGAAGACAGAGCCTGGGAATTTAGCTTACTTTTTTTTTTTTTAAGCCTGCTCCTCCCACCATGTGCCAGGGTCCTTGCTGAGGGGCTAGGTAAGAGGTGTGTGAATCAGCCATGAGCCTTGCTCCCACAAACGCGCCTGTGGTGGAGGGGGAGACATGCAAGCAGCAACATTTGAACCCACTGTGATAATTTTAGAAAGATATCTATTATATAAAAAACCTGTGGTTGTCACACCATCACGCCGTAACAACTAATCAGCAGGTGGCTGCGTGCATGGGTGGGCGGGGACTTGACTCTGGAGGACTTGACTGGAGGCACAGGTGGGTTTCTGGGTCCCGCCGAGCCTCAGGACTCTGTGTCCTGGGTCTCACATGATTTCGAGTGCTGGGCCCCTAGTGAGTATCTAAAAGAGACTGGAGGGAAGGCAAGGGAGACTGCCTGGAGGAAGAGGCATCACAGTGGGTTTTGAGGAAGAGTTGGAGTTGCCCAATTGGGGGGCTTGCTGGGGAGGTGTGGTGGGGGAGATTATAGAGCAAGAAGCAGGTGCCCAATGTTTCTATGGCTTGAAAGAGGATAAGCACAGAAGCAACAGGGACCAGAACCAAACATCTGGCATCGGTATTCCTGTGCACACAGTGTTGTTTCAATTCCTGTGCAAGTGGGGAGTGGTGGGCAGGGTTTGCTTCTCAGTGTCTAAGGACAGTGGTGATAATAGCAGGTTCCAAGCCCTTCACCACAGTGGCTGTCAGTGATAGACTCTGATCTGGGGATCTGGTGGCCAACTTTGGGTGCGTGCTCGTGCTTTGTTCTGGGTCGAGCAGCTAGAGATACCTTTGTCTTCACTACTCATTGGACTTGTCTCATGCCTTAAATTCCTGTCCTTCTGTTCTAAGAATCTGCCACAGTCAGTTCTTTCTAGCAAATCAAGACTTTCTGGACACACAGCCCCAGCAGTCATTTAAAATTTGCATAAGATGAATAAAATAGAAGAGAGATGAATCACCAAAAACACATGTCACTGGATATAATCTCTCAATATTTTCTCGGTATTAAAATAATCTGAAGGCATCAGGATAAGACTGGAGGAGTCCCACTGCTGGGTGATTAGGGACTATGGTCACTCAGCAGTCCCATGATCTGGAGAGGGGAGGTGGGTCCACACAGGACTGGGGTTCCCGGCCATTGCTGGAATTTGACAGAATAGCTGTCCAGCCTCCCAGAAAGTGGGCCAGTGGGCAGTGACGCTAGAAAGTCACTTTCCTTTGAGGCTGTGGATTCCCTCGTTAGCGTGGGGAGGGAAGGACCTTCCTTGCTGCCAACTTTACTGGGTGTGAGGCTGATGCGCTAAAAGAGCTTGGAAAAGCCTGTTTATTCCAAGAAATTATTGTTTCTGAAGGTATTATTTTTTTCATGCAAGCTAAAAGATGATCTCTGGGGGATTCCCTGAAATGGGGGACAGATATCAGGGAACCTGGACCCAGATCCAGCGCGCAGGTTCTCCATGACTGAGTTGACATCTAGAGGAGGGGGCATTAACTCCTGTTTGGGAGGAAGGAGCTGGGGCAGTGTCAACGTGGAGGATTCTTGCAAGATGGGCCATGAGGGGAGCAAAAGGGGGGCACCTCCAGGCAGTCAGGAGCCTAGGAATAAGGGCCTCTGTAGGCAAAGGTGGTGAAGGAATGGTGTCCTTCTGCCTCAGGGAGATTGGTCAGATAAGATATTGGGCTGTTCCTAGTGCTGCCCTCAGCCTGCTGCCCATCCAGCCATCCTCAAGTCCAGGGAAGCTCGCCAGCAGGGGGAGTCAGGAGCCTGGCCACCAGACTGAGGAAGCGGGAGTGGGGGGGGGGGGGGGGGGCGAGGGGCGGGGCGGAGCCACAGGGGTGGGAGCTGTAGAAGCTGAGGTTCTACACTGCCAGGGGCCAGCCAGGACCAGCCCCAAAGCCATGTCAGTCACTTCCTTTCAGAGAAGCTAGTGCCCAGGCCAGAGCTGGATGAACTCTCCAGGTCAGCAGGCAGGTCTCATTTAGTGTGTTGTCTGAGTGACCATTCCTGGCAGTCTGCAGTGCCAAGCTGGGGAGCCCAAAGCCCTGGGTACATGCTCTGCCAGGGGTGAGGAACGGGAGGCCATTATCATGCATGCCAGCTATGTGTCATTCCTAGAATGCCCCTTATTTTCCATATGGAGAAACTGAGGCCCAGGGCGGGAAATACCCTCAGCCAGTTTGTGTCCTTTAGTCTCCTGGCCCGTCCCACCCCCCAGTCCTTCTGAGCACCCTGTGCCACAGTGAGCTGTGTGACAGGAAAACCACACTGTTCCTCTTCTTTCTCTCCTTTGCCCATATCCTTTTAATATTTAGTGTGTTTTATACATTATAAAGGACAGTCCAACGCTAAGCACTGGCCTCCAGGACTAGAACCTTCCCAATAATTGGAATCTATGTTTGCATATGGTCCCACCATGGAGGCCACTGCTCTCCTGAAGGTATGTCTGTTAGTAATTCTCTTGCTCATATATCTAAACATTATATTCTTTTGTTTGTTCTTGAGCTTTACAAAAATGCTATACTATGTGTGAACTTAGAAGACTTGCAGTTTTTACTCATATTTTACTGTTTCTCTGCTTTATCTATGCTGTTGTGTGTAGCTGTAGTTTATTTTCACTGGTATGACTACCCCACAATTTATTTTTACACTTTCCTGTCAATGAGTATTTGGATCATTTCTGTTTTATTTTCTATTATTAACAATGCTGCTATGAGATCTTGTACTTGCCTTATATGTCTAGGAGTGGACTTGCAGGATTATAAGATATGTGAATGGTGAACCCAAAGTGATTTACAAAGTGTTGGTACCAGTTAACACTCTCATCAACAGTCCCTACGTATTCCCATTGATCTGTACCCTTTCAAACCCTTGGGCCTGTCAGAGGCCTTACTTTTTCAATCTAGTGGGCATAAAATGACATCTCATTGGGATCTTATTTGCATTGCCCTGTGCACTAGTGAAACTGAGCATCTTTTCCTGTGTTCATTTGTGTGCCTGCTTCCAGTCTTTTTGCTCTGCATTCTCTTTTTTCCTGTGGGCTTGCAGGTCTTTATGTATTCTGGACACTACCCTTTGCTAGTTCTGCATATTCCAAATGGCTTCATACCATTTTTGGTTTATCTTTTCACCTGTCTTTTGGTAGGAAGTAATACTTTATTTTACTGCAGTCAAATCTACCATTTTTAATGCTTTGTAAGCTTTTTGTTTCTTGTTTAAAAAATTGTTCTCAGCTCAAAATTTGGAAATATAGTCCCTTATAGAAAATTCTTCTTAAAGTTTTCCCTTTCAATTGTAGTTTTTAATGTATCTAGGATTTGTTGGGGGGATGTGGTGTGAGGCAGGGATTCAACTTCATTTTCCCAATCGATATCCAATTCCTTCACTAAATGGGCCTTCTTTCTTGAGTCACATTTTAAGAAGCCTTTTAAAAAATCGTAAGTATTAAGGCTCTCAGATCTTTAGTAACTTTTAGAGCACCCTGCAGTCATGCCTCTTGTCTATCTACACCTGTTTCCTTCTTTTACCATTGCAGTTTCCGGTATGTGCAAGTTCCTCGAGAGAACAGGATAGCAATCCCAGGTGTTTCTGAGAGAATGAGGAAATGGGTGCAGAGAGAAGAGCTGAGTCTGTAGTGGTTGTACTAAAGTGGTCCAGACATGGAGTCTGGCTGGGACTCACTGAGGGCAAGCTCTGTGTTCCTTCCTCTCAGTGTCTGATGCATACAATAGGGCTGGTGCTGAAGGGATCAAACCCAATAGCCTGCCTTTCCATTTCCCTCCTGTGGGCTCCATTGAGTAAGCATAGAGACCATTCTGGCATGTTCCTCCTAAAGGCCTGAGAGGTGCTTGCTGCTTCTGCTTCTCATCCTCCGCCTTGTTCCTCCTAGTGCAGTGATGGCGAACCTATGACACGCGTGTCAGAGGTGACACGCAAACTCATTTTTTTGGTTGATTTTTCTTTGTTAAATGGCATTTAAATATATAAAATAAATATCAAAAATATAAATCTTTGTTTTACTATGGTTGCAAATATCAAAAAATTTCTATATGTGACACGGCACCAGAGTTAATTAGGGTTTTTCAAAATGCTGACACGTCAAGCTCAAAAGGTTCGCCATCACTGTCCTAGTGTCACTGTGATGATGAGGCACCTGTGGTTGAATAGACTTACTCTCGTGCTTCCTGCTAGTCCCTTGCCTGGTAATGAGATGGAGAACTCTGGGGGCAGCATTCCATCACCCTGGAGCAGAGAGCCTGTCTTAGCCAGGAAAGCTCCACCCCTGCTGTGGGTGTGCAGCGCTGTGGCCTCTGGTTATACTCCTCCCTCCCCTTCTCTCCCCCCTACTCTGGCTCCTCCCAACTCCTGAGCCCTCGAAGCAGGCCCCACTCTGAGGTTTTGAGCCTGGAAGAGAGGTGTCTCTTCTCCACAACTGGTGACCAGTAGTGGGCACTTACTCCAGCATCCCCCACCCCCTCATATCTGCCCTGATTCCTGTATGGCTCCCAGGCTCCACCTCTGCCCCCCACCTGTGGGGTCAGTGAGGTCCCAGGTCTCAGGACCGTGTTGCACAGGGAAAGGCTGTTGGAGCTTCTTAGACTCCTTCTGTGGCTCTGACCTGTGATGATGACAACAGCTCACTTCCACAGCATTTGTGATGTGCCAGGCCCTGCCTGGTCTAAGCATTTCATGGGGTCCTCACAACACTGTTTTATGCCTGCCGGGGTCCAACCCCAGCAGGTCCAGGGGTCCCCAAAGGTGTGGATGGAGTCGGCGAAGAAGGAATGACACAGAGACAGCGTTCAGTTGATCAGCAGCCTAGCCAGGATCTCTAGCTAGGATCTCCAGCCAAGTTCTGGTCTGGATCTCCAGCGAAGTTCTGCTCAGGATCTCCAGCCAGGTTCTGTGTCCACGTTCTCTTGCTAGGTTCTCCAGCCAGGTTCTGTAGCCATGTTCCCTCGCTAGGTTCTCCAGCCAGGTTCTGTCCAGGTTCTCCAGCCAGGTTCTCTTGCCAATTTCTGTAGTCAGGTTCAGTCCAGGATCTTTTGCCATGTTCTCTCCAGCGAAGTTCTTCTGTCTGTAGGTTCTGTGTAGGTTCTGTGTTCTTCCTTCTGTCTTCTTCTGAGTTCTGTGTCCTAAGTTCTGTGTTCTAAGTTCTGTCTTATTCTGTCTTGTTACATCTGTATTTATATCAGTTGATTCAATCCTATCAATCTCTATTACAAAGGCTAGGGCGTTTCTTATCTCCATTCCAGGGAGTAAAGATTATGTAGCTTAAGCATGATTGTTCGTAGTTAAAGTGATTAATTACCCACCTGGCACTTAGTTAAGAGGTTTTATTCCCTCCCTAACTTCAGGGGAAAATCCCTACCTGGGGAAACAACCTTTCTCAGAGACCTTGGTTAAAACACATAGTGCCAAGAAGGTGAGCAAACATATTAAGAACAGTATGCCATATATGCCAGGTCCCTTGAAACAGCAAGCATGGACCGGCTCCCAGCAAATTCCCCCTTTTTTATTTTTTAAAAGCAGGCATTAAAAAGAAAGACAGTATGCCATATATGCCAGGTCCCTTGAAACAGCAAGCATGGACCGGCTCCCGGCATATGCCCTGCTTACAGATGCCCAGGGTCACTCGCAGGTCAATGAGTGAGCTGGGATTTGGACCCAGGCTGTCAGGCTCCAGACTCCATGCTCCTCACTATGACCCACATGGTTCCTTTGGACCTTGACCAGGCCTCCGGCTCTGTCTCTTGGTGACTGGTATGAGACCCCAATCCCCATGGGGGCTGACCTCCATCGTAGAATATAGAAGAGCTTTGTCCCTGAGCCCTGGATCCATGGCAGACCTGGGCCTTCCTTGAGCCTCCCAACTTCAGAGAATGTCCTCCCCAGCTTCTGAAGCTGGGCTAAGCTATTAGGACTCCTGCCTGCTGCAGCGGAGTCCCAGCTCTGACTCATGGGTAGCCAGAGGATTTTTCTTTCACTGAGTTGTATGCATGCATATAAGCATAACCAATGGACGCAAGACACTGGGGGGAGGCGGGGAGAGGAGAGGCCAGGGGAAGGTCAATGGGGAAAAAAAGGAGACGTGTGTACTACTATTTGTAATACTTTAAACAATAAAATAAAATTTTTAAAAAAAGAAAAGGCAAGATTAAAGGGGGAAAAAAATCATCATGACCTTCTCACCCACACCAGCGATGAGGGGAGGAAGCACGGCAGCATGAGGTGGTCTCACTGAGTCTTCAGGTGGGCTCTGCTGGGGTGCGGGGTGGGCTAGGCTTGGCCCACTACTGTGACACCCCTCCCTGCCAACTTGGCATTGGGGCCACTCCCAGGATGGGCAGTCTTCCTTTGGGAAGGAAGTTTGAAGCTTTTGCAGTTTGTGGTTGCCAGTCATACTTAGAATCCCAAGCATCTCAGAGTCATAAATTACCTTGAACTAGTTTGATAACCTTGTGACTCTGTGCAGCAGTTCTTTCAAGGCGGCCAGTTATGTAACTGGCTGAGTGAGACGTGGTACCCTCCAGAGAGGCAGGGCAAAGCCAGGCCTGGCAAGGATGCTGGCCACCCAGGACCACAGCGGCCAATGCAGGGAGATGCTGCAGGTCTGTGCAGTTCACTGGCATTTCCATGGAAACACACTTCTAGCAAAGAGTCAGGGTTTATGAATTAATGAGGCTAGATTCTCACTCCCACAGCATGATCATTTGCTACACAGAAGGAGCAGAAAGTGCCATTCGGCTCAGCTCCAACAGTGATATCCGTGTTAGCAGATCATCCAGCTCCTGTATGCATCCTTCCAGTGATGGAAAGGTCATCACCACCTGAGACCATTTCACAGTGACAAGAAGTTAACTTCCTGCTGATTCCAGATCTCTCTCCTGGGGCCACATCTGCATCTATGCCTGAGACTGCCTGGACAGCGTGGAAGGCAGTGATAGGACTCATGGGCAGCCAGTGCAGCTTCTTTAGCCTTTCCTCCATGGTTACAGCCCCTCTGGTCAGAACAGGTACTTTTGGGATCAGCTGGTTAGACAGTAACCTCTGTACTGAAAGGTCATTTGGGCCAATGTTGGTATCAAATTTTAATATCAAATTATTGCATGAGAAACATGTCTCATTTTCTTATCTCTAAACAGACCTTCAGTGCCCCCCGCCCCCCCCCCCCCCGCCCATTTCTGTATACAGGTAGCAAAGAGAGTCTCTGCTTGTAACATGGGATCAATTTCCAGTAGCCTCTGAGGTTCCCTGAAGTTTGCTGGAGGAAATAAAACCCATTTGATGTTTAAAACCAGGCTGCAAATAGAATGGGACATCTGAAATATCTAAGAAATGGACCAAAGCTGCCTTAGGAGCATGTCCTAGTACAGGTAGGGGGCGGGGGGCAAGAAGGGGGGGGGGGGAGACAAACAAGGTAATAAGAAACTATAATGAATAACTTTATGCCAATAAATTAAAAATTTTAATGAAATATCCAAATTTCATGAAAGGCATAAACCAAGAAAGCTCACTCAAGAGGAAATAGATAACCTAAATAGCTTTATGCCTATCAAAGAAAATAAAATTGTATTTTAAAATCTCACAAAGATAACTCCAGGCCTACATGGTTTTACTGGTGAACTCTACCAAAAATTTAGGGAAGATATAATACTATTTTTACTACAGACCTGCATTTCTCATGAACATAGATGCAAAAATTCTAAACAAAATACTAGCAAACCTAATCCAGTAATATATAAAAATATTTACACCATGACTAAATGGGATTTATTATAAATATGCAAGGTTGGTTCAATATACAAAAGGCAATCAATGTAATCCACCATCTCAACAGGCTAAAGACAAAATCATATGATCATATCAATGATGCAGACATATCCAATGCCCATTCATGATATTAAAAAAAAAAGAACTCAGGACTGCTGAGTGTTTCCTTCCACGACCCGCGTGGAGTAGGGTTCGGTACCTGAAAGAGGAGCCGCACAACAAATGAGAGAAAAGACACGAGATAATTTTGCAATATCGGAGGTCCAGGCGGGCAAGTCCAACTCAAGGAGAGGGACTTCCACCCATGCTCAGGCTGCTCCAATCTTTTATTGATCTGGAGTAGCCCTTAGGCAGGCTATCCCCCATTAACAGGCAGACTAGCCCATCAGCAAGGATTTACATAATAATAAATGGGGGAGTAGTTTCAGCTACCACTGTCTGGACAAACAGAGGTGGCGCCTAGCTCCGACCTTTGGGAGGGCTTCAAAGGCACCCAGCCTTCGGGGGATTTCGGGGAGTGCTCTGTATATGCTTATCAGATAGTGAAGGCAATAAACAGTTTCCCACACAGGACTTCCAGTCAAAATGATGGAGTAGGTAAATGCTGTGCTCACCTCCTCCCACAACCATATCAGAATGACAACCATGTTATTGAACAACCATCACTAAACCAACTAAATCGAGCTGAACAGAATTCCTATAATTAAGGATATAACGAAGAAGCTACTGTGAGACTGACAGGAAGGGCAGAGACCCGGAATGGGCTGGCCCCATACCCATGGTGTGTGATTAAGAATTGGGAGGGAGCCCGGCCAGTGGCTCAGTTGGTGGAGCATCATTCCATGCACCAAAATGTGTGGTTCAATTCCTGAACAGGGCGCATACCTAGGCTGCTGGTTTGATCTCCAGTTGGGGCATGTACAGGAGGCAACGATCAATGTTTCTCATGTTGATGTTTCTCTCTCTCTCTCTCTCTCTCTCTCTCTCTCTCTCTCTCTCTCTCTCTCTCTCAAAAATCAATAAAAACATGTCCTCAGGTGAGGATTGAAAAAAAAAAAGAACTGGGAGGGGTATCTCAGTTGTATAGGTCCCCCCTGAAGAACGAGGAACTCCAGCCCCACACCAGGCTCACCAGCCTGAGGCACCAGTGCTGGGAAGAGAAGTCCCCATAACATCTAGCTATGAAAACCAGCAGGGATTGCAACCGAGAAGGAAAGAAGGCTGCCGGAGACTGAGGCAGACCTTTTAAGGGTCCCAGGCACAGACTCACTTGCTCATAAACTCACTGGCTCTAAGCTTCAGCACAGGGGCAGCAGTTTGAAAAGCAACAGGGACATATGGACAGTAACAAATTCGACCAACTTCAGGGAGAGGGATGAGGAGCAGAGGTCAGAAAAACTCCTTCTGGGGCCCGAAGTGCTGGTAGGCACCATCAGTCCTTTGTTGAGCCCTTCCCCCAACCAGCCAGCCCAGTGCAGGCAGATGCCAAATCTGTGCTCTTCATAAACCTATCACTGTTTGCTCCATCCTAGTCCTGAGACCCTGCCCCACCCAAAACACCTGACAGGTCCAAGCCTCTTCCAGGGGCTCCTCCACCCAGTGGTCTGCCTTGGTGCACACTATGGATGTTCCCCAAATCTCTCAAAGGTCCATAAATGCCAAACAAATAGTGGCTTACCCCCACATGCCTTGTAGCTCTTGCTATGTGGCCCCAAGCTTAGTACAAGTAGCAACTGGTCTCATTGTATTATATCTTTCAACAGGTGGCCCCAAGCCTGGCATATGCAGTGGCCAGTCTTGGCCTGGAATGTAACTCCAACTAAGTGGCCACAAGCCTGGTACAAGTGACCTCTGGCTTCAGCTCACATTGTGGTGCCCATCAAAGGATCCCAAGCCTGGCACAAGTGGCAGCCGGCCTCAATTCGCAACATAGTCTCTCAGAGGCACCTCCAAGCCAAAGCAGCAACCAACTGCAAATCACTTTGTAGCACCTGCTAAGTGGCCCCAACTCCAGCAGAAGCAGCTGCTGACATTAGCCTACACTAGCGATTTTCAAGCTAGTGGCACACCAGTATGCCATAAGAGGAACACTGGTATGCTGCAAGAATTTTTCAAACATGCAATACCTGACTATTTAGTTAGGAGCTAACTGACCTCTTTCCCCTTAGATTGTCCAAGAAAATAATGGTAACAGCCAACAAAACAATAGTTATCCAGTGTGAATGAATAAAAATTATACCTATTTTTTGTGTCAGATTAGCAAAAAATATATTTTTGGTGTGCCAAGAATTTTAGTAATTAGTTTATATGTAACATGAGATGAAAAAGGTTGAAAATTGCCAGCCTATACCAAAGCACCCCCCAAGAGGCTCCAGAACCAACACACCAAGGAGCCAGCTTCAGATCACACCCAAACAGTATTTTAAAGGACACACCTAATGGACAGACTTAGTTGACAGCAGACCCCACCAAACCAACTTCTGCTCCCATGGTGACAGCCCCCACATAACGGCTTATCCTCTAAGTACAGTCAGCCCTCATAGCCAGTAAGCCTGAAGGTGGACCTTACCGATTTAGGTGCCAACAGCAATTAAGGCTCAACTACAACAGGAGGGCACACACAATCCACACAGGGGACACCCCAGGAGCACATGCTAAAGTGACCAGGGACTGCACCACTGGACACCACACTACACCTTTTACATAAGGCTACTCTGCAAAGACCAGGAGACGTAGCAATGTAGGAGATATACCTAATTAAAACAAAACAAACAAACAAACAAAACACACAGTAAATCAGCCCAAATGGGAAGACAAATAAACTTGTCCCAAATGAAAAAACAGGACAAAACTCCAGAAAAAGAACTAAATGAAATGGAGACAAGAAATCTACCAGATAGAGTTCAAAACACTGGTTATTAGGATGCTCAATGAACTTAGGGGTAAAATTGATTAACTTATTGAGATCTTCAATAAAAAGAAAACATAAAAAGGAGATAAAAATCATTAAAAAAAAATACTAGCCAGAAATGAAGACAATAAATGAAATGAAGAATATGCTAGAGGAAATCAATAGTAGATTGGATGAAGCAGAGAATCTAATCAGCAATCTAGAAGAAAAAGTGGAAAACACCCAATTAGAACAGCAAAAAGAAAATAATTTTTAAAAAATGAGGATAGTTTAAGGAGCCTCTGGGAAAACATCAAGCATACCAACACTTGCATCATAGAGATATCAGAAAGTGAGGTAAAAGAGAAAAGGATTAAAAATCTATTTGGAAAAATGTTGACTAAAAACTTCCCACTTTCAAAAGAAATCGACATACAATCCAGGAAGTGCAGAAAGTCCCAAACAAGATGAACCTAAAGAGACCCACACCATAATTAAAATGCCAAAGAATCTAATCTTAAAAGTAGCAAGAGAAAAGTAATTAGTTACATACAAGGAAGCTCCCATAAGATTATCTGCTGATTTATGAACAGAAACTCTGCAGGCTAGAAGGGATTATCATGAAGTGTTCAAAGTCATGAAAGTCAAAGACTTACAACCAAGAATTCTCTATTCAGCAAGGCTAGCATTTAAAATCAGAGGAGAGATAAAGAGTTTCCCAGACAAGAAAAAGCTAAGAGAGTTCATCACCACTAAGTCAGTATTACAAGAAAAGTTGAAGGGAGTTCTTTAAGAAGAAAAGACAAAAAATAGAAATAAGAAAATGCAAGAAAGAAAAAGTTCTCATTGACAAAGGCAAACAGTAAAAACAGTTGATTAACCAACTATAAAGCTACTACAAATGTTAAAAGACAAAAGTAGGAAAAGCATGAGTAATTACAACAATAAATTAAGGCCACAAACAAAAGGAGTAAAAAATAACAAACATAAAAGTGGAGAGGGTGGACAAAAATTGTAGTGATTTTAGATATACTCGAAGTTAGGCAACCATAATCTTACAATAGAATGTTATAAACAGAGCTTGGTATATATGAAGCACATGGTAACCACAAACATAACGTTTTACAAGAAATACAATAAATGAAGAAAAAGGAATCCAAACATAGCGCTATAGAAAGTCATCATACAAGAGAAGAGAGCAAGAGAATAGAAAAGGAACTGAGGATAATTACAAAAACAATCAGACAACAATAAAATGGAAATAACTATATACATATAAATAATTACTTTAAATGTCAATAGACCAAGTGCTCCAATCAAAAGACATAGGGTGACAGAATGGATTAAAAAAGAACAATACCCATATGCTGCCTATAAGAGACCCACTTCAGATAGAAAGACCTACACAGACTGAAAGTAAATGGATGAAAAAATATATTTCATGCAAATGGAAAGGGCGGGGGGAGGAGGGAGCAGGGATAGTAATAGACCTTAAAACAAAGGCTGTAACAAGAGACAAAGAAAGACATTACATAATGATAAAGATCAATCCAACAAGAGGATATAATTCTTGTAAATATCTATGCACCCAAAGTAGAAGCACCTAAACATATAAAGAAAATATTGACAAACATAAAGTGATAGATTAACAGTAAGACAATAATAATAGGGAACTTTAATGCTCCATTGACATCAATTGATAGGTCATCCAGACAGAAAATGATAGGAAAGAGTGGCCTTAAAAAACGCATTAGACCAGATGGGTTTAATTAATGTTTTTAAGGCACTTCACCCCAAAGCAGCAGTATATATATATTCTTTTCAAGTGTACATGAAATATTTTCGAGGATAGACCACATTTAGGCCATAAAACAAGTCTCAATAAATTTGAGAAGATTGAAACTATATCAAGTACTTTCTATCACAATGGTATGAAATTAAAAATTAATAAAAAGTAAAAACTGAAAAACACACAAACACTTGGAGGCTAAATATGCTACTAAACAAGGATCAAGTTAGGAATCAAAAGATATTATGAAATGAATGAAAATTAAAACACAATGACCCAAAAATAACCTTATACCAAAAAGAACTAGAAAAGGAAGAAAAGACAAAGCCTAAAGTAAGTAGAAGAAAAGAAATTATAAATGTCAGAGCAAAAATAAACGAGTTAAAAAACAATTAGAAAAGATCAATGAAACCAAGAGCAGAATCTTTGAAAACATAAACAGAATGAATAAATCTTTAGCCAGACTCATAAAGAAGAAAAGAGAGAGGGTCCTAATAAATAAAATCAGAAATTAAAGTGGAAAGTAACTTCTAACAACACAAATACAAGGGATTATGAGAAAATGCCGGGAGCCGGTCCATGCTTGCTGTTTCAAGGGACCTGGCATATATGGCATACTGTTCTTAATATGTTTGCTCACCTTCTTGGCACTATGTGTTTTAACCAAGGTCTCTGAGAAAGGTTGTTTCCCCAGGTAAGGATTTTCCCCTGAAGTTAGGGAGGGAATAAAAACCTCTTAATTAAGTGCCAGGCAGGTAATTAATCACTTTAACTATGAACAATCATGCTTAAGCTACATAATTTTTACTCCCTGGAATGGAGATTAGAAACGCCCTAACCTTTGAAATAGAGATTGATAGGATTGGAATCAACTGGTATAAATACAGATGTAAGAAGACAGAACCAAGAGAGATAGAACCTAGGCACAGAACCTACACAGAACGTTCTCTAGAGACAAAAGAACTTCGCTGGAGAGAACATGGCAAAAGATCCTGGACAGAAACTGGCCTCAGAACCTAGAGACAGACCTAGCGAGAGAACATGGCAAAAGATCCTGGACTGAACCTGACTATAGAACATGGCAAGAGAACCTGACTAGAACTTGGTGACTGAACCTGGCTGGAGAACCTGGACAGAACCTGGCTGGAGAACCTAGCGAGGGAACATGGCTACAGAACCTGGCTGGGGAACCTGGAGAACCTAGCAAGAGAACATGGACACAGAACCTGGCTGGAGATCCGAACCAGAACTTTGCTGGAGATCCAAACCAGAACTTGGCTGGAGATCCTGGCTAGAGATCCTGGCTAGGCTGCTGATCAACTGAACACTGTCTCCATGTCATTCCTTCTTTGCCGACTCCGTCCACACCTTTGGGGACCCCTGGACCCGCTGGGGTTGGACCCCAGCATATGGCGCCTGAACAGGGACCCCTAGGTAAGTGCCCCGCACTCGGAACGGATAGGACTCCACCATAGGAAGAGGGTGGATAGTCTTCGCCGACTCCGTCCACACCTTTGGGAACCCCTGGAACAGGATTCCCCTAGGTAAGCCCCCTCCCCTTGAAAACCCCCACCTCGGGATGGATAGGACTCCACCAGGGTGCTACAGACCCCCCTATAGAGGATAAATAGGGTAAGAAGGTGGATAGTACAGAACTTAGAACACAGAACTTAGGACACAGAACTTAGAAGACAGAACCTACACAGAACTTAGAACACAGAACTTAGAACACAGAACTAAGAAGACAGGACCATGAAGACAGAACCTACACACAGAACTTAGAAGACAGAACCCACACAGAACCTACAGACAGAAGAACTTTGCTGGAGAGAACATGGCAAAAGATCCTGGACTGAACCTGACTACAGAAATTGACAAGAGAACCTGACTAGAACCTGGTGGCTGAACCTGGCTGGAGAACCTGAACAGAACCTGGCTGGAGAACCTAGCAAGAGAACATGGACACAGAACCTGGCTGGAGATCCTAAGCAGAACCTCTCTGGAGATCCAGACCAGAACTTGGCTGGAGATCCTGGATGGAGATCCTGGCTAGGCTGCTGATCAACTGAACACTGTCTCCGTGTCATTCCTTCTTCGCCAACTCCGTCCACACCTTTGGGGACCCCTGGACCCGCTGGGGTTGGACCCCGGCAAGAAAATACTATGAACAATTATACACCAACAAATTGGACAACCTGGAAAAAAAGGATAAATTCCTAGAAACATGCAATCTTTCAAGATTAAATTAGGGAGAAAAAGAAAATCTGAACAGACTGATAACTACTAACAAAATCAAATTAGTAAGAAAATCAAGTTTAAAATGGAAGAAGGAAGACTCCCAAACTCATTTTACAAGGCAAGCATTACCCTGATACTAAAACTAAACAAAGACACTACAAAAATAAAAAATTATATCTTCATCCCTAATAAATATAGATGTACAAATCCTCTGCAAAATATTAGCAAATCGAATCCAGCAATACATTAAAAAGACCATTTACCATAAGCAAGTGGGATTTATTCCTGGGATGCAAGGATAGTTCAATATCTGCAGAATAACTGTGGTATATATACCACAGAAACAAAATGAAGGTTAAACATCATATGATCATATCATATGATATGAAATATCAATAAACGCAGAAAACCATTTAGCAAAAGCAAAAATCATTTTATGATAAAATCTCTTAGCAAAGTGGGAATAGAGGGAATATACCTCAACATAATAAAGGCCATACCTGACAAAACCAAAACTGACATCATATTCAATGACGTAAAGCTTTTTCTTCAAGATCAGAAACAAGGCAAGGTTGTCACTTTCACCACTTTTATTCAACATAGTATTGGAAGTCCTAGCCACAGCAATCAGATAAGATAAAGAAGTAAAAAGCATCCAAATTAGAAAGGAAGAAGTAAAATTGCCATTATTTGCAGATGACATGATACTATATAGAGAGAACCATAAAGATTCCCCCCAAAAAAACTATTAGAACTAATAAATGAGTTCAGTAAAGTAGCAGGACACAATATTAATATTCAGAAATCAGTTTTTATGCACCAATGATAATGATTCATTAATTATATTAATGATAAATTAATTAAATAATCCCATTTACAATTGCATCAAAAAGAATAATATACCTAGGAATAAATTTAACCAAGGAGGTGAAAGACCTATATTTTGAAAACTGTAAGACACTGAAGAAAGAAATTAAAGAAAGAAATTGAAGAAGATACAAATAAATGGAAGGTCTACCATGACTAGGAAGAATTAACATTGTTAAAATGTCCATACTACCCAAAGCAATATACAAATTCAATGCAATTCCTTTCAAAATCCCAATGGCATTTTTTATAGAACTAGAACTAATAATCTTAAAATTTATATGGAATCACAAAAGACCTCAAGAGTAAAATCTTGAAAAAGAACTAAGTTGGAGGCATCACATTACCTAATATCAAACTATACTATAAGGTAACAGTAATCAAAACAGCATGGTACTGGCAAAAACCAACACATAGATCAATGGAACAGAATAGAGAGCCCTAAAATAAATTCATGCCTATATGGTCAATTAATCTGTGGCAAAGAAAGCATGAATATACAATGGGGTAAAGACAATCTCTTCAATAAATGGTATTGGGAAAACTGGACAGATATCTGTAAAAGAATGAAACTAGACCATTTATTTAAACCACATATTAATACATTAATAAACTCAATATGCATTAAAAACTTAAATGTAAGACCTGAAATCATAAAATTCCTAAAAGAAAACAGGCAGTAAACTCTTTGACATCTCTCTTAGCAATATCTTTTTGGGTATGTCTCCTTGGGCAAGGGAAACAAAATGAAAAATAAACAAATGGAACTATATCAAACTAAAGAGGTTTCACACAGTGAAGGAAACCATCAACAAAACAAAAAGACAACCTACTGAATGGGAGAAGATAATCAGTAATAATACATCTTATAAGGAGTTAATATCCAAAATATATAAGGAACTCATACAACGCAACACCAAAAATCCAATGACAAAATGGGCAAAGAATCTGAATAGACACTTCTCCAAAGAGAACATACAGATGACCAAGAGACATGAAAAAATGCTTAGTCACTTGCATTTGCAAGGGAAATGCAAATTAAAACCACAATGAGCTATCATCTCACACCTGTCAGAATGGCTATCATCAATAAATCAACTAACAAGAGTTGGTGAGGATATGGAGAAAAAGGAGCCCTCGGTCACTGTTGGTGGGAATGCAGATTTATATAGCCACTATGGAAAACAGTATGGAGGTTCCTCAAAAAAACTAAAAATAGAAGTATCACAGGACCCAGACTTTTCATTTCTGGGTATTTGAAGAAACCCAAAACACTAATTTGAAAAGCTACATTCTCTCTCATGTTCATTGTGGCATTACTAGTAATAACCAAGATACAAAAGCAACTTAGATGCCCATTGGTAGGTGAATGGACAAAGAATATATATATTGAATGGAATATAATTATTTATCAATAAAGAAGAATGGAATCTTGCCATTTGCAACAACATGGATGGACCTAAGTGAAATAAATCAAAGACAAATAGTGTATGGTTTCACTTATATGTGGAATCTAAAAAACAAAACAGAAACAAACTCATAGGTATAGCAAACAAGCTGATGGTTGCCAAAGGAGAGGTGGTGAGGATGGGAGACAAAAATAAAAATAAATAAATTTAAAAATAATAAAATCTTGAGGATATGTGTGGTGAAGAAGATATCTTTTCCCTCATAATTTTGTTTGAGAATGACCAGACTAGATGGTCCCAGTGGGACAAGTATCAGAGCCTCTCCCAGTGGCCAGGTATCTTCCAACAGGACCACACTCACAGGGCGTACCAGGCCTGGGCTGGCTCCTGGTTTCCATTGTCCTGTCTCTCTGTATTCATTTATTCATTGGTTTCTTCCTTCCTTCATTTATTCCCACAGTTAGTCCATTCCCCACTGAATAGCCAGAGGGGCCCTGATAAAACCCAAGTCTGTCCCTCCTGTTCCGATTCCTGCAAGGCTCCTCCCAGCTCACAGTCAGAGACTAAGTCCTCCTGGAACCCTCATGGCTCTGATCACCTACCCTGTCATCTCTCTGGCTTCAGCTCTTCCTGGGCTCCCTGTCACTCACTTCCCCAGGGCCTTTGCCTGGCTCACTCTTTCCCCAGCTCCCTCCCCCTTCTAGTCTTGACACAACAGTTCCATCTGGTCTTGTAGAGGCCTTCCCTGACCAGCCTATCTGTATCGGCAGCATTGGTTCCTCCCAGGGTTGGTGTTGCTACTTACAGTGAATGTCACTGTCTATCAGGTTTGCTTTGTTGTTGTCTCCCTTATTGGAAGGTAAGCACACTGCTGGCAGGCCTGACCCAGAGCAGGAGCTGGGAGCTCTTCTTGCCTGCCCTTGGCTGACCTGAATTATTCCTACACAGCTATGAGAGAGTTGGCCTTTAATTTAGATGGAGGTCCCTTTCACTCTCCCGCTGCCTCAGCAGTGCCTTGAGTCTGGGGCAGTTTCAGAGGATTTCTCTGTGTTGTACACACGCAGCTCATGGGGCAGCCCTGCTCTGTTGTCAGAGCCAAGAGTTCAGTTTAGGGGCCAGCCCTGGTGGGTCCACTGGAATCTTGCTTCATTGCCCTGCAGACTCTTCTGGCCCTGTCCTTGCTCCCTCCCTCCCTGGTGCTCTGAGATCTCTCTGCTCATTGCTCTATTCAAACCTATCACAGACTGCTGCATAGCTTATTAAATGTTTGCCTCCTCCCTCTATACCAGTGGATCTCAACCTTCCTAATGCCGCGATCCTTTAATACAGTTCCTCATGTTGTGGTGACTCCCAATTTCATTGTTACAAATTGAACATAATTAAAGCATAGTGATTAATCACAAAAACAATATGTAATTATATAGGTGTTTTCCAATGGTCTTAGGCAACCCCTGTGAAAGGGTCGTTTGACCCCCAAAGGGGTCGCGACCCACAGGTTGAGAACCGCTGCTCTAGACTCTGAGTAGCTCATCCTTTGGGGAGGGAAGCAGAAAAATTAACGTTTATCCACTGTGTGCCACTGTGGTTTTGGGGAAGAGTTCAGGTGGCCCTGAGAGGTTACATGCCTGCCTGAGGGCACACAGCTTAAGAGCAAAGAGCTGGGATCTGGAATCAGGCCCCTACCCTGACCCCATGCTCTGTCTGTCCTCTGTCCCACCCTGTGGGAGATGCTGGAGTCAGAGAGAGACCTGGGTTGAGAACCCCCCACCAAGCCTCAATTTGCTCTGTGTACAGGGACAGTCACCACCTCAGAGTGGTCCAGAGGATCTTCTAAGGCTGGGAGGAAGCACTGAGAGTCCTTGTCCTGTCTCTTGGAGGCTTGAAAGTTCCTGCTACTGCAGATTGCACAGCCAGCCCTGTGCACACCCTCATCCCTAAGCTGAAGGGATGAGGCAGGTCCATGTGCACTTATCTCCCACACTGTCCCTGGTTGCCTGCTCCGTGTCTAGACACCATAGCCATATCCAGCCCACCAGCTGCTTCTTTTCTTTCTTCTGTGAAAGGTTTGAAATTTATTTTCTAAAAAGCATCAGTCATCACATTAAACAAAACAAAACAAGCCAGCATATGCCTTATTTTTAAATCTATTCTACCTACTCACTGACCACGAAGGGTGGGACCACGCTACAGCCTGTCAGCTGTGACAGCAGATGGGATCATGTGCATTTTTTTTTCTTATAGTCTCTTTGACAGGCAAATTAGGAATTTTTTTAAATTTACATTCTCACTGTTTGCTTAAAATATAAACTTGGTTCAGCTGTTGGAGTGGGTCTCCCTGACCCTCATCCACCACACCCCTCCAGTCACTGAGACCCCAGAAAATGCCCAAGGGGTCAGTTGAAATCTCCAGTACTGGAGTTAGGAGTCTAAAGAGTCAGCCATTATTGAGATGGGACTGGCCTGTTTGTCTATTTTAAGCACCAGGTGTAGATATCTCGAGGGCTTGCCTGCAGCACATGGGTCTCTGGCATGGGCACTTCTGAATCTCTCACTCCAGCCTCAAAACTCAAATAAACAAACAAAAGAAACCAGAATTTTGTTGGTCTCTTATGCCTGTTTTGCAGCTTATTAATATCTCTATATTAAATTATGGCATGACTAGAGGCCCGGTGCATGAAAATTCATGCACTGGAGGGGGGGGGGGGTCCCTCAGCCTGGCCTGCCCCCTCTCACAGTCCAGGAACCCTCAGGGTTGGGAGGCGACCCAGCAATCAGGGGAAGGCAACCCCCATCACACCTCTGCTGCTGCCACTGCCAGCAGCGCAAGCCTCGGACGGCCCTGGTTACCTGAGCCTCAGGCGGCCCTGGGCAGCTGAGCAGCTGCGATCCGAGGCTTGTCTGTGCCTTGGGCTGGCCCTGGGCGGCTGGAGGGCTGAGGGGACTGGAGGACTCCAGAGTCAGGTGCGTGACAAGGCTGGGCCCACCTGGGGGTGGGCCAGGCCTTGCTGCGCACCTGCCACCCCAGCGGGGCTGAGGGGACTGGGTGCTGCTATCTTGTGGCTGTGGGAGCTGCTATCTTTGAGGGTGTGGCAGTCAATTAGCATATTCCCTCCCTATTGGCTGTGGGCACCACCATCTTTGAGGGTGGAGCAGTCAATTAGCATAATCCCTCCTTATTGGCTGTGGGTGCCACCATCTTTGCAATGGTGTGAGGGTCAATTAGCATATTTCCTCTTTATTAGATAGGAGATGCAATATGGAGATAGTATCAAATCATCTTAAAACCTACTACCAGCTCCCCTCACTCTACTAGTACTTCCATTACCAATAAAACTGTCTTTAAAAGTTTGTTTGTTAAACTGTTGTTTGCAGGAGCAGGTTTACTATGAAGAAGCTTTAGCTTTGAGTCTTTCCATTCCTTTGGGTTCCTTTTGAAGGATGGGGTTGGAAGGACCCCATAGTACATGCTTTTTCTTTACAGTAAGATATACATAACATAAAATTTACCCTTTTAACCATTATATTTATTTTTTTACCTTTATTGTTGAAAGTATTACATATGTCTTCCGTTTTCCCCCATTGAGCCCTTCTAACCCACCCCTGTCCCCCTCCCCAGGCCTTCACCACCCTATTGTCTGTGTCCAGGGGTTATGCATATATGCATACAAGGTCTTTGGTTGGTCTTTTCCCACCCACCCCCACTTTCCCTCTGAGATTTGACAGTCTGTTCCATGCTTCCATGTCTCTAACATCTATTTTGTTCAATTTATTTTGTTTATTAAATTCTATATATGAGTGAAATCATGTGATACTTGTCTTTCTCTGACTGGCTTATTTCACTTAGAATAATACTCTCCAGGTCCCTCCTTGCTGTCTCAAAGGGTAAGAGATCCTTCTTTTATACAGCTGCATAATAATCCAATCGTGTAAATGTACCACAACTTTTTTATCCACTCATCTTCTGATGGGCACTGTTTCCAGATCTTAGCTATTGTAATGCACTGCTGTGAACATAGGGGTGCATACATTCTTTCTAATTGGTGTTTCAGGTTTCTTAGGATATATTCCTAGAAGTGGGATCACTGGGTCAAATGGCAGTTCCATATTTAATTTTTTGAGGAAACTCCATACTGTTTTCGATAATGGCTGCACCAGTCTGCATTCCCACCAGCGGTGTACTAAGGTTCCCTTTTCTCCACATCCTCGCCAGCACTTGCCGTTTGTTGATGGTAGCCATTTTAACCAGTGTGAGGTGATACCTCATTGCCGTTTTATTTTTTATTTTATTTTATTTTATTAATATATATTTTATTGATTTTTTCACAGAGAGGAAGGGAAAGGGATAGAGAGTTAGAAACATTGATGAGAGAGAAACATTAATCAGCTGCCTCCTGCACACTCCCCACTGGGGATGTGCCCGCAACCAAGGTACATGCCCTTGACCGGAATCGAACCTGGGACTCCTTGGTCCACAGGCCGACGCTCTATCCACTGAGCCAAGCCGGTTAGGGCATTGCCGTTTTAATTTTCATATGTTTCTTAGCCATCTCTATGTCCACCTTGGAGAAGTGTCTATTTAGGTCCTTTGCCCATCTTTTAATTGGATTGTTTGTCTTCCTATTGTTAAGTTGTATGAGTTCCTTATATATTTTGGATATTAACCCTTTATTAGATGTATCATTGCCAAATATGTTCTCACATAGAGTGGGCTCCCTTTTCATTTTGTTGATGTTTTCTTTTGCTGTGTAGAAGCTTTTCATTTTGTTGTAGTCCCATTTGTTTATTTTCTCCTTAGTTTCCTTTGAACTAGGAGATGCATCTGCAAGCATATTGCTACGAGCGATGTCTGAGATTTTGCTGCCTATGGTTTCTTTTAGGATTTTTATGGTTTCCTCACTTACATTTAAGTCTTTTATCCATTTTGAGTTTATTCTTGTGTATGGTGTAAGTTGGTGGTCTGGTTTCATTTTTCTGTATGTACTTGTTCAACTTTTTTAATACCATTTATTGAAGAGACTGTCTTGACTCTATTGTATGCTTTTGCCTCCTTTGTCAAATATTAATTGAATATAATGGCTTGGGTCGATTTCTGGGTTCTCTGTTCTGTTCCATTGATCTATATGCCCGTTCTTGTGCCAATACCAGGCTGTTTTGATTACAGTGGCTTTGTAGTATAACTTTATATCTGGTATTATGATCCTTCCAATTTTGTTCTTCTTTATCAAGATTGGCTATTTGGGGTCTTTTTTTGGTTCCATATAAATTTTTGTAGTATTTGTTCTAGATCTGTGAAATATGCTGCTGGTATTTTAATGAGGATTGCATTGAATCTGTAGATTACTTTGGGTTGTATGGACATTTTAATGATGTAAATTCTACCAATCCATGAACACAGTATATTCTTCCACTTGTTTATATCTTCCTCTTTTTTTCAATGTCCTGTAGTTTTCTGAGTACAAGTCTTTTACCTCCTTGGTTAAGTTTATCCCTAAGTATCTTAATTTTTTTTGTTGCAATGGTAAATATGATTATTTTTTTAGTTTCTCTTTCTGAGAATTCATTATTAGTGTATGAAAATGCCATCAATTTCTGTGTGTTAATTTTGTATCCTGTGTGTTAATTTAATTTTGTATTAAATTTATTTAATAAATCTAGCAGTTTTTTTTGGTGAAGTCTTTAGGTTTTTCTATATACTAGTACACTATCATGTCATCTGTGAATAATGAGAGTGTTACTTCTTCCTTTACAATTTGGATACCTTTTATGTTTTCTTCTTGTCTGATTGCTGTGGCTAAGACTTCCAGTACTATGTTGAATAAGAATGGTGAAAGTGGACATCCCTGTCTTGTTCTTGTTCTTAGGAGAAATGGTTTTAGCTTTAGCCCATTGAGTTTGATGTTGGCTGTAGGTTTGTCATATAGGGCCTTTATCATGTTGAGGTATAATCACTCTATTCCCAGTTTGCTGAGTTTTTTTTAAATATATTTTAGTGATTTCTTACAGAGAGGAAGGGAGAGGGATAGAGAGTTAGAAACATCGATGAGAGAGAAACATTGATCAGCTGCCTCCTGCACACTCTCTACTGGGTATGTGCCTGCAACCAAGGTACATGCCCTTGACCAGAATCGAACCTGGGACCCTTGAGTCCGCAGGCCGACACTCTATCCATTGAGCCAAACCGGTTAGGGCCTGAGTTTTTTTTTTTTTTGTTTTTTTTTTAAATATATATTTTATTGATTTCAGAGAGGAAGGGAGAGGGAGAGAGAGATGGAAACATCAATGATGAGAGAGAATAATTGATTAGCTGCTTCCTGCATGCCCCCTACTGGGGAATGAGCCCGCAACCCTGGCATGTGCCCTTGACTGGAAAGGAACCTGGGACCCTTTAGTCCACAGGCCGATTCTCTATCCACTGAACCAACCCAGCTAGGGCTACTGAGAGTATTTATCAAAAATGTGTGTTGCTTTTTGTATGTCTATTGGTATGATCATGAGATTTTTTTGTCTTTCAATTTATGTGATGTATCACATTTATTGATATGTGAGTATTGTACCAGCCTTGCATTCCTGGAATAAATCCCACTTTGTCATGGTGTATAATATATTTTTTAATGTATTTTATTGATTTTTTACAGAGAGGAAGAGAGAGGGATAGAGAGTTAGAAACATCGATGAGAGAAAAACATTAATCAGCTGCCTCCTGCACACTCCCTACTGGGTATGTGCCCACAACCAAGGTACATGCCCTTGACTGGAATCGAACCTGGGACCCTTGAGTCCGCAGGCTGACGCTCTAGCCACTGAGCTAAACTGGTTAGGGCTAATCTTTTAAACATATCACTGGATTTGATTTGCTAATATTTTGTTGAGGTTTTTATCATATATGTTCATCAGGGATATTGGCCTGTAATTCTTTCTTTGTAGTGTTTTTATATAGTTTTGGAATTAGGATAATGCTGACCTCATATAAAGAGCTTGGAAATGTTCCTTCCTCTTGGATTTTTTGGAATAGTTTGAGGAGGATAGATGTTAGTTCTTTGAATGTTTGGTAAAATATCCCTGTGAAGCCAACTGGACCAGGCCTGTATGAGGGAATGACTCAGCCCAGGAAACCCGGGTGGCTGCCTTCAGAGATCTAACACCAGCTCCCCCAACCCTGGATTCTCCTCACACAGCTGTAGTCCACTCTGCCCTCCCTCTGCCGGAACCCAAGTTGAGTGGCTGCACACAAAATTTTGTGCATTGGCCCTTAAGAGGTTGCCTGCATTTCCAGCTGTTTCACCCTGGCAAGCAGCAACCTTGCTGCTTTTCACTGCCAGATGTTATGTGGGCATCTTTGTCAGTTCTGGTGCTCTCTGCTGGGGAGGCGGGAGGGGGTGCCAGTTTGGGGTTTAGATCCAAGAGTTCTTAATGGAACCCCCCATGCTGAGATATCTCTCTGGAATTTCAGCTGCTGTCTGTGGGCGCCCAGCCAGCTGTTTCATGCCCCTCCACTTCCTACCAGTCTCTATGGGGTCTCCACTTTTCGTCCTTGGATATCAGGGTTCTCTCCAGCTAATGTTCAGTTGATTATTCAGGATGCCTTTTCTGTATTTTAGTTGTGATTCCAGTTTCGTCCTGGGAGAGTGTCAGTGTAGCTTCCACTTACTCTGCTGCCAAAATGCCCTTTAAACCATTTTAAAATGTCCAGTTCAGTAGAATTAATTGCATTCATTTTGTCATGCAACCCTCACCATCATCCATCTCTAGAACTTTATCTTCCCAAACTAAAACTCTGTTCTCATTAAGCAACTCCTTATCTCCTCCCCACCCTCCACCCCCGAAACCACCATTGTACTTTCTATCTTTACAATTTTGACTACTCTGGGTACATATGAGTGTAATCACAGTATTTGTCCTTTTGTGGCTGGTGTATTTGTCTCTCTGTGTATAGCCTAATGTCTTCAGAGTTGACCCAAGTTGCAGCGTGTGCCAGCATTTTCTTCCTTTTTAAGGTCAAACACTAGTCTGCTGTATGTATAGAGTACATGTTGTTTAAGCATTGATAGACTTTTGGGTTGCTTCTCCCTCTCCCCGCCCCCGCACCTGGAAGATAGCACAAGGGCCAGGACAGAGATGTTCAGTCAGCCTTGTTGGTTTGTTGCCCTCTTTTGAACCAAGAGGATTTCCAATTGTCTCTGGCTTGGTTCATCGTCCAGGGAGAAAATGGCAAAGAAGTTAAAGTACTACATGAGGCTTCACTCATTCCCTGAAGGCCCCTCCTTCCCTATTGATTTGGCTAGAGGAAAGACTGAAGGGAGGGACATAATTGCAGAGGGTGGTTAAGCTACTTCAGGGCATCCTGGAGGCTCCCTGCTGCACCAGGTATTATTAACCTTTGAGTTGTTGAATTCTTGAAAACTGGGGAGCAGATCAGGACAGGTGATTTAAGAATCACCGTGACTCAGCCCCAATTCTCATCCTGAAATCAGGGCCAGCTGAGAACCTGATAAGACAGGACACTGCAAAGGGAAAAAGAGGATTTGGAAGGGCAACAGGGTAGGGGAGCAGGCAAAACTGCTCCTGGATTGTGGAGAGAACACTTGCTAATTTGGGCCAGATGCTGTGGGTATTTCATTGCCCACTCAGCCATGGCACACCCCAGTTCAAAAATTATGTATGGCTCCCTATGGATGACAGAAGGAAAGCCAACCCCTGAACCTACATTCACGGCCTCACAGAGCTCTCTAGCCCCTGTAGCCTGCCTGCCCATCCCTCCCAGGGCTCACCATGCTGCTCAGCCCAGCGTCCCTGCTTCTCCCATCCCTCACGCAGGCTCCCTGGCCTCTCCTGCAGAGGGGCTGTGAGGTCCACACCCCACTCTTTAAAACACCATCTCCTCTCTGAGTCTCCCTGGCACTTGGCCCTCCTCTTTGGCACTTGGCACTATTTCTTCTAGATTAAATATTCTTAACTTTTTTATTTTAAAAAATGTTGAACCCATGAAAAAGCTGAAACAACATAAAAAAACATATAGACCTTGCCTGGGTTCCCCAATTATTAGCATTTTCTGGGGCCACTCCATCTCTTTCTGGGAATATGCACATGTGTCCTTTTGCCAGCCTGCAGGCTGCAGACACCATGACACTCCACCCCCCACCCCCACCTTCCCCCGAGAGCGCACACCTCCCCCCCCGCCCCCCTCTTGCCGCCCCAAGAACAGGGACATTGTCCTAGGGAACCATACCTGAGAAAAACAACACTAATTCAGCAACTTTATCCATGGTATTCATGCTAAATTAACAGCACATGAGCACATTCTCTTTCCGACTAATTAAAGCTGGAAGGAGGCTTAAGTCCCTTTTGGCCCACGTCCCCAGCCGCCCCTCTAACAGGTACCTGGGGCTCCAAAGCACTGAAACCACTCCTGCTGTCATGTCACCATGATGGCCAGGGAAACCCACGTGGTCATCTGTTTGGAGCACGCTGACGGAGCATTTCTGTGCGTTTTCAGATGTGCACACGAAGCTGGCGGTGTTCTCTGTGCGTTCCTCTCTCGTGAGTAGAGCCACTTCGTACACAGAGAGTCCTGCAGGTGGTTTTGTGCTTCCTCCTCATACTGTGACCTGCAGCTCAGACTGCACCACAACACATATTAGCGCCCCATGGAGGGACACCCTGGTGGCTTTCCTGCTCTGCTTTCCTTTTATTTGATTAGCCCCTGCCCCACTGGCAGTGTAGGAAGCTTGAGAGGGGCCCCTCACTACCAGCACGCACCCCCCCCCACACACACACACACACATCTCTGCAGCTCCCTCAAGAGACTGAGCTCCCAGAGGCAGTGGTCTTATTCCCTCATCACCCACCTCATGCCTATGACAGTGCCCCTTCAGTAAAGGTGACAGAGGTGACATCTGTAGAGTCCTGGCTCTGTGCCCAGCTCAGCTGGGTGCTGCACCTGCTGGAATTTCTCTATCCTCACAAGACCCTCTAAGGTGGGCAAGTGTTATCCTCATTTTAATGTACAAGCTGTGGCCCTAGAGATCACAGAGCTGATCGAGGTCACATGGCAGGCAGGGGCAGGCAGATTGGTTCCAGGTTTGTGCTGCCTCTTTAATATTGAATGGCCCAAGTGAATTGCATGTGCCCCTGCAGAGCAGCAGCCAGCTTCAGCAGCAGCCCTTTCAATACAGTGGGGCCTTGACTTACGAGTTTAATTCATTCCGTGACTGAGCTCGTAACTCAAATTACTCGTATGTCAAATCAATTTTCACCATTACAATGAATTGAAATGCCACCAATCTGTTCCGGACACCCAAAAAACACCTCAATTGTTTTGTTAAATGTTTTTAAATAAGAAAAATGTATTTAAAAATAAAGAATATTGTATAAAAACACAATACTGAACAATAGAATGTAGTGCAATAAACTTGTTTTATTAAGTTTAATGTACAGCATTTACCTTGGAGATCAAATGACTTAAAGATGCTGACGGAGTTGGAGGAGAAAGGCTGAACTGAATAACTGAATAACTGAATCTTATTTGCTGATTTTTGCCCTTTTCGCCATGCTTTCATCACTTTCATCTACAGGAGTTTTCGATAAAAACCTGTCCAATGAGATCTGTTCCATCCTCCCTTTCAGAATATTTCTGAAATGAGTTAGGCAAGTGTCATTAAATAGCTCCATCGCACGCCCAGTTGCAATTTTTTTCTGGGTGTTTCTTTTGAATAAAGTCTGAAAGTTTCTCCCACATTCCCAACATGTCCTTTATCTCACTTATAGAGATAACCTCCTCCTCCTCCATGTCATCTATTTCCTGCAAAACCTCCGTGTGCTGCTGCGTCTGTAGCTCCTTTAGCTCCTGCGCTGTCAGTTCCTCGGAGTGCTCCTCGATGAGCTCGTTGATGTCACCTTCCTTTATATCTGCACTCGCTGCCTCACCATGTCTGACAACGGAGTGAGTGCCGGTCCTCTTTTTAAAGTTTTCGAACCAGCCCCGACTGGCTTTAAACGGCTCGCCCGATGCCTCGTCCACTGAAGTGCCTGGGGTCTGCTGCAGCAAATCAGCGTAAATAGCTCGTGCCTTCTCGCAGATTGTAGCCTTCGTCACGGTATATCCTGCGAGTTGCTTCTCCATATTTTCATGGATAGATGTCCGCTGTTTAGAAATTATTTTAACGTCCTTGGCTGGAGTTGTAGCCTGTATCAACTCCTTCTGCTTCAGTATGGTGCAGATCGTAGAAGTGCTACACTCGTACTGCTTCGCCAAGTCGATTACACGCACACCTTGGTCATGTTTTTCGATAATTTCTTTAATTCAATGCACATCATCCGCTTCTTCTTCTCAGCACTGTCCTTCGCACTTACTTTCTTTAGATCCATGGTTGAAAAAACGAACTTTTGCAAAATAACTGCAAGCACAAATGCGAGCACAACACTGATGCTAACCACTTAAAGTGAACGAGTGAGACACGTGATGCTGGGCTGATGTTGTGGCGTTCACTGTGATGTTCGCTGCGCCAACTAGCGGTGGGGTATCTGAAGCTGGCTCGTAACCCGAATTTTAGCTCACAACTCAAAGCAAAAAATCGGCCGAGAGAAAGACGGCTCATATCTCGAAAAAGTTGTTAGTCGGGACTCTGGTAAGTCAAGGCCCCACTGTACTAGCACCTGCCTTCTCACCTCCCTGGACCTAGGCCAGTGATGGCGAACCTATGACACGCGTGTAGAGGTGACACGCGAACTGATTTTTTTGGTTGATTTTTCTTTGTTAAATGGCATTTAAATATATAAAATAAATATCATAAATATAAGTCTTTGTTTTACTATGGTTGCAAATATCAAAACATTTCTATATGTGACACAGCACCAGAGTTAAGTTAGGGTTTTTCAAAATGCTGACATGCCGAGCTCAAAAGGTTCACCATCACTGACCTAGGTCCTAGGCAATGGGGCAGCAGACCCGGGTTTAATTCCAGATCTGCTGCTTCCTCCAAGCTGTGTGACCTCAGGTGATTACTTGCCTTCTCTGAGCCTCAGTTTTCTCACTGTGAGAAAGAAGCTGGTAGCAGAACCCTTCTTGTGGAGAATGACATTGGAGAGGCCCTCACAGTGCCAGGTGCACAGTAGGAGCCTAAGAAGTGAATGTGACTGACTGCTCAGAGGGGCCTAGCTGCCTATGAAGGAACTGTGTTCAGCTGCTGCAGCCTGAAGCCAGAGTGCGTTCATGACATTCTAGCATCAAATTTCAACAAGATGAAATTTTGCAGATTCAGACACTGATTCATGTGACATTGTTGTCTCTTGAGTCTCATTTGGCTTTCCCTGGCCATCATGGTGACATGACAGTAGGAGTGGTTTCAATGCTTTGGAGCCCCCAAATTACTAAGGTTTCTTTCACCTCCATGCCTACTGTGTGCCAGCCCCGGCCTTTGTTGTGAGTTAGGGAGAGGAACATGGGATGGATGTGGTGGGAATCTCCTAACTTGTTGCCCCAAGGCCACTCACCTTCTGCTCTCCCTCCAAGTAGTACCAAAAGCACCTGGCTCTGGGCAAGCAGGTGGCCCCTTGGCCCACCACCTGACTCTCGTCTGCCTGGCCTGCTACTAGTGAGAATCACAGCCTTAGAAGCTTCTGTACTAGTGAGGGCAGATGCTCAGAGGTATCCAAGTCACCTCACTTAAATGCTGCCTCCTCAGGGAAGCACTCCCTGACCACCCTAGACAGAGTGTTCTCTTTGTAGCTCTCAGGACTGGGACAGCTTTCTGTATGTCTGTCTACTTGTCAGTTGCCCCTCCCACTGAGAGTGAACACTGCCATCTATGTAACATTCCACATGTGCTGGGACAATGCAAGGCTGTTTCTAAGTGTTAACAGTCCCAGAGAGCCTCGCTTTTCAGACACGGTGCACAGAAATTCAGGAATTGCTCCAGGTCACCCAGCTTATAAGAAGCTTGGCGAGCTGATAACCTGTGTGCATTTCTGGCCTGTCTGTGCTTGCCACTGCCCAATGTCAGTGCTGAGAACACTGCTGGATAACTGGTGGGTACACAGTCTGTTTGCTGACTGCCGCACTGAAGAATACCGTTCTGGGTGCGGGGCCTTTGAGGAAGCTGCTCTGTGTGCATAGCATGCTGGGAAAAGAGGTCAGGAATGACACTGCAGTAGGAGTGGCAAATCAACTTTTCCTTGGAGGCTGAGCGGGAGTCCAAGTGGCAGATGGATGGAAGGAAGGCAGCCCACGTACTAAAAAGGCATGACAAGTGCAGGAACAGTGATGAAGTTGGAGGGTTGGGTCAGGGAGAGGAGATGGGAGGGCTACCCAGTGTAAAGGTTGGGGAACACTGCAAAAAACAAAATCACTCAGTGTATTAATCAGCTCAGGCTGCTGTAGCAAAATACCACCACTGGGGGCTTAAGCACCTGACATTTATTTCTCACAGTCTTGGAGGCTGCAAGTTCAAGATGATGGTGGCAGTAGATTCAGTTCCTGGTGTGGGCTGTCTTCCTGGCTTGCAAAGGGCCACCTTCTTGCCGTGTCCTCATGTGCCTGCGGGAGGAGGAAAGGTGGCCATGGAGAACTCTGATCTCTCTCTTCTTATAAAGGGGGACTATATAAGGGGCTTCACTCTCATGACCTCATCTAAACCTAATTACCTCCCAAAGGCCCCACCTCTGAATACCATCACATTGGAGATTGAGGCTTCAATATTTGAATTTGGGGGACATAAACATTCAGTCCATAACACAGCTATCTTAAGCAGAAAGAGTTTTAATACAGGGGCTAAGTCCTTACCCACATCATTGGAATGTCTGGAGCCATGAGCTCTCGACAGGTCCCAAGGCCAGAAAGCCCTGGTCAGGACATCTGCAACCTTTGTAGGACAGTCAGGAAGTTGGCACTCTCCTAAACACCTCCCAAGAGGCTGGGGCCCCAGAATTCCCTTTTGTTTCTTTCTTTCTTTTTTTTCTTTTAAGGATTATTTTGGTCTAACCTATGTCAAATTTATTACAGTTCTTATAAATCTTTGAAAATAATGTGTATTCTCTATTTCTCGGATTACAATATCCTATCTAATAAAAGAGAAACATGGTAATTAGCCATACGTCCGCTACCCTTCCCATTGGCTAATCAGGGTGATATGCAAATTAACTGCCAGCCAAGATGGCGGCCAGCAGCCAGGCAGCTTGAAGCGAACATGAGGCTTGCTTGCTTCAGTGACTGAGGACTCCAACGTTCCCCGCCTGCTGCTGCCGGCCTCTGAGCTGGCAGTTTGAAACATTATTACAAATATAGAAGCTAAACAAAACCTCAGAAACCTGCTTTCAGCCAGCCGGGATTTCAGAGCTGGAGTTAAAACAGTGTTTTGATTATAGAACCCAAACAAACCAGATACCTGCTTTCAGCAGTGGAGGCCTAAGAGCTGGAGCCAAGCCTCAGAGCTAAAGCTGGCCCAGAATAAAAAACAAAAAAAGAAAAAAGTAGCAGTTGGGAGCTTCAGTCACCCGCCAGCCTGAAAACAGCCCTCAGCCCCTCACCCAGACTGGCCAGGCACCCCAGTGGGGACCCCCACCCTGAAGGGTGTGTGACCAGCTGCAAACAGCCATAATCCTCTCATCCAGGCTGGCCAGGCACCCCAGTGGGGACCCCCAACCTGATCCAGGACACCCTTCAGGGCAAACCAGCCGGCCCTCACCCATGCACCAGGTCTCTATCCTATATAGTAAAAGGGTAATATGCCTCCCAGCACCAGGATCAGCGGAGCCACAAGGCCTCCCGGCACCGGGATCAGCATGACAGGGGGAAGCGCCCAAACCCCCTGATCATCCTGTGGCTCTGTGTGTGACAGGGGGCGGGGCCACAACCTCCCTATCCGCCCTGATCTGTTCGTGACAGGGGAAGGCGCCCCAACCCCCTGATCAGCCCTGCTCTGTGCCTGATAGGGGGGCGTTCTCCAACTCCCTGATCGCCCTGCAGCTGTGTGTGTGACAGGGTGCAGCGCCCCACCCCGCCCCCTCCCCCACGGGCCCTGCTCTGTGTGTGAGGGGGTAGAGCCATAACCTCCCCATCGGCCCTGCCCTGAGAGTGACAGTGGTGGCGCACCAACCCCCTGATCGGCCCTGCTCTGTGGGTGATAGAGGGCAGTGCCCCAACTCCCCTATCGGCCCTACTCTGTGAGTGACAGGGGGGAGCTCCCCAAGCCCCTGATCGACCCTGCTCTGTGCGTGACAGGGTATGGAGCCCCAACCCCCCTGATGGGCCCTGCTCTGTGAGTGACAGGGGGCAGTGCCCTAACCCCCTGATTGGCCCTGCCCTGTGCGTGACGGGGTGGTGCCGCAACCTCCCCATCGACCCTGACTTGAGTGTGACAGGGGGCGGTGCCCCAAACCCCCAATCGGCCCTACCCTGAGCATGACTGAGGGTGGCATCGCAACCTCCTGATCCGCCCTGCTCTGTGCATGACAGGGGGCGGCGCCCCCAACTCCCCAATCAGCCCTGCTCTGAGCCTGACCAGGGGCTGCACCTAGGGATTGGGCCTTCCCTCTGCCACCCAGGAGAAGGCCTAAGCCAGCAGGTTGTTATCTCCCGAGGGGTCCCATACTGCGAGACGGCACAAGCTGGGCTGAGGGACCCCCTCCCCTCCCGAGTGCACAAATTTTTGTGCACCGGTCCTCTAGTCCTATCTAATAAAAGAGAAACATGGTAATTAGCCGTATGTCCACTACCCTTCCCATTGGCTAATCAGGGTGATATGCAAATTAACTGCCAGTCAAGATGGCGGCCAGCAGCCAGGCAGCTTAAAGTGAACATGAGGCTTGCTTGCTTCAGTGACGGAGGAAGCTAACATTCCCCGCCTGCCGCTGCCAGCCTCTGAGATTGTAGTTTGAAACATTGTTACAAATATAGAAGCTAAACAAAACCCCAGAAACCTGCTTTCAGCCCGCTGGGATCTCAGAGCTGGAGTTGAAACAGTGTTTCGATTATAGAACCCAAACAAACCAGATACCTGCTTTCAGCAGTGGAGGCCTAAGATCTGGAGCCAAGCCTCAGAGCTAAAGCTGGCCCAGAATAAAAAACAAAAAAAGAAAAAAGTAGCAGTTGGGAGCTTCAGTCACCCGCCAGCCTGAAAACAGCCCTCAGCCCCTCACCCAGACTGGCCAGGCACCCCAGTGGGGACCCCCACCCTGAAGGGTGTGTGACCAGCTGCAAACAGCCATAATCCTCTCATCCAGGCTGGCCAGGCACCCCAGTGGGGACCCCCAACCTGATCCAGGACACCCTTCAGGGCAAACCAGCCGTCCCCCACCCGTGCACCAGGCCTCTATCCTATATAGTAAAAGGGTAACATGCCTCTCAGCACCGGGATCAGCGGAGCCACAAGGCCTCCCGGCACCGGGATCAGCGTGACGGGGCAGCGCCCAAACCCCCTGATCATCCTGTGGCTCTGTGTGTGACAGGGGGTGGGGCCACAACCTCCCTATCCACCCTGCTCTGTTCATTACAGGGGAAGGCGCCCCAACCCCCTGATCAGCCCTGCTCTGTGCCTGATAGGGGGGAGCTCCCCAACACCCTGATCGCCCTGCGGCTCTGTGTGTGACAATGGCGGCGCCCCAACCCCCTGATCGGCCCTGCTCTGTGGGTGATAGAGGGCAGCGCCCCAACCCCTCCCCACCCCCCATGGGCCCTGCTCTGTGTGTGATGGGGTAGAGCCATAACCTCCCCATCGGCCCTGCCCTGAGTGTGACATGGTGCGGCGCCCCAACCCCCTGATCCGCCCTGCTCTGTGCGTGATGGGGGGAGCTCCCCAACCCCCTGATGGGCCCTGCTCTGTGCGTGACCGGGGTTAGCTCCCCAACTCCCTGATCAACCCTGCTCTGTGTGTGACAGGGTATGGAGCCCCAACCCCCCTGATGGGCCCTGCTCTGTGAGTGACAGGGGGTAGCACCCCAACCCCCTGATTGGCCCTGCTCTGTGCGTGACAGGGGGTGGCGCCACAACCTCCCCATCGACCCTGCCTTGAGTGTGACAGGGGGTGGTGCCCCAACCTCCCAATCGGCCCTATCCTTAGCGTGACTGAGGGTTGCATCGCAACCTCCCGATCCGCCCTGCTCTGTGCACGACAGGGGGCAGCGCCCCAACTTCCCAATCAGCCCTGCTCTGAGCCCGACCAGGGCTGCACCTAGGGATTGTGCCTGCCCTCTGCCACCCGGGAGCGGGCCTAAGCCAGCAGGTCGTTATCTCCCTAGGGGTCCCAGACTGCGAGAGGGCACAGGCCGGGCTGAGGGACCCCTCGAGTGCACAAATTTTTGTGCACTGGGCCTCATATATATATATATATATATATATATATATATATATATATATACACATACATACATACACACACACACACACATATATTCAATTGTGTTATGCTAAGCCTCAAATCCTCTATGCTCTTACTGTCTTAAACAGTTTTTAAGTTAGTTATATTCAATTCTCTCTGTATGATTTTCGATTTGTCGATTTCCCATTTCATATCTAACAGCTTTTGGTTTCTATTAAAACGAAATGTTTCATTGGAGAAATATTCATGACAATTATATCTTTGTGGATGTCACACATACTATTTTTTGTTTTATTTATAACAGATATATATGCATATTTTATTTTCATTTTTAAATATTTTATTGTTGATAGTTTTACAGATATCTCCCATTTCCCGCCTCTCCCCCACCCCCCCAGGTTTTTGCCCGTGTCCATGGGCTATGCATCCTATATAATAAAGAGATAATATGCAAATTAACCCTCACGCCCTCACAAGATCGCTGCCTATGACCAGGCCGGCAGGGGGGTTAGTGAGGGACGACCAAACGACTGAACAAGCAGGCTGTGTGGGGTGACCAGGCTGGCAGTGGGGTTAGTGAGGGACGACCAAACGAATGAACAAGCAGGCTGTGTGGGGTGACCAGGCTGGCAGGTGGATTAGTGAGGGATGACCAAATGACTGGACAGCAGGCTGTGTCGTGAGGTGACCAGGCTGGCAAGGGAGGCAGTTAGAGGTGACCAGGCCGGCAGGGGGCAGGTGCAGTTGGGAGAGACCAGGACGGCAGGGGACCAGTTGGGGGTGATTAGGCTGGGGGGGGGGGCACTGGGGGTGACTAGGTCAGCAGGGGGGGGCCAGTTGGGGTGACCAGGCTGACGGGGGGCGGGGCAGTTAAGGGCAACCAGGCTGACAAAGGGGGCAGTTAGGTACGATCAGGCAGGCAGGCATTTGAGCAATTAGGAGCCAGTGGTCCAGACTGTGAGAGGGATGTGCAACTGCTGGTTTGAGCCCAATCCCTCAGGCCTAAACCAGCAGTCAGACATCCCCCAAGGGGTCTCGGATTGGAGAGGGTGCAGGCTGGGCTGAGGGGACCCTCCCCACCTCAAAGATGGTGGTTCCCACAGCCACAAGATGTGCAGAGCCCAGTCCCCTCAGCCCTGCTGGGGTGGCAGGTATGTAGCAAGGCCGGGACTGCCTCTATGCGGGCCTGGTCGCTCCGCGCACCTGCCTCTGGAGTCCCCCGGTCTCCCCAGCCCCCCAGCCACCCAGGGCCAGCCCGAGACGCAGGCAAATCTCGGATGTCAGCTGCCCAGCCGCCCAGGGCCTCCCAAGGCTCAGGTACCAGGGCAGGCCAAGGCTTGTGCTGCTGGCAGTGTCAGCAGCAGATGTGTGATGGGGGCATCGCCTTCCCCTGATCGCTGGGTCACCTCCCGCCCCTGAGGGCTCCCAGACTGTGAGAGGGGGCAGGCTGGGCTGTGGGAACCCCCCCCTCCAGTGCATGACTTTTCATGCACCAGGCCTCTAGTATAAGTATATGGGTTCTTTGATTTATCTCTTCTTATACCCCCAACCCCACATCAAGGTATATCAGTCTGTTCCTTGCCTTCCTCTTTGAGTCTTATTTTGTTGTTCAATTCATTTTGTTCTGTACATTCCACAAATAAGTGAGATCATGTGATATTTGTCTTTCTCAGTTTGGCTTATTTCACTTAGCATATTTTCCATGTCCATCCATGCTCTCCCAAAGGGTAAGAGATCCCTCTTTTTTACAGCTGCATATTATTCCATAGTGTAAATGTCCCACAGCTTTTTTTATCCACTTATCTACTGATGGGCACTTGAGCTGTTTCCAAATCTTAGCTATTGTAAATAATGCTGCTATAAACATAGGGGTGCATATATTCTTTCTGATTGTTTGTGTGTGTGTGTGTGGGGGGGGGTTAGGATATATTCCTAGAAGTGGGATCACTGGGTCAAATGGCAGTTCCATTTTTAATTTTTTGAGGTAACTCCATACTGTCTTCTATAGTGACTGCACCAATCTGCATTCCCACCAGCAGTGAACTAGTGTTCCCTTTTCTCCACATTCTCACCAGCACTTGTTTGTTGATTTTTTTTATGACAGCCATTCTGACAGGTGGGAGATGATATCTCATTGAGGTTTTATTTTGCATCTCTCTGATGATTAGTGACGTTGAGCATTTTTTTATGTGTCTCTTGGCCATTTGTATGTCCTCTTTGGAGAAATGTCTATTCAGGTCTTCTGCCCATTTTTTTTTATTGCATTGTTTGTCTTCCTTTTGTTGAGTTGTATTAGTAATTTATATATTTTGCATATTAATCCCTTATCAGATGTATCATTGGCAAATATGTTCCCCTTTAGTGGGTTCCCTTTTCAATTTGATGGTGGCTTCTTTGGCTGTGCAGAAGCTTTTTATTTTGATGTATTCCCATTTGTTTATTTTCTCTTTGTTTCCTTTGCCCTAGGACAGTGATGGCGAACCTTTTGAGCTCGGCGTGTCAGCATTTTGAAAAGCCCTAACTTAACTCTGGTGCTGTGTCACATATAGAAATGTTTTGATATTTGCAACCATAGTAAAACAAAGATTTATATTTTTGATATTTATTTTATATATTTAAATGCTAATTAACAAGAAAAATCAACCAAAAAAATGAGTTCATTTGTCATAGGTTCGCCATCACAGCCCTAGGAGATGTATCCATTAACACATTGTTACGTGAGATGTCTGAAATTTTACTGCCTATGTTCTCCTCTAATATTTTTATAGTTTCATGCCTTACATTTAAGTCTTTTATCCTCCTTGAGTTTATTCTTATGTATGGTGTAAGTTGGTGGCCTAGTTTCAACTTTTTCATGTATCTGTCCGGTTTTCCTAACACCATTTGTTGAAGAGACTCTCTTGACTCCATTGTATGTTCTTGCCCCCTTTGTCAAATATTGACCATAATGGTGTGGGTAAATTTTTAGGCTCTCTGTTCTGATCCATTGGTCTATATGCCTGCTCTTGTGCCAGTACCAGGCTATTTTGATTGCAGTGGCTTTGTAGTATAGTTTGATATCTGGTATTGTGATCCCTTCTACTTCATTATTCTTTCTCAAGATTGCTGCAGCTATTTGAGTCTTTTATGGTTCCATATACATTTTTGGAGTATTTGTTCTAGCTCTGTGAAGTATGCCATTGGTATTTTAATAGGGATTGTGTTGAATCTGTAGATTGCTTTGGGTAATATAGACATTTTAGTGATGTTAAATCATAAACATGGTATATGCTTCCATTTGTTTGTATATTCCTCTATTTCTTTTTTCAATGTCCTATAGTTTTTCAAGCACAGGTCTTTTACCACCTTG
This sequence comes from Myotis myotis, assembly GCF_014108235.1. Lineage (NCBI taxonomy): Eukaryota > Metazoa > Chordata > Mammalia > Chiroptera > Vespertilionidae > Myotis > Myotis myotis. Next base: position 101,092,448 of record NW_023416324.1, on the reverse strand, counting down.
GTTAAGTGTATTGCTAGATATCTTACTTTTTTGTATTGCAATGGTAAATGGGATTGCTTTTTTAATTTCTCTTTCTCAGAGTTCATTATCTACACTAATAAAAGAGAAAGATGCAGATTAACCATCATGCTGCTACACCCACAATCCACGCCCACCAGCCAATCAGGAGCCAGTAGCAAATTAACCCAACTAAGATGGCCGCAACCATGGAGCTGGAGCAAGCAGGAGGCTTGGGTTGCCCCGGCAATGGAGGAAGCCAAGCTTCCCGCCTGCCCTGGCTGGCCCTGGGCTCCACTCAAGGCCACAAAGTTTCAATTATAGAAGATAAATAAATTCCAGATACCTGCTTCCAGGCCACCCTGGAAAAATAAAAAAGAAAAAATGGAGAGGCTGGGAGCTTGGGTCACTGAGGGGGCGTGGCCACCCTGAAAACAGCCATCAACCCCTCACCCAGGCTGGCCAGGCACCCCAGCGGGGACCTCCACCCTGAAGGGGGTGTGACCAGCCTGAAAACAGCCCTCAGCCCCTCACCCAGGCTGGCCACACCCCATGGGGTGAGGGTCCCCACTGGGGAGCTTAACCAGCCTGCAAACAGCCATAAGCCCCTCACCCAGGCTGGCCAGGCACCCCAGCGGGACTCCCACCCTGATCTAGGACACCCTTCAGGGCAAATCAACCAGCCCCATCCATGTACCAGGCCTCTATCCTATATAATAAAAGGGTAATATGCAAATTGATCCTAACAGCAGAACAACTGGGAATGACTGGTCACTGTGACACACACTGACCACCAGTGGGCAGATGCTCAATGCAGGAGTTGTCCTCTGGTGGTCAGTGTGCTCCCACAGGGGGAGCTCTGCTCAGCCACAAGCCATGCTGATGGCTGCCAGTACAGCGGTGGTGGTGGGAGCCTCTCCCGCCTCCTCAGCAGTGCTAAGGATGTCCGACTGCAGCTTAGTCCTGCTCCCCGCTGGCAAGTGGACATCCCCCGAGGGCTCCCGGGCTGCCAGAGGGATTTCTGACTGCCAGCTTAGACCCGATCCCCCAGGGAGCGGGCCTAAGCCAGCAGGTGGACATCCCCCGAGGGGTCCCAGACTGCGAGAGGGCACAGGCTGGGCTGAGGGACCACCCCCAAGTGCACAAGTTTTTGTGCACCAGGCCTCTAGTTGGTGTATAAAAATGCCATCAATTTGTGGATGTTGATTTTGTATCCTGCTACCTTGCTGAATTCATTTATTAAGTTTAGTAGTTTTCTAGTGGAGTCTTTAGGGTTTTATATGTATAATATCATGCCATCTGCGAATAATGACAGTTTCACTTCCTCCTTTCCAATTTGGATGCTTTTTATCTCTTCTTGTTTGATTGCTGTGGCTAGGACTTCCAGTATTATCTATATCAGTGTTCGCCAACCAGTGATCCGCGGACCACTGGTGGTCTGTGAGGTCCGAAAGGTAGATGACCTCTGGTTTAAGGAAACTTTTGGAGCAGCAGTCACCAACTGGTGGTACGTAGACCTTAGTGGTCAGTGAGGTCCAAAAGGTTGGCGACCGCTGATCTAAATACATAAAAGGCTAATATGCTAAGTGTCCCTCCGACCGTCCAACTGGTCACTATGGTGTGCACTGACCACCAGGGGGCAGATGCTCAACACAGGAAATGCCATGACATGCACTGGCCATTTATAGAGAAATGGCACCACGGACCTGGTGCTCACAAAGCAACACTCGGCTTCCCCCAAGTGGGACACAGGTCCCGCCACCACCCCGTAGCAATAGCCCACCAAATCACAGCCAATGCTGCCAAGATCCCATGGCACAAAATGCAGCCCACAGCCCAGCCCAGCCTGGAAACAGTGGCTTTGGGTACTGGGTAATGACGTCACATAGCAACACCCGGCTTCCTCTCCCTAGCGACTAACCTCCTTGCAGTTTCTTTAGCCCAGGAACACAGGTGGAAATATTTTACACTTTAACCAAATGTCTATGAAGCATTTTCCCATGCCTCATCTCATTTGATCCTCACAGAAGTCCTGGAGTAGGTAGATAGGGGACTCGGTGGAATCCTATTTTCTTTTCATTAGCCGGAAAATGGAGATTTGGAAAGTTTAGAAACTTGATCTGACTGAAAAGAAGTAAGAAATGGTGGACCTTGAAAATGACTTCAGGTTTTCTCACTGCACAGAATATAGTCAAACACTGCTACAGTTAAATATTTTACTCTTTGTTCTCCCTGCATAATCTACAATAATAATCAGCTTTGTGTTGATATTTACTGCTATGTTGCTGACAATGACCTGAAAGAGAAGTTGGGGTGCCTCACTGGGCTGGAAAAAGTTTAGCTAAATCAGAAAGCAGGTCTAATTAAGCGAGTTTATCTATATATATAAAGCTCTCGCTGGCACCAATTGCACACATGTTTCCATCTGTCATTGTAGATCATGAATTTGGTTGACACTTCTATAATAGAGAAAGGGTGAATAGCAATATTAAAATATTTCTTCTGATTAATTTCCTTTCAATGTGCACGAATTCATGCACTGGGCCTCTAGTGTTGAATAAGAGTGGTGAAAGATGCAGAGGCAGTAAAGCATCGAACAGACTGTCAAATTACAGTGGGAAGGCTGAGGAGTGTTGGGGAGGGGTGAAAGAGATCAATTGAAGGATTTGTGTGCATGCATATAAGCACAACCAATGGACACAAGACACTGGGGGAGGGGAGATGAGGGCATGTGACAGGGCGTAGGGGAGTCTGGGGGGGAAGGTCAATGGGGGGAAAAAAGGAGATATATGTTCTACTATGTGTAATACTTAAAACAATAAAATAAAATTTTTAAAAAGAAAAAAAAAAAGAGTGGCGAAAGCAGACATCTTGTGTTGTTCCTGTTCTTAAGGGAAACATTTTTATTTTTTGCCCATTGAGTATTATGTTGGCTGTAGGTTTGTCATATTTGGCCTTTATAATGTTGAGGTCTAATCCCATTATTCCCACTTCACTGAGGTTGTTTTTATCAAAACCAGCAATGCTCAGTGGTTGAGCATCGACCTATGAACCAGGAGGTCACTGTTTGATTCCAGGCTAGGGCACATGCCTGGGTTGCGGGCTCAGTCCCCAGTGTGGGGCGTGCAGGAGGCAGCTGATCAATGATTCTTTCTCATCATTAATGTTTCTATCTCTCCCCCTCCCCTTTCTCTCTCAAATCAATAAAAATATGCATATATTAAAAAACGGTGCTGGCCGAAACCGGTTTGGCTCAGTGGATAGAGCGTCGGCCTGCAGACTGAGAGGTCCCAGGTTCGATTCCGGTCGGGGGCATGTGCCTGGGTTGCGGGGATATCCCCAGTGGGAGATGTGCAGGAGGCAGCTGATCGATGATTCTCTCTCATCGAAGATTCTGAATCTCTATCTCTCTCCCTTCCTCTCTGTAAAAAATCAATAAAATATATTTTAAAAAAATGGTGCTGGATTTTGTTGAGTGTTTTTTCTGCATCTATTGATATGATCATGTGGTTTTTATTTTTCAGTTTGTTTATGTGATGTCTCACATTTATTGATTTGCAAATACTGTACCAGTCTTGCATCCCTGAAATAAATCCCACTGGGTTATGGTGTATGATCTTTTTAATATATTTTTTTTTCTTAATTAAATCTTTATTGTTCAGATTATTACATTTATTCCTCTTTTTTCCCCCCATAACTCCCCTCCTCCCAGTTCCCGCCCCACCCTCCGCCCTCATTCCCCACCCACTGTCCTCATCCATAGGTGCACGATTTTTGTCCAGTTTCTTCCCGCATCTCCCACACCCCTTTCCCCCCAAGAATAGTCAGTCCATTCCCTTTCTATCCCTGATTCTATTATGATCACCAGATTATTTATTCACTTGCTTCTTAGATTCACTTGTTGATAGATGCATGTTTGTTGTTCATAATTTGTATCTTTACCTTTTTCTTCTTCTTCCTCTTCTTAAAGGATACCTTTCAGCATTTCATATAATACTGGTTTGGTGGTGATGAACTCCTTTAGCTTTTCCTTATCTGTGAAGCTCTTTATCTGACCTTCAGTTCTGAATGATAGCTTTGCTGGATAAAGTAATCTTGGTTGTAGGTTCTTGCTATTCATCACTTTGAATATTTCTTGCCATTCCCTTCTGGCCTGCAAACTTTCTGTTGAGAAGTCAGCTAACAGTCGTATGGGTATTCCCTTGTAGGTAACTGAGTTTCTTTCTCTTGCTGCTCTTAAGATTCTCTCTTTGTCTTTTGCTCTTGGCATTTTAATTATGATGTGTCTTGGTGTGGTCCTCTTTGGATTCCTTTTGTTTGGGGTTCTCCGTGCTTCCTGGACTTGTAAGTCTATTTCTTTCACCAGGTAGGGGAAGTTTTCTGTCATTATTTCTTCAAATAGGTTTTCAATATCTTGCCCTCTCTCTTCTTCTGGTACCCCTATAATTCTGATGTTGGTACGCTTGAAGCTGTCCCAGAGGCTCCTTACACTATCTTTGTACTTTCGGATTCTTTTTTCATTTTGCTTTTCTGGTTGGGTGTTTTTAGCTTCTTCGCATTTCAAATCTTTGCCTTGATTCTTGCTGTCCTCTGGTCTGCTGTTGGGAGTCTGTATAATATTCGTTATTTCAGTTCGTGCATGTTTAATTTCTAGTTGGTTCTTTATCATAACATCGAGGGTCTCATTAGATTTGTTGAGGATCTCATTAAGTTTATCAGCAGCTTCTAGACAGTTCTTGAGAGACCTTAAAAATGTGGTTCTGAACTGAATATCCTCCATTGACAGTTTTGTCCTGTTTCTTTGTCTCCGCATTTTTTTACGCTTTCTTGGTGCACCCCCTAATGGTCTTTGTGTGCAGTCCTCCTGTAGTTCAGCCTTGATTGTTGTAGTTAATACTAGGGGGATTTGACCTCCAGGCCAGCTGGCTGTGAGAGTCAGCTGTGTCTGCAGTGGGAAAACTTCTGTCCTCTAGGGAGGTGCTAATCTAGCCTTTGCCTGAGGCTATCTGGCAAATGGCTCTGCGCAGGGCTTGGGTGGGGCGGCTGGGTCACTTGGGCTCGGGATCAATAGGGTGGGCCGGAGAGAGCAGTTATGGCAGCTCTCAGTTCCGTCCCTAGGGGCTCTGCCTCACAGAGTCCCAGCAACTGCTGCAAACCTCGGAGAGAAAGCTGCCTTCGAGTTCCGACCGAAGCCAGACAGTCCGCTTCTCCCGTTTGAGTCTGGGTCCCTAGAGACTCGCCCGGCTCTGGAGCTCAGAATCTGAGACTCCCTCCCGATTGAAAGCACCAACCGTGCCCTCCGCCGCCAGCCTGCTCCGCGCGCACTCCGCACCTGAGTATTTCACTTCAGCACTGCACCTCCTCTGAGTCTGGGTATGATATTCTCTTTCCTCCTAGTAGTAGAATTTCCACTCAGCCAGCCTTCCTTTGGTTCTGGATGATGTCCGTTCCGTCTTTTAGGTGTGTTTTGATTTGGTTGTTCAAGGCAGCAATCTCCGCCATTAACCTATGCCGCCATCTTCTGATCTTTTTAATATATTACTGAATCCAATTTGCTAATATTTTGTTGAGGTTTTTAGCATCTTTGTTCAGCAGGGATATTGACCTGTAATTTTCTTTCTTTGTAGTGTCTTTATCTGGTTTTGGAATTAGGATAATGCATGCTTCATAAAAAAGAGCTTGGAAGTGTTCCTTCCTCTTGAATTTTTGGCAATAGTTTGAGGAGGATGGGTGTTAGTTCTTCTTTGAATGTTTGGTAAAATTCACCTGTAAATCAATCCGGTCCAGGACTTTTGTTTACTGGAAGTTTTTAAATTACTGCTTTAATTTCATCAGTTGTTATTGGCCTAGTCAGGTTTTCTGATCTCTGCCTGATTGAGTTTTGTAAGATTGTATTTTTATAGGAATTTGTCTACTTCACCCAGATTGTCCAGTTAGTTAACATATAGTTGTTCATAGTATTTGCTTACAATCCTTTGTATTTCTGTGGTGTCTGTTGTTATATCGCCTCTTTCATTTCTAATTTTATTTATTTGCATCCTCTCTCTTTGTTTCTTGATGAGTCTGGCTAGGGGTTCATATATCTTGTTTATCTTTTCAAAGAACCAGCTCTTGGAATTATTGATCTTTAGTACTGTTTTTTTAGTCTCTATGTGATTTATTTCCACTCTGATCTTTATTATTTCTTCCTCCTACTTCCTCTGGGCTTTTCTTGCTGTTCTTTTTCTAATTCTTTTACTTGTAGGATTAGTTTATTAGTCCTTTTTCTTGTTTCTTGAGGTAAGCCCGTAGTGCTATGAACTTCCCTCTCAGGACTGCTTTTGCCATGTCCCATAGGTTTTGGGTGGTTGTACGTTCGCTTTCATTTTTTTTCCAGGAAGTTTTTTATTTATTTCTTGATCTCATTGATGACCCATTCATTGTTTAATATGATGCCATTTAGCCTCCATGTATTTGAGTGTTTTTGAATTTTTTATTGTAGTTGATTTCTAATTTCATGCCATTGTGATCTGAGAAGATGCTTGGTATTATATCAGTCTTCTTGAATTTGTATAGACTTGTTTTGTGCCCTAAAATGTGGTCTATCTTTGAGAATGTTCCATGTACATGTGAGAGGAATCTATATTCTGTTGCTTTCAGGTGAAATGTTCTATAAATATCAGTTAGATCCATCTGATCTAGTATGTCATTTAAGACCTCTTTTTCCTTGTTAATTTATGTCTGGAAGATCTATCCAGTGAAGTCAGTGGGGTGTTAAAGTCCCCCACTATGACTATATTTCTGTCAATCTCTCCCCTAAAGTTCATTGAGAGTTTTTAAATGTATTTGGGTGAAATCCTATCTTGGGTGCATATATGTTTACATGGTTATATTTTCTTATTGAATCATTCCCTTTAGTATTATGAAGTGGACTTCTTTGTTTCTTGTTATGGCCTTTATTTTGAAGTCTATTTTGTCTGATATGAGCATTGCTACTCCAGCTTTTCTTTTTCCCTATTTTTTAAAAAATATATTTTATTGATTTTTTACAGAAAGGAAGGGAGAGGGATAGAGAGTTAGAAACATTGATGAGAAACATTGATCAGCTGCCTCCTGCACACTCCCTACTGGGGATGTGCCTGCAACCAAGGTACATGCTCTTGACTGGAATCGAACCTGGGACCCTTGAGTCCGCAGGCCGATGCTCTATCCACTGAGCCAAACTGTTTAGGGCTTCTTTTTCCTTTCCATTTGCACGGAATATATTTTTCCATACCCTTTTGTTCAAGGTGGGTCTCTTGTAGACAGTATATATATGGGTCATGTTTTCTTATCCCTTCAGTCACCCTATGTCTTTTGACTGGAGCATTTAAGTCATTTACATTTAAGATTATTATTGCTAGATATTTATTTATTGCCATTTTTTATTTCCTTTATGCCTGTGATCCTTTCTCTCTGCATTTCTTCTTAAAGAAGTCCCTTTAACATTTCTTTCATTCCTGGTTTGGTAGTAATGTACTCCTTTAACCTTTTTTTGTCTGGAAAGCTTTTTATTTCACCTTCAATTTTAAATGAAAACCTCATGGATTCAGTAATCTTGGACTTAGGCCCTTGCTTTTCATTACTTTGAGTACTTCATGACATTCCCTTCTGGCCTGAAGTGTTTCTCTTGAGAAGTCAGTTGACATTCTAATGGGAACTCCTTTGTAGGTAATTTTCTCTCTCTGTCTCTTGCTGCCTTTAAGATTCTTTCTTGGTCTTTAACATTTGCCATTTTAATTATGATGTGTCTAAGTGTGGGTCTTTTGGGGAACATCTTGATTGTGATTCTCTGTGCCTCCTGAACTTGTGTGATATTTTCCTTGTAGTATAGTCTGGGGAAGTTTTCTGACATTTATTTAAACAAGTTCTCTGTTCCTTGTTCATCCTCTTCTCCTTCTGGTATCCCAGTTAATGCAGATGTTGTTATGTTTCATGTTGTCCAGAGCTTCCTTAAGCTATCTTCCTGATTTTTAATTCTTTGTTTCTATTTGCTGCTCTAATTGGGTATTTATTTCTACCTTGTCTTCCAAATCACTGATTTGGTCCTCTGCTTCATCCAAATCTACTTTTAATCCCTTCCAGTGTGTTCTTCATGTCATATATATCATTCTTCATTTCTGTCTGTTTCTTGTTAATGGCCTCTATTTTCCTTTTCTTGCTGTTGTAATTGACCCTAAGTTTTTTAAGCATCTCCATAACTATTGCTTTGAGCTCTATGTCTGATCAGTTGCTTGCCTCCATTTTATTTAGTTATTTTTTCTGGAGATACCTTCTTTTCTCTCATTGGGGGTTGTTTCTTTGTCTCCCCATTTAGCTGTCTCTTTGTATTTGTTTCTATGTATTAGATAGAACTGCTATGCCTCCAAGTCTTTGTGGGATAGCCTTATGTAGAAAGTGTCTTGAAGATCCAGTTGTGCAGTTTCTTTGTTCATCTGAGCTGGATGCTTTAGGAATGCTCCCTGTGTGCTTGTCTGGGCTCTCCTATTGTAATTGGGACTTGATTGTTGATGTCCTGTTTGTGGGAGGGATCTCCCCTCTGACTTGCTGCCAGTGAGGTTCAACCCCAATGTCGTAGTGCCAACTGTCCAGTGATCAGGGACTTCTTAGCCCAGAGGCTGGGTCTGCCTTGAGTCTCACACCTTATTGATCCTATTCTGAGCTGCACTTCCTTCCCCCACAGAGCTGGTCCCACAGGTGTCAGCTGCAGGTGCTTGGGGTCCCATTGGCTTTTGCCTCTCTGAGCAGTCCAGGGTGGTGTCTGTGGTGGGGACCCCAACTGCTGTTTTCCCCTTTTGTTTTTTACCTGCTTCCTGGACTCTCCTCTTCACGTTCCTCTGACCCCTGTGTGTTTCCTTCTGACTGGACACAGTAATCCCCCAAGCCAACACCGTTCTTTACTGCAGTGCCTATTTGTTCCCTGGTAAGCTCTTTAAGATATGGTTCATTTGCATCATCCCTTTAGTTGGTATCCAGTCCCACCCAGTGTAAATCTCTAAACCCAGGGCAGCAAGTGCAGAGTGCAAACTCTAGAAGGCATTGGAGGCTGGGACAGAACCTGCTCTGTGTCTCTCTCAGATGCTCAGCACCCTAGAAAGTGCCTATGACTCAGGTATCAGGCAAGGACTTTGTGTTCAAAAGACAGAAACTGGCTTTGGCTAAAGTCAAGCCAAAGAGAATTAAATATGGAGTCAGGGCAGGGGGGAGGTGCTCACAAGGTCAGGGTATGGTGGGGGCCAGGGGCCCAGGAGCAGGAACCAGTGACCAGGCTTATTGAGACATCTTGCTGGAATCAGCTCCAGTTGTATGGGTTTTTCATATTATAAAGTACAGTGGACCCTCCATATCTGGGGAGACTGGTTCCAGCCCCTCTTACCCACCACCCTCCCCCCGAAACCAGGTAACAAATCTGTAGATGCTTAAGTCCCTTACATAAAATGGGGTAGACTTGCACATGACCTATAATTGACATAGGCTCTGGCAGGTGCGCCTACACATTACTTCTTTCCTGTGATTCAGTGTAGTGCCCAGGGCATGTCAAATTCAAGTTTTCCTTTTTGGAACTTTCTATGACTTAAAAAAAATTACTTTTGACCTGCAGTTAGTTGAATTTACAGATGCAAAACTCAGCATACAGAGGGCTGACTACATTTCAAACCTAGGAAAAATAGAAGTACTAAGTTACACTTATATAACACTTCCTGTGTGCCCAGAGCCATTCTATACACTTAATAAGCAAAAACTTCCTTAATCTCAGAATGACCCCTTGAGGCAGAGACAACTAATGCACAGAGCAGTTACCTAGGAAGTGCCAGTCTGAATTTGAACCCAGCAGTATGGATAGAGAGCCCTGTACATCCACACAGCTACCATTCAGATTAGCTGGTGGTTATATTTTGGCTTAAAGGAGGGAGGGAGGGAAAGAGGGAGAAGAAGCTTCTGCTCAAAACTTCCCCTAGCCCTCCCAGGTGGACAGTCCCTTGCATATGTGTGTGCATTGGCCATGGCGTTTTCCCTCCCCACCCCCGCCCCCCGTACATGGGAGGATCTTGGTAGACCTTGCCTGTACCACATCCACTACCCAGGTCCTGGATATGTCCTTCCTGTCCATAGGTCCATATCCAAGGTCAGGTCCCGAAAAGAACATATTGACCATGTGACATATGAACTTCAAGGAAAGCCACACCCTCCCTACCCATATCCTCTCCACTGTTCCTCACATTTACCATTACGATGTTTCCCGCCATGGGAAGCCATACCTGCAGGTCCCCTGAGCCCATCCCCAGCAGAGGGATTGTGAGGTCCATAGGCTTCTGTTCTATTTGTGAGACGGATACAAATTTTATCAGATTGTGCTACCTTTTTGCAACTTTCCCCATTTGAATCATTTTCAAGCTTTGTTTGTGCTAAGACCTGAAGTGCAAATGAGCTCATGCAAAGATGTCTCTGGTGGGTTATCCACCTTGGAGCCCTTCAGCTCAAGATTCCAGACTCAAAGAGAAAAGTTAGACACCTGAGCTAGCGAGTGAGATTCTCACCAAAATGGACTCACAATGGGAGTGAGGTAATTCCCTCAAAAGGGAAATTTTCCCAAGAGGGGATGGGTATGAGTAGATGAAAAAAGCAGAAAGAACAAAGAGCAGACTGGAAGACAATGAGGGCATTTGTATTGAAGGTCCCCAAAAAGTCTACGTTTTGACTCTGTTTCTTACAACACTTCTGAAGGAACTCCTCATAGACAAAAACAAGAAAATGCCTCATCAAGTTGCTTTTATGATCACAAAATATTAGCTGTAACATTCATATCTAAAAATATCTTTTGTTTAGCAATTGATATTACAGCTACATATCCTATACTAGAGGCTCAATGCATAAAATTTGTGCAAATGTAGGCCTTCCTTCCCCCGGCTGTCAGCACCAGCTTCCCTCTGGCACCCGGGATCCGGGCTTCCCTCCAGTACCTAGGACCCGGGCTTCCCTTGCAACCCCAGCTTCATCCAGAAGGATGTCCAGTCTAATTAACATATTACGCTTTTATTATTATAGACTAGTGGCCTGGTGCATGAAATTCATGCATGGGGGATGGGGGTGTCCCTCAGCCCGGCCTGCACCCTCTCTAATCTGGGACCTCTCGGTGGATGTCTGACTGCCAGTTTAGGCCTGATCCCTGTGGTCAGGCCTAAACCAGCAGTCGGACATCCCTCTCACAATCCAGGATTGCTGGCTCTTAACTGCTCACCTGCCTGCCAGCCTTCTTGTTCCCAACTGCCCCCCCTTGCCAGCCTGATCACCACTAACTCCCCCCCCCCGTTGGCCTTATGGCCCCCAACTGCCCCCCCTTTGGTGGCCTGATTGCCCCCAACTGCCCTCCCCAGCCAGCCTCATGGCTCCTAAATGCCCTCCCCTGCTGGCCTCATAGCTTCCAACTACCCTCCCCTGCCAGCCTCATGGCCGCCAGGTGCCCTCCCTGGCTGGCCTGCTCACCGCCAACTGCCCCCTCACCAGCCTTCTCGTCCCTACGGCCACTTCCTGCCTGCCTGCCTGCTCATCCTCAACTGCCCCCCCTGCTGGCCTGCTCGCCCTCAACTCCCCCCCCCCACCTCCCCGCCCCCGCTGGCCTGTTTGCCCCCAACTGGCGCCCCCTGCCAGCATGCTCTCCCCCAACTGCCTTCCCCTTCTGGCCTGATCGCTCCTAACTACCTCTGCCTCAGCCCTGCCACCATGGCTTTGTCCAGAAGGATGTCCGGAAGGTCTCCCGGTCTAATTAGCATATTACCCTTTTATTAGTGTAGATAATAAAACTGTAGTATGCAAATTGTCCCTTCAACAGGGAGTTTTTTTGTGTGTGTGTGTTTTTAAGTTTATAATGGTCTTTATTATCCAGAAATGAGTGACATCATGTGGTATTTTTCCTTCATTGACTGGCTTATTTCACTTAGAATAATGCTCTCCAGTTCCATCCATGCTGTTGCAAATGGTAAGAGTTCCTTCTTTTTTATAGCAGCATAGTATTCCATCGTGTAGATGTACCACAGTTTCCTAATCCATTCATCTACAGATGGGCACTTAGGCTGTTTCCAGATCTTAGCTATGGTGAATTGTGCAGCTATGAACATAGGGGTGCATATATCCTTTCTGAGTGGTGTTTCTGGTTTCCTGGGATATATTCCTAGAAGTGGGATCACAGGGTCAAATGGGAGTTCCATTTTCAGTTTTTTAAGGAAACTCCATACTCTCTTCCATAGTGGCTGCACCAGTCTGCATCCCCACCAGCAGTGCACAAGTGTTCCTTTTTCTCCACATCCTCTCCAGCACTTGTCGTTTGTTGATTTGTTGATGATAGCCAGTCTGACAAGTGTGAGATGGTACCTCATTGTTGTTTTGATTTGCATCTCTCGGATGATTAGTGACTTTGAGCATGTTTTCATATGTCTCTTGGCTTTCTGAATGTCCTCTTTTGAAAGGTGTCTATTTAGATCCTTTGCCCATTTTTTGATTGGATTGTTTATCTTCCTTTTGTTAAGTTGTATGAGTTCCCTATAAATTTTGGAGATTAGGCCCTTATCAGATATGACATTGGCAAATATGTTTTCCCACACAGTGGGTTTTCTTTTTGTTTTGTTGATGGTTTCTTTTTCTGTGCAGAAGCTTTTTATTTTGATGTAGTCCCATTTGTTCATTTTCTCTTTAGTTTCCAATGCCCTAGGAGCTGTATCGGTGAAGAAATTGCTTCGGCATATGTCTGAGATTTTGTTGCCTTTGGATTCTTCTAGTATTTGTATGGTTTCCCATCATATATTTAAGTCCTTTATCCATTTTGAGTTTATTTTTGTGTATGGTGTAAGTTGGTGGTCTAGTTTCATTTTCTTGCATGTATCTGTCCAATTTTCCCAACACCATTTATTGAAGAGACTATCTTGACTCCATTGTATGTTCTTGCCTCCTTTGTCAAATATTAATTGAGTGTATTGGTTGGGGCTGATTTCTGGGCTCTCTCTTCTATTCCATTGATCTATATGTCTGTTCTTGTGCCAGTACCAGGCAGTTTTGAGAACAGTGGCTTTGTAATACAGCTTGATATCTGGTATTGAGATCCCACCTAATATGTTTTTTCTCAGGATCGCTGCAGCTATTCAGGGTCGTTTTTTATTCCAGATGAATTTTTGGAGAGTACGTTCTAGGTCTGTGAAATATGCCATTGGTATTTTAATGGGAAGTGCGTTGAATTTATAGATTGCTTTGGGCAGTATGGACATTTATTTTATTTTTTTTTTTAAATTTTTATTGCTTGAAGTATTACAAAGGGTATTACATATGTGTCCATTTTATCCCCCCGCCCTAGACAGTCCCCTAGCCTCCCCTATCCCCCAATGTCTTATGTCCACTGGTTATGCTTATATGCATGCATACAAGTCCTTTAGTTGATCTCTTACCCCCCTACCTCCTGCCCTGCAACCCTCCCCGGCCTTCCTGCTGCAGTTTGACAATCTGTTTGAGGCAGCTCTGCCTCTGTATCTATTATTGTTCAAAAGGTTATAATGGTCTCTATTATCCATGAATGAGTGAGATCATGTGGTATTTTTCCTTCATTGACTGGCTTATTTCACTTAGCATAATGCTCTCCAGTTCCATCCATGACGTTGCAAATGGTAAGAGTTCCTTCCTTTTTAGAGCAGCATAGTATTCCATCGTGTAGATGTACCACAGTTTTCTAATCCATTCATCTACTGATGGGCACTTAGGCTGTTTCCAGATCTTAGCTATGGTGAATTGTGCTGCTATGAACATAGGGGTGCATATATCCTTTCTGATTGGTGTTTCTGGTTTCTTGGGATATATTCCTAGAAGTGGGATCACAGGGTCAAATGGGAGTTCCATTTTCAGTTTTTTAAGGAAACTCCATACTCTCTTCCATAGTGGCTGCACCAGTCTGCATTTCCACCAGCAGTGCACAAGTGTTCCTTTTTCTCCACATCCTCTCCAGCACTTGTCGTTTGTTGATTTGTTGATGATAGCCAGTCTGACAGGTGTGAGATGGTACCTCATTGTTGTTTTGATTTGCATCTCTCGGATGATTAGTGACTTTGAGCATGTTTTCATATGTCTCTTGGCTTTCTGAATGTCCTCTTTTGAAAGGTGTCTATTTAGGTCCTTTGCCCATTTTTTGATTGGATTGTTTATCTTCCTTTTGTTAAGTTGTATGAGTTCCCTATAAATTTTGGAGATTAGGCCCTTATCAGATATGACATTGGCAAATATGTTTTCCCACACAGTGGGTTTTCTCGTTGTTTTGTTGATGGTTTCTTTTGCTGTGCAGAAGCTTTTTATTTTGATGTAGTCCCATTTGTTCATTTTCTCTTTCGTTTCAAGTGCCCTAGGAGCTGTATCAGTGAAGAAATTGCTTCGGCATATGTCTGAGATTTTGTTGCCTTTGGATTCTTCTAGAATTTTTATGGTTTCCTGTCGTACATTTAAGTCCTTTATCCATTTTGAGTTTATTTTTGTGTATGGTGTAAGTTGGTGGTCTAGTTTCATTTTCTTGCATATATCTGTCCAATTTTCCCAACACCATTTATTGAAGAGACTATCTTGGCTCCATTGTATGTTCTTGCCTCCTTTGTCAAATATTAATTGAGCATATTGGTTCGGGCCGATTTCTGGGCTCTCTATTCTATTCCATTGATCTATATGCCTATTCTTGTGCCAGTACCAGGCAGTTTTGAGAACAGTGGCTTTGTAATACATCTTGATATCTGGTATTGAGATCCCACCTACTTTGGTCTTTTTCAGGATTGCTGCAGCTATTCGGGGTCTTTTTTTATTCCAGATGAATTTTTGGAGAGTTCGTTCTAGATCTCTGAAGTATGCCATTGGTATTTTAATGGGAAGTGCATTGAATTTATAGATTGCTTTGGGTAGTATGGACATTTTAATGATGTTGATTCTACCAATCCATGAACACGGTATGTTCTTCCATCTGTTTATGTCTTCCTCTATATCATTTTTCAACGTCCTGTAGTTTTCTGAGAAGAGGTCTTTTACCTCTTTAGTTAAGTTTATTCCTAGGTAGCTTAATTTTTTTGGTGCGATGGTAAATGGGATTGCTTTTTTAGTCTCTCTTTCTGCACATTCACTATTGGTGTACAGAAATGCCATAGATTTCTTGGCGTTAATTTTGTATCCTGCTACATTGCCGAATTCATGTATTAAGTCCAGTAGCTTTTTGATGGAGTCTCTAGGGTTTTGTATGTATAATATCATGTCGTCTGCAAATAAGGACAGTTTTACTTCCTCTTTTCCAATTTGGATGCCTTTTATTTCTTCTTCTTGCCGAATTGCAATGGCTAACACTTCCAGTACTATGTTGAAGAGGAGTGGTGAGAGGGGGCATCCCTGTCTTGTTCCTGTTCTTAGGGGGAATGGTGTTAGTTTTTGTCCATTGAGTATGATGTTGGCTGTGGGCCTGTCATATATGGCTTTTATTATGTTGAGGTATGATCCTTCTACTCCCACCTTGCTGAGAGCTTTTATCAAAAATGGGTGTTGAATTTTGTCAAATGCTTTTTCTGCATCAATTGATATGACCATGTGGTTTTTTTCTTTCAATTTGTTTATGTGATGTATCACGTTTATTGATTTGCGGATATTGTACCATCCTTGCATCCCTGGGATAAATCCTACTTGGCTGTGGTGTATGATCTTTCTGATGTACTGCTGGATCCGATTTGCTAAGATTTTGTTGAGGATTTTGGCATCTATGTTCATGAGGGATATTGGCCTGTAATTCTCTTTCATTGTGTTGTCTTTACCTGGTTTTGGTATTAGGGTGATGCTGGCTTCATAGAATGAGCTTGGAAGTGTTCCTTCCTCTTGAATTTTTTGTAGTAGTCTGAGGAGGATAGGTTTCAGTTCTTCCTTGAATGTTTGGTCAAACTCCCCTGTGAAGCCGTCTGGTCCTGGGCTTTTGTTTGATGGAAGCTTTTTCATGACTGCTTCAATTTCTTCCATAGTTATTGGCCTGTTGAGATTTTTAGATTCTTCCTGATTGAGTTTTGGAATGTTGTATTTTTCTAGGAATTTGTCCATTTCCTCCAGGTTGTCTAGTTTGTTGGAGTAGAGCTGTCCATAGTATTTTTTAACAATCATTTGTATTTCTGTGGGGTCTGTTGTTATTTCGCCTCTATCGTTTCTGATTTTGTTTATTTGGGTCCTCTCTCTTTGCTTCTTGGTGAGTCTGGCTAGAGGTTTGTCAATCTTGTTTATCCTTTCAAAGAACCAGCTCTTGGTTTCATTGATTTTCTGTATTGTTTTTTTGGTCTCTATGTCATTTATTTCTGCTCTAATCTTTATTATCTCCTTGGCAGTATGGACATTTTAATGATGTTGATTCTACCAATCCAAGAACATGGTATGTTCTTCCATCTGTTTATGTCTTCCTCTATCTCTTTTTTCAACATCCTGTAGTTTTCTGAGAAGAGGACTTTTACCTCTTTAGTTAAGTTTATTCCTAGGTAGCTTAATTTTTTTGGTGCGATGGTAAATGGGATTGCTTTTTTAGTCTCTCTTTCTGCACACTCACTATTGGTGTATAGAAATGCCATAGATTTCTTGGCATTAATTTTGTATCCTGCTACATTGCCGAATTCTTTTATTAAGTCTAATAGTTTATTGATGGAGTCTTTAGGGTTTTTTAAGTATAATATCATGTCATCTGCAAATAAGGAGAGTTTTACTTCTTCTTTTCCAATTTGGATGCCTTTTATTTCTTCTTCTTGTCTAATTGCAATGGCTAATACTTCCAGTACTGTGTTGAACAGGAGTGGTGAGAGTGGGCATCCCTGTCTTGTTCCTGTTCTTAGGGGAAATGGTGTTAGTTTTGGTCCATTGAGTATGATGTTGGCTGTGGGTTTGTCATATATGGCTTTTATTATGTTGAGGTATGATCCTTCAATTCCCACCTTGCTGAGAGTTTTTTATCAAAAATGGGTGTTGACTTTTGTCAAACGCTTTTTCTGCATCAATTGATATGACTATGTGGTTTTTTTCTTTCAGTTTGTTTATGTGATGTATCACGTTTATTGATTAGCAGATATTGTACCATCCTTGCATCCCTGGGATAAATCCTACTTGGCTGTGGTGTATGATCTTTCTGATGTACTGCTGGATCCGATTTGCTAAGATTTTGTTGAGGATTTTGGCATCTATGTTCATGAGGGATATTGGCCTGTAATTCTCTTTCATTGTGTTGTCTTTACCTGGTTTTGGTATTGGGGTGATGCTGTCTTCATAGAATGAGCTTGGAAGTGTTCCTTCCTCTTGGATTTTTGTAGTGGTCTGAGGAGGATAGGTTTTAGTTCTTCATTGAATGTTTGGTCAAACTCCCCTGTGAAGCCGTCTGGTCCTGGGCTTTTGTTTGATGGAAGCTTTTTCATGACTGCTTCAATTTCTTCCATAGTTATTGGCCTATTGAGATTTTTAGATTCTTCCTGATTAAGTTTTGGAATGTTGTATTTTTCTAGGAATATGTCCATTTCCTCCAGGTTGTCTAGTTTGTTGGAGTAGAGTTGTCCATAGTATTTTTTAACAATCATTTGTATTTCTGTGGGATCTGTTGTTATTTCGCCTCTATCATTTCTGATTTTGTTGATTTGGGTCCTTTCTCTTTGCTTCTTGGTGAGCCTGGCTAGAGGTTTGTCAATCTTGTTCATCCTTTCAAAGAACCAGCTCTTTGTTTCATTGATTTTCTGTATTGTTTTTTTGGTCTCTATGTCATTTATTTCTGCTCTAATCTTTATTATCTCCTTCCTTCTGCTCACTCTGGGCTTTTCTTGTTGCTCTCTTTCTAATTCTTTGAGCTGTAGATTTAGATGATTTACTACCATTTTTTCTTGTTTGATGAGATAGGCCTGTAGAGCTATAAACTTCCCTCTCAGGACTGCTTTCATTGCGTCCCAAAGGTTTTGGATTGTTGTGTTTTCATTGTCATTAGTTTCCAGGATGTTTTTAATTTCTTCTTTGATCTCATTGGTAACCCAATCAATATTTAATAACGTGCTATTCAGCTTCCAAGTGTTTGAGTATTTTGAGTTGTTTTTATTGTAGTTTATTTCTAATATTATGGCCTTGTGGTCTGAGAAGATGCTTGGTATGATTTCAATCTTCTTGAATTTGGGGAGACTTTGTTTGTGACCCAATATGTGGTCTATTTTTGAAGATGTCCCATGAGCACTTGAGAAGAACGTATATTTTGTGGCTTTGGGGTGAAGTGTTCTGAAGATGTCAATTAAGTCCATCTGATCTAGTGAGTCATTTAGGATTGCTGTTTCTTTGCTGAGTTTTTGTCTAGCGGATTTATCCAGTGATGTCAGTGGTGTATTAAAGTCCCCTACTATGATTGTATTGTTGTCGATCTCTCCCCTGATATCTTCCAGGAGTTTTCTTATGTATGTGGGTGCTCCTGCATTGGGTGCATATATGTTTATCAGGGTTATATCCTCTTGTTGTATTGATCCCTTTAGTATTATGAAGTGGCCTTTCTTATCTCTTGTTATGGCCTTCACTTTGAGGTCTATTTTGTCTGATATAAGTATTGCTACCCCAGCTTTTTTTTCATTTCCATTTGCCTGAAAGATATTTTTCCATCCCTTCACTTTCAGTCTGTGTGAGTCCCTTCTAATGAGGTGGGTCTCTTGTAGACAGCAGATATATGGGTCATGTTTTTTTATCCATTCAGCCACTCGATGTCTTTTGATTGGACCATTTAGTCCATTTACGTTTAAAGTTATTATTGAAAGGTACTTGTTTGTAGCCATTTCTATTTTATTTTATTTTTTTGTGGCCACTTTCCTTCCTGGCTTTTTAGTTCTTCTTTTTACACCAGTCCCTTTAGCATTTCTTGCATTGCTGGCTTGGTGGTGATAAACTCCCTTAGCCTTTTTTTGTCTTTGAAGCTTCTTATTTCCCCTTCAATTTTGAATGATAGCCTTGCTGGATAGAGTATTCTTGGATTCAGCCCTTTGCTTTGCATCACTTTGTAAATTTCTGTTCATTCTTTTCTGGCCTGATGTGTTTCTGTTGAGAAATCATTTGATAATCTGATGGGGGATCCTTTGTAGGTAACTCTCTGTTTCTCTCTTGCAGCCTTTAAGATTCTGTCTTTGTCTTGTACATTTGCCATCGTTATTATGATGTGTCTTGGTGTGGGTCTTTTGGGGTTTATCTTGCCTGGGACTCTCTGTACTTGTGTAGCTTTTTTCTTCCCCATAACTGGGAAGTTTTCTGACATTATTTCTTCAAATAGATTTTCTAATCCTTGCTGCTCTTCTTGTCCTTCTTGCAGCCCTATTATGCGTATGTTACTTCGTTTCATGTTGTCCCGAAGCTCCCTTAGGCTCTCCTCCTGCTTTTTAATTTTTTTCTCCAGTTGCTGTTCAGATTGAGCTTGTTTCTCTGCCTTATCTTCTAATTCACTAATTCGATCCTCTGCTTCTTCTAGTCTGCTGTTGAAACTTTCCATGGTGTTTTTGATTGTAGCTATATCACTTTTCATTTCTTCCTGATTCTTGCATAAGTTGTTGATTTTCTCATCCATCTGGTGAATGAATTGTATAACCATTATTCTGAGTTCTTTTTCTGTCATGTTGCATGCTTCAACTTCATTAATGTCCTTTCTTGGTGACTCCTCATTGTCTTTCCTCTGGGTGTTGTTTCGTCTCTTCATTCTGATTATCTCCCGATGGTTCAAACGTCGAGTTGTGTGGGCCTGGGCCGTGTGCAGTGGGAGCCTCCCACCACCCTAGTGTCACTGAAGAGCTCTGACACTAAGATGTGTGGTTGTTGTGGGTTGGTGGGAACCAGGCTCACTCAGAGTCAGTGTTGTCAGCGCTCAATGTGGCCTCGTACGCGCCCTTAGAATCAGGGACCCTGCCTGCACCGTGCTGAAAGAGAGACCCCCCCTGAAGCGTGTTGAAAACCAGAGCCCCCTAGCGTGCGCCAGGAGTCAGAGTTCCCCAGAATCCAGTATCAGAGTCTCTGTTGCTTCGAGCGACCTTGCCTTGAGAATCAGGGTCCCTGTGTGCCCTTGCACCAGGAATTGGAGTCACTGGCTCTTAGTATGAATGCACAGGAAATCAGGATCTCAGATGCAGGTGAAAGGAAACACAGTCAAGTCACTGGTGCTTGGTGCTGTCTCCTGCCCAGAGAATCGGGGTCCCTGGGCCTGTGATAAGCGGGACAAATTCCCGGTGTTCACGATTTCTCCCAGCCCAGGGCCCAGAAGCCAGCAGTGTGCTAGGCTCAGTTCCTGGGGTTCGTGCGTTTGCTCCCAGCCCAGGGCTCAGAAGCTGGCAGTGCGAGTAGGATCAGTTCCAAGGTGCTCGCGCACTTCCAGGCTAAAGTTCCTGGAGCGCTGAGGCCCCGGCAAGGGGTGGGTCTATCAGTTAGTTACTCTGGTGCTGCCCGCAAGCCTGCGGGAAGGGGGGATGGGCTCTGTTACTCACGGATATGCCGCGGGGATTTCTGAACTTTTGGTGTCCACAGGTCTGTAGCTGTGGTCGCAGGTCTCTGTCCCCAGTGGCTGCAGGGTCCTGGTATGCGTCTGAGATCAGACTGGGTGGTGCTGAGGCCAGGATCCTAGTCTCAAGCAGCTCTGTTTCCCAAGATGGCGTGGTCGCCGTGCCTGTGCTGGCCGACCAGGAGTGTCCGCGCAGGGAGCGGGACTCCGCCGCCTAAGGCTGCCCGGTTTAGCAGCCCCTTAGAATACCTGCAGAATCTAACTGTCCTTAGCTCATACACACACACCACATGCATCCACACACTCCTCTATCACTTCCTTGTGCTCTCACACTCTCTCCCTCCCTACCTTCCTGCTGGTCGCCATTTTGGAAGCTCCCCTTTTTGTTTTTCAATTTGGAATTTTAGCCACTGATGTTGGTGTTCTGTAATTGCCTGTCCTTGGGCATTGTATGGTATTTCTATGCCAGGGTCCAGTCCCAGGGGCCCAGGGGTTCCCAAAGGTGTGGACGGAGTCAGCGAAAAATGAAGGACAGGGAGACAGCATTCAGATGATCAGCATAGCCAGGTTCTCTCCTTCAACAGGGAGTTGTCCGGGAGTTTGACCAGGGGCAGGGCTGGCCAGGGGAAGGGAGGGAAGCCCCAGCTGGGAGCCTACAGCCACTAGGGACCTTACCAGTGCACAAATTTCATGCACTGGGTGTCTAGTAGGAAGATAAGAGTTTTTTTTAATGATATGGAAGGCCCTGGCTGGAGTTGCTCAGTGGTTAGAGCATCAACCTATGCATCAAAGGGTTGTGGATTTGACTCCCAGTTAAGGACACATACCTGACTTGCAGGTTTGATCCCTGGCCCCAGTTGGGGCACATGTGGGAGGCAAACAATCGATGTGTCTCTCTCATAGTGATGTTTCTCTCTCTCTCCCTCTCTCTCTTTCTCTCTTCCACTCTCTAGAAATCCATGGAAAAAATATCCTCGGGTAAAGATTAACAACAACAAAAAATGAGGTGGAAGGATACACAAAATAAGTCACTAACTAAAGTAGAAAGCAAACTAAAAACTCCAGCAGGACATCATATGTAAAATCAAATGCCTCAAAGAAAATGACTGGGAGAAAATTCACAAAAAGGCCGAGTGGCTCATTCTAGGTGGTGGGATTACGGGTGACTTTTGTTTCTTTTTTACTTTTCTGTAGTTTTAAATTTAAAAGGCCCTAAGATATTAGTGGCAGCATGAAGGGTTGGTCCTCCAGTACCCACTGGGTGTGGGATTAGGGAGCTCAGCTCAGGTCCATGGCAGGCCAACCTGGTGCACAACACGGGGAGGTGTGGGTCCCTTACACATCTTGCCACCTAGGTTCTGAGGCCAGATGGCAGTGGGGTAAGGATTCCAGCATCATCTCTGTGCCCACTGAGGCTTACCTGGAGTCTCAAACCCAGTGACCCAGGGTTCTGGGGGCTGAGGAGGTCAGCAGCAGGGTCATAGACCATGACTGGCAAAACAATGCTAACTGATAACATAGACCACTATGACACAAACAGATATTATATCAGCTGCTGTATTTTGGGTTTTATCTTGGTGCTAAGCAAAGCTTCCTCTTATGGGTGTTGGAACAAATCTTGGTCCTAATCTTGTGATATATGTCACCAACTGTGTGATGTTTGGCAAGTGATTTAACCTCTCTGAGCTACAGTTTAGTTTTTTCATGCATAAAATAGACATGACAGTGCCTACCTGAATTGGTTACTGGAAAGATTAAATATATGGGAAACATCTAACCACGCTGGCCATAGAGTAGGCACTCAATTTATTGTAGCAGCCACAGGGATGGCAGTCATGTTGGTGATTGTCTTTACTTAGAATGATTTCTACAGGGTCTGGGCCACAAGATTAGAAGTGGGAAACAGTTTAATTTTTTTCTAGCCACTGCTCAGACCAATTCTGCCTTGATCTTTCTTCAGGCTCCCGGATGATCTCTGGGCCAGATACTAGTAGTGTTAGACACCTGCAAGGAATGCATGAAAGACCCAGGTCTCTGTCCCTGGTGGTCACCAGAGGTGAACCCATACCTTCTCTACATCAAAGAAACCTTCAAGCAACAAGAATGGCCAGAGGTCTGCCAGCTCTGTGTTTCATTGTTCATTGTTTCTTTGGGTTGGTATG
The DNA here is from genome assembly GCF_014108235.1 of Myotis myotis. NCBI lineage: Eukaryota > Metazoa > Chordata > Mammalia > Chiroptera > Vespertilionidae > Myotis > Myotis myotis. The sequence goes on along the minus strand of NW_023416324.1, from coordinate 101,069,759 downwards.
TCATTAATACTTAAGCATTCCTATAAAACCACTGAGTCTTTTACCATTCCTGTTAATGCCTCATCGCTGGTTAACTTCAATGGGCCATGGAGTTGGAATGTGGTGTCTCTTCTCAAGCAGACTTGAAATAATATATTTGGGGGGAGGGGAGATGTATGCTTTTATTTTAAGGTTGTGAAATCCAGGATATCCTAACTTCCAAACATGGTTGTCCACAGGATGTTCGTTCAGATGTTCATTTTATAAACATTATTTGAGCATATACCAAGGGTTCGGCCTTATTCTAACCCATGGGCATAGAAAATGGTAAGGCCTATGGTCTACAGGAGGCAAAAGGCGGGCATATTCACTTATTCTTCCCTGGTCAGTCATCCATTCCAACATTCACTCATCCAGACAATCATGGATTGCCCATTCACTATCCAGAAGCAGTGCTGCCCAGTGCTGTGGAGTGGTTAAGGTTTGAATCATCCCCCTGCCTCCAACTACTGTGCAATTTGGGGAAAGTTACTTGGCCTGTTTCCTCATCTGTACCATTTCATGGTATTGTTCTCAGGAATAAATGAGATAAAGAGCTAAAAACCATACCTAACATATAGTAAGCACTCAAAAAAAGGACACTACCTTAAAATCCTATCGCAGTCCAAATGCTGGGTTCTGGAATAAAATGGGAGGTAGCAGGTACTGTGTCTGAAGGACCGGCACGGGAATGGGGGATAGAGGAGGCAGACCTAAAGGCAGAGAGTCACAAGAGTGTTGGCATTGAGAGCCCTGGGAAGGGTCACAGTGAGGTGTAGCAGTGGAAGCCATGAGCGGGCACAGTGGAGTGCGGGCAGTGGGAGCCCTGGGGGGTGGGGGTCACAGTGGAGTGAAGGTAATGGGGAGCTCTGGGGGAGTCACAATGGAATGAGGTCAGTAAGAGCCCTGGGGGTTCAAAGTGGAGTAGGGCTGTGGAGTCATCACAGGTCATTGTGGAGTGAGGTCAGTAGGATCCCTCAGAGGTCAAAGACTCATGGGAGTCACAATGGAATATGGGCTACAGGAGCCCTGGGTGGGTGACAGTGAAGTGAGGTCAGTAGGAGCCCTGGGGGTCAAAATGGAGTAGGGCAGTCAGTATCATCAGGGGTCATGGTAGAGTGAGGACAGTGGGAGTGACCGGAGGTCACAGAAGAGTAAGGGCAGTGGGAATCATCAAGGGACATAGCTGAGTGTGGGCAGTGGAAGCTCTGCGGGGGAGGGGGTGTCAGAGTGGAGCAGTGCAGTGGGAGTCTTTGAGAGTCACCATGGAGTGAGGTCAGTAGGAGCCTTGGATGGTCAAAGTGGAATAGGGCAGTGGGAGTTATCAGAGCTCACAGTGGAGAGAGGGCAGTGGGAACCCCTAGAGCAGTGGTTCTCAACCTTCCTAATGCCGTGACCCTTTAATACAGTTCCTCATGGTGTGGTGACCCCCAACCATAAAGTTATTTTCATTGCTACTTCATAACTGTAATCTTGCTACTGTTATGAATCGTAATGTAAATATCTGATATGCAGGATGCATTTTCATTGTTCGCAACCCACAGGTTGAGAACCGCTGCCCTAGAGGGTGTAGGGGGAGTCACAGTGGAGTGTGGGCAGTGGGAGCCCTGAGGGGTCAAAGTGTGGTAGGGCAGCAGGAGTTATCAGAGGTCACAGTGAAATATTCAGCGTGGGAGCCATGGGGTATGACAGTGGAGTGAGGGCAGTGAGATTCGTTTGGGGTCACAGGGGAGTGTTGACCATGGGAGCCTGGTGGGGTGAAGGCAGTAGGAATCATTAGGACTGGGGGAGTCTGGTTGGGCCTACCCAGGTAGAAATGACGTATGTGTTCCAGGCAGTTGATGGATGTTCACTTCTCTGTGTTAAGATTCCATAGGAGTGCTAGCAGCTCCACCGATGCCCCAGGACCCAGTCCCCTCCATTTGGGCTTCACCATTTCCTGGGGGTAAGGACTAACTTCCACCTCCCCAAGGGGAGGAGAGAGGAGCTGTGACAAAGAATCTAAACACATCTCCTTTCTCAGAATACAGTCACGTGGCCATACGTCACTGGGCAGCTCCATGCCCTGCTGAAATTTGTCAGAATTGACAAATGGACTCAGAGGGCAAGGGGAAAGAAGCAAAATGGCAAGTAGGAGAGTGTATTTCTGTTGGGAGGGGCGGTTAGTTTTGGGTAACTGGGTGATATTTATGCCAACTTGAGCAAGTGTTTTAAGGGATTCAGGATGCTCATGAAGTTTCTTACCTCCATTTTCTCTGTCCCTTTAAGGTGGGGATGGGGATATGGGGAAGGGAATGATTGTCCCCAAGGACCATCTTGTGTGCTGATTCTCCTCAAAGGTAGCAGATGGAATCTGGGGCATATGGCCAGGACCCTAGGCTCCAGACCAGGCTCTGCCCTGGGGGTTGCTGAGGCCTGGGCAGGAGACTCTGATGTGCAGGAGCATTGGTTGTATAGACTCTGCCAGGGCGGGGACGGAGGTAAACAAGGGTGGCTTTCTGGAGAAGGCAGCATCATTCAGGGTAAAGAGAGCAGGACTGGGACAAGAAAGCATTGTCATGTCTAGAAGTTAACTCTGGGCCCAAAGGGGCCAGACCTTGAAAGGCTTTGAATGCCAAGCAGAGTTTGCCCTGAGTGGGGCAAAATTCACAAACTAGCACCTGACAAACTGCCTCTGGCTTACAGAGTATGGGTTAAAATTATTTTTTTAAATTTATAATGTAACTAGAGGCCTGGTGCACAAAATTCATGCACGGGAGGGAGGGGGGTCCCTCAGCCTGGCCTGCACCCTCTCCAATCAGGGACCCTTCGGGGGATGTCTGACTGCCATGCCAGTTTGGGCCTGATCCATTGGACATCCCTCTCGAAATCCGGGACCACTGGCTCCTAACCACTCACCTGCCTGTCAGCCTGATCCCCCTAACTGCTCTCCCCTGCCAGCCTGATCGCCCCTAATCACTTCTGCCTTGGCCCCGCACCCGGGACCCAGGCTTCCCTCCTCTGGCCGCAGGCACCCAGGACCCGAGCTTCCCTCCCTCTGGCTGGTCGCAGGCACCCGGGACCCAGACCAGCTTCGCCCGGGCCGCAGCTGCAGCCACAGGTGCTTGGGCAGCTTCTCCCAAGCCACAGCCGCAGGAACTGGCACCTGGGAACGTGGGCAGGTGGCTTCTCCTGGCCCGGCTTTGTCAGGAAGGACTTCTGGAAGACGTCCAATCTAATTAGCGTATTACCCTTTTATTAGTATAGATTATCTATTGACACTTGAAAATCAGAAGCTTTCAGGGGAAACTCTGGATTTGTCTTCTCTTGACTCAGAAATCCTGGCAGCCTGGATTGGTTCCCTCCTGGCAACCATGGGCTGGACCTCCCCACCCCCAGAGTGATATCCCATACCCCTCCACCCTCCTCACTCATTCCCACCAGGCAGGTGCCTATAAGCCCAGCCCTGTCGCATGTGGTGGAGGCACTGTGAAGGTTTGAAGGCCAGGAGGACCCAGTTGGTTGTCTGGGTTGGCATCTGCTGGTAGCCAAAGTGAGGGAGGGAGTGTGATGGACCCTGTGCCTGTGGTCCCGTGAGAGTCCCTGAGTCAGGACCGAGGCTCAGGGTAGGAGTGGAGAGGATGAAGTAGAGAGAATTGGAAGCTCAGATGGCTAAGTTCTGGCCCCCAGTGTGCACAGAATGGTCTCTGCCCAGATGCTGGGTCAAAAGTGATCATCTACTTACTTCACTGGAAACTTTAAGACTCCACATAAAAATGAAATCATTGGCTAGAATAGTATGTAATACTTTCAACAATAAAGATTTTTAAAATAATAATAAAGTATAATTTCTGTTAAAAAAACAAACAAACAAACAAACAAAAAACATGAAATCGTGGCTCTGCACCTACTTTACAGATTACAGAGAGCCCAGATATAAGGGATTGGTGAGGAGGCAGATGAGATGGAATTAGAGGTCCCCTAGTAATGGCCCCTAAGTGTGCCTTCACTGGGAGGCTTGTCACTTCAGGGTCCCCTGTGGGGATGCACCCCCTTCCTCCCATTGATCCCCAGCCAGGAGTATGCCAGACTTGCCTCCAAGACTACTTGACTGTGTTTCCAAGAAAACAAGAGTGCAGAATCCTCTCATTCTCTCAACAAACACATTTTTGTGATTGGTATGTCACAGAGGTTCTATGAGGCATAGGACCCAGTCCCTGCCCTTCAGAGCTGACAGGTTAGGGAGAGCAGGTAAGGGAGAGTGGGGTGGAGCTTCAGTCTGATGGCCTGAGCTGGAACCTCAGTTCTGCCACTTACTAGCTGTTTGACCTCTCTGTGCCTCAGTTTTCCTGCCCAGAAGTGAAGACACTAGTGCCCACTTAAGGGATTGCTGTGGAAATTAAATAAGACAATTTGGTGAAGATGTTAGAACAATGCCCAGTGCAAAGGGAGTGTTCTAAGTATTGGCAAGTATTACTGCTTATTTAGCAACAATTTACTGCACACCAACTATGTGCCAATCACCAAAGTTAGAGCAGTGATAGACAGGCACAAGCTCCTGCCCTTGACAGGTGGTAGGCACCACAGGGGTAACCATGTGAGCAGCAATGTGGAATACTCCTAGGGCCATGCTCCCCTACCTTTCCCTGCTTGGGTGCCACAGCTACTGGCCTCTCCCATTCCCCTGCCAACCAGACCCTCCCCTGGGGAGTTTTTGCAAATTGTCTGCTTCAAAGGGCACACTCAACCTGGCTCTTGTTAGCTGGGGGGCCTTAGGGCACTGCCTTGACCTTTCTGATCCTCTTGTTTCTCTCTGTGATGGAAACCCAGTCCCTTCCTTGGGGCTGTGGAAAGAAGCAGGGGACAGATGTGGAGGGCATCCAGGTGGCAGAGTCGGCTCCTTCAGTGACAGGAAAGCTGCGACGGGTCAACTCTAAACACACCCGCAGCCCCCCCAAGGCTCTTAGAGCCTCTTGGTCTGTGGTCTGAGAGGCCAGTGCGAGAGGGTGACCTCAGGTGTGTGAGAGGGGGGTTAATTAAAAAGGTGGCTGGTAGGTGAATTTCTGGAAACACAAATTGGAAACCAGTGGAAGGTATTGATCTTCTAATGTGAAGCCAGTGGTATCTGAGCAAGCAAGACAGCTCTGGTTCAGGAAAGCAGGAATCAATTCAGCCCCTTCCTGAGCTGACCTGTCTGGGGTGGGCTAGGGTCATGGGTCAGGGAGGGGCCTCCAGCCTTCCAGTGGGAGGATCAGAGTAGAAGAGCAAGCTGCGTTTCTGTGGGGGTGAGAACCCTTTCTGACATCCCCAGTTACGGGAGCTTCTTAGCTGGTCAGAGTAGTGAACCTCTTCACGCCTGCTCCTTATCTGAAGACTCCTGACCCTGGTGTTGTTGTAGAGTTAAATGCAATAATAGGTGGGCTGTGGCACTGGGGACACAGAAGTGTATATACTGCCCCAAATCCCGGCCCTCCTGGAGCTCACATTTTAGTCAGTGAGACAGACTACAAACAAGGGAGTGTGTATATACCAGTGATGGAGAACCTATGACACACGTGCCAGAGGTGATACGTGAACTCATTTTTTTTGGTTGATTTTTCTTTGTTAAATGGCATTTAAATATATAAAATAAATATCAAAAATATAAGTCTTTGTTTTACTATGGTTGCAAAGATCAAAAAATTTCTATATGTGACACGGCACCAGAGTTAAGTTAGGGTTTTTCAAAATGCTGACACGCCGAGCTCAAAAGTTTCGCCATCACTGGTATATACAGTGGCAGGAAGCGCTGCATGTGTGAAGTCCTGGAAGGGTGATGTGTGTGACATCGTCATGGCAACCAGCAAATAACCCCCAAATTTCCAACCTGCTGCGCCCCATGAGGGACAGCAGCCCTATGTGAAGAACCACTGACATGTACCTGCTTATTTCCTTCTCCCAGAGCTCCTGTGGCATACATGTCCTGGTGCCCACTTTGCTGTTGAGCGAATGGAAGCATAGAGAAGTGCAGCCATGGGCCCAAGCCTGCACAGCTGGGAGATCAGGCTCCAAATGCAGTCCTTCCCCCATCTGTGGAGCTGTATTTCCTTGGTGTCTCCACAGGGTGAAAGCAGGGCTGAACCCACCGGCTGTGTGAGACACTTGAGTCCAAGGCTGGGCTCCTGTGGAATGTGTGCAGGTGGCTGTTCTCGCTGTCCTTGGTGAGTGGCTGCCATGGAGGTGCGGGGAGAGCCTATTGAGCACAGGCTGGTGACTGAGCTCCTGTCTGTCTGCACCCCTTCCTCCCAGGAAGCAATGGTTTTGAAAACACTTACTTGTAAAATCTTTTCTAGGATCTGGAGGGGAAGATGTCCAGTGTTAGTCTGTTTATTGACTTCTGGACTTTATCTCAGAAACAATACAAATTGTCAGAGGCCTCCAAATTTAATGTCCAGCCTGGAACCCCATCTCCACCTCCTGCCCTGACCTAGAGGCTCACGTCAGTGCTCCTCAGGCACTGCCTCACCCACAGCTCAGGGCCTCCCATCTCCCCTGGTTTCCTTCTTACCTTCTTAGCAGCCAGGAGGAGCTTCCAAAATATAAACCACATCCTGTTGATACCCCAAAAGGCAAACTGGAACTCTTCGGGTTCTTGTCTCACGAAGTTTGAAGAATAAATTTTATGGACAAAGGATTTTAAGCAAAAGTGTGGAAATTTTTTTTTATTAATTAAATCTTTATTGTTCAGATTATTACATTTGTTCCTCTTATTTCCCCCCATAACTCCCCTCCACCCGGTTCCCACCCCACCCTCCTCCCTCACTCCCCACCCACTGTCCTCATCCATAGGTGCACGATTTTTTGTCCAGTCTCTTCCCGCATCCCCCTCACCCTTTACCCCCCCCAAGAATAGTCAGTCCACTCCCTTTCTATGCCCCTGATTCTATTATAATCACCAGTTCATTCTGTTCATCAGATTATTCACTTGATTTTCAGATTCACTTGTTAATAGATGTGTATTTGTTGCTCATAATTTGTATCTTTACCTTTTTCTTCTTCTTCCTCTTCTTAAAGGATACCTTTCAGCATTTCATATAATACTGGTTTAGTGGTGATGAACTCCTTTAGCTTTTCCTTATCTGTGAAGCTCTTTATCTGACCTTCAATTCTGAATGATAGCTTTGCTGGATAAAGTAATCTTGGTTGTAGGTTCTTGGCATTCATCACTTTGAATATTTCTTGCCACTCCCTTCTGGCCTGCAAAGTTTCTGTTGAGAAATCAGCTGACAGTCGTATGGGTATTCCCTTGTAGGTAACTGAGTTTCTTTCTCTTGCTGCTTTTAAGATTCTCTCTTTGTCTTTTGCTCTTGGCATTTTAATTATGATGTGTCTTGGTGTGGTCCTCTTTGGATTCCTTTTGTTTGGGGTTCTCTGCGCTTCCTGGACTTGTAAGTCTATTTCTTTCACCAGGTAGGGGAAGTTTTCTGTCATGATTTCTTCAAATAGGTTTTCAATATCTTGCTCTCTCTCTTCTTCTGGCACCCCTATAATTCGGATGTTGGTACACTTGAAGCTGTCCCAGAGGCTCCTTACACTATCTTCATATTTTTGGATTCTTTTTTCATTTTGCTTTTCCGGTCAGGTGTTTTTTGCATCTTCATATTTCAAATCGTTGACTTGATTCTTGCGATCCTCTAGTCTGCTGTTGGGATTCTGTATAATATTCTTTATTTCAGTCAGTGTATGCTTAATTTCTAGTTGGTCCTTTATCACAACCTCGAGGGTCTCATTAGATTTCTTGTAGATCTCATTCAGTTTATCGGCAGTTTCTAGAAAATTCTTGAAAAACCTTAAAAGTGTGGTTTTGAACCCTATATCCAGTAGTTTCCTTTCCTCCATTTCTGTCATTTGTGTCCTTTTTCTTTGTCTCCGCATTTTTTATGCTTCCCTGTGTTGATAAAGTCGTTTTCTGTGCTAAGTGTCCTCTAGGGCCCAGTGGTTCAGCCTCCCCAATTACCTGAGGAGGACACCCTTGGTGCACCCCCTAGTGGTCTTTGTGCACAGTCTTGTTGTAGTTAAGCCTTGATTGTTGTAGGTATCACTGGGAGGAGTTGACCTCCAGGCCAATTGGCTATGAGAATCAGCTGTGTCTGAAGTGGGAGAACTTCTGTGCTGGAGACACCCCTCTGGGGCAAGACTTGCTTCAATGGGGCTTTGGTGCTCACTGAGTCTGCCCCCTGAGTGTGTCCTTTATGCTTCCACGGAGCTGCAAACTGGATGGTCCCACTCTGACCTCTGGGTGGCTCCTGGCTCCTGGATCTCTAGGGCAGTGCTAATCTAGCCTCTGCCTTAGGCTAACCAGCAAAAGTCTCCCTGCAGGGCTTGGGTGGGGCGGGTCCCATGGGATCAACAGGGCGGGGCTAGCAGTTATGGCTGCTCTCAGAGGGGCTCTGCTTCTCAGTGTCTGGGCAATCGCTGCTTGCCCCTCCAAGAGAAAGCTGCCCTAGAGTTCCAACCAATGCCAGACAGTCCCGCTTCTCCTGTATGAGTCTGGGTCCCCAGAGACTCGCCTGGAACTGGAGCTCAGATCCTGAGACTCCCTCCCGATTGAAAACGACAACCACGCCCTCAGCTACCAGCCCTCTCCGCATGCACCTCAGCACCTTAGTATTTTACTTCCGCACTGCGCCCCCCTCTGAGTCTCGGTATGCTTTTCTCTTTCCTTCTAGTTGTGCAATTTCCACTCAGCCAGCCTTCCTGTGGTTCTGGATGATGTCCGTTCCGTCTTTTAGTTGTATTTTTGAAGTGGTTGCTCGAGGCAGCAAACTCTGGTGTTTACCTATGCCACCATCTTGGTTTCTCCAAAAGTGTGGAAATTTATTGTAAGTTTATGCAAACTCCCATGTATGGAGGGGTTCCCAAATGGGTAACCCCCTAGGGAGAGTCCCCAAAATGGGAGAGCCTCTGAGTCTCTTTGTCTAAGGGTTTATAAATGCTGGCAGCTTCTTTGTTGGTACATGCTACTTCTAATTGGAAGCTTCCCATTTTATGTCCCCCGTGCTTTTCCTCATGGGCCACTTTCCCCCTTTTTCCTGTGGGGTATCAGTTTCAAAGTTTCAAAGATCACCCGGTGCCCCCCTCTTCTTCTTCCTCTTGTAACATTCCTGTAAACAATCTGGTGGCTTGGAGCTGTCTTGCCCATCACATATGCACTCCTCTCCATGGAACCCCCTTTCCCCTAACTGCCTTTCCTGTCTCTACAATCCTCTCACTGTCACTGGCTGCCAACCCTCCAATGGCTTCTCGCTGCACTTAGCATAAAATCTAGATGCCCCCACCACACCTGCCTGCCTCCCCTCCCCGCTCCTCTTCCCTGATGTGCTCCTCTCCAAACACCTGCTCTCCTTGCAGCTTTTCAGCACAGGAGGTGTTCTCTGGCCTCCTTGCTGTTCCTGGAATATGCCAGGCATGTTGCCACCTCATTCCTGGGAGAGGGCCTTTGCACATACTGAGCCCCTTCATTGATGGTGCTGCTTGTGCCAGGACAGGGGGTAAGTAAGGTATGAACAGTGAACGTTTTGAAGTAGAGGGGATTTTCCTGGCATATGAAGCTGACCCAGGGAAAACCTTTTGGGAAACAATGGTGACTGCTTTCCAAGATATGGAGCCCTAGGTGATCTGGTAGACTCATTTCCCTCAGCCTGGTTATGAATACTGACTTTTGATTCCTAGGATACCGAGCTCTGCTATGGACATGAGTTCACTCACATCCCTCCTCAGCAAGGTTGTCCTTGCCCCTATTTAAGTGGATAATTCTTGCCCTTCTCTCTTATCAGCTTCTCTTCAGAGACCTTAAGTCCCTCTAACATTCCTGCACTTCTTGTTCTGTTATCAGCCTCCCCTAAAAGTCAGGGACCCTGTCTTATTCTCTACTATGTCCTCCGTGCTCAGAAAGATGGCTGCACATAATAGTTGCTTAATCCATGTTTGTTGAATGAATGGAGGAATTCTGGGGCTTTCCAGGGATTCCCTTAACTTATTTAGGCCCAGTCTAAGGTCAGGTGAGGCCATGAGCCACCTTGGGGTGGCATATGTTGGCAGCACCTGGGGTGCTTTGTCTTGGCCCCCAGAAAGCCCCACATTGTGTGAGACACTAGGGGCTAAGGCCAGCCAGGGCCTTTGTGCCTGTGCGGGGCAGATGGGAATCTCCTAGGATGTCATGGAGCTGGTCATGGAGAAGAGTTGCAAATAGGGTGTGGGTCTAGCCTGCCTGAGTGGCAAATGGCTGGTAATTAATTTTGGGCCTTATGTTATTAATAAATTTAAAGTTGAATGCACAGCCAGAAGTGATTCCAAGAAAAAAAATATCAAGCCCCACATCCTCCTCATTCTTACTCATCAATCAACAATTTTGCAAGCAGCTTATTAAAATATAGAGAAAAGCATGGCTGGAGAAATTAAAGGGCCTTAAAGGCCCAGAGATGGCTTATCATGGTTTTGTGATATGGGTGCAGAAAGTGGGGTGGAGGATGCCAGGAATGTAGAGCTGGGTGGGGGATGGGCCCCATTTCACAGAGGGCAAGAGTGAGGCTAGAGCAGGGCAGTGGTGTGAAATCTGGACAGAGTAACACCAGCCCATGGGTGTGGCAGCAGCTGAAAACCCCAAAGGTAGGAGCAGGACCTGGGGTGGGCATAGTGGGCAACAAGGCAGAGTCTAGATTCCACACAGAGGACTTGGTGACCAAGGGCATTGGCACCATGTCTGATTGTGGGGCAGGGAAGGAGCATTATTTCAAGTTATGTCAGTCAGGATTTAAATCCCAGCTCTCCTCCCAACGATGGTGTTGTGGGGGAGGGGCAAGTCACCTTTCTTCTCTGAGCCTCAGTTTCCTGCTGAGGCAGAAGAAAATCAGACCCCTCTCAAAGGTTTGCAAGATGAAGGGAAGCCATGTATGCAAAGGCCTGGGAGAGTCCCTTACCCATGGAATAGGTGCTCAGTAAATGATATCTTCCCAATGATCTGGAAGCCCAGAACTAGTCCTGGCAGGCTGCTGAGGTTGCTTCTGTACTGAAACTGGAACCATGGTTCAGCTGCCTGCCACCACAAAAGCCAAACTCATGAGACAGGTCCTGATGGAAAAGGAAAGAGGTTTATTCAAGTGCCAGCATTTCAAGAAGATGGAGAACTCTTGTCCAAAGCCCATCTTAGCATCTCAGTGCAGTCAGGGGTTTTTATAGGGAGGTAGAGGGAAAGCAGAACAAAGACATCAAGGGAAGGGTTGAAAAGTTATCATGGGCATACCAGCGCAGTCCATCCCAATAAGGACCTGAGACTAGTCAAGTGATGGTCTGGTGTGCATCATCCTGGCCTTTGTCATCCTGGTTCTACATCATCCTGGCTCTAATAGTTGAAGGTCAGCAATTCTCTTAGAGCTGGGATGACTGAAGATTGGAGTCTGCAACTTCTGAAGTTAGTTCCTAGGATTCTTATGTAAACCTGCTGTTTATCTACAAGCTACACATTAGTCAAAGTCAGCTTTTACAAAATAATGTCAAGACATTGGCGGCGGGGGTGGGGGGGGGGCGGTTATAATCCCTGCTGTTACAGTGCCCTGTGCGTGGGGCATGAACACAGTATTCTGGGTCTGTAGCCAAGTGAGTTTGCCTTTTCCCAGGACAAATTTTTCAAAGCACCAGGAGACTGCTCTGCCTTTACTTATGTTGTTTCATCTCTGAGAGTGTGCTTTCCTCACTTATCTTCTCCCTCCAGGAAACTCCTATGCATCCTTCAAAACCCACTACACATAACAACTCCTTTGTGGTGCTTTCTCAGTGCTGAGTCAGCTTCTTGACTTCTGCATGCCAAAAATACTTTATTCTTGCTAGACTCTGAATCCCTTGTGGGAAGGGACTGTGCCTTATGCAGACTGGTATGCAGTGATATAATTTTGTTGGATGAGTAAGTAAAAGAATGAGTGAATAAATGAATTAGTAGCTCTCACAACACATAGCTCTGCCTTACCATCACTTAGAGGCCTGTCCCTCACTACTCCCTGCTTCCAAAACTGTGACCTTAGCAAGAGCCAGGCCTGGCCTGGGGGTCTTTTCTATGTCTGTCTCCCATTGGCCAGGTCAGTTCTTGGTACTCAGTAGATATCAGAATGCCTGAGAAGGAGAAGAGGGGGCAGAAAAGCTGAGCCCACATTTAGTAAGCACCTACTAAGAGCCAAGGATGGTGCTGGGCATTTTCACCCATAGGATTCTTTCTTTGCCTTATACCAAGACCATTTCACAGAGTCAGACACTGAGGCAGAGGGAGCCAACTAAGTGCAGGAGGCACAATTTAAACCTTGAAGTCTGTATGCCCCTGAGATGCATTCCAAAGGGGCTATGCTGCATGTGTGAATGAATGAGTGAACAAGTGCATGAATGAATGAGTGAGTTCTCAATGGAATCTTGCAACCTCCTTCTTCCATCTCACTCCAGTCCTTTAGGCCCTGCCTAGGCTGCTTTCCTGTGCTCAGCGCTTTATTTGGAACTATACCATGAGACCTGCCCCACCCTTCTCCATTTGCTGCAGGGTCTCCAGATTTTCCCATGTGGTTCCCTATACTCCTACCTTTTCCTGCTCTGAAGCAACAGCTGCTATCTTCTCCCCCTCTGCCGCCCCCCCCCCACCCCCGCTGGCTCTCCTGCCAATCAGAGCCCCATTGTCCTGCCACATGTGGAATGCCCTGAAAATTGCCAGTCTCAAAAGGCTTGCCTAGCATCCTCAGCAAGAATCTGTTCCTAAGCACCAGTTTCTAAAAGGCTGGTGATTGCAGCCTCATGTCCCCTTCCCAGAGCCCTTGAGTGGCAGCAAAAGCCCCAGATGGCTGGGGAGGGAGGGGCTTGTCAACCATTATCCTGAGCCGGAAGTGGGCTCAGCCTCTGAGAAGCTGCCTGATGTGCCTGGAGTGGGAAACACGTTTCTAAAATATCTATTGCTCTGAGCACACGAAAGCCTGTGCTTCTGCCTCCCGGAGGTGGTGTGTCCCCACTGGGGCAGCACTGATTCACGGGGAAGTCTGTTAACTAACCCTGAGGGCTGGTCAGGGTTCTGGTTCAGTAGCTCTGGAATGAGCCCAAGAGGGTCCCATTCTCACAAGTTTCCCTTTGATGCTTCTGCTTGTGGTTGGGAGCCACACATCGGACCATGAGGGACTTCAGGGAGGGTGGTGCCACATGGGCCGGGAAGGCAGGGAGTGCCTGGCTTCCCCAGGGACAGGGACAGAGGCAGCCTCTGGTTCACTTACTTGTGGAGTATCTTTATTGAGCTGCAGTAAGTCAAGAGCAAGGTGGAGAGAAGTGAGGGTGCTCAGAGGGAAAGGCCTGGCCCTAGTCCTGCTCAAGCTAACCATTGTAGCCACCAACATCATAAAACAGCACCCCTTCCAAGCCCCTGCTGTGTGCCAGGCCCAAATGCTTCCCAACGTGTGATTTTGTGTCACTGAATGTGTTCATGTACAGTCTAAATCAGCGTTTCTCAACCTATGGATCGCGACCCCTTTGGCGGTCAAATGACCCTTTCACAGGGGTCGCCTAAGGCCATCCTGCATATCAGATATTTATGATTCATAACAGTAGCAACATTACAGTTATGAAGTAGCAATGAGAAGAATGTTATGGTTGGGTCACAACATGAGGAACTGTATTTAAAGAGCCAGAAGGTTGAGAACCACTGGAAATGCATCCCCCCCCCCCCCCCCCACCTGGTGAGCTAATGACTGAGCTCGGCTCCCCAATCCTCCCTGAATTTCCAGTGGGGGCTCAGAGAGGCTGTGTGCTCTACCCGGGTCACACAGCTTAGTGGATATAGTACTCATTGAGAGAAGGCCTGGGGCCTTGTGGTTGCTGGAGTCAGTCCGCCTGGATTTTGTCCCTATGCCCCTCTGTCCAGCAGTGTGGCCATGGGTGGGCCCCTAACATCTCTATCCTCAGTTTCTTCATCTGTACTAAGGGCCTGAGGAGAAGGAAGAGGCTGCCACAACCTGCCCTCAACCCCTATCAGTGGACCAGTTGCTCCTCTGCTGTCACCTCCTTATGGCGAACCTCAGAGCAGGGGCGGCACTGCCCTGTGCCTGTGTAGCACATGAGGGGCCTGAGGTGAGGGTGAAGCCATTCCCCAGGGCCACACAGTGGCAGTCCCCATTCTGAGACATTGCTCTTCCTTTGGAAGCTTACCTTTGGAGATTTGGGGGGACCAGTGGCCCAGTGGGGTCACTCAGAACATGGGGTCCAAGGGTGAAACCTGAGGTGGGGCCTCTCCAAGAACAGGATGGGCAGGGACCCAGCCTGTCCTGGGACATGGAAGACAGGCTTCTGACTGCATGGGGAAAAGGGACAGATGGAAATCAATAAATGCTGAGTTAAGAGTCCTCATGTGAGATGTAGCAGCTGAACAGGTGCAGCACACTTTCCTGAACTCAGAGTGAGGCTGCTGGGGCACACAGTAGGGATTAGGACCTGGATGGGTCACCGAGGGGTGACTGGGAGCTGGGTGGGTTACAGAGGGGTGACTAGGACCTGAGTGGGTCACAGAGGGGTAACTGGGACCAGGTGGGATAAAATAATCCCAGGTACTGTCATACTAGCAAAAGGATCTGATCCAGCAACAAGACCTGGAGATTGGGAAGGACTGCCTGGGTGCTCCGGGAGGGCCTCTGAGTGCACTTAATGATGGAAGGAATCAGCTCTGGGGTTGGGAAGGGTGTTCTGAGCAGAGGGAACAAGCGCAAAGGTCCTGGGGCTTGAAATTCACCATCTGTAAGGTAAAAGGATAGCATGGGTGGAGCTGAGGGAGAGGGGCCAAGTGTCGGGAGGGGAGCCAACAGAGGAGGGCTGGGGCAGAGTGTGCAGGGCCTGAAGACAGTGTTGGCAGATCGTGTTCTACTCATGAGTGGGGCTGGGGGCAGACAGGTGCCACCAGCTTTTAGGAGCATTAAGGAACAGAAGGAATTTGGGTTGTCATAGACAAAGGCTGGGACAGAGCATTGTAGCCAGGAAATAAGGCCTGAGAGTGCGAGTCAGGTCCATTGGGCCTCTCTGGAGCTCCTTGGAAACCAGAGGTTTGGGATTTTTCAGGCAACTTTGCATGACTTTGTAGCAACCAAGCACTGCCCTCTGCTGGCATATATGAGTATTACATCTGGTGACATTTGGCTGGACCAACTCCAGAATTGAGAATTTCAAGAGAACGTCCAGGGAGCCAAGGTCCTCAGGGCCTCCCAAGGTCTTCTCTTGCCCCTGATAGATCCTTGTTGCTTAGCCCTTGGGAGAAGGAGCTAAATTCTTTTTGAGGCAGTATGTTTCGACAGCACAGGTCAGCTTGGCCCCAGAAGGAGTTGCACTTGGCTTCCTCCTGGTCTCGGCTCTGCCTTCTGGATCTCAGGACTGCCTACAGAGTCTGGGGGCACTGACCCCCCTACACACACACAAACACACACACACACACACACACACACACACACACACACAAACACACACACGGCTGCCCTGCTGCAGGCTGGGTTGTTTCAGTTCCTCCAGGCCCTGCCCATCCTAGCTCACCCAAGCTGCCTTATGCCTGTCAGTCTTCTATATGGGAGTCCCTGACCAAAGAGACCTGGTGAAAGGAATGAACAGTCAAGCCCCCATAGAGGATGTAGCTTTCTCAGGAAAATCCCTGCACACCTCCTGAATCTGCCTGTGTCTCTGCCATGATGCCTCTTGGTTTTCCTGATGCTAAAAGGAGAATGAAAGTGGGCCTGGTCTTGGGAAGCTGCCAGGTGTGAATGGAGGGCCACGTGATGGAGTGAGGCTGCAGCACAGCCAGGAGTATGGGCTTCCAGGGCCTTCCGTGATCCCAGCCCTAAGGAGAACAGAAGGCCGGAGAGGAAAGGAGGGGGCGGAGGGAAGTGGGCAGGGATGATGGGAGAGGAAGAGGACTGATTATTTGAAAAGAAAACCCAGTGACTTCATCTGCCACATAAGCAGATACATTTGTTCCTTCGTTTGTTCATCAAATATTTTTTGAGGACCTACTATTTTTCAGGCATAGCTCTAAGCCTTGGGACTATATTGGTAAATAAAACAAACTGAATCCCATGCTCTCATGGAGTCTACACTTTAATAAGGAAGACAGACAATCAGTAAACAAGTAAGATGTTTTCAGGGAGTGATAAGTGCTTTGAAGGTAACAGCTTGAGAGTGAGGGGTAGAGAATGGTGGGGACTGTGGGCAGGAGCAGCCTGTCTGAGACGAGACCTCAACGATGAGAAAGGCAGTCAGGTAAAAACCCAAGAGAACATTTATATACATAAAAGCCAAGCAACTGGAACAACCAGAATGACTGAAACGACAGGTCGCTATGACACGCACTGCGATGGCCAACCGCCTGATAGGGACCCTGATCACCCCCCCAACCTCCCGCAGCCCCTCCGCCAGCTGGCCCAGCTCCCAATCACCTCCCCCCACACCCCCATCAGGAGCAGGACTGGCCAGCCAACCGCCTGTGGCCCCTCCCCACCACCAGCCTGGCCCTGATTGGCCCCCATTGGGGCAGGCGGCCGGATCCCACCTGTGCATGAATTTATGCACCAGGCCTCTAGTATTATATATTTGCATACTTTTTAACAGCTGGAGATATGTCATGTAACATGAATTTTGAACAATTGGGGTATACAGTTTAATGGTTTTTAGTATATTGAAACCCAAACAGAAACCCATATCCACTAGCAATCACCCCCAGCCCCACTTTCCCCTAGTCCTTGGTAACCACGACTCTATTTTCTACCTCTGTGGATTTTCCTCTCCTGGATACTGCCCATAAATTGAATCTTATAGTTTGTGGTCAATTGTGACTGGATTCTTTCATAACATAATGTGTCTAAGGCTCATCCATGTTGTAGCATCTACCAGTACTTCATTTCTTTTTACAGCCAAATTATATTCCATTGTAGTGTATGGTGCATTTTATTTATCTGGTCAGCAGTTCATGGACATGTGGGTCTTTTTCACTTTTTGATCATTATCAATAATGCTGCTGTGAACATTCATGTACAGGTTTTTGTGTGGGTGTATGTTTCCAGTTCTCCTGGGCATATATTTCAGAGTGGAATTGCTGGGTCACATGGCACACTGCTTTGCAAAGTGTCTGTGCCTTTCATATCCCATCAGCTGTGCATGGGTATTCCTTTTGCCCCACATCCTCACCAGCACTGTTGCTGTCTAGTTTTGATTCTAGCCCTGCTAGTGGGTGTAAGTAGTATCTAACTGTAGTTGGATTTGCATTTCCCTAATGGCAAGTGATACTGAGCATCTCCTCATGAGCTCATTTGCCATCTGTATATCTTCTTTGGAGAACTGTCTATTCAGATTCTTTCCCCCATATTTGCTTGATTTTTAAAACAAAAACCCATTCATAGACAAGAAGGTTACCAAAAAAATAGAACTGATTGCCTTTATGGATGGGAGCCACACAGCTGAGACAGTAAGAGTAGAGGTGAGGACCAAACTTTTCATTATAAACCTTGTACATTTTTTGTTTGATTCCTGCAAATGAACTATAAAAATAACTGCACCGAGTTAGCCCTCACCCGCCCCTGGAAGCAGATATCCGTTTTAAAAACTCACTTTTGACCCCTGGCTGGGTAAGGTAAGCAGTGGTTCCCCTGCTCCAAGGTCTGCACCTGGGTCACACCCTCAGCCAGGAAGGCTCTCATTTTTCTCCCACTGCAGGATCCTTGCCCCATTATGCCTCTCTCAGCTAAATTTCATACCAAAACCAGTTTGGAGGAAGGCAGTAGGAATGAAGCAAGGAATGGATCATCAGAAGATAGGAATCTGAGCCATGAGCAGGGGACCAACAGTGAGGTCCCAACACGCTGCTCCTACCACTGAGGATCTTGGTCAAGGCAGCGTGTGTTTGTGGACACCAGTGTCCAGTCTTAGCCTTTCTGCACTTGAGTGTCTCTGGTCAAGCCTTGAGGGATAGAGGTCTCTTGGGCCCAGAGGTCCAAATTGGAGATTTCCACCAAGCCCATACTAATCACAGGATATGAGGTCCCTTAGTGTGTCCCCCTCATGCCCTTCAGAGTACATGGCACACACAGGCACCCAGTAACTGCGTGTTGAGTGAAAGCATGCCAGGCTGTGGTGAAGAGCAGATGTAGTGGGCCTGTGGCCTATGCCAGGACCTACCCCTGCAAGAGGCCTGTGGCATTGTCACACTGCAGGGGGCTCCCAGCCCTCCGGGGAGGCAGATGTGGACACAAAGGGGGATGTGCTGAGCAGTGGGACTCACTGTGGAACTGGACCTTGAGCTCAAATTCCAAAAACTATAATACATAACTAAAAAATGTGCAATTTTTTTTATGTTCATTGAGTTGTACAACCATTACTGCATTCAATTTAGAACATTTACTGCTTGCCAGGGCCCATCAGTGTACTGAGGGATGCTGTGATGGCCAAGGCAGGTTGTAACTCTGCCCTTGTGGACCTATCAACATTCTATGGGGGGAAGAGAGATGTTGAAGAAAAAACCACAACTAAACAGGATGATTTAAAATGCTCTGGATGAAATAAATGGGCTCCTGGGGAGGGGCCGGGATTTCAGTGAGGGTGTTCAGGAAGTGCCTCCCAAAGAGGTGAGCTCTGTGCTGACACCTGCAGACAATGAGCCCTGAGAGAACTGGGAGAAGGGTGTTCTGAGAGAGGAAGCAGCATGTGCAAAGGCTCTGAGGTAGGCATGATGTTGACATGAAGGGATGGCTGTCACCCAGTGAACGGGGTAGCAGAGCTGTGATGCCAGTCTAGGCCTGTGGATTTTATTTTGAATGCTGTGGGAAGCACAGAGGGATGGATCTGATTTGCATATTAATAGGCAGTGACCCCAACTAGGATGGAGAAAGACCCTGGCCCCTCCAGGAAAAAGACTCCTCTGGTCCCTAAACCCGGGGTGTCATTTTGTGCCCAGCTCCTCCTAGACCAGTGATGGCGAACCTTTTGAGCTCGGCGTATCAGCATTTTGAAAAACCCTAACTTAATTCTGGTGCCGTGTCACATATAGAAATTTTTTGATATTTGCAACCATAGTAAAACAAAGACTTACATTTTTGATATTTATTTTATATATTTAAATGCCATTTAACAAAGAAAAATCAACCAAAAAAAAAAATGAGTTCACATGTCACCTCTGACACACGTGTCATAGGTTCGCCATCACTGTCCTAGACCCTCACCAGGGCTGGACTGGCATGGGCACCAAAAACAAGCTTCTCAAGGCCAGGATGCTGGTGTTGGGTATACTGTCACAAAGTGTACACTGCAAGCTCATCTTCTGTACCCCTCCTTTTGTCTATTTTTCGTGAGGACTCTGCTTTTCCATTTTCCAGGGTAGGAACTGAGGTTCAGAGATGGGCAGTTACTTGCCCAGATCACACAGCAGGTGAATAGTGGGTTGAGACCTGAGCTGAGGCCTGAGGGCAGAGTCCTGCTGTACCCCTAGCCTGCCCACCTCAGCCCAGGAACCGCCCCCATGGGACCAGCATAGGCCAGACCAGCCCTGGCTGTCCCAGAGAAGAGCCATTTCCTAAATGCCTTCCCAGAATAAGCATGTGCAGGTGACTGATAGAGGGAAAATCACAGCCCCCTGGAAGTGGGGGTGAGAGGGAACCACAAAGACTAGGCCCCTCAGGGTCAGCCCTGCCCCTGGCAGCCCCAGCCTGGCTTCCAGCTCTGACCTCCAGCTCAGAAGCTCGGCAGGAAGGTGTTGTTGAGTGGTCAGGGTCAATGACTATTGTTAAATGTTGTGAATATCCCCCTGGGCAAAAAACAGCACTTGGAAAGGCCCTGGGGCAGGAGAGGGCCTGGCAGGCCGGAGAAAGGAAGAGGCCATTGTGCCTGGGGCAGGGTGAGCAAGGAGAGGTGGTGGGCATGTGGGGCTTGTGGATCATTGCAGAGGCTGTAAGGGGGTCTCACTTTGATAATGACTGCAACTCTGAAAACTATAAAAGGTGCTCTGAAGGCGGCACCACTGCCATCTCAGGCACACAGTCCAATAAGGACGCACTCAGGCCTCCAGTCCAGTGCCCAGCCAGCTGCACACTGTGCCCAAGGGCTGTCTTTACAGCATCCTAATGGTCTGCCCTCTAAGAATGCTGCTCACCTTTGTAAAACACCTGTCACAGGGCACCAACTCTCCCAGGTATGCTGCCTACATCCACTCAACCAGTATTCCCAGCAGCTTCTGTGAGAGAGTAGGTGGGAACGATCCTTAGAGGGAGAACCAGGCTGAGAGAGGAGTGACAGCAGGTGAGGAGGAGTCAGGTTCAAACTCCAAACCTGTGTCCTGGCCCTGCAGGGGCCCCTCTCCCCCTCCCTTCAGAATTCATTCATTCGTATTTTCAGTTATTTCTAGATGACTGAAAAAATTTTTCAATTTTTCTCTTATTGTAGTTGAGCATGTAGAAAATTTGAAAAGTAAATGAAAACACAGAAATAAAGCTGAGCCACAGTCTCGCCTTGGCGGCTTGGGGGTGGGGGTGGGGGGGCTGTGGACTTCATAGGCATCCTCACTTTGATGACTGACACTTTCTTTTACTAACAATTCTCAACACTGTTGCTGTAAACAGCCTTTTTTCAAGGGTGCGGGATGCCCCAGCACATGCTGTCACTGTATTTATAACCAGCAGGCAGGTTTTCTGGAAGGGTAAGGGGCAGTTACCAGTCCAGTGACCATGAGCAGCCCTATGACCTTCTCTGAGCACTGCCACGAAGGCCCCTGGTCCACCCTGACCCAGCCCTGGAGCAGGGCCATCCTACCACCTGCCCTGATGTTGCCTGTGCCCACCTTGCCCGGCGTCCCCAGCATCAGCGTGGGGTTTCCCAGGATGGGGTACCTGGACTCTGGGGCCCCGGGAAGGCCTCAGGTGAGCAGTTTTCTTTCATAACCACATGCAATTGAATGTTGATTATTGGAGGAAAGTTAACTAGCCTGTCAAGTTCAGGTTATATAATTGTGACAGAAAGTTTAGCTTTTAAGTAAAAATTATTTTAGATTTAAAGAAAAATATTAGGCAAATATTAACATAGGCGGGGTGAGAACTGGGAGCTGCTGTGAGGTTGGTACAGAACATGGGGTTTTGGGACGCACCGCACACTTTCATCTCAGCCTCATGGCTGGGGTTGTGGGTGGGGAGCATTAGCCCAGGCCTCCTCATCCCAGCGCCAGAGGGCTTGGGGTCTGTGGTTTTTCTAGCAGTTCAGCCTGGCTCTAAAAGAGTAGCAACAACGGCACTAGCTAACACCTGTGGAGGAGGCTGAAGTTGAATTATCTACCCAAAGTCACAGCTAGTGGAAGAAGCAGCTCTCTGTCTTGACCACCAGGTATACTGCCTGCTGAGAAGGTGCAGGGGCTTGGGGGTGGGTGGAGATGGGGGGGTGGGGTGGGGGCGGAGAGCACATACAGCACCTATTAGGTGAGAGAGGGAGCCCACAACCTAGGATACACTCAGACCCATTGTCTGTGGTATGGTGTCAATGACTGGTCCATCCTGCCCTGCTACACCCCACACAGGCCTCAGGATCACCACTGACTCCTCCATGCCCACCCTCCATCGCACAGGGACTGTGTCAAAGGCTCAGAGGGCTGGGGCTGCTCCCTCTGCTTCCAAGGTCTCATGGTCCTTAAGAGGCAGGGCCAGTTTGGGAATGGTCGGCTTGACTCCAAGGCGCCAACCCTATGCATCCACGGCACACGATCGCGTGCGGCGCCCTCTGCCTGGTGGGTGACTTTGCAGCCGAGGCGCCCCTGGGCGCCCGCGCCTGATGCTGCAGTTGCCGTGGTGACGAGCGCCTCAGTGATTGGTCCAGCCTGGACGCACTACGCGCTGGGGAAGGGCTACCGCGCGCCCGCCCCTCCTCCAGATTCTGGGAGAGCAAACCCTGGCGCAGACTCACGAGCCTAGACTCTCTGAGCCTACCCGTGATGTGCAGAAGGGGAAAAAACAACCCGAGGTGGTCCCAGGTAGCAGCTAGGCCGAAGCCCCCGCCCAACCTGAGGTCTAGGCTCCTGGACATGGTGTGAGCCTTGTGTGCTGGGTCCCTCGGAGCCCACGACTGTTCCCACCCCAGCCCTCTTGGAGGAGCCCGCCACCCCCGGGATGTGATTCGCCCCTCGATCTAATTTTATTCCCTTCTACTTCTCGCCTGAGCGTTCTGCCCCTCCTCTAACCACAGCTGGAGAGGGAGAGACAGACAGAAGGGGAAAACTGCCCCAGACAGGATGGCTTGCAGAAGACGCTATTTGTGAGTATATGTGGCAGATTTATGCTTGAACCTTGAGGCCAGAGACCAGAGGAGACCCAGCTGAGCTCGGAGCTGGAGTGAAGTGCTCGTGGGGGGGGAGGGCAGATTGCCTTGCAGAGGAAGCTGACCACCCCGCAGACAGGTCAGCCAGCGTTGGTCCTTTGCAGCAGAGGTGTTTGCTAGTGTTGATGAGAAAAAGCAGGTCTCTTTAGGCTGTAAAATTTCCTATCTCTAAGGGCAGGTAACCCCTGCCCCCAATCCATATACAGGGTCCCCAGACTCACTGCTACCAGTTTGGCATTTGGTATAGATCTCAGCGTGTCTATTTGGAAAAAGCCTTTGTGCTTAGCTCATCCATGACTGGCACTTCAGCCATGCCTGGTAGAAGGTTGGCAGGAAGGCTGGGGTGGGACAGGATGTTGTCCTCCAGGGACAGGTGAAGGTCCATCCCACTTCCATGAGAAGGGGGCAAGGTGTTCTGTGAGTCAGCAGCAGAGTGCTGTCTGTTGGACCTAATGCCAACGCAGAAGCTCTTAAAGTCTGCAGGGGGTGGTGACAGTGGTGACATCATGGGCCTGGTATTTATGGAAACCGAAGCCCTGCCTGTTAAGCCAGGCTTCCTTGAGGCAACAGGATTAGAACGCCAGCTTCCCTCAAATTTCTCTGGGGCTCTGCACTGTGCTCTTCTAAGTTGAACAACCTCTGGTCTCTGGCCTTGCACATCTGCTGGGACCCAAGGGCATAGGGGCTGAGACCCAGCTCCAAATCTCCACCTGCCCTAGGCAGCTTGCCCACTGCCTGGGCCGTGTGAGGGCTGTTCAGTGCCTTCAGACTTGTCGGTTAGAGCAGAGCTGGATCCTCCTGAGCTAGGCTCAGTCCCCAGGATGAGGAAGGGGAGGCCTGCGGCAATATGTAGGGGTACATATGGGAGCCACTCCAAGGCCTCTCAGCCCCCCTGCACCATGACAAGGGCCTGTGGGGCCCCTAATTAAGCAGTACCCACTCCCCTTCATTGTGGGAAAGCTCTCATTAATGGAGCACTAAGGAAAGCAATGGGATGGAGGTGGCCTGAACTCTGGTTTGCTGTGATGTTCCTCTGCTCTTTTAATGAAAAGCCCACAGGCTGGTTTGTTGATGTGAACAGAACATGCTGGAGTTCTCCCTCCCTGTGACAAGAACCTGGAGGTATTTTTGGAAACAAATCATGAATCCTTACCCAGTGCAAGACGCCTGCCACTGTTTCCGGGAACAGGTCCTCCCGGAGCAGCTGTCTTCATCCTGCCTGGGCCAGGAGCCGATGTCAGAGAAATTTGCAAAACTCGAGGGATGTCAAACACTGGGGGTGGGGAGATGTCATTAGGGTGAAATGTGACAATTGACGGGTGCACTTGGCCCAGTGCCTGGACCCTGAGGCTCAGTGATGGGAACCTTAGAACTGCCTTGTCTGGCAACCACTAAGACCTCCATTTCAGAGATGAGCAAACTGAGACTCAGCAGAATTCCCATAGAAACTTGGGTTCTACCAGCTGGGGTTGGGGGTTTTTGCAGTAGACCTCAAGCGTCGGGATCTCATTACTCTCTGTGTGATTTTCATGCGCAGCCATGGCTGATGTTCATGGGTGCAGCTGTTCCCACTACCCAAGCCTTTCCGGCCATGATATTGCCAGGGATATGGCTACCATACAGATTTCAATTTTCCTTGTAACACCAGTACAGATCAGCTGGGGGGCTCAGGAACCTGCATTTTAACATACGACTCCAGGCAGGTTCACTGACCCGTGGACTAAATTTGTCTTGCCCACTTGCCTGGGCTGGTGATGAGAGTGGGCCTATCAGAGGCTCCATGCTCCCTGCCTCCCATTCCTGTGGGTCTTTTCATGTTTCTCCAGCTCTTGGGCTCTCACAATCTGGCATCATGACATCCAGGCCATCCCTCCACATGCTGCCACCAGACCTATGGGCACCAGAGATTGCAAAGAGACTGGGGAGAGTGGCTGGAGAGGTGATTGCTTCTGTTTTTATAGAAAGTTTTAGACGTAGGGCAAGCCTTGCTTGAGGTTGCACAGGGGTATTTGTGTTTGTTTGCTCACCATTTTACCCTGGTTTAGCACCCACCCCCAACTCAGAGCTCTCCCAGCACCTGCTACCCTAACCTCACTGTTATCAGAGCTGTCCTGTGGAGAAGGGACAGGGAGCTGAGTGTCCCTATGTGCATAACTTACATGGCAGCTGGGAAGTCTGCACGGGACCATCATAGCCAACCTCAGAGCCACACTGGCTTCTGAGCCTTCTCAGCCTGGTCACCTCAGTGATTCTCACTGCTTCCACCTTACAGAGGAGGAGACGGGGACTAGAGAGGGGTAAAAACTTAACTGGGGTCACGGGGCTGTTTCCTGCTGTACATGGCAATGATCTTTCTCTCCCAGCATGCCCCACGCCAAACCTGAACAAACTTGCTCTGGTGCCATGGTGCATGGCAGGGCCAGCAGGCCTCCCAACCCCTTTCCTACCTCCCCATCTCCTATAGTCTTTCCTCCACCTTCTGAACCCCTGGCATGGGTCCCAAGATGGTGTTCTGTGTTCTGGACTCCGCGTTGAGAGGGGGCAGGTCACATACGCACATATGGAGATGGCATGATGAATAGGATAGAGGATGACAAAGTATGAGAAGATTAGTAATGAAACTAGAGGCCCGGTGCACAAAATTCACACACGGGGGGCGGGGGGGCATGTCCCTCAGCCCAGCCTGCACCCTCTTCAATCTGGGACCCCTCAGGGGATGTCCAACTGCCGGTTTAGGCCTGATCCTGCACCAGCAGTTGGACATCCCCCTCACAATCTGGGACTGCTGGCTCCTAACCACTCACCTGCCTGCCTGATAGCCCCCTAATCACTCCCCTGCTGGCCTGATTGACGCCTAACTGCTCCCCTGCCAGCATGATCATCCCCAACTGCCCTCCCCTGCGGGGCTGAGGGGACTGGGGGACTCTGGCTGGATGAGGCAGAGCTGAGGGGAATGGGGGACTGAGGATGGATGAGGTGGGGCTGAGGGGACTGGGGGACTGAGGCTGGATGAGGTGGGCTGAGGGGACTAGGCTCTGCCATCATGTGGCTGTGGGCGCTGCCATCTTGTAAGGGTGTGACAGTCAATTAGCATATTCCCTCTTTATTAGATAGGATGGGGGGAAATCATGAGGCCTCCAATAATCAGTTTCTTATTCAAACTTGCTAACAACCAAGGTCATTACTGTACTGACAGCTTAATTAATGATGTTGTAATTAAGGTCAACCCTCTTCTGACTGAAACTACACTTAGCATGGTAACCACCCTCTCACTGGCCCAGCACATTGAACATGGGAAGATGGGCTGAAGGAAATTTGCATTGAGTATGAAATACAGAGTTCCAGGTGGTGGGGCTAAAGCAAGTCTTCTGCCTCCCTCGACATGTGCTCATTCATTCACTTACTCCACCTGGAACTCACGTGGCTCCTTTCTCCATTCCTCTAGGGCTTTACTCTAACCAAGTGTAGCTTGCAGATCCCACCCTGACATTCTCTCATCCTTTCCCTGCATCTGTCTGCCCACCACTGTGTCCGAACTTGGTTGATTGGTTCATTTTCATCACTAGAATGTCAGCTGTACCAGGGCACAAGGTTTGACAGTGTGTTAGTTGCTGCTATTTCTAGCACATAGAAATGTGCTGGGCATATAGTAATTGTTCAGTAAATCTTCATTGAATGAACGAATTATGGATCCTGTGTGGCCACTGCCCTAAGCAGTAGGGCACAAAGCCAAGTAAGAAATAGTTTATGCCTTCTGGGAGCCTGCAGACCTGTGGGGGAGACCCACGTGAACAGACAGTGTCAATATAAAGTGCCACGGGCCAGCCTAGAAAGATGGCCCAGTGATGGGAGGGTCACCGCAGACTGCAGCATGCATATACTGTGAATGGGGGTTGTCAGGTGATCAAGAAGGGAAGAGCACTCCAGGTGTGCAAATGTTGGGCCTCAGATCCAAGTGTTTTGCAGGCATTAGCTTATTTTACCTTCACAGTGAGAGGTGAAGTTAATTATCCCCATTGTTCATACAGTGCAACTGAGTCACCGAATAACATGCCAGGCAAAACCCAATGAGGGGTAGAGGCTAGACTTGAACTCAGACAATCCAGCTGCAAAGCCCAGCTGTGGTACTCTGCTAGACTGGAGGCTTTTGCTGAAAGTGATTGTGTCTGGCCTGAGCCCCGAGTGAGAGGAGTGAGAGATGAGAATGGAGGTGTAGACAGGATTCAAGGCAGCAGCTGTCTGGAGTGCTAAGAGGAGGGTCTCCCTGAAGCTCATGGGCCATGAGGAGTGATTGAGGGTTCTGAGCAGGGAGGGGGCCATGGTTACATTGTTGTATCACAGAGGGAAGCTGGAGGGGAGAGTCTGGGCAGGGCTCTCAACCATCCTTTTCTCATGCCCATAGCAGGGCACACATGTCTTCAGAGAGCAACAATGTCCCCTTCCCAGGGCCTTGGACCTCTACACCCAACACAGGACAGTCAGAAGAATCACGGGAGAGTCAGGAACTTGCTGCCTGCAGGTTGGGTGAGGAAGAGTGTGGCTTGTCCCCTGCAGGTCTGATGAGGGCCTTGGCTGAGAACCAGGGTACTTCTGCGAAGGCCTGGTGCGTAGTCAGTAAGGTAGCTCTGTGCCCTGGGCTGAGAAAGGCCCTCTCCATCTCCCATCTGACTGCACTCTAAAGTCAGCTCTGGCCTGGGTTGGCACTGGGTGGCCTGGACAGGGGCCTGCACTTTCCTGTGAAGCACATTAGCAAAGGTAACAGGTCAGTGCCTACCCAGGACCAGGATGGGGGTAGTCCTTGACAAAGTGCTTTCCTGCACTTCCTCCTGCCTCTGGCAGTAATCCTATGGGGAAGGGTCTGCCCTTCCTCCCCAGATCCTTCTCTCCACCAGCTCTAAGCTGCCTGCCCTCGGGGGAGGGGCTGGGTGCACAGCAGAGGACAGGTAGAAGGGCTGGGGTGGCCAGGCAGACCCAGAGCAGGTCCCGAGACACAGTTCCGTCCCTCCTCTCATGTATGCTCTGCCTAGAGTTAGAACGTGGCCATCGCTCAGGCCCTCAGCACTGAGGGTGCCTTGTCTGGCAGCACTCAGGGCCTCTGGATGAGACCAGCTTTGTCACAGCCAGTGGAGGCCTAAGAGGCATTGTTTCTGGATGCTAAGTACCCACCAGGCTCAGCATGAGGTTCCAAGGCTTTCCCCTGGATGCCTGGGAATTGGGCAGCCGCTATTTGCCCCCGCCCCCACCCCTTGCCTGTTCACTGGCTTTTGTTTTCTCTTTCTCCTTCCACTCACCCCTGCCCTTTGGTCTCTGAGACCCTAGACCTCCTGGAAGTTTACACTGCAGGAGGATACTTCACTCCATCCAGCTCTGCCCTGGCCTTGCTGTGTGACCCAGGGCCAGCCTCTTGCCCTCTCTGGGCCTGTGACCTCATCTGGAGCCAGTGGCAGGGTCAGTTCTTATCAGTTCTGTTATGCTGAAACCCACAAGGTGCTGGGGAGAGGGCAGTGGCAGTCAGAAGCAGATGTGAACTATAGATGCTCTGCTCTCTCACTTGTAGTCACCATGGGGCCATTGCCCACTCTTCATTCACTCAGCCCCCATGCTAACCAGGCTTTGTGCAGGCCTGATGGATCTGTGACTAACTACCCATGGACCAGGACGGGCCCTCCCCACATGGAACTGACAGTCTAGATAAGGGCCACACAATAAATAAAGCCACCGAGGCCACTACACTCCAATCTTGCCTTACCCTTTCAGGAGAGCTCTCCCCACCACACTTGCCCATGCTGGCTCCTCTGCCAGGAATGCCCTTTCTCCCCCTCACTGCAGACCTCAAGATCCAACTTATGCCTCTTTCTTGATTCCCCCAGGCAATTGGTCCCCTGCTGAGCTCCTGCATCACTGGTCCTCCCTTTCTGCCATAGTGCAGGCCCTTCTGCTGTCACCACACCAGCTACCTGCTTCTCTATCTCCATCCAGACTGGAGTCTTCTCAGCATCCCTGTGGCCCTGGCCTGGCCAGACACCAAGAACCTTTTGTTTTAATTGCAGTAAAATACATAGAGCATAAAATTTACCATTTCAACCATTTTTAAGTGTCCAGTTCAGTGGCAATTGTGTAACCATCACCACCATCCATCTCCTGAAACTCTGTCCCCATCTAACACTAGCCCCCTCTTCCTTTTCCCCCAGCCCCTGCAACTGCCCTCTACTTCTGTGCCTGGGAATTTGACTCCTCCCGGTCCTCATGTGAGTGGGATCACTGTATTTGTCCCTCTGTGAATGACTTATTTCATTGAGCATAATGTCTTCAATGGTTTGGCAGGTGTCATAATTTCCTTTATTTTTAAAGCTGAATACTTTTCCATTGTGTGTATAAGCCACTATGGTTTGTCCATTCATCTGTCCATAGGCACTTGGGTTACTTCCACATTTTGGATACTGTGAATCATGCTATCATGAGCATGGGTATGTAACTGTCTCTTTAAGTACCTGCTCTCAGTTCCTTTGGATATATACCCAGAAGTGGGATTTGGGGTAATATGGTAGGCCTATGTTTAATTTTTTGAGAAACCACCATACTGTCTTCCTCACAAGCAGCATCATTTTACATTCCCACCAGCAGTGCACAGAGTTTCAATTTCTATACATCTTTGCCAACACTTACCATTTTGTTTTTGGGTTGGTTGTTGTTTTTTGTGTGTTTTTTTCACAATTGCAATCTTCCTGGTGTGAAGTGGCACCCATTGTGGCTTTGTTTCTTCAGGATGAGTGGTGAAGTTCAGCCTCCCTGTCTCCAGCAGAGCACTCAGCCCAAGGCCCCCTGGCAGCGACTCTGGAGGGGAGCCCGACCATTCTTCACTGTCAGAATCCCTGTCTCAGGGCAGGGGTAAGGGGCAAAAGGAAGCTCGGGGTTCCCAGCCCAGAACCCAGTCCTCCAGGCCATAAGTAGCCCATGGAGTTGGGTGCTTGGGGGTACCTGGGATGCAATAGGTGCTAAAAAAAATTTCAACCACACAAGTAATACCTGCTTCCATCTTTTTTGTTGTTCTTTATTTATTCATATAACTGAGAGAATTTATTCACACGGCATCAAAATGTCTGCACACAGTACAAAGTCACCTCCCCGCTCCTCTTCCCACAGGCCACCCCTGTGTGCAGTTTCTCCGGGTCCTTCTGGAGCTGCCCTGTTCATGTGCATAGTGCTTTATTACAGAAGTGCCTCGGCCACCAGCCAGTTTTATTTCCAATCACTGCTTTACAGTTCTGGATTTGAGACTAAGCTCAGTTTGAGGGACATGGTGACCAACTGGCCTCAGAGGGGACAGCCTCCCTATGGCGGGAAGCTGTGACCCATTGTTTGCAGTGGGGTCTCCAAGAAGGACGCAGGGCCATGGCGGGAGAGGGGGCTGATGGGACTGATTCTGGAGTGTCCCAAGATGAAGATCCCACCAGGCCTCCTAAGAGTCTATTTTTGCAGCTTTGCCATTGTCACCTTGGCTGACTCTTTGTCCAGATCAATTCTGTTGGGCACGTAATTTAGTACCTGTTAGGTGCTGGACCTATGCTGGACCCTGGGAAATAGCAGCTCCTGCCCAGGGAAGACAGACGCAGGTGCAGCGGCCAGTGTGGGGAGCAGAGGGTATGTGCTGAGGGCTTTCAGCGTGGCCACACTACCCGC
Source organism: Myotis myotis (assembly GCF_014108235.1). Lineage (NCBI taxonomy): Eukaryota > Metazoa > Chordata > Mammalia > Chiroptera > Vespertilionidae > Myotis > Myotis myotis. The sequence continues at coordinate 101,039,714 of NW_023416324.1, read as the reverse complement.
TCCGGGGCCATTGGAGATGTGAGCAGGCATGCTGGGGGGATTCAAGGACAGGTGTCTGATTGGCAGGGGCCAGGAAAGCTAACACCCTTCAGTGTGGGGGACAGGCCAAGAAATTGTGAATATCTCACCAGATATTCATGGAGGTGAAAATCCATGTGTAGTTATCTGAGCCTGGGACCCCACTCCATTTCACATCTAAAGCACAGAATGCATCTCACATGGTTTTAATATACAGTAAGTTTCCCAGAAACACAGCTGTCCTCTCTGATGTTGAGGGAAGGTTAGACTTCGACATGTTCAGAGCTCTGCCAAGAACTGTCACTGTTCAGAGCATCGAGTTACTGAGGGCACTGTCCCTTGTGGCACCCAAGTCGCAAGATGTTATCATTGGGGAAAATGGAGTAAAGTGTACACACGGTTTCTCCATGTTATTTTTAACAACTACAGGTGAATCTACAGTTACCACAAAATAAAAAATTTAATTAAAAAAAGAAAAGCCAGGAGCAGGTGTTGGTCTGATGGGCTAGACTCCCGGTGACTGTGGGAGAGGAAAGCCAGTGACCTCCACCCCCAATCTCAGTCCCTCCATGGAATGCCTGTGTGGTCACCAACCCCGGCTGTCCGCCCCTCCCTGATAGTCGAGACCTTTTGACCCTTTCACCCCTTCTCAAGGCTAAATCCTGGACAAGCCTCCTCCCCCAAGAAAGGCAGCATAGGTGTCCCTTTTACTGTCCACTGTGGCCTGATTGGTCCCAGTGATGAGTTAGAGAGCCTGGAGCAGGGTCTTGTCCACTCTCCCAGAGCCCCTGCTCGAGCCAGAACCCAGTCCCACCCCGGGCCCCTCTGGTGGGCTTACCTGCTCCCTGTGCCCAGTGACCCTGCCACCCAGCCTCTGCCTTACAGTCCCCATGCTCTGCCTCTCGCCCAGCAGGGAACTGGAACAGACACAAACCGAACATTCCTTCAGATGCCATTTTGAAGACAAAAATGAAAACCAGCCAACTAAAACTAAAAGGTTAAGTGAAGCAAACAGTTTTGATGAGTTTGTCATCCTGCAAATTAACTATTCAGGGAATTGGCTTTTGGTCACAGATTGCAGGAGAGACTGGGGAAGTGAGGTCAAAGCCAGATTGGGCTCTGTGTCAGCTTGGACCTTGAGGGTCAGGACCACTAGACAGAACCCTTCCCTTCTCTACTTATCCGATTTCATGGGAATGAGAAGGAACTGGGCCTGGGCCAGAAAAACTTGGAATCTCCCCTGTTTCCGGTCACACTCGATCTTATTGGACACTGGCCTGACCTCAGAGGGACGAATTCTCCTAATTATGAAAGGGTGCCATCACACTGGCCCCTAAGCTCAGCAGGCAGCCAATCTGAGCGTGGTTAATTGCAGGAAGTTTTATTGGCTGCTTTGGTTTCACTTCTCATCAAGATGGTCCCAGAGGGAAAGTTTTGCTTTTTTAAAAAACCTCCCCCAAGGACATTGAGAGAGAGAGAGAGAGAGAGAGAGAGAGAGAGAGGACATTAACATGAGAGAGAAACATTGATTGGGTGCCATCCACACGTGCACGGACCAGGGATTGAACCGGCAACCCCTCAGTGCACAGGATGATGCTCAACCATCTGAGCCAGTCCGGTCTGGCATGTGGAAACTTTTGCATTTTTAATTGCCATGATTCTCCCTGAAATGTGCAGCCTGAATGTCACAACCCTCACTAGCCCCGAGATGACATAGGCATTTCCCTCACATTTAGTCTTCATTATCAAACAAGAGAGAGAGGTGCTGGCTTCACTTCGCCCAGAAGGGGTGGCTGCAGGCACCTCCTGAGTCCCTCAGATCCCTCCTCCTTGGTTGGGTTTCAGTCCCTGACTATCTCAAGGGTTGCTGAGTGATCAGGGAACCTTGGAGGAGCTCCCTGAGACCAGCAGAGGTGGGGGCAATTGGGGCCTTTTCCAGTCCCTCCTCCTGCTGCAGGGTCCTGTCAGCCTCCAAGAAGCTGCTCAGATGGAACCCCTTATCTGCCACCTGGTGGCTGTGTGACTTGGGGCAGATGACTTACCCTCAGATCCCGTGTCTGTAAAATGGGGCCAATGATTTTAACTTTTCAGGGCGTCCATAAGAATTCAGTGAAAAAGCTCATGTAGAATCGTAACCTGTAAATATTCTCATCCCTTCCTTCCCAATTCTCCCTGCACAGGAATAGGCTTGGGGACATGCTGGGACTGAAGAAACAAGGACACCTAGGAAGGGAAAGAAGCCAGGCGAGGGCTGGGGGAGTGGATTAATCAGAAGCCTTCAGGTTGCAAAGAAACTCACATCAAAAGGGATTTGAATGGTCCCTGTCAGTGAATAGCACAGAGTCGGGCTTTGGTGTGGCTGGGTCAGGGTTCCACACCCTCATCGCCATCTCCCCCGAGGCATGTCCTGGCCTCCTCAGAACCCTCGCATCCTGTGGGTCAGCCCTGGGGCTACTGGCCATTCTTTAAATCATCTCCACGGCCTAGAGGAGGTTGTGTGCCAATTGGCCAGCCCTGTTACTTGGCCACCCTTGGAGCTGGGCGGATGGTGTCTGCCCCACCTGAACCACTACACTAGGAGTTTGTTGGAGAGGAGACAGTGACCTGAGGCTGGAAACAGTCCATTGGGTATGCTTGGAGTTAGAGGGCAGCATTGGCTGAGCCGGCAGCCTCAACTCTGTAGTGGGCAAATGCCCATGGCTGCCGCAGCCACAGTTAGGCACCAGGGAGGCAAGCCCATGGCCCTGACCCCAGCGCAGAGCATGGAGGCATGGACTCTGAGTGTGGGGCCTGTGCTGTGTGGCTGGGAGGAGATGATTTGCGGCTGGTTCCGTCTGGGTACATATACAGGCTCCTGAGGCTTAGGATCCAGCTATCTACCCCCCATAGAGGCCGCCATACCCCACTCTTTCTTTGCCAACTGGGATCTATAAACAAGAACCCTTTTTCTTGCTATTTCGTATTTCTTCTTTTCCTAGTAGCATATATTTTTTTAAAAAACCCAAAATCCCAGCTGCCTGGAGCAACGTGTATTACCCAGGAAATTCATCATCTATGTCCAATTGACCTCACATCCTTTTTGCCAGCACTGCAAGGAGGGGGCTGTGTTGAGCCTCTCAGGGAGGAGGAGTGCAGGGAGAGGCAGAGGGAGGGTTGTGGAGCAGGCCTGCTGGAGCTGCGGCCCCTGAGGCAAGGGTGAGGACACACAGAGGTGACCGCAGACAGCACACAGGTGCTCAGGCACAAGTTATTTCTCTGAGGGGGTGAGGGCCACTGATAGCCTGGATTCTACAGCTGGAGCGAACAGCACCCTCACATTTGCCCATGACACTTGCCAGTTTACAGAGCACCCCGGAGGCAGAATGGGGTTCAGAGGCCTATCTGTAGAAGAGGAGACAGGCTCTGGTGGGCATGTAGCTCATCTCAAGGACTCCTGGGTTGAAGTGGGATTCAGACGTGGGTGTTCTGGGTCTGGGTCCTGGGCCCAGCAGTGTGCTCCCTAGACCACATCGTACTCTCTGAATGCTCTCTCTCCTGTTCTCAGGTCACCTCCTCCTGGACCCTGTGGCTGAGGCTTCGGCCAACCCCAGGGCCCGCGGGCTAGTCAGATCCTGCTCTGACCGCACACACAGGCCCTCCCCCTCAGCAGTCTCCCCAAGTTGGGCTATGCTTATTACTTTACCTGTCCTGCCCTTGTTCCGTAGACATTCCCTTGGCCTGTCATCAGGCCTCAGACAGATGTCCCTGCTAGGGAGCCCCAGATCTAGACAGGACATGAACCCAAGGAGGGCGGGACTCATCCAGGGTCACCCAATCCATCAGTGAAAAGCCAGGGCATGGAGTCAGGCTTGGGATGACAGGACTGCTTACTCTCTCTCCTAGGACCACATCTGTTTCATCACTGGCATTGCACACATATCAGAGCACACGGTCTCTGGGCCAGGCCCTGACCCCTCCCTATAGCCACAGCCCCTTTTTTCTGTGGCCAACGTGCCAATCTTGTATCCACCTCCCAGCCTTTGTCCTTTTAGTTCCAGCTTTCCCACCAGATTGTAACCAGCCTGGGTCCTCATGGCCCACTGCTGGGTGTCCAGGCCTGGAGCAATGCCTGGAGACAGTAGCTGCTCTACAACTATCTCTCTACTGACTACGGGACCAGAGACCTTGGGGTGCTGCAAAGAGGAGGTGGCACTTGAGCCAGGCCTTAGTGAGAGACCAGAGTCTGGCACAGAGCAGTCCTCACTGTTTTCTGGGTAGGTGAAAGGTGTCCCACTTTGTCTCCTTCAGCTTGAAGTGTGTTTTCTGCCTCTTTCTTTCATCCAGAAAGCCCTGGCAAGAGGGCAGGCACCTTGTACCAGCCTTGGCTGGGAGAGGGGGCATGATGGGGAAAACCAGAGATAGTCTGATGGAGAAGCCACAGAAGCTAATGGAGCAGAATGCCCACTGAGGGCTGGCCCGAGGCTAGGGAGCTGGTGGGAAGAAGGAAAGCATCAAAAGGGTCACAGATCCCAGTTCCCAGGGGTCTGGCTTGAGGGTCTGGTGGGTGGCAGTGCCATTGCTGAGAAGGGCCCCCCAGTATGTTGGCTGCTGGTGCACAGAGAGGTCTGAGGGACATCCAGGGAGGAGCTGGGCAACACCCAGCTCAGTATTCTATAGTGGGGGGAGGAAGGGGGTAAGAGGTCAGAGGCTGGGATGAGCACCCCACTCTCATGCTCCACCTTGTTCAGCTAGCCAAGGGCAGACTCTTCCTGCTGCTGCTGTTGCAGCCACTGTCCACCCTGTGGGGCAAAGGCACCTGAGGCTTCTGCCAGAGCTGCAGCCATTTGTTTGAAGGGAGCTCCATGTCCCAAGGAGGACAGATGCATGGGAACAAAACATGTTGTGATGGCATCTTGCAGCCCCTGAAATAGAAGCACCCCCCCCCCCAGATCTATAGCCTTTAGGCCAGTGGTTCTCAACCTTCCTAATGCTGCGACCCTTTAATACAGTTCTTTATCTTGTGGTGACCCCAAATTTCATTGTTACAAATTGAACATAATTAAAGCATAGTGATTAATCACAAAAACAATATGTAATTATATGTGTGTTTTCTGATGGTCTTAGGCGACCCCTGTGAAAGGGTCATTCGACCCCAAAGGGGTCGCGACCCACAGGTTGAGAACCGCTGCTTTAGGCTGAGCTTCTTTCCTCTCCAACTCGTTTCTCTTATGAATGGGGGTGGAAGGGTTAGGGCTCCCCATCTTTCCAGAGATTACCACAGCCCTGGATCCAAAGGCTTGGAGTCCCCAAGAACTCTGCCTCCCCTGCTAAGGCTTCAGGCCCTGCTTCTGCCCTCAAGATAGTGTCCCTGGTGCTGGTTCCAATCACTCAGTTCAAGAAGCGGGTGCGAGCAGCGGCTGCTGGCCCTGATGGCCCCTGAGGGCTTCTCCACCTCCCCCTGCTCCTGAGAGACTATCAGGGCAGCAGCCACTTCTTGCACCCACTGCTGAAACTGGCCCCAATTGCTTTGCACCTTCCGCAGGTGCAAGTAGGGCCGGCACCATCTGTATGTGGGAGCGGTGGCTGTGGGAGCAGGGTTGCTGGCAGACAGGGGACCGGGGGCCATGGCAGGAGGGGCCGGGCAGGGGCGTGGCCCAAAGTTCCTTTCAAGGTGCACAAATTCATGCACTCGGCCCCTAATACAAGAAATAAAGAGAAAGGAATCCAAAATAGCACTATAGAAAGTCACCAACATACAAGGGAAGAAACCAAATGAAAAAGAAAGGAACAGAGTAGAACTAAAAATACAATCAGAAAATAATAAAATAGAAATAACCTATTAATAATCATTTTTAAATGTCAAAAGACAAAGGGTGACTGAATTGATTAAAAAAACAAGGTCCATATGTTGCCTACTAGAGACCAACTTCAGATCAAAAGATACACACAGACTAAAAATAAAGGGATGGAAAAATATATTTCATGCAAATAGAAATTTCAAAAAAGTTGGGGTACCAATCTGATCTAATAAAAGAGAAACATGCAAAGTGACTGCACCTCCACTATGCCCCAAGCCATGCCCACCAGCCAATCAGAGCGACTATATGCAAATTAACCCAACCAAGATGGCGGCCGGCAACCACGGAGCTGGAACGAGCAGGAGGCTTGGCTGCCCCGACGATGGAGGAAGCCAAGCTTCCTGCCTGCCCTGGCCAGCTGTGGCCTCCACTCAAGGCAACAAAGTTTCAATTATAGAAGATAAATAAATCCCAGATACCTGCTTCCAGCCAGCCTCCACTGGGAGCTTGGGTGGCTGGGAGCCATGGCCAGCCTGCAAACAGCCATCAGCCCCTCACCCAGGATGGCCACATCCTCATGGGGTGAGGGCCCCCGCTGGGGGGCTTGGCCAGCCTGCACACAGCCATCAGCCCCTCACCCAGGCTGGCCAAGCACCCCAGCGGGGACCCCCACACTGAAGGGGCTGTGACCAGCCTGCAAACAGCCATCAGCCACTCACCTAGGCTGGCCAGGCACCCCAGCAGGGACCCCCACACTGAAGTGGCTGTGGCCAGCCTGCAATCAGCCATCAGCCCCTCACCCAGGCTGGCCAGGCACCCCAGCAGGGACCCCCACACTGATCCGGGATACCCTTCAGGGCAAACCAGCTGGCCCCCACCCATGCACCAGGCCTCTATCCTATATAATAAAAGGGTAATATGCAAATTTACCCTAACAGCAGAATGACTGGGAATGACTGGTAACTATAACACATGCTGACCGCCAGGGGGCAGACACTTAATGCAGGAGCTGCCCCCTGGTGGTCAGTGCACTCCCACACGGGGAGCTCTGCTCAGCCACAAGCCAAGCTGATGGCTGCCAGTACAGCGGTGGTGGTGGGAGCCTCTCCCGCCTCCTCAGCAGCGCTAAGGATGTCCGCTGGCAAGTGGACATCCCCCGAGGGCTCCCGGGCTGCCAGAGGGATGTCTGACTGCCAGCTTAGGTCCAACCCCCCCGGGGAGCAGGCCTAAGCCAGCAGATGGTCATCCCCTGAGGGGTCCCAGACTGCAACAGGGCACAGGCCAGGCTGAGGTACCCCCCCCCCCCCGAGTGCACAAATTTTTGTGCACCAGGCCTCTAGTACTTATATAAGACAAAGTAGACTTTGAAACAAGGGCTATAAAATAAGAGACAAAGAAGAGGATTTCATAATGATAAAGGGATCAATACAATAAGAGCATATAATTCTTTAAGACATCTATGCACCCAACATAGTAGCACCTAAATACATAATCTAATGTTGATGAACAGCCTGGCTGGTGTGGCTCAGTGTTTGAGCATTGACCCAGGAATCAAGAGATCACTGGTTCGATTTCTGGTCAGGGCACATGCCCCGGTTATGGGCTTGATTCCCCGGTAGAGGGTGTGTAGGAGGCAGCTGATCAATGAAGTTTCTCTCCTATTAGTGTAGTGTTTCTTTATCTCTATCCCACTCCCTTCCTCTCTCTCTCTAAAAATCAAAAAAAGCGTATTTTTAAAAATATTGATGAGCATAAAGGAAAAGATTGACAGTAAGAATACTAAAGGATTTTAACACTTTATTAAGTGTTAAATGGATAGATCATGCAGACAGAAAATCAACAAGGAGACAATGGCTGTCAATGGATTAGACTAGATGGACTTAATATTTTTAGTGTATTTCACACAAAAGCAGTAGAATATACATTTTTTTTTCAAGTGCACATGGAACACTTTACAGATAAACCATATTAGGCCACGAAACAAGTCTCAGTAAATTTAAGAAGCATCTTCTCTAGTCACAATGGAATGAAACTAGAAATCAATTACAAGAAGAAAACTCACAAACACATAGAAGCTAAATACCATTCTATTAAAATCAAGGAAGAAATCAAAAGATACCTTGAGACAAATGTAAATGAGAAGATGACAACAACAACAACAACAAAAAAAACCTATGGGACATAGCCAAAGCAATTCTAAGAAGGAAATTCATAACAATACAGACCTACTTCAAAAAAATGTAAGGACTCTCCCTTTATACCTAAAGAAACTAGAAAAAGAAGAACAGAGTAGAAGAAAGGAAATAATAAAGATCAGAGAAGAAATAAACAACATAGAGACTGAAATAATAGAAAAGATTAATGAAATCAAGAGCTGGTTCTTTGAAAAAAATCAATAAAATTAAAACACCTGTAGCCAAACTCATCAAGAAGAAAAAGAGAACAGGTCCAAATAAAATAAAAAATGAAAGTGGAGGAGTGACAACCAACACCTCAGAAATACAAAGGGGGAGAACCAAGATGGCGGCATACGTTAACGCCGGAGTTTGCTGCCTTGAACAACTACTTCAAAAGTGAAACTAAAAGACGGAACGGACATCACCCAGAACCACAGGAACGCTGGCTGAGTGGAAGTCCTACAACTAGGAGAAAAGAGAAACGCATACGGACACTCAGAGGAGGCGCAGTGCTGAAGTCAAATTCTGAGGTGCGGAGTGCGCGGAGCAGGCTGGCGGCGGAGGGCGCGGTTGGTGTTTTCAATTGGGAGGGAGTCGCAGACTCTGAGCTCCAGATACGGGCGAGTCTTTAGGGACCCAGACGCAAACGGAAGAAGCTGGACTGTCTGGCTTCAGTCAGAGCGAGTGCAGCTTTCTCTCCGAGGTTTGCAGCAGTTGCTGGGACTCAGAGAGGCAGAGCCCCTGGGGACAGGACTGAGAGCCGCCATAACTGCTCTCTCCGGCCCACCCTGTTGATCCTGTGTCACCCGCCCCACCCAAGCCCTGCACAGAGGCATTTGCCGGATAGCCCCAGGCAAAGGCTAGATTAGCACCTCCCTAGAGGACAGAAGTTCTCTCACTGCAGACACAGCTGATTCTCATAGCCACTTGGCCTGGAGGTCAAACCCTCCCTGGTATTAGCTACAACAATCAAGGCTTAACTACAAGACTGCGCACAAAGACCACTAGGGGGTGCACCAAGAAAGCATAACAAAATGCGGAGACAAAGAAACAGGACAAAATTGTCAATGGAAGATATAGAGTTCAGAACCACACTTTTAAGGTCTCTCAAGAACTGTTTAGAAGCCGCCGATAAACTTAATCAGATCTACAAGAAAACTAATGAGACCCTCGATGTTATGATGGGGAACCAACTAGAAATTAAGCATACACGGACTGAAATAACAAATATTTTACAGACTCCCGACAGCAGACCAGAGGAGCGCAAGAATCAAGTCAATGATTTGAAATGCGAGGAAGCAAAAAACACCCAACCGGAGGGGCGGAATGAAAAAAGAATCCAAAAATGCGAGGATAGTGTAAGGAGCCTCTGGGACAGCTTCAAGCGTACCAACATCAAAATTATAGGGTGCCAGAAGATGAGAGAGAGCAAGATATTGAAAACCTATTTGAAGAAATAATGACAGAAAACTTCCCCCACCTGGTGAAAGAAATGGACTTACAGGTCCAAGAAGCGCGGAGAACCCCAAACAAAAGGAATCCAAAGAGGACCACACCAAGACACATCATAATTAAAATGCCAAGAGCAAAAGACAAAGAGAGAATCTTAAAAGCAGCAAGAGAAAGAAACTCAGTTACCTACAAGGGAATACCCATACGACTGTCAGCTGATTTCTCAACAGAAACTTTGCAGGCCAGAAGGGAGTGGCAAGAAATATTCAAAGTGATGAATGCCAAGAACCTACAACCAAGATTACTTTATCCAGCAAAGCTATCATTCAGAATTGAAGGTCAGATAAAGAGTTTCACAGATAAGGAAAAGCTAAAGGAGTTCATCACCACCAAACCACGATTATATGAAGTGCTGAAAGGTATCCTTTAAGAAGAGGAAGAGGAAGAAAAAGGTAAAGATACAAATTATGAACAACAAATATGCATCTATCATCAAGTGAATCTAAGAATCAAGTGAATAAATAATCTGATGAACAGAATGAACTGGTGATTATAATAGAATCAGGGACATAGAAAGGGAATGGACTGACTATTCTTGGGGGGGAAAGGGGTGTGGGAGATGCGGGAAGAGACTGGACAAAAATCGTGCACCTATGGATGAGGACAGTGGGTGGGGAGTGAGGGCGGAGGGTGGGGCGGGAACTGGGAGGAGGGGAGTTATGGGGGGAAATAAGAGGAACAAATGTAATAATCTGAACAATAAAGATTTAATTTAAAAAAAAGAAATACAAAGGATTATAAGAAAATACTGCAAACAATTACATGCTAACAAACTGGACAATCCGTGGGAAATGGATAAATTCCTAGAAACATATAATCTTCAAAAACATAATCAGGAAGAACCAGAAAATCTGAACAGGCTGATAACTACTAATGAAATTGAATCAGTAATTTAAAAAAAACAAACAAACAAACAAAAACTCCCAACAACAAAAGTCCTGGACCAGATAGTTTCACAGGTAAATTTCCCCAAATTCGAAGAAGAATTAACACCCATCTTCTCAAACTAGTATATATATTAAAAAAGAGAGAGAGAATGGAAGGTTTCCTAACCCATTATATGAAGCCAGCATTACCCTGGTACCAAAACCAGAAAAAAACACAAAACACTACAAATGATGAACACTACACTACAGGTGAACATAGATGCAAAAATCTTCAACAAAGTATTAGCAAATGAAATTCAGCAATAAGATCGTAAAACATGATTAAGTGGGATTTATTCCTGGGATTCAAGTGTGGTTCAATATCTGCAAATCAATTCACTTGATACACCATATAAACAAAATGAAAGATAAAAATCATACCAATATAGAAAAACATTTGATAAAATTCAACATTTATTTATGATTTTTTTAAAAATCTCTCAGTGAAGTGGGGATGGAGGAAACATACTTCAACATAATAAAGTCCATAGATGACAACCAGTAGCTAACATCATACTCAGTGGTGAAAAACTGAAAGCTTTTTCTTTAAGGTCAGGAGCAAGCCCAGCCAGTGTGGCTCAGTGGTTGAACTTGGACCTATGAACCAGGAGGTCACAGTTCAATTCCTAGTCAGGGCACATGTGTGGGTTGTGGGCTCAGTCCCCAATAGGGTCGTGCAGGAGGCAGCAGCCGATCAATGATTCTCTCCCTTCCTCTCTCTATAATCAATAAAGATATGTTGTTGTTTTTTAAAAAGATCAAGAACAAGACAAGAGTGTCATGTTCACCACATTTATTCAACATAATAATCGAAATCCTGGCCACAGCAATCAGACAAGAAAAAGAAATAAATGACATTTGAGTTGGAAAGGAAGAAGAAAATCTATCATTATTTGCAGCCCGGCTGGCATGGCTGAGAGGTTGAGCATCGCCCTATGAACCAGGAGATCATGGTTCAATTCCCGGTCAGGGCACATGCCCGGGTTGTGGGCTGCATCCTCAGTGTGGGGCGTGCAGGAGGAGGCCAGTCAGTGATTCTCTTTCATCATTGATGTTTCTATATCTCCCTCTCCCTTCCTCTCTAAAAATCAATAAAAATATATTTTTTAAAAGAAAACGTAGGCAGTAAACTAACATCTCTCTTAGCAATATTTTTTTGGATATGTATCTTCAGGCAAGGGAACTAAAAGCAAATTTAAACATGTGGCACTATATCAAACTAAAGAGTTTTTGCACAGAGAAGAAACCATCAACAAAACAAAAATACAACCTACCAATTGGGAGAAGATATTTGCCAATGATACACCAGATAAGGGACTAAGATAAAAAAAATATACAAAGAAATACAACTCAATACTAAAGAAACAATCTGGTTTTTAAAAAAAATGGACAGAAGACCTGGTTAGACACTTCTCCAAAGAGGACATACAGATGACCAGTAGACATATGAAAAAGTGAAAATGTCACTAATCATCAGGGAAATGCAAATTAAAATCATATTGAGATACCACCTCACAACTGCCAGAATGGTTATCGTCAATAAATCTACAAACATTAAGTGCATGGGAGGATGTGGAGAAAAGGGAACCCTCGTGCACTATTGGTGGAAATACAGACTGGAGCAGCTACTATAGATAACAGGGGGGAGGGATCCTCAAAAAATTAAAAATTGAACTGCTTATGACCCAGCAATTCCACTTCTGGATATTTATGAAAACAACAACCACTAATTAGAAAAGATATATGCACACTTGTGTGAAGCAAAGGTATGATGGCCACCATATTGAGAAGGTATCTTGAGACTGAAGGTGGCTGACAACTTCAAGTAATATAGTAGAATTTATTGTAAGTTACTCACAGGAATAGGATTGGACAAGACGGCAGTCTAGCCATCTGCACAGTTATTCCCTGCTACCAGACAGAAGTTACAGTAAATATTTTATAGTATAGTTATAGTATAGTCTGAAGGCAGCCCCTGCCCCTCTGATCTGCCCCCACCCCCACTCTACCCCCCCTCCCCAACATATCATACACCTGCTTCTACTTTCTGACCCAATTTGTTTGCTCATCTGATTTTCTCATCTGCGCCCTCCCTCCACACAGGAGCACACTGTGCTCTGACTAATACCTCTGATCATGTCTGGGAGCCTCAGTTCCCTCATCTGTAAATTGAGAATAAGAATGTCTCACGTCAAAAGGTGGTGGTGAGTGTAACGCAAGCAGTACTAAGCTCTTAGAGCCTGGCACCAAGTGGGGCTACACAGTTGGCAGGTGGGATGAATGAATGGTTGTCCCAAAGTGGCCTGAGACTTTAAGAACCACTCCTCTAGACAAACCTCACTGTGCAGTGAGTCCCAGAGAGGGACAAGACTCCCCCTAGGTCTCACCCCAGGGCTCCTGCCTGCTGCTCTGGGCTCTCTCTCCACATCTCTATTCAGGGGTGGGGTCATGCAGAGATACTCCCACACAGAAGGGAGTGTTCCAGACTCAGGCTGAGTTCTTGGGCAGGGCAGCCTGGCAGGATAGAGGGGCATGGCGGCCAGCCCTTGATAGTCACCTCATTGTGTTAGGCAGTGGGGCCCTTGGCCAGTGGGCAGGGCACTTGGGGCCCAGAGTCAGGACAGGAAAGTTGAGGGTGGTAGGCAGGAGCCCTCTGTGGCCTGCTCAGGGGGCACCAGGAGCCTGAGCAGAGCAGCCAGGTGTGAGCCAACAGCAACACCTCACTTGTCTGGTTTATGAGGCGCCTCCAGGCTGTCACCTCCCAGGAGCCTCACTATAGCTTCTGAGGCAGGAAGGTCAGCCCATTTCACAGATGATAATGTGGAGGCTGAAGCAAACCAGAACTGGGAACCCAGCAGGTCTGTGTGATCCTCTGTGTGGCATGGGGACAAGATAACAGGGCAGCCTGGAGTTGGAGAGGGGCGTCCCTGGGCTTCAGTCCAGTAGGACTGACAGAACGTTCTAAGCTTAGAGGGCTCTAGGGCGATAACTGTTTCCCAATAGACCAGTCTAGGGAGCATCTGCACATCTGGAGCCCCGGGGGGAAGGAGGAGAGGACTCCACTCACTGGCTTGCAGGCATTAGCTAGGGTGAGCCTCAGGCTGCTCCTCTCTGTAAGGGTGCTTTGACCCAGCTGCCACTCCCACCTCACCTGAGACACACCTCACAGCTGAGAGGTGCAGGCCCTCATCCCTGCCCAAACGGAGAAACTTCTGGAGCCCTAAGAATGACCAAACGCCTGCTGTCACAGGCCAACCTCTGGGGTCAGCACTGTGTGTACCCAGAGCTGTAAAAACATTCCCTCCTGTGGCCCAGACATTCCAGGAATGGGTCCTAAAGGAATGTCGGGGGCTTTACACAGGGGCTGCATTGCAGGGACACTCCCACACCCTTGTTTATGAGGGAGACCGGAGATGGAGCCAAGCCCAACACCCTCCAAGCACGCCAGGGTTCCTAGCAGCTTTCAAAGGAGTGACATGATATGAAGGAATGTTTGAAGTCCTAAAAACACACTGAAGAGCAGTGTTAAGTGGGTGGTGATACATGTTTTGCAGGGCAGAGTATATTTTCATATAGCCAAAAATATCCATGCCCCTGGTCACAGACACACATTTAGAGAAAGACCTGGCCAGGAAACATAACCCCCTAGGGAATTGGGATGGTACATAATTTTATTTTCCTTGTTGTGTGCTGCTGTTATTTTCTACAGTTGATATTTAATAACAGGGAGAGGAACAGTGGAACAAGGAGGTGTGCAGCCTTCCTGCCCCTTTGGAAATTGAGGTCAATTCCACAAATAAGCCTACTGTGGGGCCTGTGCCAGCCCAGAGCCGCCTCGCCTCCAGCTCCCACCCAACACAGTCTTCAGCCACCCACAGGTTTCTGTACACAAGTCTACTCATAGAAGCTGCTATGGCCTTTGAGTTACTCTGCAGGGCAGGGACTGCGAGGAGAGGCCCCATCGCATGCCAGTGGCCAACAGTGCCTCCCTTCTTCCCATTCCTTGTCAGGAATAAACTAGCTCCCCTCTGGCCCAAGATGCCTGTGGCAGTCAGGTCCCTGCCGGAGGGCCCTCCCGAAAGCCAGGGTGCACAGAATTCTTACAGAAGCGAATGTGTTCTTTTAAAAACTGACAGAAAGTTCTAAGCTTAGAGGGCTCTAGGGGGTTAACTGTTTCCCAGCAGACCCATCTAGGGAGCTTTTAAAAACTAGGTGCCCTTGGACAGGTAGCGTGCAGATGGCAGGTAAACACAGGAACAGCTTCCCTCGCGGTCAGTGAAATGCAAACCACAGTGAGATGTCACTACACATCTTCCAGAATGGCTAAGTAACAACAACAGGAAGCACTGGCTGGCACACAGCAGCCTGGGGCGCTCACACATTGCTGCTGGGGGTGTAAACTGGTGCCACCGCTCTGGAAAGACTTACACTCACCCTATGACACCGCTCTTACACTCTTGGGCATTTATTCCAGAGGAAGGGAGACATGTTCACACAAAACCCTGCATGAGAATGTCCGTAGCAGTTCTATTTATAATGACCACTGAACGGAAACTGCCCCAATGTCTTTCAGCAGGGGTGTGGATAAACAAACTGGTCCATCTATGACATGGAATATTGCTCAGCCATAAAAAGGAAGGAACTAGTGATACATGCAATAGCTTGGAATAACCTCCAGTGAGTTGTGATGCATGAAAAAAGCCAGTCTTAAAAAGTTACATACCATACAATTCCATTTCTGTAACATTCTTGAAATGACAAAATTATAGAAACGGGGAAAAGATTGGTGGGTGTCAGGGATGAAGGATTGGGAGGAGTGGTGGGCGTGGGTACTGAGGGATGGTGGCACCATGATGATGGGTCCGATCTGTAACTTGATCACGGGGGGTGGGGGGGGGGGTTGTTTACATAGAACTACACATGGGATAAAGTTACACAGAGACACGCATGCTCGTACACACATTCACGTGCTTGTGTAACCGGTGAAATCTGAATAACCTTGCTGGGTTGCACCAATGTCCGTTTCCTGGGCTGGATGGTGGACTATAGTTGCAAAAGATGTTATCATAGGGGGAGGGTGCAGAGGGGTGCATGAGACATTTTATTTTTCAACTTCTTTTGAGTATGGTTATTTCAAAGTAAGAGTTTAAAACAAAAAACAACAACAACAACAAACCAAGATGCAGGAGCACACCCAGACGCTTTGACTTTAGTCTGGGTTGGGGTCTAGGCATCAGTATTTCTTAAAAGTGCCCCATTATCTACTGAGCCAGAGAGAAAAGCACTGGCCACTCTCTCATTCACATCTAACAGAGGGAAACTGAGGCCAGAGAGCTGCAGGGAGTTAACTGTTTCCCAGAGAGGGGAAGAGGCTTTTAAGAGGCCACACAGCTACTGTGGGAGCAGGGGAATGACCACCAGCCCCACTGAGCCCAATGCCTGGGTTCTGCCTACTGCTCAGGGCTGGGTCTGCAGGCTAGGGCTGAGATGGGAGATTTGGGTTTTGTTTTGTTTTGTTTTTTTATAATAATGCAAATTTTATTGAATTAGTGTCTAGCTTGTTGAATTGTCACAAACTAAATACACTGGTGTAACAGGAGATGACTAGCCCCCCAAGAGTCCCGGGTGACAACCCCCACTCCTCCTGACTTCCTACATCACAGAGCACTTTTCCTGTTCTTACACTTTGTGTATATGGTTGGGTGCTGATTAGAAGCTGTGCCAGGGAGTAGGACTGGAGCAGCCAATTTATTCTGGAGGAAAAGCAAGTGGCCTCCTCAGGAGCCTGATAAAGCCTGGGGAGGGGGTCTCAGAGGGCATTCAGAGAAAGGACTTGTCCAGGGTGGCTAGAATGGGCTGCTTGTTCCCTGAGTCTGAGCTGAAGGCTGGATGAGGAGCTGGAGCCCTGCCTAGCTGGCCGAGAACTCTGTCCATGAGTCTGGTCTAGTGTTCCTCAAAGATCCTGAGGTCCCTGGGGAGGGGGTGGAAAGCAGCTACAGCAGTGGACAGAGGAAGGGGGTTGGACTTCACAGAAAGTGGAACTTGGGGCTGGCCAGCCTTAAGTAAGATTGGGCAGCACTGAGGAAATCCCCTCTCAGAACCCAGTTTCCCCTTATATACAACTAGAGGCCCAGTGCATGAAAATTTATGCACTGGAGAGGGTCCCTCAGACTGGCCTGCCCCCTCTCAGTCCAGGAGCCCTCAGGGGAACACTCTGCGGGAGGCGACCCACCGATCAGGAGAAGGCACCACCCTCATCACCCCTTTGCTGCTGCTGCCTCTGGCCTTTCTCTGCAGGAGGCAACCTGGCCAATCAGGGGAAGGTGACACCCACCCCCATCACACCTCTGCTGCAGTCACTGCTATCCCTGGCAGTGGCAACCACCATCTGTGGCTTGCCTGAGCCTCAGGCAGCCACTGTGGCTTTGTCCAGAAAGACGTCTGCCCTAATTAGCATATTACCCTTTTATTAGTATAGATAAAGATTTTATATATGTGAATAAGACAAATATCTATTAATATAGAATGATGTGCTAATGTAACACAGTAACATTTCATTTGTATAGTTTTGGTATCATACATTAATATAATCTATATTTTATATGTAATATGATATCAGCTATATTGAATAATGTATTAATCTTTTGAATTCTATATCAGTCACAGCTGGCATTTATTAAATGCTGACTCTGCTTGGCATCTTTCCAAAAACCAGATGAAGCACAGAGAGTTTCATTAATTTTTCCAAAATTATACAGCTAGTGTATGGCAAAGCTGGGATCTGAACCCAGGCCCTCTTGGCTCTACAACTCATGTCTTAATTTTTAAGCACTAACATCTCAATATATACTATTACATGTAACTAGTGGCCCAGTGCACGAATTTGTGCATGGAGGGGGGTCCCTTCAGCCCAGCCTGCACCCTCTCCAATCGGGGACCCCTTGGGGGATAACCGGCAATCAGACATCCCTCTCACAATCTGGGACTGCTGGCTCCTAACTGCTCACCTGCCTGCCTGCCTGATCGCCTCCAACTGCCCTCCACTGCTGGCCTGGTTGCCCCCAACAGCCCTCCCCTGCCGGCCTGATCTCATCCCTAACTGCCCTCCCCTGCTGGCCTGATCTCACCCCCAATGGCCCTCCCTGCCAGCCTGATCTCGCCCCCAACTGCCCTCCTCTGCCGGCCAACTTGTTTCTGATTGGTCAGTTTCTATGCCAGTCAGCGTCTCTGGGCCTATCAATGGGGCCTGATCAGAAAGTCGGGGCTGATCAGCATCCCCAGTGGAGGCCTGGAGAGAAATGGAGGCCCAGCTGCTGGCCAGACTGGGAGAGAAAAAGAGAGGCAAGTGCTGATCAAAAGCTGCCACAGAGGCAATGGATCAGTCCCTGCTTCTCTCTTCATGCCTCTCTCTGGCCCTGATTCACAGCCCCCTCAGCAGTCAGTGCTGGGGCACCATGCCTGCAGCAGAAGCAATCAGCCCTGGGTTTCCATGGCAACCCAGCACTGACTTCAGGACTGACTTCCGATTGGTCGAGCTTTGGTCGTTACTACCCAGGGTTTTTATATATTAGGATGATAATAGTTTTGTGAGAATCTCAAATATGCATGCACTAGAATTTTCTGATTTTTTTTTTGGTGGGTAATATCTCACCATTCTTCACAATATCCGTGTGAAGTGGAGCTGTTATTGTCACCCCATGTTCCAGATGAGGAGACTGAGGCTTAGGGAGGGAGGTTCTGTCATGTCCCAGTTTGGAACTGGGGTTTAAGCCCAGCAGTTGGTTCCCAGTTTGAGCATGCCTGGCAGCTGGCCTCTCTGACAGTCACTCTGGGCTTTTTGTACTTGGTCCTGTGCCTCTCCTGTCACAGATGGGTGAGTGTGGAAGGAAGGTGTGGGGAGTACAGGGCCTCTGTCAGTGCTGACAAGGCTGCATGGACCCAGCAGAGAGCAGGAAAAGGTTGGGCAGGTCTCATTCAGAGCCAGTCCTCATTAGGCTTCCAGGGAGTCAGAGACACCGAGAGGAGGTCTGGTGAGGGATTGAGGCTACCAAGGGATTCCCAGTGGTGGGCAGGGAAGTAGTGGGGGCAGGGGGCAATGGAGAGCCCAGGCATGGGCTACTGGGGGTTTAGGGCTAGACCACATCACTCTAGGGCCCCCTAAGTCCATGTGAAGGCCCCATCTTCACATGTATACTTTGGTGACAGTATCCATCCCGTTGGAAAATACTGTGTGCCCTCAAGTGCCTTGAACCCGCATGCCACTATGTGATAGGGTGTTACCACGCCTCCCTGAGGGCTGTATGAACACAGATGAGTTGATGCCTGTGAGGTGTTAACACCAATGCCTGGTACATAGAAACGGCTCAAAAACACTCACTGCCCTTAGGGAGGTGGGGGAGAGGAGAAGAAGAAGGGCAGAGGGAAGGAGGAAGAGAGGAAAGGAAGAAGAAGAAAAGAACAAAAGTCTGCCTCGGGCCAAAACCGGTTTGGCTCAGTGGATGGAGCGTCAGCCTGCGGACTGAAGGGTCCCAGGTTCGATTCCGGTCAAGGGCATGTACCTGGGTTGCGTGCACATCCCCAGTGGGAGATGTGCAGGAGGCAGCTGATCGATGTTTCTCTCTCATCGATGTATCTAACTATCTCTCTCCCTTCCTCTCTGTAAAAAATCAATAAAATATATTAAAAAAAAAAAAAAAAAAAAAAAAAAAAAAAGTCTGCCTCGGGCCAAAACCGGTTTGGTTCAGTGGATAGAGCGTCGGCTTGTGGACTGAAAGGTCCCAGGTTCAATTCCGGTCAAGGGCATGTACCTGGGTTGCGGGCACGTCCCCAGTAGGAGATGTGCAGGAGGCAGCTGATTGATGTTTCTCTCTCATCGATGTTTCTAACTCTCTATCTCTCTCCCTTCCTCTCTGTAAAAAATCAATAAAATATATTAAAAAAAAAAAAAAGTCTGCCTCGGCGGACGAGGTAGGCAAAGCGGGCTGCACAAAGGAGTTGATATTTGATCAGGGTTCTGTAGGGTGAAGTGGAGTTTGCTGCAGGACACAAAGGCAGAGAATGGAATGGTTTTTTGTGTATAGGGTGCCCTGAGCTCTACACTTTCAGCATTTGTAAAGGGCACTGGGAGGGATGGGCAGGATCCCATGTGCCTCATGAGATTCATGCAAGAACTAGATGAGGGAAAATTTAGGGAGGAAAAGCAAACACACAAAAAGCCTGAGGCAGGCCAAGATGCTGCCATGTTATTGTGATATCAGAGCAGGGCTGGAGCTGGGAGCTGGATTCCAAGCTTGTGTAAGGCAGCCTTGGGCTAAGCAACCCCGGTGCCTTATTGCTGTATCCTCACATCATACTGGTATTGCCTCAAATGGCACTTCTACATCTGAGTGGCTGGGCAGGGGGACTTCAGAGATGAGTCCCCTTGTCCAGATGTGGAGCTTTCTGAAGACCAGAATTGCTCACCATGCCCAGCATGGGTCTGGCATGGGAGGGAATAAAGGCCTGCCTTGCCAGCCCTTCCCCTCTCCCTCCTAGAAAACTTGCCCATCAGAGTGGGCACAGAACAGCAAACAGTGCAGAGAAGTGACTGGCAGGCACCCTGACACCATCCCTCACATCCTCTTCTCTTCTTGGTCTTTGGCAAGGCCTTGTTGACATGCAGGCAGAGTTACTGAGCCCACAGGTTGTGGGCACTTGGGGATACATTCTGGCTCCTGGGGAAGGGGCCTCTTCAGCTGGGGCTGGAGAAGGAGAAGGCACCTAGGGCAGGGTTGGGTACTGTGGGATCTATCTGCTAAACCTGGGGTTTGGAACCAGCCATGCTCTAGCTGGACAGGAAGCAGCAGATAGCAGTTCAGTGTGGGGATGTGGAAGGAGGAGCCTCCACCAAGACTCTAGTGAGGGGAAGTAGGAAGCAGGCTGAAGCTCAGATGACCCATGGCTGGCACCCAGCATTGGCTCAGATGGCAAAGACCACAGTGCCAAGTACAGGCCACACAAACCAAGCACCCTGACCTCTGAGGCGTTGGGTAGGAGAGAGTGTGTTGGCAGCTACAGTGGTGAGAGGTTGTGTCCCGTGGGAGAAGGCAGCAGGAGAGGAGTACTCCAATGACGCTGCCTCCAGGGGTGCCCTATGTCGTAGCAGCTGCTCCCAGAGTGGCAGGGGCAGGCAGTGCCGGGTGGCCAGGCTCCTGGCTAGTGGAAGGCATGCCCAGGCTCAAGGCTTTGGATGCTGGGGATGTTGCCAGGCATAGCAAACAGATGCTCCTGTTTCTCCATAGTAGTTCCAGACCCATTGTTTACCCCTGTGAGTGATATACTGTTACTTATTCCCATTTACAGATAAAAAGACTGAGGCACCGGGAAGTGAAGGAACCTGCACCAAATCTATGGCTAGTTGAGGGTGGAGCGGGATCTGCCCCAGGTGGGGCTGGCTTCTGACCCACATCCAGAGCTGGATGCAGTCTCTTAGCAGGGGTTGTGGGTTCCCACAGCTGATGGGCCCTGCCTGTGGTCTTCGAGGGCTCCAGGGCCTCTTTGGGGAAGGAGCATTGTGGTCTTAAGCCAAACACACCTGAGTTTCAATCCCTGACACCTCTCAGAGCTGTTAGATCCATGATGCTTCCCCTCTGAGCCTCAGTTTTCTCACTCATGTAAGGGGAAGGGGAGAGCTCCCTCCCCTCTTCTGACTGCACTCGCCCCCCTCCCCCTGCCCCCGGCCACAGTGTACAACATGGGGAGGATCGAAGGAGGCACCTTCACAGCCATGACTCGTCTCCCCTGCTGGGCCATCAGTGATCTGGACACCACAAGGCCCTGCCTCTGAAGTCAGGACATTGATGGCAAGACAGGCAGTGAACATGGAAACAAATAAGTGGCTCAGCTCCTTTCATATGGGGTTCTGGAAGAAAAAAATGGAGTGGTGGGGTGAGAGTACTGAGGGGCTATGAAGGGGAAGCTATACATAGGGAAGGCCTCTGAGTTGGACAGTGAATATCACATGTGGTGATTGGGGGCACAGCATTCCATGCAGAAGGCACAGCAAGTGCAAAGGCCCTGGGGTGGGAGTGAAATTGGCATATTGCAAGAACAGTGAGGTAGCCAGGGTGGTGGTGGAGAGGGGTATGAGAGGAAGCTAAGGAATCATGCCTGGGAAGGGTTTGTCTGTGGCAGAGGGACCCCTGGGCAGAGCTGTGAGCTGGCAGGCTTAGGCCTCAGTTGAGTCCAGGCCATATCCCAGGGTAGATCCATCAGCTCTGGCAGCAAAGATCTTCAGC
This sequence comes from Myotis myotis, assembly GCF_014108235.1. Lineage (NCBI taxonomy): Eukaryota > Metazoa > Chordata > Mammalia > Chiroptera > Vespertilionidae > Myotis > Myotis myotis. Next base: position 101,018,028 of record NW_023416324.1, on the reverse strand, counting down.
TGGGAGACTCCCTTTGGAACCTTGGGCCTCGGCTTTCTCATTGAAAAGAGAGCAGTTGGACTTGATGTTTTCAAGAGCCACTTGTGAGTGAACTGCTTTATGGGGCTGAGACAGAGCAGCTTCTTAGCTGATCCATCAGAAGAAAAGAAAGCACCTGGTTTCTTGCATGTGAGGACAGAATGCTTCCCAGGGCTGCCCACCTACCCCAGGCCCTGTCCTGGGACCCCCCAGGGTGGCCTGAGCTGGCATAGTCCCAGGGCGTTTGTTGTGTGGGGGCACCGGTAACTGTCTCACTTTTGCTACCTCCGGAGCTCCCTGGAGACTGGAAGCACCCCCTCCCCTGCCGCTACCTACAGCTTCTCCCTGTGCCCCAGGCCCACTCTGGCCCACTGGGCCCAGCTTCCCATCTGCACGGAGGATGTGCTCCAGGCGGCCTTCAGAGGAAATCAGTCCCACCATTTGGCCCTAAAATTCCCCCAGGAACCAGAGGAACTGCCAACAGTCCTCTGAGGACAAGTACAGCTAAGAGTGGCCCCAACGACCAGGGCTCAGTGGATAGTTCCTCTGAGATCCCAGGCTGGAGGTCCTCACATGGCTGGCCTAGAGCAGCTGGAAGGTGAAGCCCATGGGTTCTGTTGTTTTTCTGACTATACTTGGTGGAAGCAGGGGTGTTTGAGGGTCTCTGCCCTCATGTATCTTTTATCTTGAGTTTCCATAAGATGTCTTCAGAGGAATGCATTCTCTGTTTTTATAAGAAAGGGTTGGAGGCTGCAGCTTAGACAAAGGAAGCAACAGGTCTCTGCTCACAGTCTAGTGCAGGGGTCCTCAAACTACGGCCCGCGGGCCACATGCAAATACAAATATTGTATTTGTTCCCGTTTTGTTTTTTTACTTCAAAATAAGATATGTGCAGTGTGCACAGGAATTTGTTCATAGTTTTTTTTTAAACTATAGTCCGGCCCTCCAACGGTCTGAGGGACAGTGAACTGGCCCCTTGTTTAAAAAGTTTGAGGACCCCTGGTCTAGTGGGCAGAAAAGTCAAGTAACAGGCAGCTTGTCCTGGAGTGGGACTGGCACAGGGGCCAGGCGGTGCAGCCGTGAGTCAGGGAGCAAGGAACCTCTGTGCTGCATTGCAGAGGTGATGGAGTGGGATGGGGGTGGAAGGGGTGTGCCTTGTGAGGGCCTGTGAAGAGTGGACATGACCAGCACATGGAAAGCAAGGAGCAGGATGGGCAGAGAGACAGGCAGAGCCCAATCTCGCTGAGGATCTTGGCCTCTGTGAGCAAGCCTGAAAGGAGGTTCACAAGGCACTGGAGACATTCAGCAAGCCTGGGCCCCACATGTCGGGGTACAGTGGATGCTATACGGGGTCACCGAGCCCTGCTATTAAATCCGAGGCTGTGAGAAGGGGCAGGGCAGTGGTTATCTGGACATTGCTTCCCTAAGCCAGCTTCAGGTTGGAGGATAGAGAGCTGGATTGTACATGCGAGCTCACACGTCTGTGCTCACACTCTCATGTAAGCCTGTATTGTGGGCACTCCACAGCCAAACATAACAGCAGTGGCGCATGTTTGGTGAAAGCTGTAGTGCCCCACTTCTTCCCAGTCACGCAGTGAGAGAGAAGGCACTTGGTCAGGATTTTTGCCTGGTGAGCAGACCTGGGGTTTGAACTGAAGTCCTGCTGTGAGCACTGCCTGACGCAGTGGTACACTGCTCACCTGTGTGCTCGCCCTCCCCTGCAGGCCTGGTTGCCCCCAACACCTGAGCTCCTTAGACAGTCATCACACCATTATTCACACACAGACTCCAGACCATCGCACAGTGCTTTCCTCTTGCAGTCAGATCTTCGTGCTGTCGCTCCTTGCTCACACACTCACGCGCCTCTTCCTAGCTGGCCTGGGATGCCCGGCCGGTGTGTGGGTGTCCACGGCAGGATGGGCTGAGCCCAGGGTGAAAGGTTCAGGAAATTCCTGGAAGTAGCTGAGCCACTGGCTTCTGAAACCCATTCATGTTGCAGACAGTAGTCCATGCTACTGGCCAGTGGGTGCCCTGCTTGGGACCAGGCTGAGGAAGGCTCTGAAATGAAGGGATGGTGCTGGTTCTCTTGTCCTAGGGTGTCAGGGGCTGGGTGGGGGCTGTCATGAGTCCCTGCTCCCTCAGGTTTGACCACTCAGTTTGTCATCAAATTAAGGCCCAGCTCTCATCAGACAGGGCAGGTAGGCTTGGTCAGGGAGTGGCCACAGTAGCCACCACCCCTCAAGGCTGGTCACACCTCATTTTGCAGCCAATGACTCAGTGCTTCTTGTCCTAGATGACAGAGCTGGGCCTGCCTTTCCCATTCCTCTACTCAGCCGTGTTTCCTGAGCTCTGTGGGCCCAGGTCACTCAGGATGCATGATGAACAGTACTGCTGCCTTTGCAGAGCTACCGTGTCAGGCAGGGGCAAATGGCAAAGAAACTGGTTTTTAATATAATGTGTCACATGATGATAAGTGCTGCAATAAGTCAGTCCCGGGATAGAGAGTGATGGGACAGTGGTCAAGGAAGGCCTCTCATCAAATGGTAGGCACTCTTTTACCAGACAGCAGAAGGAAAGGAGTATGAGCCACGTGAGTACCTGAAGGAAGAGCATCCAGGCGCTGGTGATGGTCAGTGCAAATGTCCTGAGGTGGAGCATGCTTGGCCTGTTTGAGGAACAGCAAAGCAGCAGGCGCTAGATGGGATCTGCCCCCATCCTCGCAATCTCATCATCACATGCAATCTGACTTCTGACCCTCATGCAGCCTTGGGATACACGCAGAGCTGGGCTCCATATTCCCATTTCACAGATGAGGAAAACTGAGATCCAGAAGAATATTGGTGCCAGACCCGGGCCCAGGGCCCCCACGTAACTCCTCCAAGCACCATCTGGCTTCTGTGCCACTGGCCTTGCTGCTTGTGGGTGCCTCTGAGAAACCCAGCATTCCTGCTCTGGTAACTCTGGTGCCATGTGGTGGAGTGAATCCCAAGGAGGTTCTGGTGGCCCTGTTCACAGCTTGGAAATTCAGAAACAAAGGTCCCAGCTTCCTGTGCCATGGTCATGAGAGGGAAGCTAATGTCCTTGTCTGGGGAGAGGGCAGGGTGACACTTCAGGTGACTGGCCCAGTCTCTGCTACTTGGCAAAGAGGCTCATCACCCTGGCAAATGGCTGCTGTTGCCCACTCCCCACCTGCCCCGTGGTTCTCAGCCCAGTTATCTGATGGCTGTTCCGGCTCATCTCACCCCACTGAGGAGCAGCCTGCCTTCAGCCTGGGCCCATCCTAACAATGCTGGGCCTGCCCTTTCCCTCCCTGGGCTCCATGCTCTCTGTTGTACAAGGCGGGCTTGAACTGAGCCATTTTGAAAGCCTTACAGTCCCAGCTGTCCAGGACGGGGTGCTTTCTAGGGAAAACTGCTCTCTGGGCAGGTGTCTCACCGCGGTGCTGCTGACACTGGGGAGCCGAACACTCAGGGGGCGGGGGGGGGGGGGCGTTCTGTGCACTGCAGGATGTTCAGCAGCATCTAAATGTCACTAGATGCCAGAAGCAGCTCCCTCCCCTGTTGTGACAACTACAGCTTCTCCAGACAATGCCAAATCTCCCCTGGCAGGGCGGGGATGGTGGCAAATCACCCCTGGTTGACAGCCGCTACTCCAGAAGCAGCTTGCATGCCCATGACAGACTGAGGAACACCCTCCTGGGGCCGGTCACTTTATTCTCTGACTTACCCAGAACTCGGGGCTGAGGTCAGGCCTCTGGTTCCACACCCACCCTTGGAAGCCTGGCGTCCTTGCTCAGCACCAGCTGAGGCCCATGTCTCCTGGACGTCATTCCTCACACACGGCGATGTGGCCTTTTCTGAGCCTGTTTCCTCCTCTATTGTCAGGCCAGTGTCAGTGAGGCCTCCTTATGAGGGTGCAATGGGAACACAGCTTTGTCAATGATGATAAGGAGAAAAGGGGCCTGGAGTAGCTGAGATGTGAGTGCTCTACGATACTTCTGTTCTGCTCTCCAAAGTCCTCATCCTTTCAGCAAATGCTGACTGGGCACCTGGCAGGGCCAGGCATTGTGCTGAGCCGAGGGACGAGCTATGCAAAGAGATGCAGAGCCCTGTCCTGGAGATGCTTGTGCTATAATTGGAGGGGGGGGGGGGGGGACACAGTAAACAAGTAAATGAAGAGGACCATTTCAGGGGGTCATTTCCTGGGGAAAATCAGATGGGGTGATTTACTCTCTTCCCTCAGAGAGAAGGGGAAGGCATGGAGGTGTGATGGATGATTATGAGCCACCTGGGAGGGGCCCTGGGGCAGAAGGACTGCAAAGAAGGCCCAAAGGGTGTGGTGAATTAGGTGACATGAAGGAAGCCAGGGGCCTGTGCATTGGGAGCCTCTGAGAGGTCAGATGGCTAGCAGGAGCCAGGTCATGGAAAGCCAGTTGGTGGGTCAGAAGTTTCTTTTTGTTCTGAGAGCAGCACAGGGCCATGTGAGGGTATGGAGCATAAGAGCGATGTGTTAAGGTTCCTGCAGCTGATGTGTAGGGAATGACCAGAGGACAGCCAGAGTAGAAGCTGGGGAGCTGCCAGGATGAATGAGGAGACAGGGGCTGGGCCCAGTGGTCCTGCTTTGTCAGCTGTGACTGCCAGATCCTAGGCCCACAGAGCCACCATTGTGCTGTTACTCTGTCCCTGCCCAACAATGCCTTGGCTGCTGGGCCCCTCAGCCCTGCAGCTCCCCTCCCTCCCTCGCTAGATGCAGGAGTTGCCTCCCAGTAGCCAATGAGCGGCTATCATCGAGGTTCCATTTTAGATTTTATCAGTGTGTCCCTGTCACCCAGGCAACCATGCAGTGCAGCCCTGTCAATCTTTCTCCACTGCCTTTCAGAGCAGAGCTGCTCTGCCTGTACCATGTGGCTATGTAGTGAGTTTTCTCTCATGCAGGCTGAGCTGGGATTCCATCAAACATAATTAGCAAACAAGGCTATGTTTTCTGCCATTTTGCCCCCTCCGTGCCTGTGCCCCCCGCCCACCCTGGGTCTTTTTGGCCTCAGCGACTCCAGGGCCATCAGGAGTTCCAGGGCCTGGTTGGAAGAAGGGGCTTGCAGAGCTACTTCGGGAGCCCCAGCATCCAGGCCCCCAAGCAGGATGGGCTGAGGGCCTCCACAACTTGCCACAGCCAGGGTTGCCTTGGTTTGCCTAGGAGAGCCCCAAGGAGCATCAGCCTCCAGAGAGAGCAGCAATCTGAGACCGCATGGGCCAGCTCAGGAAGGATTGCCAGGCTTTTGTGCACGCTGCTCTTTGTATTGGAGGCTTGTGCTGCAGGAGCCGCGGGGCAGGGCTGAGCCATGTGAGTGGAGCCTCCCTGGTGGGGACCGGGACAGACCAGAGCTGCTAGTCCCCCAACTCCCTCCAGTCTCTCAGAGTCAGTGGAGGCGCCACTGTGATCCAGTGGCTGGAAACAGAAAGGTGAAAATGCTCAAATTCAAGGCCTTTTGCCTGGATTACTGGCAGTTTCTGTGCCTGCAGCCACTGCATGGAGTCTATAGAAGGTATGTCAATCGCCCTCTGCTCCCCCCCCCCCCCGACCCCCCCAGGGAGGACCTATGCCGCTAGGGCAATGGGATTGCAAGGGAAAGTTCACTGTGAGCCTACTAACTGTGGGGCCTCCTCATCCCTGAAACTGGCCAAGAATGCTGGTAGCATTTGCTGCAGGTCATTTTGCAGCTCTGCTTAATTGTACCCTCCTCTCGCTCCCACCCTGAATTGGTAGGGTTTCTGCAGGCTGAATTTCATTGTTCCTTGTTGCTGGGATCAGCCCTGAGTGGATTTGCTCCCAAGTAGGTTCGACCCCATAGGAGGGCAGCCCTGTGGGTCCAGAGGCCCCTGGCCTGGCCCCACCCCATTATGCATACCCCTCTGGCCTCACGGGTAGCTCCTGTGACTAACGAGTTTGATGGCACCCCAAGCTGGGATTCGGGACTTATTTGGGAGGCGGAATGGGAGGATCTCTGGTCTGAAGGTCAGGAGACCAGAGTTTAATCCCTCCTCTTTCTATGTGACTTTGGACAGGTCACTTTCCCTGTCTGGGCCACATGATGGGCAGCAGCTTTTGGGGACTGTTCCCTGAAATGATGTGGCCCAGACACCACCCTCTGAACATTAAGAGACGTGACAACATCTCCCACATGTGTGTTCTCTCCACGTGCACACCTTGGCCGTAATGCTGGCGCCCGGGTCACGAGGAAGGACATCATGGTCCTGTTACCCTGGCTGCTTTTGATGGCATGTAATGAGAGACCATGGAGGTGGGGGTTAGAATACCAGCTATTCTGAGGAAATTTTTTTTTTTTTAATTCACAGCTGTTATCATTTGAGCAGATGTGGGAAAGTGTGGGGAGCCATTCTCTTTTCTTCCAGTGTGCTTTTTCTGAAGGGGGCAGGCACTGAGGGTCTCACAGCAGCCTCAGAATGGAAGTTCCCACCCTTGGGAGGACACCAGGGAGAGAGGCCATCCTGCAGCTGATTAGCACCAGCACTTCAAAGTGACCAGCCTTTTATTGTTTGTTATTACAGCCTCAGTTCACCTGAAATGTCCTAGCTGTTATTAAGTATCTACTGAGAATGAGGCCTTTTCGCTGGTTGCTGATCCCCACCTTTAGCAGGTGAATAGAGTGAGACCCAAGGGCAGGCAGCCAAGTAAGGGTGGTCACAGAATTTGGACTCAGTTCTCTCTTGGTCCAAGATGGAATCTCTCTTGAGTGTTCCACAGCTTCTGGTTCCTGGGGCAGGAGGGACAAATGAGCGCCCCCTACCCACAGGGGCTCAGCTGCACAAGGTAGGAGTCATGGTCAGAACCTTGACAGAGGAGTGGGACTAGATGAAGTGTTTGGAGGAGTAGGCTGGGCCCAGAAGGGGAGGATGGGGTTCCAGGCAGAGGGGAAAGCATGGGGGAGAAGGGGGGACCCAGAGGCTTTCAAAGGGCAAGTGCCTTCAGGTAGTAGTGAGGCTGGTCATGGAGTTAGGAGGGGCATAGAGACTGGAGTCCAGGGCCAGGGGCGGGGCTTTGTGCTGTGCAGTGGGGACCCCAGGAAAGAAGGGTCTTGGGGAGGGTCACCTCTGGGAATGACATGGTCCCATATAAGAGTCCTGGCTCAGCCTCTAGGAAGAATCAGTAGGACTCTCTTCTTGGCTCCACCTACTGTGGGAGGTTCTTATTCAGAGCAGGTGCTCTTTTCTCAAGGAGCTCCAGCCTACAAGGGAAAAGAGAGCCACTAATAAGTCATGAAAGTTAAGGATGCGACACAAAGATACCAACAGCAAGGGAGGCTGGGAGAAATCCAGGAAAGCTTCCTGCGGAGGTGTCATCTGATCTGGGCCTAGATGTAGGAGTCAGATTTTTCCAGGCAGGCAAAGAGCATGGCATGAACAAATGTGTGGGGAAGGGAATGGAGCCAAGCATGGTTTATAAACGGTCTAAGGTGAGGCTGAAGCACAGAGTACATGTCAGGGGTGAGGCTAGAAAGGAAGGGGGGTGGGCAAGGATAATGCTGAGGCTCACTGAGCACCTGCTGTGTGTGAGGCACCAACCCCAAAAAGTGTGGAATGCAAATTATCCCATTTTCCATATGAAGAAACTGAGGCACAGCAGGGAGAAGTAACTTGCTCAGAATAGCATGGCCTGTCAGTGGGACCATTGGGATCACACCAGGGAGTCTGGCTGCAGAGGCCCCATGCTGCCAGCTGAGGAGCTTCAACTATGCAAATGAGATTCTGGAGTCTGGTGACAGTCCTCTGTTCATCAGATAGTGTCCATAAATCATGTGACATATCAGTCAGGTAGGAGGGAACTCTGGCTTTATGGTTAGACCTCACCCTGGCAGGGAGCTCAGAATGTCACTTTCTCTCCATGCATCCCATTGGCTCCCCTGTGGCTCCATGGGAATTAGCAGGGTCATTGCCAAGAAAACATTGCATGTACTGTGTTTGGTAGAGGCGTCAGAATTGGTGGCTGTCCTTGCGCAAGCAGGTCTAACCCCAGGAAGGCTTTGGCCTTTTTTCCTAATGCCACATTCCGCTGTTTAAAACAGCGACCTGAGCCCTGACCAGTGTGTCCCAAGTGGTTAAGGTGTTGGCCTGTGCACTGAAGGATCAGGGTTCGATTCCCAGTCAAGGGCATGTACCTGGGTTGCAGGTTTGATCCCTGGCCCTGGTTGGCATGGTTGGAGGCAACCAATCGATGTCTCCCTCTCACATTGATGTTTGTTTCTCTCCCTCTCCCTCCCTTCCACTCTCTCTAAAAATCAATGTAAAAAATATCCTAGGGTGAGGATTAACAAAACAAAAAAACCCAACAACCTGAAACTTCAGTTTGAAAAAGTTATTTTTCAGACAATGCATAATTAACCACCACTCTAAACACAGGGTGTGCCAGGCTCCCTCAAGGCTGTTAATTATCCTTTATTAGTGATCTTAAATTAATGTAAACTAGTCCTTGAGCTCTGCCAGGGCTGGGGGTGGGGTTAGAGGAGCGGAGCTGCTTCTTCCAGTTAGGAAAAGAGAAGTGTTCCCAGGGCCCCTCCACACCCCACCCAGGATGTGACCCACGGACACTTTAGCTTTGGCCCAGAGGCCATTGCAAGAGGGCACAGAAATCTCTCCCAAATTCCCAGGGCCCCGCAGATTTCAGGGTCCTCTCATTAATGAAATAGTTCATGTGGCAAAGAAAATGGAGAGCATAGTGTACCCATTGCCCGGCTTCAGAAATAAATGGTTGCCGATGTGGTGAATGGCCTCTGCGGACCTCCCTCAAATCCCATTCCTCCTCAAATCCCATCCCAAAGATGACCCTAAACTGTACCCCCACCCCCATTTGGTGTGTATATTTCCCATGCACATTTTTGTAATTTGGTTAATACAAAAGATTGTTCATGTTTTTTAACTTTAAATACTAGTACATGATATTATAATCTGTAACTTGCTTTTTATAAATTTTCAATTGTGGTAAAAGACACATAACATAAAATTGGCCATCTTCATAATTTTACGTGTACAGTTCGGTAGCATTCAGTACATTCACATTGTTGTGCAGCCATCACCACCATCTATATCCAGAACTCTTTTCATCTTCCCAAATCGAAACCCTGTCCCCATGTAACACTAACCCCCATTCCTTATCCTCCCAGCCCCTGCAACCACCATTCTAGTTTCTATCTCTGTGAGTTTGGCTCCTCTAGGGACCTCAAATAAACATTTGTCATTTTGTGACATGCTTATTTCATTCAGCACAATGTCCTCCAGGTTCACTCATATGTAGCAGGTGTCAGGATTTCCTTCCTTTTTAAGGCTGAAGAATATTCCATTGTGTGTATAGACCACATTCTGTTTATGCAGTCATCGGTCAGTGAACATGGCTTCTGCCTTTTAGTGATGGTGAATGGTTCTGCTAGAACATGGGTGTGTAAATACCTCTTCAAGACACAACTTGTCTTTTCCTCTTAATATTTTATCAGTGAGATTAATTCATGTTGTTATGTGTAGTTCTTATTCATTCATTATCATTGGTGTGTAGTATTCCATTGTACTATTGTGCCCTAATTTAAATACAGTAACCCCTCCCCCTTATCTGTGGGTGCCTAAAAACTAGGATAGTACTGAACCTTGTATATACTGTTTTTTTCTGTACATACATATCTATGACAAAGTTTAATTTGTAAATTAGGCACCATAAGAGATTAGCAATAAAATAGAACAATTATAACAACGCACTGCAATGAAAGTTATGCGAATGGCTTTGAGGTCATTATTAAGATAAGGGTTACTTGAACACAAGCACCGCGATACCTAGATGGCTACTAAGTGACTAATGGACTAACGGGTGGGGAGTGTATACAGAATACAGCATGGCTTCGCTGGATGAAAGGAATAATATGCTGGGCAGGACAGAGTGGGCAGCATGAGATTTCATCGTACTGCTCAGAACAGTGCTCAACTGAAGACTTATGAATTGTTTATTTCTGGAATTTTCCATTTAATATTTTTGGACCATGGGTAACTGAAACCATGGAAAGCAAAACCACAGATAAAGGGGGAATGTGGTGCCTAATTTATAAATCTGTTCTGCTGCTTATAGGTGTCTAGGTGGTTTCCCATTTTTTGATATTACAGACTGGGCTACAGTGAGCATTCTTGCACATCTCCTGTGCGCGTATGGAGTTTCTGTAGTGTTTTTATCAGTACATTATGCAAATACTTCAACATTACTGGGCTTTTCTAAACTGTTTTCCAAAGCATCTGTAGCAGCGTGTGTCCTCACCAGCAGTGGGGAGAGTCCCTGTGTCTCTACATGCTTATCTATACTTGGTATTAAAAGCCAGAATAGCCCTAGCTGATTTGGCTAGAGCGTCAGCCTGCGGACTGAAGGGTCCCAGGTTCAATTCCAGTCAAGGGCACATGCCTCGGTTGCAGGCTTGATTCCCAATAGGGGGTGTGCAGGAGGCAGCCAATCAATGATTCTCATCATTGATGTTTCTATCTCTCTCTCCCTGTCCCTTCCTCTCTGAAATCAATATATCCATAGCCAGAAGACATTTTTAATGTATGAAGGAGTGAAAGAGAGCAAGGGGAAGAGAGGAGAACACTGTAAGTGGTATGAGACTCCACCATAACTCTCCTCAGCATCAGGCATCCCGAGCTGGACGGTCTGCGTGGTTCCAGGTTCTGGTGCCACGGGGTGGGTGGTGGTGAGGAAATGGGTGTTAATGTCATGAAGATTTTATTCTGGGGAATATTCTTTCTGGGACAAGACCTTACTGGCTGTCCCATCCCCAAGAAACACTTCCTGCCTTCAGTGACTGTCAAACTTGGTGTGTGCGAGTAATCCATCTGAGTGATGTCTGCACCTCAGCTGTATCTTGGCAATGGATGGATGGGTCAGCCTGCCTGGAGAGGGCCATGCCAACCTAAGGAGCTCTGAATGCCCAGCAAACTCAGAGGAGGGAAAGAGCTGGGCCCGAGTGCTTACAGGTCCCTTCTCCTGCTATGGGGTGAGTTGTGTCCCCCAGAATTCACATTTTGATGTTCTAACCCCCAGTACCTCAAAATGTGGCAGTATTTGGAGATGAGACCTTTAAAGAGGCAATAAAGGTGAAATGAGGCCACTAGTTGGCCTTTTTCCAATATGGCTGGTGTCCTTATAAGAGGGGGAGGTTAGGATGCAGACCCACAGAGAGGGGGGCCAGGTCTGAAGTTCAGTTTATATGTATACTTTGCTGGGCCGGGGTGGGGGTGACTTGCTTCTGGGTGAGATTAATTTAAATGGGTAGACTGAGTAAAGCAAATGGCTCTCCTCAGTGTGGGTAGGTCTCATCCAAAATTGAAGGTCTGAGTAGAACAAAAATGCTAAATAAGGGGGAACATGATCACCTGCCTGACTGCCCTCGAGCTGGGACATGAGTATTTCCTGCACCTGGACTCAAGCGGAAGTATTGGCTCTGCTGGGCCTCCAGCCTCCTGGGATTGGGACTGGAGCTCCACCAGCAGCTCTCCTAGAAGTTCTGGAGTTCAAGATCTCCAACCAGCCGTCTCAAGATCCTGGGACTGTCCGCCTCCACAATCATGGGAACCAGTTCTTAAAATAAATACACACACACATTCCAACTGGTTCTCTTTCTCTCGAGAGCCCTGACTAATCTACCATGTGACAGGGAAAAGATGGCTGTCTACGTGCTGAAAGAAGCCTCAGAAGAAGAAACCGCCAGAAGATACCTTGATAGCAACCTTCCAGCTTCTAGACTGTGAGAAAGGTTTCCTGTTGTTTAAGCTGCCCAGCCAGTGGTACTTCGTTATGGCAGCCAAACAAACTACCAAGGCCCTCTGTTTTCCACCTGTGAAATGGTACAGGGACCCATTCTCAGGCTCATCGTGAGGCTGTTAAGTACAGTGTATGTGCACACGTCCTGTATACTCAGCAGAACCGATGTGGCTGATGTGTGGCGGTTAGGACTGGGGTTAGAGTGAGGCATGCCCCCACAAAACTCAGCAATCAAGGAAACCAAATGTCAGACTTGTACATGAAGACAGGCTGTTGTCTGATTTACAACCCCTGTCATTGCACAGCAGTTCCTGGCCCTGCCAAGTGTGTGTGTGTAGGTGTGTGTGTTGGGGGGGGGGGGGGGCGGGGGGGGCGGTTATGAGGACTGACAATGATGTGGAAATGATTTGGGTAATGTAGGGCAGTAGATATTATTTTAAAGCTTATTAACTTTCTTCACTTGGCTCAAAATACAGGCATCTGTTTTGGTAAGTATGTGTAGGGTGCACATTTTCCATTTGCTTCAGGCCTGTCCACACTCCGCATGGTCTACTTCCAAAGGCCAGGTGAGGGCTTCTCTTTGGAAGGCTTTCCTAAGGATGCATTTCTCCTGTCTATTTGTAAAGAGGCTTAAGAATCAGGGATTGTTTCTCCATAGGATAGCATCAGGTAGCTCTGAATATGATCTGAGAATTTTTTGTTAATATCCTGACTTTGAAAATCATACTGTGTTTATGTCAGAGAATGTCCTTGTTTTTAGGAAAGATACTCTGAAATAGTAGGGTCTTGAGGTGGGCAACTTTCAAACAATTTCTTTTTAAAAAGCGTGTATGTGTTTGTGTGTGTGTGTGTGGAGAGAGAGAGAGAGAGAGAGAGAGAGAGAGAGAGAGAGAGAGAGAGAGAGAATGATAAAGTAAATGGGATTCAATATTAACAGGTGAAGGATATACAAAAATTCTTTGTATTCTTCTTGCAACTTTTCCATAAGTCTGGACTTACTTCAAAATATTAAGTTAAAAAGAAAGAGCCAGTAGTTACTGCGGGCGGGTTGCATGTACTCAGGCTCTCGCTTCTCCTGGAGCCCTCTGCCTCCACCTCGCCCCTATGCCTCCTTCTCAGTCCTTCAGTTTTCAGCTCAAATGTCACCTTCTCAGAGAGGTCCTCCCTGATCACCTGGTCTAGCATAGTGCCACCCCCCTCTAGTTGTCATCTTTCGTGTCGCCCAGCATGTTTTCTTTATCACCCTCACCAACACCAAAATTATCTTATTTGTTTGCTTATCATTTGTCCCTTCCATCCCTAGCCTCCAAATGTTGGTTCTATGGAACTTTGTCAGTTCACCTCTAACCTCCCATTCCCCATGCCTGGCACACAGTAGGTGCTCAATAACTGTCTGTGAACAGAGAAAAGTTTCAGTGGTCAGAAAACTTTGAGTCTGTCCTTCCAGGTTATCCCCCACAGACTTGCTCTTTAACCTTAGATAGTGCCTGCTCCACTCTGGGCCTCAGTTTCTTCCTCTGCACCCCAGCTCTGAAGCTTTTTAAAAATACATATTTTGTTGATTTTTTAACAGAGAGGACGGGAGAGGGATAGAGAGTTAGAAACATCGATGAGAGAGAAACATCGATCAGCTGCCTCCTGCACACCCCCCACCGGGGATGTGCCCGCAACCGAGGCACATGCCCTTGACCGGAATAGGACCTGGGACCCCTCAGCCCACAGGCCGACAATTATCCACTAAGCCAAACCGGTTAGGGCTCTGAATCTTTTTGATTGTGTGATGTGGGAAGCCTCAGGCTGTTGTAGATGCTCAGAGTGCCCCTGGGGCCCCTCTGCTGCAGGCTCCACCAGCTGGGTGGATCTGCCCTCAGGCTTGTCACCACTTCCTCTCTGACAGAGGAAAAGCAGAAGGTGAGGACATGTGTTTTGTGGACTTTACCTGCAGTGCTCCCATACAGGTGGGGCCACAATGAGAGGAAGCTCACTTCCCTCCCAGAACTTCCTAGGAACAAAGATAGGGCAGGTTTTAAGCCCAGCACCTTTGGCAGGAAACAGTATCTGCTTGAAATTGAGCAGCATTGTCTTGTTTTCATGGTAACCTTCTACTTCCAGCAAGTGATACTCGTTTTCCACTTGGGAGAGTGATATAAAGTTTCCTTTTAAAACAAATGTATTCAGGGGTGAAAGCCAGTTAATTCGGTATTTTGTGCATTGTTTTAACATTTTATTGTAAATTTGAAGTGTAGTTGGAAGCTGGGTCCCACCATGAGTCACCCCTGGCAGGTTTCATTTTTCCTCCACCCGCTCCACTATTTTTCATGTTCAGCTTTCCCAAGGGTCTCCAAAAATGTCTTTTTGCAGTCTATTTGTTTAAACCAAGATCCTAACGATAGCCACACACTGCATGTGTGTCTTAAGTCTCCTTTTACCTGGAGTCCCCCCTCCTTTTTCATCCTTGCCATTTATTTGTTGAAGACACCAGGCCATTTGCCTTTAGCATGTCCCACATTCAGTTTAGGGCTGATCATCTCTCCCAGTAGTGTCATTTAACCTGTGCCTCTGTCTCCCATAGTTGCTGTTAACTAGGAGTTAGATCAGGAAATTTGTTTAGACTTGAGCCAATTTTTTAAGCCGGTTGATTTTAATAGAAAATATCAAGTAGTATTAAATTAAATATTAGAATGTCCACAGATAGAGTCTGCACTACAAAGGTGGGGTGAGAATGAACTTGGGACCTGTCTGTGCATGGAGAAGATTCAGGCAAGGGACTGAGCTGGACAGGTCTAGGTACTGGGAAACAGCCCTGAGGCAGAGATGAAAAAGAAAGGGGGAGGGGGGGACAAGAAAGGAAGCAGGAAGGCCAATGAGGAGGTAATGTCCTGGCCCAGCAGACCAGTCCTCTTTGAAGGAGGTTCGTGTGTCTGCACGTGCGCGCGCGCTTGTACACACACACACACACACACACACACACACACACGGCCAAGGAGACAGTTACTGTTTGGGGTATCTTGACCTGCATACTAGAACCCAGGTAGCTGGGAGCAAGGGTCCAAAGAATTTAGACCTTTCAGCAAAGGATGGGGTTCAAAGAAAGCAGATTTACTTTTTGAAGGGGGGCACTAAGAAGGAGCTAGGGAATGGCACAACCTGCAGCAAAAGATATTTAGGTTAGAGAAGGACTTCCATGCCAGATTAGGAAAGTTGTATATATAGAGGTTATAGTGTGGATTTTGGAGCACAATGCTTGGGTTCAAATCCTAGCCCTGCCATTTCCTATTTGTTTTGTTCTGGGCATGTTTGTAAACCCTGTGTGCCTTAGTACCTCACCCTACAGATGAGATAATATTAGTACCTACCCCATAGGATGGGCCTAATGATTAGATGAGTTAATCAAATGTACTGGCTACAGAAAGTAAGTACTCAGTAACCATTAGGTATTATTAGTATTGGATGATAGTGAAACATCTCTCCCTGGAAGTTTTAAAGATTGTCACACCCCCCAAAAATTTAGAAACTAGAGGCTAAGAAAAGTGTTGCTTTATATTCATAATCCTCCACGTGGCTTCACCCAGCATCAGCTCCTTCCATGTGTTTGGTCTTCATGAAGCCCACTGGAGGCAGACTCTATTTCTCTCCCCATTTGAGGGATGAGGGGTGGAGGTGCGTAAAATGGCTTGTAAGGATTGCATGCTTGTGAGCACAGCATTATAGAAAGGATAGAGGCAGGTCTTAAAGTTGGGCTCCTGTTCAGAGTCCTAGACCTGCTACTCCCTGGCTCTGTGACCTTAGGTAAGTCACTTCACACCTCTGAGACTCCATTTCTCCACCTCCACTTTAGGAATTGGGCTTTGCTTCCATTATCTGATTTCCTTATGTGACAGATCTGGGCGTAATCCCTGTTGTTTTGACTGATATCAAGCCCTGCCCTCTGGGCCTCCCTCAGTCCACAGACAGGCCACCTGCAGTGGTGTCCTCTCCTAGGGTCTGGCTCTGCCCTCACCCCAATTGACAGCCACCATAGCAGGTTCCTAGAGACAGATATCAGAGCAGTCTCCCCCTGGACACTCAGGAGCTGCCCAGGGTCCTGTTTTCCCTCCGTGTACAGTTATCTTCATATTTTCTGTCTTTCTGGTCTCAGAGGCAGCTCAGAATCAGAGGCTGAACAGTGAGCAGGCCCTTACCCTAAATCCCACCCTGGGCAGGTCATGTCTCTTCTCTGGGCCTCAGTTTCCTCAGTTGCAAAATGAAAGGCAGGGGGATCACGTGGGAGACTTGTTCATTCATTCAGCAGATAGTCTCTCATTAACTCCTCTGGGCCAAATCCTTTGCTGAGGGCACAAGAAACTCATGAGCAAACCCACATTCATTCTCAGATCACTCCCAGTCTGTTTTTGTTGTTGTCAGTCTTACAGGGGCTGCGGGCACTACAAGAGTCTCCCGAGCTGGACCCAGCATGGGCAGCTTCCTGAAGAAAGTGGGAGTTCAATGAATCTTATAGGGTGAGTGGGCCAGACACTCACAGATGTGCTTTATTTGGCCTGATGGGATTAGCCCACATGACATTTTAAATTTGAATTTATTGCAAATATCTAAAAATCAAGGGCTTTTATGCAAAAAATTGGGATTTCTGACTTCTGAAAAACCAGAGATTGCCTCCCTATAGCAACGACTATCCCTTTAGACCAGGCATAGTCTCCACCACTCTGTCCCACCTGATCACCCCTCCACACTTGCTCCACACTCGCTGTCCCCATCACTATCAGTGGAGCTTCCGTTCTTCCAGTTGCTTAGCCCATATCCAGTTTGCTTAGAACAAAATGGCACTGTCTTCTACTCCTCCCTTCCTCTGCCCTGCTCCTTTATCCCTCAGCAACTCCCACTAGCCATGCTTCGAGAATGTTTCTAGAATGCAATCTGAGGGGAGGGGTTGGGAGGCTGGGTGAAAAAGGTGAAGGAATTAAGAAAAAAAACAAAAAACAATTCATAGATAGATAACAGTACAGTGATTACCAGAGGAAAAGGGGCTGGAGGGAGGTAGGAAAGGATAAAGGGAGATAAATGTGATGGAAGGAGACTTGACTTGGGGTGGTGAACACACACACAATACAGTATACCGATGATGTATTATAGCATTGTACACCTGAAACCTATATACTTTTAAACCAATGTCCCCCGCCCTGACTGGTTTGGCTCAGCGGATAGAGCGTTGGCCTGCGGACTGAAGGGTCCCAGGTTTGATTCCAGTCAAGGGCATGTACCTGGGTTGCGGGCACATCCCCAGTGGGGGGTGTGCAGGAGGCGGCTGATCAATGTTTCTCTCTCATCGATGTTTCTGGCTCTCTGTCCCTCTCCCTTCCTCTCTGTAAGAAACCAATGGAATATATTTTTTAAAAAATAAAATAAATAAACCAATGTCACCCCAATAATTAAATTAAAAAATAGAATACAATCTCTTGTCCCCACCTCCAGGGCTACCACCCGAAGCCAAGCAAACATCAGCTGCCCCTGGTCCTTGCTGTTACCTTTCCCCGACGGCCTCCTCTCTGCATAGTGAGCAAAGCAAGGCTCTGCAATGCCAGTCGGGACATGGATGCTGGCTCCTAGGCTCCCCAGGATGACTTCTCTGGCTTCTTCCCAAACACCCAGTGTGAGTCAGTAGCCAGCCCTGCCTGCTCCCTGAGCCTCCTAGTGGCCTGGGACAAGTGTTAGTGGCCTCCTAGCCTGAGGCAAGGTGGCAGAACTCAGCCGCCCAGGAGGCCAGGAACCCCGGAGCCCCCCAGTGGTCCCAGGAGACCCAAAGCTCTTAGCTGTGCACCTCCACTTTCCCATCTGGAAGACAGGGACATCCCAGCACCCACTGCTCACAAGGCAAATGCTACTTCAGAAGCAAGATTAAGGGTTTTCATGTTCAGGCCACTTGGTGTGTGTTTCTAGTGTCCACCTTTTTCCTGGCCCTACTCTGGCACCTCTGGAAGTCTGCAAATGTAAATGACTGTGATCCATTTTGTTCTCAGTCTGAAGCAGGAGAAAGAGCTCAGGGTTTGGAGTCAGATAGGCAGAGCCTGGTTTAGAGATCACCCTGGGCAAGGTGCCTGAACCTTGGCTTGTTAATTTGTATAAGGAGATAATGAAAACCACAACTACCTAGGGTTACTGTGGAGGCTCATTTGGGTAATGTGTGCCAAGACCTAAGCTGCAGGGAAAATTTTCCCCACCTTCCATGGGCTCTCAGTGAAGGGGAGGGATCCAGACACAGGTAATGTGCATGCAAGGGGTGAAATGTTACAGCCCAGGCTCAGGGAATAGAGAGAATGTGGGTGGAAAAGGAGGGAGCCAGGGGAAGCATGTCACCAAAAGAAATTATCTGCTTTATTTGTCTTCTTCATGGCACAGATTACTACTGAAAGTCAACCTATATAATAAAAACCTAATATGCAAATAGACCGAACAGCAGAACGATTGGTGGAACGACCAGTGGAACTATCGGTCACATGAATGGTCGCTATGACGCACACTGACCACCAGGGGGCAGACACTCAATGCAGGAGCTGCCCCCAGCCTGCAGGCCTCAGGCCAGCCAAGTCAGGTGCCAGTGGGCCCCTCCCCCACCCTGATTGCCCCACCCATCATCCCGAAGATCAGCCCTGATCACCAGTCAGGCCTAGGGACTCTACCTGTGCATGAATTTCATGCACCAGGCCTCTAGTTTTTGTATATTAGCTCACTTGGTGCTCGTTGTTGCTCCCACCAGAATGTCAGCCCTCCTAGGTCCATTGCCTTCTTCAAGTCCTCAGTTGGTATCTGACACACAGTGAGCCCATCAGTGTATGTTGAATGGATAAAGGAACAACAAATGAATATTTGGCATCATAGATACGATGACCTTTGAGTTGCACCTTTAAGGACAGTATATTGGGCCATGGCAGGATACATCAAGTTCACTAAAAGAGTTGGACTATGAAAGTCAGTATGTAACACTGGCTGTTTGGGGCTTCATCTTGCAAAGGTGGGTGGGTGGGGGTTAAGGGAGCTTGCAGAGGAAGGTGTAGCACCTGGGCTGAGGAGGGAATGGTTATGCAAACCCAGAAGGAGATAGAGCTATGTGCAAAGAGCTGCCCACCAGGCTCTGTGACTCAGAGGCGCTGAGGAGAGGAGGACTGGGGCAGTGAACACTGACTGACCACTCACTCCTCTGCTTCCTGCTGTCATGCCTAAGCTTCCCACTGGCCTCACCCACTGAAGACTGAGGGCACAGGAGCCTGGTGATGCTGTCCATGGGCCCGGAGCAGAGTGGAGAATCCGTCTGCAGGGCCGTGGAGAGAAACTGGTCCAGAATTGAAGAATGGTTCCAGGCAGGTGGGCCAGGAGGCCCAGGAGTGCTCGGTGTGTGGCTTCAGAGGGCAGCTTGCAGGTGTCCAGAAGCTCAATGCAGATGGCATGCAGCAATGGCCTTGGATGCCCGGCCAAGGCTTGGCCTTTCTTTTGTAGGTAAAGGTCTGCCATGGAGAGGGAGGGTGGTGGGTGTTAGAACGACTCTATGGTGGGCAGTAGGATATGGGCCAGAGGTAGAGAGACCACTAGAGAGGGTACACAGAGACCTAGTGAGTGGGTGGCACTGACAGCCTCGAAAACCCACCATCCCCTTCAGCTCGCAGGCCCGGAATGGAGTAGAATGCACCATTTTTGTGGATGAGACAGGCAGACATAAAGCAGAGTTTGGAGGTTTCAAAGCCCTAAGGACCACAGACACTCTTCACAGGCAAGTCAAGGGGACAAACCCAGCTAGGCCTGGAGGCTGGCCCAAAGCTCATAGACCCTCACTTGGCCTCCAGAGGGACACATTCTCCTAAATGGAGTCCTCACCCATTGCCACCCATCCTGGAGTTGTTACCTCCCTCAGGTAACCACGAGCCCTGAGTTGGCCAAGTTCACCACAGTGTTGGCATTTCCCAGGGAACAAATGTATCTTTTTCTTGCCTGAGCGGCAGTGACGTCATCCCCAGTGGGCTGTGTGAGTCACCAGGTTGAGAGTGGAGTGCTGGCCACCTCTCTGTAGAGCCTGGCTGTGGCTGTGTGGGGAGAGGGAGCAGCTGAGGGGTGACTGTTTCCATGCAGACTCGCCTCCTTCTGCTGACTGACTGTAGCCCTCCTGCTGTGGGTCCCCACTCCAGGAGGAGGGACAGCCAGTCACTAAGCACCCAGCAGTGCCAGGTGCTTTTGAAATGAGAGCTGATGTCCTACAGAAGATGACCCTGAGAGGTGAAGTCCTGCATCCAGGGCCACACCATGCTGCAGGCCTGCCACCACTTACTCCTCAGCACAGCAGGAGGTAGGGATCAACTGAGGCTCAGCTCGATGAGATGACTTGTGTGAGGACAAGAGAGTCCGAGATGAATAAGGAGGATAAGCCCCTGGCAGTGGTGTGGACAGATGGAGTGTGACAGTTGACATCCAGGAGACCTCAGAGCACTGGGAGCCCAAGTCTCCTCATCCATAAAATGGGGATAATGACGCCCCCAGGACTGTGGCAAAGCTGAGAGAGGACATGATGAGAGCAGTTGTGAAAACATTGTGGGGAACCTGGTCGGTGCGGTACAGTTGAGCGTCAACCTATGAACCAGGAGGTCACAGTTTGATTCCCCACCAGGGCACATGCCTAGGTTGCAGGCTCGATCCCCAGTGTGGGGCGTGCAGGAGGCAGCTGTTCAATGATTCTCTCTCACCGTTGATGTTTCTATGCGTCTCTCCCTCTCCCTTCCTCTCTGAAATCAATAAAAATATATATATTTTTAAAACAGTGGGGGTGGGGGCAGCACACCCCAACTCCTCAGACAGTCCCCCTATCCATCCAAACCAAGAAAGTAGTTTTCTGAGAAGTAAGCAACGCCTTATGGCAGTGGTCGGCAAACTGCGGCTCGGCAAACCGTGGCTCGTGAGCCACATGCGGCTCTTTGGCCCCTTGAGTGTGGCTCTTCCACAAAATACCAGCTCTTCCACAAAATACCGACTTCTGCGCATGGGCCACGAAGTTTCAATCGCACTGTACGAGTGCATCCGCACGTGGTATTTTGTGGAAGAGCCACACTCAAGGGGCCAAAGAGCATGTGGCTTGAGAGCCGCGGTTTGCCAACCACGGCCCTATGGGAGCTGGGGAAAGCCACACCCATTTCTGTGCCTTGGTTTCCCCATTTGTAAAGTGGGAAGAGGGAAGCCCTAATGTGATGCTGTTAGAAAGGAGACAAACACAGGTGGATGAAGCCAAGAAGAGGAACAAAGAAGTGAGGTCCCAAGCCCTGGAGAGGTTTAGGTGACAGGGGCATGTTCCAGGAGAGGAACTTGAAAGGGACCCCCACAAGCATCTTGGGCCTCTGGTCCTAAAAATGACACCCGTCTCTGAGATCACTTCCAGGGCCAAAGTGCCACTTGCCTCTCTTTATCAGGTGCTAAGCATGACTGAGTTGGGCACAGTGATGGGTGTCCCTGGGGCTGCAGGGCCCAGGAGACACGGGAAGTCAGAACCTTGGGGTAGAGAGAGAGAGAAACTTCAAATTTGCCAGGGTTGTGACAGGCCGATGTATGGAAACACAGGGTTCCAAGGGAGAGGCAAAGGACTGACAGGGATGCTGGGAGGAGGATTCAGGAAGATGTCTTGGGAAGAGAAAGAGGTTGTTACAACCTCCTTCTTGACCCTGAATGGACAAGGGACCAGCCCAGGCCAGAGGGGAGTGAGTGAGGGGATGGATGGAAAGATTGATGAGGGGATAAATAGATGAATGATTGAAGGAAGGGAGAGAGGGAGGCAGAGAGGGAGAGAGGTAAATGTGTATGTATATGTGAATAAATGTGTTCATGGATGGTGGTTGGAGAGGCGGGAGAAGGATAGATACGTGAATGTAAGAATGAGTGGGTTGCCTCCACCCACAACAGACGTCTGTAGGACAGACCAGATAAATGTGAATGGAGATCTTACTTTGTGGCACAGGAAGTGCAGCCAATATGAAAGTGACAGGGAGGCTCTGTCCAGGGAGTGTTCCTTTGAGTCAGGAGAGATCCGTGATGGATGGGCAGCCTTGATAAATGTGACGGTCCAGACACTGGGTGAGGTGGGGTGGGGTGGGGTGGAGAAGTGCCTGTGGCAGGGGGAGATCCACTGTGGTGGCTTTTGATGAAGAGAGAGAACTTGGGGTTCCCAGGTCCCCAGGGAAGCCACAGCCTTTGTAGAAACCCATCTTGCTTTCAGATAAAAAGTTCTTTCCTGGTTGGGGGACAGATGAGCATGCAATTGCTGTCCCTTGCTGTGGGAATTAGGCTGGAATCTGAGATGGAATTCCCATCCTGCACAGGCCAGGGCATGGTGCCTGGGGACAGAACAAGGCTTTGACCTGGAGACCCCTCTGTGGACAGAGGATGCCCCTCTCTGAGTCTTGGTTTCCTCATGGGTGAAATGGGACATGATGGCATTGGCAGCTGTACATGACGTCAAGGGCCTGGATCTGGGCCCACCTGCCCTCTGGGGGACCTCCTGGGGTAGGTTCTATGAGCACAGATCCTGATCTGTGAGTCATTCTCCCTGGGGGCTCTGCTGGGCAGCCCAGCTGCCTACCCTGGGCTGGGCTGGAGCAGCTGGTGGGGTTGAGGGTGGAAACTCCATCTGGGGCCCCATCTGGAAATGCCCAAACTCAGCTCAGTCTAGACCCCAGGGCTGCACAGAGGGGCCCCAGCCCTCAGCCCACATCTACTCCCCATCTCTACAGAGAGGAGCTGGCTTGCAGCCAGACTGCCATGGTTCAAACCCCATCTCCATCACTAGGCCTGTGACTTCCCTTGTTTATCTAGGCCTCCGTTCTCGCATGTGTAAAATGGGCTGGTAATAAAATCCACTTCATGAGGCTGTTGGGATAATTAGATGAGTGGTCTGGACCTGTGTCCAGGGCTCTGCGAGCCTGAGGTTGTGAAGCTAAAGAGGAGTCCACCTCCCTCACCAGCACCTCATACAGTGGGAGGTGACCTAGTCGGGGCTAGAAGTGGCATCTCTCACCAGAGAGAGAGAGACCCTCAGGGGCTGGCCATTCTCCCAGGAAGAAGCCCTGATTTTGTTTTTATTTTTTCTGTCTACCCAAGCTTCCCCCAGGAGCTGAGCAGGCGGACAGCCTCTTTCTGTCCTGGCCAGTGCTTCTGGTGGGCCGGGCTGTGGGCAGGCAGACGGGTGTTGGGTTTAGGCCTCTGGGGAAATGGGGGAGGATGTGGGCCCGCCCTCGCCTCCCGCCCACCTTCCTCCCTCTTAGGCTCAGCCTCTCCCCTCCCAGATCAGCCTCTGGACACAGGACAGGCCCCAGGGCTCCCGGCAACCCAGCTGTGTGCTTTCCTTCACAGGCGGACACCGCTTGCCTGTTCCACCCCAAGTGACTCACTGTTGCCCTGGCCCCTAGCCACTGCCGTCTCCTGGCAGGAGGTGGGCACTAGGTTATACAGAAGCCACAGTCTGGTGTGCAAGGGCCTCCTGGCCAGGAGGTCTGAAGCAGTGGATGTTCAGCACACAGCGGCTGGCCCAGGAACAGCAAGGCCAGTGGCTGGGAGCTGCAGGACCTGTGGGAGCAGTGTCTCACCCTCTCCCCTGGCTTTTGGGTCTTTTCTTTCTTCTTCCCACCATGAAGAAGTAGGTGACTCCTTCCAGCCAGCCTCTGGTTGAGAGAAGACCAGGTAGGAGGGCAGTGGCCATGGGCCCATGGGCCACTCACCCCTCCACCTAGCCAGGCATGAAGGGTGGTGGCAGCGCCGTGTGGAGCCTGATGTGGAAGTACTGCATCTCCGTGAGGACCCTCAGGTACCAGGGGCATGAGTAGACTCAGCTCTGCCTAGCCACCTTCTGTCGGGAGTGCCGGAGTGGGGGGGCACCAGGCTGGCTAGTTTACCTGGCTCTAGGAGGTCCAGGACAGCCCCAGCATAGGGGGAGCAAGGATGGAGGGCAGGAAAGGCCCTGCACTCTCTGGAGAAACTCAGAATCTCTAATGAGGAGGGAGGAGAATGGAAGGATGGGCAGGGAATGTGCAGGCACTTGGCTGGGACCCTGAGTGCCTACTGGAGGATGCCAGTGGCAAATACAGTGTGGTTGGCAAACTCCCCAGTGTGCATGGGAATTGTCATTTGTTACATAACAGGGGCATTGAGCACAGCTGTGTGACTTTGACCCTGTTTTTTACCCTCTCTGAGCCTTACCTGCCCTCAAAATGAGGCTCCTACTCTTTTCTTCAGAACACAGTGTAGACTGTTTTATATGACTGTCAGTGGCAGACTCGGGTACCTGGCGGCCTAAGTTTAAAACTGGCATTGGCATTATCAGTATTGTGATGTGGCTTCACCTCTTTGGCCCGAAGTTTCCCACCTGCAGTTCCTTATAGGATTAGTGAGGAAGAATTGAGGTAACATACAAAGAACAGGCCCGGCACACCAGGCGTGAGGGAAGCGCTGACCACTGGTGTTGGTGGTGTGCTTCCCTCCAAACTGGTCAGATGGGAGGATGACGGGGTGGTAGTGGGGGTCGGGGGTCTTGCACTTGGAGTGGAGATGGGCGGGCCCAGACCAGCCAGCTGAGAGGGCCCAGACCAGCCAGCTGAGAGGACCCAGACCAGGCAGCAGGAAGCTGGGTCCCGTGTGAGCTCAGGCAACGTTGGGGCTCAGTCTCATCTGTAAAGGAGCTTGGGGTGATGCCAGGATTTACATCTGGGAGGGGCTTAAAGACATAGCCACCTATTTGGAACGCATCTCCCTGGATGCTACCTAAGAGCATATTCTTTGCTTATAGGGGAGTTTTACAAAGGGTAAGGGATTAGAAGAGTCTCCCTCTTTCTTCCCACTCTCATTACTTGGTATATATTAAAGCTTTTTTTTCTCCTTCCTTCCTCCCATCCTTCCATCCTTCCTTCCCAAAATATTTGTGACAGTTTATAGAAAATACCTATAATAAATTAAATAATAAGACATCAGGACCAGGAAGATTACAATTTAGAACAGTGTCATGATCTAGGGAGTAAAATAGAGCAGAATAGATATATGTAGCATCCTAAGGTGAAAATTGCTGAGCTTCCTGGCAGCCAAAGGAAAAGGAGAAACCCAGCTACACATTCCCTCTCACTATGACAAGAAGCCATTGTTACAATGGCTACAGTTGTCTCTGCCTCTGGGTGAGAGTGTCTGGGACCCTGACCTCTAACTCAATGGGTAGTGAGGGCTGAGGGGTTCTTTGGATGGGGGTGCCAGCTAACTGCTGTAATGAAGAGAGGAAAGCTCATCCTGGATTGAGTCAGAGGCAACCTGTCTCTCCTTAGGCCCTGGGAAAGACCTCTTGGGGGCCAGGGCAGGCGGGGGAGGAGTCCTTGGGCAGGGACGAGTGTGCCATGTGTCTTTCCTTGTAACCAATGTGGATTTTCCTGTGTCTCATTCTTTCCATGGTTTCTGGGGATTGGTGCTCTGGAAACCTCAGGGGTTGTTTACAAGATGCATGGGCCTGGCACCAGGGTCTCACCCCCCTGACAAGGAGTAGCACAGACTGGCTCCCGGAGCCCACGGACTGGCTTCTCCATGCCTCAGTTTCCTCATCCCCAGAGTGGGCATCATTGCAGAGCTACTCCACGGGGCTGTGGGGCAGAGCTTTGTGTGGCTCATGGCAAATGCTGACTGAGTGTTGTGGCCACAAGTAGCCAGACAGTGGTGACAGGCAGGCCTGCACCAAAGGGCTGCTGTGAGTACTGGCAGGGTGGCTGCTCACCATCAGTTGGGTGGGTGTGGGGACCATAATTGGCACTGGGTTTGCCCCAAACTCTCACTTAGCACCCATAAGTACAGGGCACCTCCAAGGTTAGTTGGGGAGGATGGACCTTGAGAGGCTCCAGGAACACACTCTGCTCTTCAGACCCATACCCCATCCTGTTGGGGACCCCCAAGAGGGCTACAACAACTCCCTGAGTCAGACAGACAGAGCTGGCCCTTGTGGGGACCCTCACCCCTTCAGCTGTTGGGGGAGACCTGAGTCACAGGTCTGTGGCCCAGGCAGGGCTGGCGGCAGCCACAGGGACAAATTGGAGGGTGTGATCAGACAGCGCATAGTTTTCCACTTGCGTCTTCACATTCCCTCCCCCAATCCTCCCCTCCTTAGCCTATCGCCCCTGGCTGGGTCCTACTCACATCTGGAAAAGTGTGAGGTGTGAGTGGGGAGCAGGCTGCCACCAGCCAGCCCTGTCCCACTGCCCAGGGATTTGGTGACTGCAGCCAAGAAGGCAGGGGCAGGGTCTCTGGGACTTTGGCCTGAGGTCCCTGAGAGGGGCTCCTCTGGCTCTGACCCATCTCCTGGAAAGAACAGCTTAGCAGTTGGGCACACCAGGTCCAAAGGCAGCACCAGCCGATTGTAAGCTATGTAGTCCTAGGCAAACTGTTTAACTTCTCTGGGCCTGTTTCCTTGCTGTAAAGTGAGAACAGTGCCTGCTGAGTGGGCTTTTGGGAAGATTCCAAATGGGTTCTGTTGACTCAGCACCCAGTAGACAGCATCCCTGGGATTCCTGTCCCTTTCTTCCCTCTGAGTCTCAGCATGGAGGGAGGCAGAGTGATGAAGTGGGGAGAGCAGGGACTTGGCAGTCAGGCCTAGCTGAGTTTGAAACTTGTCTCAGCCCCTTTCTACTGCATAAAAGTCTTTCTGAGTTGTTCTGAGATTAAATGAGTTGATGCCAGGGTGGGGTGGGTGCTACATTGTGGCCCTGTCTTTGCGTACACACCTCTATTTAGCCTATGGTACTAACAACTCTTAGCCTCTGGGGTCAGACAGGAAAATCACTTTTGCATCTGGCCTTATTTCAGGAACAAAGGATTTGTGCCTTGAGGGCCAGTGGGGCATTTGAGCTGCCTGTGATGCTGGGTAGGGATAGGGTGGGGCCTCGGCTGAGCAGACCCTGCCCCCTAGTCCCTCCTACTCTGTAGTGCATCTGGGGCGGAGACCTGGGGAGCAGCTGGCAGCCAGGGTCTTGAGCTTCCAGGGAGCTTCCCCAACAATTAACCTCTTGCTGCCCCCAGTGGAGGCTTTGTACATGCACCTCCTGGGACAGGGGCTTCCAGTGTCCTAGCCTGGGCAGCTCTGATGCACAGAAATTCCTTCCTACTTGGAGCTGACACCTCTCTTCCCATGATACTTCCCCCACATAACCACACTGGGGCCTGTGCTCCAGGCCTCCTACCCATCTGCTCCCCTGTCCTGGCACAACTTGCAGTGGCCAAGACTCCCTGAGGCTGAGGATGTCTTCAGTCCCCCCCCCCCCCTCATCTCCTTTTCCTGCTAGACTATCCCTGTCCCTCTCTGGCAGGGTATAGCACCCAGCAGCATTTGACCTGCACTCCCTGGCTCTGGGCACTGCTCAGATCACACATGGATCCTTCTTGTGGCTGCTCTACCTTTGCATCCATGGGATTCATGGCTGTGTCAGCACAGCAGGCCTACCTTCCCTCTCCATCCCCCTCCAAGCTGCTCCATTGCCTGCCCCCATAAAGAGTCTTTGTGCAGGGTTGCGGACCTAATGCTGTGCCTGGCACTGTGTCAGGTACTCAATATACATCCTAACATCCACCTGTGAGGAGTACCACCCCACCAGACAAGGAACGTAGGGCTTGAGTGGCTTGCATTATTAGTTTCCTGTCATGGTTTTTGGTGAGACCCTTCTTGGTGGGTAAGGCACTTGTCCTCAGAAAGCTCAGAGCCAGCAGGGAAGTTTCATGGGCACAGGCAACTGCAGCAGGTGGTGGAAAAGGCTTAGCACCTACTGTGTGCAGGCCTGTGCTAGGCCCTGGGGGACAGCCCAGTGTAAGGTGAATGGCCTGGGCCTCATGGGGCTGACATTCAGGCAAGAGAGAAACAATAAACAAAACAAATCAATGAAGATGTCCAGAAAGGGATTAGAAGCCAGAGGCTAAAACTGGGAGAGGTGACAGAAGGGGCCATGTGACCTAGAGTGGTAACTCTCATAACTGATGAGTGGATAAACTGAATGTGGGCTTATTCATACAATGGAATGTTATGGTGTCATAAAATGAATGCAGTGTTGACGTGATATGACACGGATGAACCTTGAAAACATTGTGCTGAGTGAACTAAGCCAGACACAAAAGACTAGAGTGAATGTCCACAACAGTCAAGTCACGGAGACAGATGAGCAGCTACCTAGGGCTGAGCTCGGGGAAATGAGAATGACTGCTTAATTGATATGGGGTTTCTTTTGGGGATGATGAAAATGTTCTAAATTATGATGTTTGCACAACTCTGTGATATACTGAAATCATTGAATTGTACATGTTAAATGGGGTGAATTTTATGGAGTGTGAATTATATCTTAATAACACAGCCGTTTTTAAAAATAAAAAATAAAAAAAGGCTCATCTGAGAAAGTGGCCTTGAGATGAGTAGCAGGAAGGAGTGATCTTGCAAAGACTTGGAGAAAGGTGTTTCAAGCAAAGCGAGCTGCAGATGCAAAGGCCCTGAGGCAAGAGGGTGCCTGAAGAACAGTGGGAAGGCTGGGTAGGGGCTGGGAAGGAATGTGCACTTGGCAGGGTCTTGAGAATGTACTGGGGTGAGGGGAGAGACAGGGCAGGGTTTTAAGCAGCATAATCACAAGATGTGCTTTCTGATTTAAAACAATCACTCAGATTGCTGTGAGGAAATAGGCTATAGAGAGAGGGGCAGGGACTGGGAGTGGGGGGAGGGGGTGGAGAGACTAGTCAGGAGGCAGCAGCCACGTCCAGAGAGGATGATGGCTACCTAAAGGAGACACACAGACAGACTACCAGGCTGGCAGTGGGAATGCAACTAGGGGAGGAGGCTTCTAGGAGGAGGGACCTGGGTAAGGCCTCCAGAAATGGGGGATGGGCCAGGCAGAGGGGCAGGGATGAAAGGGCTCTCCAGGTCGTACCACCAGGGTGGGGAGCTGAGTGTATGGAGGCCTCTGAGCCCCGTCTGTCCTTGAGAGACCAGGCTGACTGCCACCCGGGTCCATTTGGGCTCAAGCTGCTTTCAGAATAAGTAGGGCAGTCTTTCTCTGGACCTGCCTTTGTCCTGCGTGCTCGGGCTGGCCTCAGTGAGAGTGTTAGCGCCAACGTGGCTGGTGACCCAGTGTGGCCTGGTGCTCTGAACAAAGCAGCCTCAAGAAACTAGAGTGGCCCCGAAACACGATAGGCCACGAGAGACTGGCCAGGAAGGGAGCTGTATTATTTATTGACCAGAGCCTCTGGGCCTGCCTGGTGACGGAGAAGCAGAAGGGGCCATTTGCACTGGCCGGACCTTGAAAGAGCCCCCTGGGCAGTGTCTGGGACCCAGCAGGAGGGCAGGTGGGGGCCCCAGGGTGCCTGGCACCCTCCCCCCAGGGTGTGGTTTCCTGGATGCTGGCTGGCTGAGCAGAGAGGAAGTCAGACGTCAGACCCGGCAGTGGGGAGGGCCCACAGCTTGTCCCCAGGGGCTGTTGGAGGCAGGCAGGGTGCTGGGGTTCCAGGAAGACCTCCACCCCATCCCCTGAGACACTGTGAGTACCTGCTGCCTGGCCCAGGGCAGGGAGGGGGGTCTCGGCTACCTGAGGAACCTGTGAGGGCTGCTGACTGTCAGGGCAGCCTTCTGTGGTTAGGGTCTTCAGGCTCCTGTCAGGGTTTATGCTACTTCTTGGAACTGTTTTCTGTGACCTCTTCTCACTACATGATGGCACTCAGGCTCAGGAACCCCAGGTATTTCCCCACAACTGCTTGGAATGCAGCCTTAGCTGCAAGAGGGATGTTCTTTCACAGCCCTGGGCATTAGACCAGCCCCGGGCCCTGGTTGGTTCTTTGCCTGGGCACCTCGCAACCACTCTAAGAAAGACGGACTCTACGCTGAGTAAACTGAGTCCTTCTGAGGTCACACAGTTGCCAGGGCCCCTGCAGTATGGTTGGTGCTGTTTCCTTCCTCAACTACTGCCTCTCACTCCCTGGAGCATAAGCTTTGAGCACACAGGGTGCAGGCAACAGAAGGCTTCCCAGGCTCCAGGACCTGTGATTCCCGCCATCCGTCAGTCCATTGGGGCTGACTCTGTGCTGAGAGGACACTGCATCGGACAGGTCTCTCTCTCAGTGCTCCCCAGGGCCATTTCCCCACCTGTGCAGTGTACCCTGGAGCCCCATGACCCACTAAAAACTTCAGCTCTTTCTGAAATAATCCAGAGTAGAGCCTTGAGGGCATTGGTGGGTGTCCCCAGGTTGGTGGGAAGCTTTGGACACACAGAATGAGATTCGGTGAGGTTCTTTGGCACTATCCCTTGGGAAGCCCCCTTTGATGAGATGGAGACCTGGGGCCACCTGTCCCTCAGGGAGTTTCCCCACTGAGTCCTGCTTCTCCATCTAACCCTCACAACAACATAGAAAGGAGAATGACTACCACTGTTGGTTATGTGGAAACGCAGGCCCAACGATGTTAGGATGTCTGCGCAGTGTCCCACAGTGGGTGTAAATTGGGGAGCTGGGGTTTAAACCCAGAATGATTCTGAGCCCCTCAGTGCATCATGTGGTCTCTGTCTTGGGGGCAGGAGCAGGGGTGAGTGAACTCACGACTTCCCTATCACTGGGTCTCAGTTTTTGCATCAGTAGTGGGCTGGACTCCAGTGCTAAAGAAGGGGCTGCCTGCCCCACTGGCCCCCAAAACTCAGGTGGGGTGGGGGGACGTTCCGCTGCAGGATGACAGCTTCAGGGCTGCTCCCTGACCTTGGTGGGCAAAGGCTCACCTCTCTGTAGAGCCCCTGATGACTCCAGTGAGCCAAGGTTGCATGAGAGTGAAAGCTGGCCCCAGCTTCAAGGCTGGAAGGACAAGAAAGAATGCACATAATGAGCACCTACTGTATGCCTGTCACTTTCCCTATGATGCCTCACCAGCAACAGCCCTTGGAGGTTCTTCATCTCCATTTTGCAGAGAATGAAACAGGTGTTGCTGGAACAGAAGATCTTTCCTAAATAAGTTAACCAAGCATGCTTCCCCCATAAACTTAGAATCTGGGACTCATCAATTGGCCAGATTCAGTGGCTTCTCATCTGCCATTGAGAGGCTTCTGGGCCTGGCTGGCATGACTCAGTGGTTGAGCATTGACCTATGAACCAAGAGGTCGCTGGTTCAGTTCCTGGTCAGGGCACATGCCCGGGTTGTAGGCTCGATCCCTGATGTGGGGTGTGCAAGAGGCAGCTGACCAATGATTCTGTCTCATCATTGATGTTTCTATCTCTCTCTCCCTCTCCCTTCCTCTCTGAAATAAATTAAAAAAAAATTTTTTTAATAGAGGCTGCTGGGATGCAGGCTGTGGCAGAGACCTATGAGGAAGTCACTATATTCAAAACAGTTGTGTGTTGAAATAACTTCCCAGCAGACTAACCATTCTGATCACACTGGCAGCCAGAAACAGAGTAAATCTGAAACCCAATGCCTGTGAAACAGGCGTACATCATAGCCACAGGCTGAGCATGCACTGAGAAGTGAAAGAACCCCTGCAAAAGGGGGTGTGCATACCACCTGCTTGTGAGCAACCAGAGGCAACCAGCTTGGTTCTGTGCTTTAATTAGTATATTTTTAAACCACTTCCAAGCTGCCCCCAAACAGTGTGTTCATGCATGGCTGAGATCACCAGGGAAAAACGGCAAAGGGTGGAAGCAGGAAGATGGAGGTCAGATCCCAGTTCCCCATTTGGTGCTTAACCTCTTGGGGATACCTCCCTGAGACTCAGTTTCCTCATCTGTAAAGTGAGGATAGTATTTCACAGGGTGAGGATTAAATAACATATGCATGAGCATGCCTGTATGCAATGAGGAAGCAATTGCTTGATAAATGTCAGTGATTATTATCCCTAAGTAAAATTAATGTTTTTGGTTTGATTATAACATTTTAAAAATTGTCATCTTTGCAATACTGGACTTGAGCCAAATGGGAAATTGTTTGGTTCAAACTATAAACCCCCAATGGCAGGAGCTAGGTCTTTTAGCCTTGTGTGCACCAGCCAGAGAGTGGTGGGAGGCCCAAGGTCGATGTCACTGGTACTTCATAGTAGTGGAGGGATGTTTAGGGGGGTCTCCAGGGGAGGCAACATTTGAGCTGGGTCTGGAGTGTGAGTAGAAACTGACCAAGTGTAGAGAGTGGAGGAGACTTTAGAACCTGTAAGTTGTGTCATGGTGTGTTTAGGGAACAGCTAACAGATTTGGGTGGCATGGGCCACCCAGAGTTGAGGCCAAAAAGGAAGGCAGGTGGACTCCAGAACCAAGTGCTAGAGTCTGTCTATGGATACAGAAGAGCCATCAGGGGCTTTGAGCAGGAAGGTTGTATTAACCAGTACTTTTTTGGTAAAAATAGAAAAATAAGAAAACCCAGACTGGTCTAAGCCAAAGACTGAATTTATTGCCTTCTATTTCTAAAATAGATAAGGCTTCAGATACACTTTGAGTCAGGGGCTTAAACTGTCTTTCCAGACTGGGTTCTCCTTTCCTGTCTCATGATCCCAATTTTGCAGCTAAGAAAACTGAGGCTTAAGGAGATGCAGTCACTTGTCCAAGGTCATACCATTAGCAAATGACCTCAAACTCTAAATCTGCTTGACCCCAAAGCCCAGGCTCTTAATGATTTGCCTCTCGGCCTTTCAGTAAGCAAATCTGAGCTTGAAAAGGATGCCTTTGGAGCTTAAATGGAGGACTGACTACAGGATGGAGACTGGTGTCCCGCCTGGAGAGAGGGGGAGCCTAAGAGATGCAGCTGTGGTACACTACAGCCCCTTGTTCTCAATGCCCTGTCAGCTTAGCTTTCATTGTTGTCATCTTCTTCTGTAGATCAATATATTTTTTATCTAATCAGCAATATATATATATATACACACACACAGACACACATGTAGTAATATGTATGTATACATACACACCCATGCACACACAAATATATATGCATAATAATTATTGTGCCTACTGGTTTCTGCTTGGGATGATCCTTAGCAGAAGGATGTGCAGTGTGAGGCTCCTGGGCCTGTAGGCTGGACTTTTGCTCAGGCACAGGGGCATTTCCTAGGGAATTTCTGGGGAAAGTGTTCCAAGGGAGGTGACCACCCACCCGACTTAGGACCAGGGTGGGAGTGGGCTGAATGGGGAAACAGCTGCTTCTCACTTCCTTTTCAGCCCTAAAACTTCCCAAGCAAGAGTCCCACTTCCCTGCTGAAACCAGTTTGGCTCAATGGATAGAGCGTCGGCCTGCGGACCAGATTCGATTCCGGTCAAGGGCATGTGCCTTGGTTGCGGGCACATCCCCAGTAGGAGATGTGCAGGAAGCAGCTGATCGATGTTTCTCTCTCATCGATGTTTCTAACTCTCTATCCCTCTCCCTTCCTCTCTGTAAAAAATCAATAAAATACATTTTTTAAAAAAGAGTCCCACCTCCCTGATGACATCACACTATGTCAAATGGTGTAATGTCAGCATTGCAAAAAAGGGAAACTCAGGCAGTGAGCATGTAGCACCCTTAAGCTTGCTGTCACCTCATGTGAGTGCAGTCCTAGACAGGCTACTGCTTTGTTGAATGAGCTAGGCAAGTCACAGGGATAACTTGGGTCTTGGTTTTACATCTGCAGAATGAACCTATAATTCCCTCACAGAGTGGACAAATGAATAAACCTTGGAAAGTCCCTGACCCAATGCCTGGCACCTTGCAGGAGTCAGTGAATGCTGGCTGTTACAATCCTTTCCTCTGTGTGGTGAACTCTCAGGAGGCATGAATGGCTATAAATGTTAAGAAAGCTGGGCCCCAAATCTAGACCTTTTGTGCAAGCTGTGTAGCCTTGGGCAGGTCACTTCACTTCTCTGGGCCTCAGTTACCTTATCTGGGAAACAGTTTACTAAGCATCACCTCTGGGTCACTGAGAGAATTAATGGAATGCCCAGCCCATGTGATGGGATTGTCTGGCATGTCGTGTTCCCAATAGACAGTTGGACAACCCCTTCCCTCCCTGGGAGTACATCAAGTTATTTTATTTAACCAAATTCAGCTAATATCTAGTGGGCACCTACTATGTGCCAGGCACTTCTCAGAGTAGTGAAGAAGTCAAACCAAGATCCTTCCTTATCAGAGCTGACATTAGGGCAGGGGTGGGCAAACTTTTTGACTCGAGGGCCACAATGGGTTCTTAAACTGGACTGGAGGGCTGAAACAGAAGCATGGATGGAGTGTTTGTGTGAACTAATATAAATTCAAAGTAAACATCATTACATAAAAGGGTACGGCCCTTTTTTTTTTTAGTTTTATTCATTTCAAATGGGCCGGATCTGGCCCGCAGGCCGTAGTTTGCCCACGGCTGCATTAGGGGATGGGGAGACAGACAGGAAATAAGCAAACAATAGAACAAGATGCTTTTAGACATGCAAAAAGATGAAACGGTGAATAGGGTGGGGAATGACTTGGTGGAGGCTACTTCAGCTGGAGGCCAGCAAATTAAGAAAAGCATGGAAAAGGTGGAGATGGCCTGGTTGTAGAGAGAGGAGCAGGGTAAACAGCTGCACAGGAATTCAGGCTCAGAGAAGACAGGGGCCAGGGGCTTCCAGCTGCCATTCCCAGAGGAGGACATTTGAGTAGGCTGGGCCCTGCTCCCACCAGTCATGAGTGGGTGAGGGTCCCTACAGGGAGATGTTCCATCTCATTCATTAAACATTTGTTGGAGGCAGGGCCAGCTGAGGCCACCGCTGAGCAGTGATGGGGGAGGGGAGATGTCCAGCCCTGGTGGTCACAAGCCACCTGTCCTGATTGGCCTTGGAGTCCCAGACTGAGGGTGCTGAGTGGTGGTGGTGGTGGTGGAAGAGTGCTGCAGGGAGAGGAAGCTGGATTCAGCCCCAAACTTCAGAACCACTAAGAACCACGTAAGTAACCACACAGGCAGAAGCTGTGGCACCCAGGCAGTCTCACTATAATGAATGTGGTGTACATTTCATCTGCAAGTCCCAGCACTGCCCTACTCCATGTGCCCACATGGACACTGGGCTCTGGCTTCCTCACACAAATAATAGTAACAGCTGTTGCTATTGGAGCATCTGGGGGTGCCAGACACTGTAAGGCTCTTTACACACGGTAGGCTTTTCAGTGACTTGCCATTCTCTGAGTACCCACTGTGCGTCCAGGCCATTTAATTCACACAACAATCCTGTCAAGTAAGCATATCTGCCCTATTTTGCAGATGGGAAAGTGAGGCAAACCACTTTCTCGCCAATCAGAAAGTGGCAGCATCAGAATGGGGACTGACCTCTCCTTAGGGGTGTGTAGCTTGACCAGTGTGGTGGGTAGTATAGGTGGAGAGAGGCTCACATGCTCCTCATCCTGGCACTCACCTTCCTCCCAGTGGCAGCTGGCCTCCAGCTGGGGCTCCCACTGCTCCATCATCTGGGTGATTGAAATGGCTGTTGGGCCACTTATGGGGGAAAGGCACCGCCTGGTGCATCTGGATGCTGTGTCAGCTGAAGGTGGAGTCTGCTGCCTACAGGGTCGTGGTTTCTGGATAACAGGGAGGATTAGGAAGCTGGGTCTGGGCGAGGGCAGGTCCTGGCAAGGGGGACTTTAGGCAAGTCTCTTCACTCCTGAGTCCGCTTCCTCACCTTTGAAAGGAGAGAAGAACACCGACCAATGGCAAGGGTTCAGAATCCATCATGTGACTGCTCTAGGAGAGGCCAGTGGTGGGGCTGCTGCTCAGCACCCACCAGAGCCTGCCTAACACAGACCTTAGGCGCCTCCCAAAGGCTGCTTCTCCCCTGTCCCACTCAGGTCTCCGTTCTGTTTAAAGGGCAGATAAGTTCCAGTGGGAGCTGTGGAGACTGCTTGTGGACACCACGCCTCAGGCCCCCTGCCTTGGGTCCAGCAACACCTTGGCAACCTGCTTCTACCTCCTGGGGCCCTGGGCTGGCATGAGATGTGGCACCCCCAGGCAGCCTCACTATGATGAATGTGGTGTGTGTGTTTCAGTTGGCTTTGCTGTGTAGTGGCTTACAGCAGCAGTGGTTTCTTATTGTTCGTGATGATGCTAGTTGGAAAATCTGGGGCAGACCTGCTGGTTCCCTGGGCTCATTCGTTGTTTCACTCCTCTAGAGGGTCCAAGATGTCTCCACTCACATGGTGCACTGGCCTCTCAATGGAAGGTCAGCTTCCGTCCACGCAGTCGGAGGGCAGGCCCCGAGAGTACTGAGGTGGGGCTGTAAGGCACAGCCTCGGAACTGGCTCCATCCAGCATTATTTCTGCCACATTCTATTGTGCAAAGAAAGTCATGTGGCCAAAGAGAGAGGAAATGGACCCCCTATGGGGAGAGAAGGATAGGACAAGTCCCACCGTGGAGAGGCCTGGGTACCAGGATGAGGGAAATCTGTGGCCATATTTTGCAACCACAAAGTATGTATCATTAGGATTTTACTGGGTTCTTATCTTACAAAGGTTGGGGTAAGGGAAGCAGGTCTCACATCATGTATACAAAGCCAAAACTACCCTGGTAATTTACCTTTCAGAGCTCTTCAGTTGCCCATTGTACTGGTTTGTATACCCCACCCTACAGGGAGCTTCATGCTCATGTAAGCCTGTGAGTCTCTGAGCAGGACCAGATGAGGGAACCAAGGCTTGCCCAAGCATTTCAGCCTTTGTGGTGAGAAAGGGACCCTAAATCCCAGCTGTGAATAGAAGGGGGTCTAGCCTGGCTGGCATGGCTCAGTGGTTGAGCATCGACCTATGAACCAGGAAGTCACGGTTTGATTCCTGGTCAGGACACATGCCCGGGTTGTGGTCTCAATCCCCAATGTGGAGTCTGCAGGAGGCAGCCGATCAATGATTCTCTCTCATCATTGTTGTTTCTATCTCTCACTCTCCCTTCCTCTCTGAAATCAATAAAAATATATATTAAAAAAATAGAAGGGGCCCTAGGTGGTTTGGCTCAGTGGATAGAGCGTCGGCCTGTGGGCTGAAGGGTCCCAGGTTCAATTCCAGTCAAGGGCACATGCCCGGTTGGCAGGCTCGATCCCCAGTGGGGAGCGTGCAGGAGACAGCTGATCAGTGATTCTCTCTCATCGTTGATGTTTCTCTCTCTCTCCCTCTCCCTTCCTCTCTGAAATCAATAAAAATATATTTTTTAAAAAAAAAATAGAAGGTGTCTAAACCAGCAGCTCCCCTTCAGTGTCGCTCCCATCTCTGTTCCCACTGAGCCTCCAGAGCAGCACTGCCCAGGACAGAAGCCACAGTCCACAGGGCTAGTTAGATTTTAACTAGTTAAAATTAAATAACAATATTTAATTTAAAAACTCAGTTCCCCATTTGCACTAACTATATTCTTAGTGCTCAGTGGCCTCATAGCTAAGAAGTGGAGAGTCAAGGTTCAGCTGGCCTGAGCCCAGCCCAGCCCCCTTGGTGCAGCCACCCACCTTCAAGGTTACCTGGGCCCTGAGCAGGCTGCTTGGGACATAGGAGTAACTCAGCCTCATCTCCGTCACTGCCCTTGCTGGGGGCAGATGAGCTGGTAACAGTGGTGCCAGGGTATGAACATGGTCAGTGGGGCTGGGCACCCCTCCCGAGGGCCTGGCTGTGACCCACCCTGCCTCAGTGCAGACAGGACCAGGGACATGTGCTGAGGTGGGGCCCTCACCTTTTAGAGCCCTTCAGTCCAACCCTGTTCTCCCCACCACTAGTGAGGGGCTCCATGTATACACCCCAGTAATGGGAGGGTGCCTTGTCATCACCAAAAATTGTGAGAAACTTCCTCAGTATCCCCACACAAACACCTAAGTGTTAGTATCCATAAAAAAATATATAAGCCACTAAGAACCCATTTCAGATGAACTTGAAATCTATGAATTTTAGTCATTGCAGCAGCATTTATTTTGGTTTGAAAGATGTTAATGTGTGAAATATAGTAATGGTTTAGTCTGTCAGTCATGTTGTATGTGTATATGGAATGCAAGATCCCTAAAATAATTCAAGGCTCCAAACTTAGGAATCTCTAAAACCTCCAGGTGCAGAAATCTCTGAGCATGAGAGGTCTGGAGTAGGATGGAGTGTGGGGCTGGGGAAGGCTACCTCAGAGATCTCCTTGTGCCAGCCCTCTGGATAGCTTCACTCTGGTTTCTGAGGTGGGAGGGAGTGACATGCCCCCTCCCTGCATCCCCTCCCATGCGCAGCCCTCAGCTCCCCTCCCTAACACTCTCTCTTGCTGTTTATGTTCTGAGCTCAACTGTTGAGGTGGCCCAGGGTATTTGCCTGTTCCCTCTAGCTGTGAGCCTCCGAGTTGAAAGCTGTGACCTTCTTTGCTGTGTGGGGACAAAAGTTGACTTTTTTATAATCTAGGGGAAGAGAGATGATTCAGACACCAATTCTTGCCCTCCAGGGCACTTTGTCTGGTGGGAGCTGGAGACCAAGCATAGTTTAGGGGTTGCCCTTCCCTCTGCTCTTGTGTTTCTGGCTCATGGCTGAGCCCTTGCACATAATAGTCATTTAAGTCAATATTTACTGGGTGAATGAATGAATGAATGAATGGGCACAAAGGGCCTGTGTCCCAACCCTGCCCTCTGACTTCTGGGAGTCCCACACACGTGATGAGAAGGGACACCACCTATGGGAGTTTTAGTCACAACTAAATCAGTGCTTTCTCTCCTTTTGGGGTCCATGGGTTTTTTATGTGTGGATTCTTTGAGAGTTGCAAGAGTTATTTTATAATAATTTCAATCTTCAGTAAGACTTGCAAAATAATACAGAACAAATCTACCATGTACCCTTCACCCAAAATTCATCATCAGTAAAGTTTCACCAAATTTCACTCTCTCTTTGTCTCCTGGAGCTGTTTGAGAGGAGGCTGCAAACACAACAGCGATGGCTTTTACTGCTGAGTAAGGACATTCTCTTATATAACCACTAGAGGCCTGGTGCACGAAATTTGTGCAAGGGGCTCAGCCCTTGCAGCCCCAGCTTCGTGCAAGAGTAGGCCTTCCTTCCCCTGGCTGCCAGCACTGGCTTCCCTCTGGCACCCAGGACCTGGGCTTCCCTCCTCTGGCCGCCTGCAGGCACCTGGGACCCTGGCTGGCTTCCCTCTGGCCTGGGCTTCATCAGGAAGGACGTCCAGAGACATCCTGTTTAATTAGCAGATTACCCTTTTATTATGATAGATGATCCAATAGCCAAATTCAGGGAGTTTAACGTTGACACTATACTAGAATTTATATACAATTTATAGTCAAATTTTACCAGTTATCCCAATAATGTTCTTTATGTCACTTTTTTACCCCAATCTAAGAGAGAGAGAGAGAGAGAGAAACATTGATGCGAGAGGGACACATATTGATTGGTTGCCTTCTGCATGCACGCTGACTCAGGAATCAAAGCTGCAACTCAGGTACATGCCCTTAACCAGGAATCAAACTCACAGCCCTTTGATGTGTGGGCCAATGCTCTAACTAGCCAGGGCTGTACGTACATTCTGGCGTTCATCCACTCATCTATTGATGGTCATTGAGTTGCTTCCATATCTTGGCTATTGTAAATAATGCAGTGAACATAGGGGTGCATATATTATTTTGAATTAGTCTTTTGGGTTTCTTTGAATATATACTCAGAAGTGGAATCACTGGATCAAATGGCAGATCCATCTTTAATTTTTTGAGGAACCTCCACACTGTTATCCAGAGTGGTTGCACCAATCTGCATTCCCACCAACAGTGCACAAGAGTTTCCTTTTCTCCATTTATTTATTGACTAGTGGCCCGGTGCACAAAATTCATGCACATTAAAAGGGAATTAATTACAGCAAATGTTGCTATTTGCCCTTTCTCTATAATAGAAGTGTCAGAAATGAAAGAAAATTACTAAAATGTATATGAAAATCTCCCTCCTGTCAGAGTCTGGGGTGCACCATGGGATCCAGAGTCAAGTCCCTGCCTACCCGCATGTGCCTCGAAATCACGCAAGACCCAGACCCAGCTGGCCCCACCCCTGTCAAGCCCCGCAGGGCAGAAGGCACAACCTCAGGTCCCCCCGCCCCGGTGCCAGGGCAGAGGGCACGACCTCAGGTCCCCTGGCCCCAGAGCCAGAGTGGGGGCCACGGCCTCAGGTCCCCCGACCCAGCCTCAGGTCCCCCAGCCCAGCCTCAGGTCCCATCGCCCTGGTGCAAGGGCATGAGGGCGCGACGATCATTTGCATATTAGCTCTTTATTATATAGTAGTGGTTCTCAACCTGTGGGTCGAAACCCCTTTGGGAGTCAAACGACCCTTTCACAGGGGTTGCCTAAGACCATCAGAAAACATATATAATTATATATTGTTTTTGTGATTAATCACTATGCTTTAATTATGTTCAATTTGTAACAATGAAAATACATCCTGCATATCAGATATTTACATTATGATTCATAACAGTAACAACATTACAGTTATGAAGTAGCAACGAAAATAATTTTATGGTTGGGGTCACCACAACATGAAGGGTCATGGCATTAAGAAGGTTGAGAATTGTTGTTATATAGGATGATATCCATTCTGACAAGTGTGAGGTGATATCTCATTATGCTTTTAATTTGCATTTCTCTGATGTTTAGTGATGGTAAGCATCATTTCATATGTCCATTGGCCATACGTAAATCCTTTTTGGAGAAATGTCTATTCAGGTCCCTTACCCATTTTTTTAATTGGATTATTTGGGTTTTTGGTGTTGAATTGTCTGAGTTCTTTATAAATTTTGAATATTAACCCTATATTGAATGTATCATTGGTGAATATCTTATTCCATTCAGTAGGTTGTCTTTTTCTTGATGATGATTGTTTCCTTTGCTGTGCAAAAACTTTTTAGTTTAATGTCCAATTTCTTAAATTTTTTTTATGTTGTTTCCCTTGACCAAGGAGATACATGAGAAAAAAATATTGCTAAGAGCTATGTTAAAGAGTTACTGCCTATGCTTTCTACTAGGAATTTTATAGTTTCAGGTCTTCTATTTATGTCTTTAATTCATTTTTGTATATGGTGTAAGAAGGTGATCTAGTTTCATTTTTTTAATGTATTTGTCCATCTTTTCCAATACCACTTACTAAATTTTTACCCCATTGTATATTCTTGCTTCCTTTGTCATAGATTAATTGGCTCTCTAGGTGTGGGTTTATCTCTGGGCCCTCTTCAAGGTTCCATTGATCTTTGCCAGTACCAGACTGTTTTTATTATTATGGCCTTGAAGTATTGTTTGATATCAGGTAGTGTGATACCTCCCACTTTGTTCTTCTTTTTCAAGATTGCTGTCATTATTCAGGGTATTTTGTGTTTCCAAACAAATTTTTGGATTATTTGTTGTAGTTCTGTGAAATACTCCCTTGTTATTTTGTTAAGAATGGCATTGAATCTATAGTTTGCTTTGGGTAGTATAGACATTTTAATAATGTTAATTTTTCCTATCCATGAGCACAGTGTATGCCTCCACTTATTTGTATTTTCCACATTGAAGACTTTTTCTTCAATCTTATATTCTGAATATAGATCTTTTACCTCCTAGGTTAAATTTATTCATAGGTGGGATTTTTATGCAATTGCAAATGAGATTGTTTTCTCACTTTTTCTTTGTGATATTTCATGATTGATGTATAAAAATTTCTGAATATTTATTTTGTATCTTGCTACTTTCTGAATTCATTTATCAGTTCTAATAGTTTTTCATTGAATATTCCAGGTTTTCTATATGCAGTATCATGTGACCTGCAAATAAGGACAGTTTTATCACTTTCTTTCCAATTTGATACATTTTATTTCTTCTTCTTGGCTGATTGCTGTGGCTAGGACTTCCAATACTATATTGAATAAAAGTAGTGAAAATGGAAATCTTGTTCCTGATCTTAAAGGAAATGCTTTTATTTTTTCCCCATTGAGTATGAAGTAGGTTTTTTAAAAATCTTTATTGTTGAAAGTATTACAAATGCCCCCTGTTTTCTCCCATTAACCCCTTATAGCCAACCCCTGCCCCAGGCCTTCACCACCCTACTGTCTGCGCCCATGAGTTATGCATATATGCATACAACTTCTTTGGTTGATCTCTTCCCACCCACTCACCCACCCACCCCTGCCTTCCCTCTGAGATTCCACAGTCTATTCCATGCTTCTATATCTCTGTATTTATTTTGTTCAACAGTTTATTTTGTTCATTAGATTTCACATATGAGTGAGATCATGTGATACTTGTCTTTCTCTGACTGTTTTATTTAGCTTAGCATAATACTCTCCAGGTCCATCAATGTTGTCTCAAAGGGTAAGAGATCCTTCTTTCTTACTGCTGCATAGAATCCCATGGTGTATATGTACCACAGCTTCTTTATCCACTCATCTACTGATGGGCACTTGAGTTGTTTCCAGATCTTAGCTATTGTAAATTATGCTGCTATGAACATAAGGATGCATACATTCCTTCTGATTGGTGTTTCAGGTTTCTTAGGATACATTCCTAGAAGTGGGATCACTGGGTCAAATGGCAGTTCCATTGTTAATTTTTTGAGGAAACTCCATACTGTTTTCCATAATGGCTGTACCAGTCTACATTCTCCCCTGCAGTGTATTAGGGTTTCCTTTTCTCCACATCCTCGCCAGCACTGGTCATTTATTGATTTGGTGATGGTAGCCATTATGACAAGTATGAAGTGATACCTCATTGTCATTTTAATTTGCATCTCTCTGATGATCGATGGCTTTGAGCATTTTTTTCATATGTCTCTTGGCCATCTGTATGTCCACTTTGGAGAAGTGTCTACCTCAGTCCTTTGCCCATTTTTTAATTGGATTGTTTATCTTTCTTTTGTTAAGCTGTATGAGTTCTTTATATATTTTGGATATTAACCCTTTATCTGAAGTGTCATTGCCAAATATGTTCTCCCATACAGTGGGCTCCCTTTTCATTTTGTTGATGGTTTTTTGTTTTGTTTTGTTTTGTTTTTTGCTGTACAGAATCTTTTTATTTTGATGTAGTCCCATTTGTTTATTTTCTTCTTAGTTTCCTTTTTTCCTAGACAGTGGTCGGCAAGCTCATTAGTCAACAGAGCCAAATATCAACAGTACAATGATTGAAATTTCTTTTGAGAGCCAAATTTTTTAAACTTAAACTATATAGGTAGGTACATTGTTATTAACTTAATTAGGGTACTCCTAAGGCTTAGGAAGAGCCACACTCAAGGGGCCAAAGAGCCACATGTGGCTCACGAGCCACAGTTTGCCAACCACGGCTAAGAGATGTATCCACAAACATATTGCTAAGAGAGATGTCTGAGATTTTGCTGCCTATGGTTTCTTCTAGGATTTTTACATCTTTCATTTAAGACTTTTACCCATTTTGAGTTCATTCTTTTTATCCATTTTATCTTTTTGAGTTTATTCTTATGTATAGCTTTGGGTTTTTAGCATGTACCTGTCCAATTTTCCCAACACCATTTATTTATCTTTTAAAAAAATATTTTTATTGATTTCAAAGAGGCAGGGAGAGCTCTGAACAGATAAAAACATCAATGATGAGAGAGAATCATTGATCTGCTGCCTTCTGCACACCTTATCCTGGGGATTAAGCCTGCAACCCAGGTATATGCCCAGACCAGGAATCGAGCCATAACCTCCTGATTTCTAGGTCAACACTCAACCACTGAGCCATGCAGGCAGGGCCCAACACCATTTATTGAAGAGACTCTCTTAACTCCATTGTATGCTCTTGCTTCCTTTGTAAAATATTAATTAATTGGCTTGGTTCAATTTCTGGGGTCTCTTTTTGTTATATTGATCTATATGTCTGTACTTGTGTCAGTACCAGGCTGTTTTGATTATGGTGGCTTTGGAGTATAACTTGAGATCTGGTATTGTGATTCCTCCAACTTTGTTTTTCTCTCCCAAGATTGCTGCAGTTATTCAGGGTCTTTTTTGATTCCATATAAATTTTTGGAGTATTTTTTCTACCTCTATGAAATATGCTGTTGGTATTTTAATAGGGATTGCATTGAATCTGTAGATTGCCTTGAAGAGTGTAGACATTTTAATGATGTTGATTCTACCAATCCATGAACGCAGTATATTCTTCCACTTGTTTATATCTTCCTGTAGTTTTCTGAGTACAGGTATTTTGCCTCCTTGGTTAAGTTTATTCTTAAGTATTTTAAATTTTTTTATTGCAGTGGTAAATGGAATTGTTTGTTTAGTTTCTCTTTCCAAGAATTCATTGTTGGTGTATAAAAAAGCCATCAATTTTGGGGTGTTGATTTTGTATCCTGCTACATTGCAAAATTCATTTTTTAAATCTAATAGTTTTTTGGTGGAGTCTTTAGTGTTTTCTATGTACAATATCATGTCATCTGTAGATAATGAGAATTTTACTTCCTCCTTTCCAATTTGGATGCCTTTTCTTTCTTCTTGTCTGATCACTGCGGCTAGGACTTCCTGTACTATGTTGAATAAGAGTGGTGAAAGCGGACGTCCCTGTCTTTTTGCTGTTCTTAGGGGAAATGGTTTTAATTTTTGCCCATTGAGTATGATGTTGACTGTAGATTTGTCATGTATGGCCTTTATCAGGTTGAAATATGCTCCCTCTATTCCCACTTAGCTGAGAATTTTTATCAAAAATGGGTGTTAGATTTTTTTCTACGTCGATTGATATGATCATGTGATTTTTGTCTTTCAATTTGTTTATGTGATGTATGGCGTTTATTGATTTTCAATTATTGTACCAGCCTTGCATCCCTGGAATAAATTCCACTTGGTCATGGTGTATGATCTTTTTAATATACTGCTGGATGCGATTGGCTAATATTTTGTTGAGGATTTTAGCACCTATGTTCATCAAGGATATTGGCCTATAATTATCTTTCTTCATAGTGTCTTTATCTGGTTTTGGAATTAAGATAATGCTGGCCTCATAAAAAGAGCTTGGAAGTGTCCCTTCCTCTTGAATTTTTTTGAATAGTTTGAGTGCAGGTGTTAGTTCTTTGAATGTTTGGTAAAACTCCCCTATGAAGCCGTCCGAACCAGGGCTTTCATTTGCTGGGAGTTTTTTAATTACTTCTTCTATTTCATCAGTTGTTATTGACCTAGTCATGTTTTCTGATTCTTCCTGATTT
The DNA here is from genome assembly GCF_014108235.1 of Myotis myotis. Lineage (NCBI taxonomy): Eukaryota > Metazoa > Chordata > Mammalia > Chiroptera > Vespertilionidae > Myotis > Myotis myotis. The sequence goes on along the minus strand of NW_023416324.1, from coordinate 100,973,077 downwards.
AGTTTGGGGAGTTTGTATTTTTCTAGGAATTTTTCCATTTCATCCACATTGTCCAGCTTGTTGACATATATTTTTTCATAGTATTTTCTTACCATCCTTTGTATTTCTGTGGTGTCAGTGGTTACTTCTCCACTTTCATTTCTGATTTTATTTATTTGGGTCCTCTATGTTTGTTTCTTGGTGAGTCTGGCTAACTATTTATAAAATTTGTTTATCCTTTCAAAGAACCAGCTCTTGGTTTCATTGATATTTTTGTATTGTACTTTAGTCTCTATATCATTTATTTCTGCTCTTATCTTTAGTATTTCCTTCCTTCTACTTACTTTGGGCTTTTCTTGTTGTTCTCTTTCTAATTTTTAAGTTGTAGGGTTAAATAGTTTATTGTTGATTTTTCTTGTTTTCTTGAGGTATGCCTATAGTGCTATGAACTTCCCTCTCAGAACTGCTTTTGTGTTTCCCAGAGATTTTTGGTTGCTGTGTGTTTGTTTTTATTTGTTTCCAGGAAGTTTTATATTTCTTTATTAATCTCATTGGTAACCCATTCATCCTAATACATAAAAACCCAGGGTCCATAACAACTGACTGAAGGCTCGACCAAACACCAGAACTCAGTCCTTCAGTCAGTGCTGGGTTGCTGTGGAGACCCAGCACTGACTGCCACTAGTGCGGGCTCAGCAACCCAACACTGACTGCAGAGGTGGCTGCAGATCAGGCCCAGAGAAAGGCCGGGAGAGAGAGGCAGGGTGTGATCCACAGCCTCTATGGCAGCTGTTGATCAGCCATTGCCTCTCTCTTTCTCTCTGGAATTTGCCAGCAGCCAGGCCTCTCTATCTATTTCTCTATGGGCCTCTGTGGGGGCTGCTTATCAGTCCTGCCTCTCTGATCTGTGCACAAATTTCGTGCACTAGGCCACTAGTAGTTTAATAACATGCTACTTAGTCTCAATGTGTTGGAATGTTTTGGGGTGTTTTTATTGTAGTTGATTTCTAATTTCATTCCACTGTGATCAGAGAAGATGCTTGCTATGATTTCAATTTTTTTGAACTTGTAGAGACTGATTTTATGTCCTAACATGTAGTCTATCTTTGTGAATGATCAATGTACTCTTGAGAAGAATTTATATTCTGCTGCATTGGGGTGAAATGTTCTATAAATGCCAATTAAATCCATCTGATCCAGTGTGTCCTTTAGAGTCACTGTTTCCTTGTTAAGTTTTTCTTTTCTTCTTTTTTTTTATTAAATCTTTATTGTTCAGATTATTACATTTGTTCCTCTTTTTTTCCCCCCATAACTCCCCTCCTCCCAGTTCCCACCCCACCCTCTGCCATCACTCCCCACCCACTGTCCTCATCCATAGGTGCACGATTTTTGTCCAGTCTCTTCCCGCATCTCCCACACCCCTTCCCCCCCCCAAGAATAGTCAGTCCATCCCCTTTCTATGTCCCTGATTCTATTATAATCACCAGTTCATTCTGTTCATCAGATTATTTATTCACTTGATTCTTAGATTCACTTGTTGATAGATGCATATTTGTTGTTCATAATTTGTATCTTTACCTTTTTCTTCCTCTTCCTCTTCTTAAAGGATACCTTTCAGCACTTCATATAATCGTGGTTTGGTGGTGATGAACTCCTTTAGCTTTTCCTTATCTGTGAAGCTCTTTATCTGACCTTCAGTTCTGAATGATAGCTTTGCTGGGTAAAGTAATCTTGGTTGTAGGTTCTTGGCTTTCATCACTTTGAATATTTCTTGCCACTCCCTTCTGGCCTGCAAAGTTTCTGTTGAGAAATCAGCTGACAGTCGTATGGGTATTCCCTTGTAGGTAACTGACTGTCTTTCTCTTGCTGCTTTTAAGATTCTCTCTTTGTCTTTTGCTCTTGGCATTTTAATTATGATGTTTCTTGGTGTGGTCCTCTTTGGATTCCTTTTGTTTGGCATTCTCTGCACTTCCTGGACTTGTAAGTCTATTTCTTTCACCAGGTGGGGGAAGTTTTCTGTCATTATTTCTTCAAATAGGTTTTCAATATCTTGCTCTCTCTCATCTTCTGGCACCCCTATAATTCTGATGTTGGTGCGCTTGAAGCTGTCCCAGAGGCTCCTTACACTATCTTCGTATTTTCGGATTCTTTTTTCATTTTGCTTTTCCAGTTGGGTGTTTTTTGCTTCTTCGCATTTCAAATCTTTGACTTGGTTTTTGCGCTTCCTCTGGTCTGCTGTTCGGAGTCTGTATAGTATTCTTTATTTCAGTCAGTGTATGCTTAATTTCTAGTTGGTTCTTTATCAGAACATCGAGGGTCTCATTAGATTTCTTGTAGATCTCATTAAGTTTATCGGCTGCTTCTAGACAGTTCTTGAGAGACCTTAAAAGTGTGGTTCTAAACTCTATATCTTCCATTGACAATTTTGTACTGTTTCTTTGTCTCCGCATTTTTTATGCTTTCTTGGTGCACCCCCTAGTGGTCTTTGTGCGCAGTCTTGTTGTAGTTAAGCCTTGATTGTTGTAGTTAATACTAGGGGGATTTGACCTCCAGGCCAACTGGCTGTGAGAGTCAGCTGTGTCTGCAGTGGAAAAACTTCTGTCCTCTGGGGAGGTGCTAATCTAGCCTTTGCCTGAGGCTATCCTGCAATGCCTCTGCGCAGGGCTTGGGCGGGGCGGGTCGCACGGGATCAACAGAGCGGGTGGAGCGAGCAGTTATGGCTGCTTTCAGTCCCATCCCCAGAGGCTCTGCCTCTCAAAGTCCCAGCAACTGCTGCAAATCTCGGAGAGAAAGCTGCCCTCGCGTTCCGACTGATGCCAGACAGTCCCGCTTCTCCCGTTTGAGTCTGGGTCCCTAGAGACTCGCCCAGAACTGGAGCTCAGGGCCTGAGCCTCCCTCCCAATTGAAAACAACAACCATGCCCTCAGCTACCAGCCTGCTCTGTGCGCACCTCCGCACCTTTGTATTTTCCGCACTTCGCCTCCTCTGAGTCTCAGTATGCTGTTCTCTTTCCCTCTAGTTGAATAATTTCCCCTCAGCCAGCTTTACTGTGGTTCTGGATGATGTCTGTTCCGTCTTTTAGTTGTATTTTTGAAGTGGTTGTGCAAGGCAGCATTCTCCGGTGTTTACCTATGCTGCCATCTTGGTTCTCTCCTCACAGATGCTCTTCCACTTCCTTCCCCTTGAATGCTCCCTTGTTAAGTTTTTGTCTGGAAGATCTATCCAGTGAAGTCAGCAGGGTGTTAAAGTCCATTGTTATCAATCTCTCTGTTAAATCCTCTACAAGTTCTTTTTAATGTATTTAGGTGCTCCTATGTTGGGTTCATATATGTTTACCAGGGTATTATCCTTCCGTTGAATTGATCCCTTTAGTCTTATATAGTGACCTTTGTTGTCTTTTGTGATGGCCTTCATTTTAAAGTCTATTTTGGCCCTAACTGGTTTGGCTCAGTGGATAGTCAGCCTGCGGACTGAAGGGTCCCAGGTTCAATTCCGGTCAAGGGCACGTACCTTGGTTGCAGGCACATACCCAGTAGAGGGTGTGCAGGAGGCAGCTGATCGATGTTTCTAACTCTCTATCTCTCTCCCTTCCTCTCTGTAAAGTCTATTTTGTCATATATGAGTATTGTTACTCGAGCTTTTTTTTCTTTTCCATTTGCATGAAAACTTTTTTTTCATCCCTTCACTATCATCATGTTTATGTCTTTTGTCCTGAGGTGGGTCTTATAGACAGCATATAGTTGGGTCATGTTTTTGTTTCCATTCAGCTACCCTATGCTTTTTTTAAAAAATAAATATTTTTTTATTGATTTCAGAGAGGAAGGAAGAGGAAGAGAGAGATAGAAACATCAATGATGAGAGAGAATCATTGATTAGCTGCCTCCTGCATACCCTCCACTGGGGATCGAGCCTGCAACCCAGGCATGTGACCTTGACTGGAATCAAACCTGGGACCCTTCAGTCCACAGGCCAGTGCTCTATCCACTGAGCCAAACCAGCTAGGGCTATCCTATGCTTTTTGATTGGAACATATAATCCATTTACATTTAGGGTTATTATTGAGAGGTACTTATTTATTGCCATTTTAATTCTGTACACCTAGGTTTTTCCCTCTATTTCTTCTTCTCATTACAGCAGTCCCTTTTGCATTTCTTGTAATGCTGGCTTGGTGGTAGTGTACTCCTTTAGCCTTTTTTTCTCTGGGAAGCTCTTTATTTGAGCGTCTATTTTGAATGATAGCCTTGCTGGATATAGTAATCTTGGTTTCATTTCTTGAGTACTTCATGCCATTCCCTTCTGGCCTGTAGAGTTTCTGATGGGAAATCTGGTGTCAGCCTTATGGAAGCTCCTTTGTAGGTAACTGTTTGCTTTTCTCTTACTGCCTGTAAGATTCTCTTTTTGTCTTTAATTTTTTTGACATTTTAATTTTTATGTTTTTGAGCATGGGTCTATTTGGGTTCTTGCTTGGGGTTCTCTGTGCCTCCTGAACTTGTGTGAAATTTTCCTTCACCAGGTTAAAGAAGTTTTCTGCCATTATTTCTTCAAACATGTTCTCTATCCCTTTCTCCCTTCCTGCCTCTTCTGGCACAACTGCTAGTTGAATATTGTCACATTTCACATTGTCCTATAGCTCCCTTAAGCTGTCCTCCTATTTTTTAATTTTTGGGTTTTTTTGCTTCTGTGATTGAGTGAATTTTTAAACCCTGTCTTCTCATTCACTGATTCGAATCTCAGCTTCCCCTAATCTGCTGTGTGTTCCTTCCAATGTGTTTTTTGTTTGTTCTATATCAATCTTTATTTCTGTTTCCATAGTTACTATATCTTTTCTCATTCTGTTGAACATCTTTACCATCATTATTCTGAACTCTATATCAGATAAACTTCTTATCTCTACTTTGTTTATTTCTTCTTCTGGAGAATTCTCTTGTTCTTTCATTTGGGGGTTGTTCCTTTGTCCCCTCATTTTGGCTTCCTGTTTGGGTTTGTGACTATATATTAGGTAGATCTGCTATACCGCTCAATCTCTAGTGCAGAACACTGTCAAATGCTGTTTCTGACTAATTAGATCAGGCAAAGACTCAAAGCCTCCAAAGACCCACCTCTGCCTATCAACTGATTGGATTCTGTCTGGAATTGCCCTTAGGCAATCATCCAGAGTTGTGGCAAGAGTGGGTTTTTTTCCAACACGGTGGGGCAATTTCCTCTGCCTGGAGGCTAATTGTTATTCTCAGTCTCTTATTGGACCTCGGCAACTCCACCTCCCAGGGCATTGTGTTTTCCAATAGGGTGGGTCAACTGTCTTCCCCTCAGGCAAGGCCACCAATATAGCAAATGTCTGAGTGAGAGAGATAACCTCCACAATGTGAGGGAATGATGCAACACAGGAAACTGGGGTATCTGCCTTCTGAGCTTTAACCCCAGAGGTCCTGATCCTGGCTTCTGCTCACGCAGCTCCAGTTCACTCTACCCTCCCTCAGCAGGAGCACAATGTTGGCTCCACAGGGAGTTTGGTGTGCTGGCCCTTTAGGAGGATGTCTGAATTTCCAGATAGCAGCCTACTGCTTTTCACACTCAGATGTTATGTGGGTACCCTTCTCAGTTCTGGTGCTCTCTGCTGGGGGGGCAGCTTTTGGATTAGGCCCCAGAGTTCTCAGTGGCAACCCCCCACAGCTCAGATATCTCTCCAGAACTTCAGTTGCTGTCATGGGAGCCCAGCCCTTTCATGCCTCCGCCCCTCCTACCAGTTTGTATGCAGTCCCCACTTTTGGTCCTCAGTTATCAGGGTTCTCTCCAACAAGTCTTCTGTTGATTATTCAGGAGTTTTTCTGTATTTTAGTTGTAATTCCAGTCTGGTCCTGGAAGCATGTCTGTGCAGCATCCACTTACTCCGCCACCATTTTTTATCTCTATCCTGTGATCTCTTGATGGCACTGTCTATACCCTCTTTTTTAAAAAATAAAAGATAACATACCAAACACCCTGTGCCTTCCTCTTTCTAGTTACCAAAATGTCTTGGAGATTGTTCCTTACCAGACCATGAACAGAAGGCACATTTTTTTTTAATGGGTGACCATAATATAACCTGGTGAACCAGTCCCTAATTTGTGTGCCTTGGTAAGAATGTTTCAACAATTTGTATTCACTTTAAAAATAGTCACTTAATTTTTTAAAAAATATATGTTTATTGTTTTCAGAGAAGAAAGGAGAGGGAGAGAGAAAGATAGAAACATCAATGATGAAAGAGAATTATTGATCAGCTACCTCCTGCACACTCCCTACTAGGCATTGAGCCCACAACCCGGGCATGTGTCCTGACCAGAATCGAATGTTGATCGCTTGCTTCAAAAGTCAATGCTCAACCACCGAGCCACACTGGCTGGGCAATTACTTAATTTTTTTAATACAAGGTAACAGTTGCTTAATTTTTCTTGCTAAACCTGATTATATTTTTTAATCTTTTTAAAAATATATATATTTTATTGATTTTTTGCAGAGAGGAAGGGAGAGGGATAGAGAGTTAGAAACATCAATCAGAGAGAAACATCGATCAGCTGCCTACTGGGGATGTGCCCACAACCAAGGTACATGCCCTTGACCGGAATCGAACCTGGGACCCTTCAGTCCACAGGCCGATGCTCTATCCACTGAGCCAAACCGGTTAGGGCTATTTTTTTTTTAATCTTTATTGTGGAAAGTATTACATTGATCCTTCTTTTTCTCCATTCACCTCTCCTAGCCCACTCTTGTCCCCAGGCCCTCGACACCCAATTTTCTGTGTCCACGGGTTATGCATATATGCATACAAGTTCATTGGTTGATCTCTTCCCACCTACCTTCCACTGCCTTTCCTCTGTGGTTCAACAGTCTGTTCATGCTCTGGGTTTATTTTTTTTCCATCAGTTTATTTGGTTGATTAGTTTCCACATATGAGTGTGATCATGTAATACTTATCTTTCTCTGACTGGCTTATTTTGCTTAGCATAATACTCTCCAGATCCATCCATGCTTCTGTAAAAGGTAAGAGTTCTTTCTTTTTTATTGCCTGTAGTATTCCATTGTATAAATGCACCAGTTCTTTTATCCACTCATCTGCTGATGGCCACTTAGACTGTTTCCAAATCTTAGCTATTTTAAGTTCCGCTGCTACGAACATAAACGTGCATATACGGTACTTATTTTTTAAAATGCATATACAGAAGCACATTTAATTGACCTACAAGCCTATACCTATAGTGAATAATAACCTGGTGTCTTTTTAAAAATGAACTAATCCTCAGAAAACTATAAAATGAAAGTGAAAGCTCCTCACATACACATTCCACACTCTCCACCATCTTCCCAAAAGGTAGCCACCAATAGCAGTTTGTTTTGGTATATGTATATGCTCTGGGGGAGAAATGAGGAAGTCTATATATGTAAAACATTTTAAAATGTACACAAAAAGGATCATAACATACAAAGTCTTCTTTCCCTTGCATTTTCCACTACAAATGCATTTCAGGCACCTTTCTGTCCACGGACAAAGTTCCAGCATATGGGTATGTCTTCATGCAGTCCCTCCTCTCCTATTGCTGGACACCAGAGGCATTTTCGTTGTCTGCTTTACTCTCACACAGAATGCTGTGTTGACTGTGCTTGATTTTTATATGTATTAACATGCGGTATAGTTTTGCCAGATCACCCTTAAGAAAAGGTTTACCATCTTGCACCTCACCTGATACTGTTTTTGAGTGCATTTATTTCTTCTCACCTTTAATAGCAAAAGTATTATGAAACTTGTTCATTTTTGCCATCTTGGAAGATTTTTTTTAATGGCAAGCATGTTGTACTCTGATTTTTATTTCTTTAATACGCGTTTAATTATAAATGAGATTGAATGTCTTTCTATGAACTGCTTGTTCATATGTTTTGATCTTTTTTCTAATTGGTCAATCATCTTTTTCTTATCGATTTTAAAGAGCTCCTTATATATCAGAGAAATTAACTTTCAGCTTATTTTCCTCAATTAATTTCTCTTATGTGCTGCAGATATTTTTTACCATTTGTCTTTTTACATCTTTTATTATTTTTTTATTCCACTTAGAAGTTTTAAGTTTTATATAGTTAAATTAATCAATATTTCCCTTCATGGCCTCTGGGAATAAACATATTTACACGGTGCATTTTACATGACCATTTTACACTTTCCAGTTGATCTTCACATTAGCCTGTGACTGGAGGCAAGACAGGGTTTTCCCATCCGTTCTGTTTCACAGATGGATGCAGCAAGGCTGAGGGACAATGGGACTTGCCCAGGCTGAAGAGATTCTAAAACCCTTGCAGTTCTCACTTTCCTCTCCTCCCTCCCACCAGCCAAGTGACTCACTCCTGGCACTGCTAGCAAAAGAGGGTAGCTTCTCTAGAAGAATATGTTTTTTAGTAAGCTAGAAGCATCTTTTCTTCCTCTAAGTCAGTGGTTCTCAACCTTCCTAATGCCGCGATCCTTTAATTTAGTTCCTCATGTTGTGGTGACCCCCAATTTCATTGTTACAAATTGAACATAATTAAAGCATAGTGATTAATCACAAAAACAATATGTAATTATATATGTGTTTTCCGATGGTCTTAGGCGACCCCTGTGAAAAGGTCGTTCGACCCCCAAAGGGGTCGCGACCCACAGGTTGAGAACCACTGCTCTAAGTGCGCTTTTAAAAAATATTTCTGAAATTATAAAATGTATAGTTCTGAAAAACAAAAGCTTTAACAATACAGAGGAATGAAACATGGCGTTTGGAGTGGGGCTCGTCTTACCCCAAAAGCCCATCAGGTGACTATGGTAAGATTTGCTGTGAGCACCAATAAAGTGCGATGGGCTCAATCTTGCCAGGAGGTGAGGAAGACCTGCCAGAAGCTGGACATCCCGTTTGCGTCTTCCAGAGCTGTGTATGTTCCAGGAACACCTTAGGTTTGAGACAGGAGACTGAGGTAGTCAGACACTCTGGTGCCTCACAGGCCTGTGTTCAGTCCCAGCTGTGTGAACGTGAACACTTGACTTACGCTCTATGTGCTACAGTGACTTGTCTGTAAAATTAGGATAATAGTTTCTACCGCAAGTAAATTAAATAAGCCTCATAAAGTTTCTTACTGGACCCGCTGTCCACTCCCACCTGGCCCCAATGTCCAGGGTCATGAGATACAGAGCTGAAATCAAGCTCCCTCCCTCTCAAAGGGAGAAGTGCCTTGCCCAAGGTCACACAGCCCATGGTGCAAGAACCCAGAAACGCGTCTTTTGACTCATTGCAACACTTGCCCAGTTTCCTCTCAGCAGGACCACTGCAGCCTTTCCTCTGATCGCATTTCGCTCCTTCTAGCCACCAGGGGGCTCGTCTGAAACACAGCCCAAACTGCTGAAGCTCTGGGTCCAACCGGGTGGGCGGCTCCTTTTTACTCTGGTCTTCAAGGCTCTCAGACCCTGCCACATCTCCCCTACACACCCGGCGATGCGCATTCCCATCCTTGCTTTTTCCTTAGGTTCACTCCTCAAGGAAAACCCTCCCCTTCCTCCCTTCCAGACCCAGCCTCTCCTAACTCCTAGCTCAGCCACTTCTCCAAGTCTCAAAGACGGAGCTACCGCATTCTCTAGGATAGTTGCCAGGCCACTGAGGCCCACCCCCAGCATTCAGTGGGCGCTGAGTCAATGTTTGCCGAGGGATGAGAGGTGCTGCTGGCAGGCCCGGATTCTCCTCCCAAAACTGTAAGGAACGCGTGTTCTGGAGAGGACTCAGAGGGACGTGGTGCCAAGTTGGATGCGCGCAGTGCCCACTAGCTGTTTGACTCTGGGCCCCTTAGCCTCAGTCTTCTCGTCTGTGAACTGGGGAGGCTTGGGGCAAGGAGGGTGGGCATTGCCAGCCGGGACTGCAGATCTCGGTAGAAGGGGCCAGGGCACTTGGCTTGAGGCTGCGTTTACTAGGTGTTTATTTAGGGGTTTGGGAGAGTCTGAAGGAAATACTGGGGCCACGTTGTCACCGCCAATGCTCCTGGATTGTCCGTACCCCGCTCCCGCGCCCATCCTCTGCAGCAGCTCCAGGGAGACCCGTGCTTTCAACTCACAGGGACTCGGGTGACGTCCGCACCTGGGGCGGTACCGACCTCTCCGTCCCCCTCCTCCCAACACACACACCTTTCGAAGGGGGTAAACTGAGGCCGGGCACAGAGAGGCCACAGCTGAGGTTATGGCTCACGGGTGGTGGAGCAGGCAGGAGGGCCGGGCGCAAGCTCCGGCTCCCGAGCGCCCCCGGGCCCCCCCTTCCCTGCTGGCCCAGCGCGCCGGGGCTGCGCCCGCCCGGGGACTGCGCGACCTCAGCTGCAGCAGACGGATCCGAGAGGTAGGAGGTGGGCGGGCGGGCGCGGGGCCGGGCTGGGAAGGCGGGGGCTGCGGCCGGGGGTCCTCTCCGTGGAGAGTCTGGGCGGCTGCTCCGCTCGCGAGGCCGCCGCTGCAGGGACGCGAGAGCAGGTCTCTGCCACCCGGGAGGGGGAGGGGATCCGGCGGCTTTGCGGAGCAGGGCCTGGGGGCAACGGCGGGCACCGGTTGTAGGTATGGGGCCTGGGCTATGCAGACCTGGGGGCCCCCTAGCCGGCCTTTCTGAGCTGGGGCTCTGAGGGTGTCGCTCTGCGGTGGAGAGGCAGGCGGTTCAGCCTTCACGGCTACGTGAAACCTTGCAGACGCTAAAAGCGCGATCTTGGGGAAGGGGCGGTCACGGTGCTCCTCCGCATCTACGCAGATGGTTGCCACCCGGGGAGGGGAGACGTGAGCCTTGGCCCGGGGGTCGCTGAGCGAAGCCGCCCTCCTCTTTGGCACTCCCTCCTGGGTGTTCTCCTCCTTCTCGTATTCCCCCTGCGCCCGGGCTGAGAAATCCTGCCGCGGCCGGTGGCCGAGGCCTGCGGACCGATCTTTGAGGCTTCTCAGGAATTCCCTGGAGCCTGATAGACGCTGCAGGGAGGGAGTCAGGAGCTTCGTCTGGGCTAGAGGGTCCAGGTCAAAATCTGACCTACTCCTGACCCACTGTGTGACCTTGGGTAGCCCCTATTCCTGCTATCAAGTGGGCCATCGGCTGGTTCTTAGTCTTGGGGGGCTCTCTAGGTCTGACCCCTAGGAGGCGAGGAACCGGATTAGGAAATAGTGTTGGGGGCAGAAACAACCTTGGCAATCTCCTGACCCTGTCCCAAGTGGGGCAGGAAGCACAAGGGTCTGAGAAGGGATGAGGCTATTCCAGCTGTCAGGACTGTCTCACTTGCCAGCCTGAATGGGGATCCTCCCGGGCCAGGGGCTTAGAGTATGGGAAGCCCTTAGCCTGCCCAGAACTGGCTGTATTGGGGCTGGGATGGGGCAGGGATGGTTGGCAGAGGTGAGTCAAGGCTATCTCCCCCAACCCAGTCATGGGGAAAGCCCCCCTCCTATGCTTCAGTTGCCACTTTAAATTGCCAAGCTCTCAACTATCACAGCTGATCTGTTCCTGAAGCACACAGAGCACACAGAACAGTGTCCCCTCTCCCAGGTCTGTCTACATGATGAGGTTCACGGGGAAAGCAGCCCACTCTGCCTGGTCAGCTGTGCATTTTGCTCAGGGGTGGACACTTGTTTTGCACTTAGAAGCAGGAGTCTGGTTGTGCACTTTGATGAGCCACTACTCCACTCTGTGGTCATTCCCCACCAGAGAGTCCACGTGCTGGCCTGTACAACCCCCTCAGAGCAACTCTGAACTGAGGTGACACAGGAATGCCCCTCAGGTCACTCTCCCTTGCCCCCAATATTGTGCTTGGTTCCTCACTTGGGCTGGCAAGATGGCCAAGCCTCTGAACCCATGTGTGGCCAGAGCCCAACAGTTGGGTTCAAAAGGAGAGAAGAGGAACAACCCCAGACCCCCCCAGGAAGCAGGAAAAGATGAGCTAAGAGTTGCTTAAAGTGCCAAAATGCCCACAGCCCAGCCATTGAGCATCAGCACGGAGGCCTGAGAGAGGCAGGGACAAGTCCAAGGTCACACAGCATCATACTGTTTTCAGCTCTCCAACAATCCAGCCATCCTTGGGGAGTTGCTGCCTGGGGAACACTCAGAGGACTCAATGTTCCCCACAGAGGTCCCTGCCATGAAGGGATAAGGAAGAGGACTGGCACCTTCCTTTGTGGGGACTCTAGTTTACAACTGTTAAGTAATTTTGGATCTCATGACCAGAGTCGCTACCCTCTCTCAAGGCTGCTTAACGGGGGTCATGGTTGCCAGCCACTGCTGTGACCAACCTACCCTGCCCTGTCTGCCTTATTCTTGCTGGCCCCACAACCCCCATGCTTTTAGTCATGCCCCTTCCCCATTGTGCAGATGGGAGTGCCAAGACCAAGCCAGAACTAGGACCATTGTATCCTCAGCTTTCCTCTACATCAGTGTCCTAATTATTGAGGTGAGAGTAAGCTAAGCATCTAAGCATCCCTAGCCAAGAAGAGGACAGCCATCCTTTTTTCCTGTGATAAGCTTCCTGTCACTGGGGTATGCAAGTTGGAGTTGAAAACTCACTGGTCATGAGGCTATGAATCTGGAAGGTTGACCAGATGTTTCATCACTCCCCAGTGTTCCTTACAATTAGGGGTAGGGATGGGGTTGTTTGCTCTTATAAGGAGGTATTTCTTACATGAAAGAGGTTGGGTGAAGGCCTATCCTGTTGGTAAGGTCTGTGTGTACTGGAACCCATACACTGCCATTGCTTAGCCATCATGTCACTGCCACCATGAAGGGTGACGCACACCTGTTTCTGGGAGCAGCATCTCCTAGTGCCCACCGCCTTCCCACTGGACCCTGTGTTGGCTCTTGCACACCCACCACCTTGGAAACCTCTGTTCATTCTTATCACTCTTATCCCCACATCATTCTCTTGGGGTACCACTGTCACTGAACAGGAGAGCAGTGTGCAGGAACACAGGTGGGACTGACTTTAGACCCTAGTGAGACACCAGTCTTCAAGATCCCCCTCCTCCCCTGGATTCTCAGTGGAACTACCACAGCAAGTGCCAAGCTGGAAAAGCAGGATGCAAGCAGCCAAGTTCTCAGTGACTCTTCTGATTTAGCACATTTGCAGTGCAGATCCAACAAACCTTTTTAAAGCAGGGGCTTCTCTTTGCCAGACCCTGCCATGGATGGCTCTCACATACATTATCCCACTTCATCTGCAAAACCACAAACCCACCTATTAATGTGTATGGAGGTTCTAGCTAGAAGCATAATATTAAAACAATTAAATCAACCCCACAAGGCAGCAGTGCATCCTCCCACCCACCACTGTTGATAGTCCTTTCGGAACTACTCGGCTGCTCTAGGGCCCTAGCAGTTTTGAGTTTGTATTTGTGTGCCCAGACATCTTGGGGGGGGGGGGGGGGCGTTCCCCTGGGCGGAGTGCTCTGACTCAAGTGAGCATAGAGTCCAGGCTAACCCACATAAATCGACAGATGCCTGCAGTGGAACTGTAATCCTGTACAGGAGCGTGGGCGCACATACTGCCTCTTAAGGAGGCAATCCCAGCCGGCACTGTGTCCCATTCTGTTGGGACAAGTCTCCTCTGCATAACAGTGAACTCCCTGAGGGTAGAAAGGTGGCTGAGGTGCTTCCTGGTCTGTACTACCAGGGGCTACTGAGTTTTTGTCCAGCTCAGCTTAGCTGAATTCGAACCAAAAAGAAGCTCCCTCTTACTGGAGATATCCAAACTGAGGCCAGAGAGCAGATTTATGTATGTTAATTTAAATGCCCTGGAGGGTCATTTAAGCTCCAAGACTCCCAGAGCTAAATGAATTTTTAAATATTATCTGAGAACTTGGTGAAAGCTATCAGGATTGTAATATAGGTTCTTTTTTTAATTTTTCAAGAACAGTTTACATTTAATATTCTGTACTAATTTCAGGTGTATAGCATAATGGTTAGACAATCATATACTTCCCTAAGTTGTATTTTACATTCCACTGATTATTCTGTGACTACCATTTTGTACTTTTTTTTTTTTTTAATCCTTACCCGAGGATATGTTTCCATTTATTTTTAGAGAGAGTGGAAGGAAGCAGGGGAGACAGAGAGAAACATCGATGTGGGAGAGACACATCAATTGGTTGCCTCCCACATGAGCCCTGACCAGGGCCAGGGATCAAGCCTGCAACCAAGGTACGTGCCCTTGACCGGAATTGAACCCAGGACCTTTCAGTCTGTGGGCTGATGCTCTATCCACTGAGCCAAACCGGCAAGGGCCCAATTTGTACTTCTTAATCCCTTCACTTTTTTCACCCATCCCCCCAACCACGCTCCACTCTGTCAACATTAATCTGTTCTCTATCTAGAGTCCACATATAGGTGAACTCATGGTATTTGTCTTTCTCTGTCTGATTTATAGGGCGATAATATAGTGTCTTTAAAATGCTAAGTGTCAGCATTTTTAATAAAGCAAATTGCGAGTATTGTGGGAACATTTCATTATTCAGCTCATAGAGATGCTTCACTAGGACCAAGTATTGGACTTAGCCAAGGGTCTTGAGGATTTGGTATGGAGCAAAGAAGAAGGAAGGTTAGTGTCCAATGGCAAATCCATGAGCATCTGCTGTGGTCATTATCACACACACCAACTTGGGAAGTTTGGAGGTCTGAGGATTCATACTACTTCGGCAAATCTCTTTCTCTCACAGAGCTGAAAAAGTTTGGAAGAGACCATAAAATACTTTGGAGATTGCAATCAGCACCCAAAAGGGCTGGGGTGTGTGTGGAGGCAGGAAGTTTCCCAGATGAGTCCACTGGCTGAGAGCCAGCCTGTCTCTGGGACTAGGTTCAATCCCAGCTCTTAGCTTCCTAGCTTTGTGACCTTGGATAAGTCACCAGACTTCCCTGAGCCTCATTTTTCTCCTTTTTAAAATGAGGGTGATGATAGTGCCAATTATGAAGGGAATTCTATAAAAGTGTGTGAATGTCATAGTCAGTTTTTATTTTCTTCTCTGGGGATCACATAGAAGCCACTAAGTATTTCAAGGATGTCAAAGTCTAAATAGAAATGTCAGCTTCATTCATTTACTCATTCAACAAATATTTATGGAGTGCTAACTACAATACCACAGGAGCAAAACAGACAAAAACCCTTCTCTTCAGGAGCTTTTATTCTAGCAGCAGGACCCACAATAAATAAGAGAACAAATAAAAGAACTTCAGAGAGTGTTAAGTGCTAAAAAGAAGGCTGCTCTAGTTGGTGTTAAAGGTGACTTGCAATGGAAGAATTCTTTCACATGGAAGAGGAAAGAACCTTGGTGTGGGCTCTGTGCGATCTAAATTCCAGTCCTGCCCCTGCTGGCTTCTGACTTGCTGTTCAACTTTGGGCAAGTTCCTTTCTGTCTCTGATCCTATTTTCTTGTCTGTGAAATGAGAGTGTGGGGAGCCCACTCAGCTCAGGAGCCCTGGGTGGCTGGGTGGCTATCATGTGGAGGCTCCACCACCTGGTGGTGCTACAGTCATAGCTTGTCCCTGCTTGTCTTTGCCCCTCCACACACACCATCCATACACATAGCTAAATGTGATATGTAACCTGTCACACAAAAAGTTGGACAGATTACATATCACTTGTTCTCACTGACTTACCACCGATCTGAACAACTTTTTATAATATAATTTTATCTTATTTTTTTTACATGGTAGACTATTTTTTTAATTAAATCTTTATTGTTCAGATTATTACATTTGTTCCTCTTTTTTCCCCCCCATAACTCCCCTCCTCCCAGTTCCCGCCCCACCCCCCGCCCTCACTCCCCACCCACTGTCCTCATCCATAGATGCACGATTTTTGTCCAGTCTCTTCCCGGATCTCCCACACCCCTTTCCCCCCAAGAATAGTCAGTCCATTCTCTTTCTATGTCCCTGATTCTATTATGATCACCAGATTATTTATTCACTTGATTCTTAGATTCACTTGATAGATGCATGTTTGTTGTTCATAATTTGTATCTTTACCTTTTTCTTCTTCTTCCTCTTCTTAAAGGATACCTTTCAGCATTTCATATAATACTGGTTTGGTGGTGATGAACTCCTTTAGCTTTTCCTTATCTGTGAAGCTCTTTATCTGACCTTCAGTTCTGAATGATAGCTTTGCTGGATAAAGTAATCTTGGTTGTAGGTTCTTGGTATTCATCACTTTGAATATTTCTTGCCACTCCCTTCTGGCCTGCAAAGTTTCTGTTGAGAAATCAGCTGACAGTCGTATGGGTATTCCCTTGTAGGTAACTGAGTTTCTTTCTCTTGCTGCTCTTAAGATTCTCTCTTTGTCTTTTGCTCTTGGCATTTTAATTATGATGTGTCTTGGTGTAGTCCTCTTTGGATTCCTTTTGTTTGGGGTTCTCTGCACTTCCTGGACCTGTAAGTCTATTTCTTTCACCAGGTGGGGGAAGTTTTCTGTCATTATTTCTTCAAATAGGTTTTCAATATCTTGCTCTCTCTCATCTTCTGGCACCCCTATAATTCTGATGTTGGTACGCTTGAAGCTGTCCCAGAGGCTCCTTACACTATCTTCGTATTTTCGGATTCTTTTTTCATTTTGCTTTTCCAGTTGGGTATTTTTTGCTTCTTCGCATTTCGAATCTTTGACTTGATTCTTGCGCTCCTCTGGTCTGCTGTTGGTTGTCTGTATAATATTCTTTATTTTAGTCAGTGTATGCTTAATTTCTAGTTGGTTCTTTATCACAACATCGAGGGTCTCATTAGATTTCTTGTAGATCTCATTAAGTTTATCGGCAGTTTCTAGAAACTTATTGAAAGACCTTAAAATTGTGGTTTTGAGCTCTGTATCCTCCATTTCTGTCATGTTTCTTTGTCTCCGCATTTTTTATGCTTTCTTGGTGCACCCCCTTGTGGTCTTTGTGTGCAGTCTTGTTGTAGTTAAGCCTTGGTTGTTGTAGGTAATACTGGTGGGGATTTGACCTCCACGCCAACTGGCTATGAGAATCAGCTGTGTCTGCAGTGGGAGAACTTCTGTGCTGGATCTCTAGGGCGGTGCTAATCTAGCCTTTGCCTGAGGCTATCCGGCAAATGCCTCTGTGCAGGGCTTGGGCTGGGCGGGTCCCAGGGGATCTACAGGGCCGGCGGAGGGAGCAGTTATGGCTGCTCTCCATTCCGTCTCTAGGTGCTCTGCCTCACCAAGTCCCAGCAACCACTGCAAACCTCGGAGAGAAAGCTGCCTTCGAGTTCCGACCGAAGCCAGACAGTCCCGCTTCTCCCATTTGAGTCTGGGTCCCTAGAGACTCGCCCGGCTCTGGAGCTCAGAGTCTGAAGCTCCCTCCCGATTGAAAACAACAACCGCGCCCTCCGCCGCCAGCCCGCTCCGTGCACACTCCGCACCTGAGTATTTCACTTCAGCACTGTGCCTCCTCTGAGTCTGGGTATGATATTCTCTTTCCTCCTAGTTGTAGAATTTCCACTCAGCCAGCCTTCCTGTGGTTCTGGGTGATGTCCGTTCTGTCTTTTAGGTGTAATTTGAATTGGTTGTTCGAGGCAGCAAACTCTGGCGTTAACCTATGCCGCCATCTTGGTTCCATGGTAGACTATCTTATTATTTTTTAAAAAATATGTTTTTATTTATTTCAGAGAGAGGAAGGGAGGGATAGAAACATCAATGATGAGAGAGAATTGTTGATTGATCAGCTGCCTCCTGCATGCCCTCTATTAGGAATTGAGCCTCAACCCGGCTCAATGTGCCCTGACTGGGAATTGAACTATGACCTCCTGGTTTGTGGGTCAACGCTCAACTACTGAGCCACACCATCCAGGAATATTTTATCTTGTTTTTTTGAACTCCCTATAAATAGACATAGGCTGTAGATATTTGTTTGGGTCCAGCTACTTTTGCTCAAAGTTGTGGTGTGTGACTCATCCAGTTATGAAGAGCTATAGTTTGTCCTTGTCAGTGCTGTATAGTATTTCATTGTGTCACTAGGCCACAGTTTATTTATCCAGTCTACTGTGATGGACTGTTCTTGAACCTGAGTCCAAGCACACATGGCATGAACTTCTCTAGGCGTATATCTTGAACCAGGTGGTAAAACATACATAGTGCTGCACTGTTAGTCATTCCCTCCCACCTCTCCCCTGCTCACTGGGGCTCCCTGTTGTCAGCCTTTGTTATATATGCTCACCTGGTGGATGTGAATGCTTTTTCACTGCCATTTTAATTTGCATTCCCCTCACTACTGATGAGGTTGGGTATTTTTGTGCATTTACAACAACTGTAAACCACTGCACTTTTTGGTGAAGTGCCTCTTTAAATGTTTGCCTACCTTGGGCTGTTGTGTTTTGTTTTTTTCTTGTTGACTTGGAGGATTCTTTAGGTGTTCCAAATTTTAATCCATTGTCAGTTATATGTGTTATAAATATCTTGCCTTTTTCACTTATCCTGGGGTCATGAGATGAATGTCATAATTTCAGAGTTCCTAATTAAGTAGTGAAATCTGTCTTTCACTTTATTTTTAATGTTTTGTGTGTTTTAAGAATTTTTTTTCTGCCTTGTGATCTTAAAGAACCTCCTGTATTCATCTTTTTCATAAGGTCTTTAATCTACCTGGAATTGATACTCATTTATGGTGTGAGGTAAGGGACCCATTTCTCTCTCTCTCTCTCTCTCTCTCTCTCTCTCTCTCTCTCTCTCTCTCTCACACACACACACACACACACACACACACACACACACACACCATTACCATTACCCAGGCAGCCCAGCACTGTTTGGTGAGAAGTGTGTCCTTGTCCCTTATCTTCCCACCCCACACACCACCCCCATCATTCCATGCAGCCATACTTTTCAGGAGCAGGCAGGAGCCCAGGACTGAAGGCTCTGGCCTGGAAGACCCAGCAGGAGCTGGTAATCAGTGCTTACCCCTGAGGGTAGGGCACACAGCCCTCCCCCACTGGACCAGCTGCTGCTCTTGCCAAACAGGTCTGTGGGGCTGTAGTCTGTCACATATCTGGCTGGTGCTGACTTGGGTTCTGGCGGATTAAGCAGGGGCTCAGTGTTTATGACCTGAACTGACCACTGCACAGGTGGTGTGGGGTAGAGGGGAGTGCAGAAGGAGCTCATCTATGTGAGCCACAGAGGAGGCCCCCAGAGGCCAGCAAGGCGGAGGCCCCCACCCAAGGCACTGGACCAAGGTAAGGGAGGGCCAAAATGCTCCCAGCGGTGTCTTCCCTAACCAACTCTGTCTGGAAAATAAAAAGTCCCCTCCCAGTCCTTTTTTCCATCTGGGTCTGTTTGGGGCAGCCAAGAGACAAGAGATGGCCCTGTGACAAGGCCACAGTCTATAGCAAGGACCTGCCAGGTCCTTGGCCCCCATGCAACCCCATGAGAGCTCACACACACGCACTAGCACTCAGCCCACCAGTCTCCCAAGGGGCTTTTTGTTCATTTCAGTGTCCAGGGCCTGCCCACTGGATTGGGAAGGTCACTGCCAGCCTCCAATCTGCCCTCCAGACCCTGGTGCCTTTCCCTAGGACAGCACCTGGCCTGGCAGAACTGGGCCTTCCTGCTCCTGGAGTCCTTAGGGCAGGGAAGAGGAGGGAGGGAATGGTGTGTGGGTAATCTTTACTCCTTCCTTACAAGGTAAGGAAGATTCACCCGTTAATAGATGAGTAAACTGAGGCCCACAGTGGGGCTGTGGTCCAGCTGGGCCTGGCCCAGGAGGGTAGGATGGAGCCCTAAGATCTCAGTGGCTTGCCTATATGACCTGGGAAGTTTCAGGCTATGACACACTACTCCCAATTGCTTTCAGAGTAGGGTTGCTGTTGCCTGAGGCTTTCTGAGAACTCTGGTCCATGAAGTGCCAGGAGCAAGAACCAGTGCTTCTGGGCCCTGCTCAGCTTAGACTAGTGCTTAGGACTTGGGCTTTGTCTCCTCATTTGTGTAGTACCCACCTCTTCAGGTTGCTCTAAGGCTGAAATGTAACCTGCTCAAAGGGGCTTCAAACATGGCCAGCTCCCAGGAAACCTTAGCTTTTGTTTTTATAGGGAAGGCCAATACCCGAGTGCCCTTCCTCCTCTGAAATTCCAAGCGCCTGTCTGTTTCCTTTCTTCCTGAGCTCTCTACTTATGTGTTTATTTCTATGAGTTTAATATTTGCTTAGAAAATACAGGCACGCCCTAACTGGTTTGGTTCAGTGGATAGAGTGTTGGCCTGCGGACTGAAAGGTCCCAGGTTTGATTCCAGTCAAGGGCATGTACCTTGGTTGCGGGCACATCTCCAGTAGGGGGTGTGCAGGAGGCAGCTCATCGATGTTTCTTTCTCATCGATGTTTCTAACTCTCTATCCTTCTCCCTTCCTCTCTGTAAAAAATCAATAAAATATATATATATTTTTTTTAAATACAGGCACATGGTAAAGATGTTCAACATTATAAGAGGATACAATGAAAACTACATCTGTCCTACCCCTCCCAAACCCTCCCCAGAGCAAACATGAAAAGCATTTTTTGGATAGCTGGTCAGAAATATTCAAGGGATATACAGGGTGTCCCCCCCAAAAATATACACACTTTAACAGCTGATAGCTCAATTTTGAAAATGAAATGTATTTTAATAAACACTGCCTTTATAATTATTCAAAGTTATGTATACATTTATATTATATATACACACTGAGTGGCCAGATTATTATGACCGGCCAGATTATTATGACCACCCCATCAGTACTTCATTGGGCCACCTTTTGCCTTCAATACTGCGGCGGTTCTTCTTGGCATTGACTCCACGAGATGTTGAAAGGTGATGCGAGGAATCTGACACCATGCCTGATTAATAGCACTGTCCAGTTCTGTGAGATTTGGTGGTTGTGGAACCAGCTGCCTGATGGCTCTTTTAACTTCATCCCACAAATGCTCAATTGGATTGCTATCTGGTGATTGTGGGGGCCACCTAAGCAAGGTAAAGTCTCCCTCATGTTTTTGAAACTACTCCTGCACAATACGAGCACTGTGGCATGGCGCATTGTCTTGTTGGAAGAAGCCAACTCCGTTGGGATATGCCATCAACATGATAGGAAGACCTTGATCAGCAACAATACTTAGGTGTGTTGTGCTATTCAGACGTTTATAATGATCTGGCCCTCTAGCAACTTCAGTGCAAAATTATAGCTAATTTGCCTACAAATGTCAGGTGGTCATAATAATCTGGCCACTCAGTATATATATTAAAAGTGTAATATGCTAATTAGACCGGACCTTCCAGATGAAGCCGGGGCTGCAAGGGCTGAGTCCCTTGCATGAATTTCGTGCATCGGGCCTCTAGTGTGTGTGTGTGTGTGTGTGTCCTATCTAATAATAGAGAAACATGGTAATTAACCGTAACTTCGCTACCCTTCCCATTGGCTAATCAGCGAGATATGCAAATTAACTGCCAGCCAAGATGGCGGCCGGCAACCATGTAGCTGAAGCAAACATGAGGCTTGCTTGCTTCAGTGACAGAGGAAGCCAAGGTTCCCCGCCTGCCGCAGCCGGCCTCTGAACTCCGGATGCAACAATGTTGCAATTATAGAAGCTAAACAAACTCCAGAAACCTGCTTTCAGCCCGCAACGGCAACGGGCTCAGAGTTTAGAGCGCCAGTGATGGTAACAGAGTTTCAATTATAGAATCTAAACAAACCCAGATACCTGCTTTCAGCCAGCCATGGCCTTAGAGCTGGAGCTGGCTCTCAGCTCCAGTGACAGCCATAGAAGGTAAATAAATCCCAGAATAAAAAAAAGAAGAAGAAAAAAAGAGGCTGGGAGCTTCAGTCACCCGCCAGCCTGAAAACGGCCCTCAGCCCCTCACCCAGACTGGCCAGGCACCTGAGTGGGGACCCCCACCCTGATCCTGGACACCCTTCAGAGCAAACCAGCCAGCTCCCTCCCATGCACCAGGCCTCTATCCTATATAGTAAAAGGGTAATATGCAAACTGACCCTAACAGCAGAAAGACTGGGAATGACTGGTCACTATGACACACACTGACCACCAGGGGGCAGACGCTCAATGCAGGAGCTGTCCTCTGGTGGTCAGTGCGCTCCCACATGGGGGAGCTCTGCTCAGCCACAGCCAGGCTGATGGCTGCCAGTACAGTGGTGGTGGTGGGAGCCTCTCCTGCCTCCTCAGCAGCCCTAAGGATGTCTGACTGCAGCTTAGTCCTGCTCCCCGCTGGCAAGTGGACATCCCCTGGGGGCTGCCGGGCTGCCAGAGGGATGTCTGATTGCCATCTTAGGCGCAATCCCCCGGGGAGCAGGCCTAAGCCAGCAAGTGGTCACCCCCGAGGGGTCCCAGACTGCGAAAGGGCACAGGCTGGGCTGAGAGACCCCCTACCCCCGAGTGCACAAATTTTTGTGCACTGGGCCTCTAGTATATATATCCCCCCCCATTGTAGTCTATGTAATAAAAGCCCAGCAACCAAAACGGTGGAACAACCAGAATGACCAGAGACCAGAATGACCACGGCCCCTCACCCTGGCTGGCAGCTGCCCAGTGAGCAGTTAGGGGCGATCAGGCGGGCAGAGTTCTTAGGGGTGATCAGGCAGGCAAGGAGGTTAGGAGTGATCAGGCAGGCAGAATGCTTAGGGATGATCAGGCAGGCAGAGTTCTTAGGGGCGATCAAGCAGGCAAGGAGGTTAGGGGTGATCAGACAGGCAGAGTGCTTAAGGGCGATCAGGCAGGCAGAGTTCTTAGGAGCGATCAGGCAGGCAAGGAGGTTAGGGGTGATCAGGCAGGCAGAGGTGGTTAGAGGTGATCAGGCAGGCAGAGGTGGTTAGAGGTGATCAGGCAGGCAGGCAGAAGCAGTTAGGGGTGATCAGGCAAGCATAGGCAGTTAGGAGTGATCAGGCAGGCAGGTAGAGTGGTTAGGGGCGATCAGGCAGGCAGGTAAGCAGTTAGGGGCCAGCGTCCCAGATTGCGAGAGGGATGTCCAGGATTTCAAGAGGGTGCAGGCCAGGCTGAGGGACCTCCCTACCCTTGTGCACAAATTTCATGAACCAGGCCTCTAGTTTTAAATAAAACACCCATTAGCTTGCTCTGCCCCCAACCTGTGACTTCCTTCTGGATCTTTAAATCCACCCACTGGGCCAGAGCCTGAGCGGCTGCTTCCTTCCAGAAGGCACACATATTTGTGGACGCTGGCACCAGATTTTTCTCATGACCAGGGCTTGAGGGAAGCTTCAGCCTAGCACGGGGAAAATAGGGGGACTGTTGAGCAGCAAAGAATGATCCCTCTGTGCCAAGTAAAAGCCCAAGTTGAAGACCAGCTCCTCCTCCTCACTCCAGTAGATCTGGTTCTAGATTGTGGGTGGAGCCTGGGGACCCAGCTCAGGCCCATTCTGGCTGCCAGCTGGCCATTGGGTGACCTTGAGCCAACCCTGGGCTCTTCCTAGTTCCTGACTCAGTGCAGAAGCCCAGGGCATATGGTGGCCTCAGTGAGAGGACTGAGGGTCTGTCTCCTTGAGGACCCAAGCAAGTGACACATCACCTGTCCCACCAGGGCTAAAACCCATGACGTGAGCTGGGGTTTTTGCCATCTTCCTGTTAAGCTTTGATGGTTCCCATGAGGCAACTAGTCAGTGTTAAGTTATGTTGACATTTTCTTGGAAGGCCTTGTGATTTCTGGACCTGCTGATGCCTTATCTGTGCCATAAAAATCTCTCCCAGGGCCTGAAAAAAGAAAGTGGCAGGTGGCTATATGTGGTCACAGGTCCTGCATGCATGACTACAAGGCCTCCCCAGAAGGGATCCCTGCCCCCTTGATGTTGGGAGAATGGCTGGGACCCAGGGTCACAGTCACCAGTGCCCAGTGGGGCAGAGCCCCAGGTGCTTCCATCGAACAGTTGTTCAGGTTGCATGCTGTCTAAGAGCAGTGAGCAAAGAGGAATGCACTCTTGCCATCTTTGGGCCTGAAAGGCTGTGTTCACCCGAAAAGGGCACCCTTTATAGATTCACAAGCAGGGGTCCTGAATGCTGGTGGTGGAACCAGCCTTGAGTGCTCACTGGCAAAGGAGAGGTGCCTGGGCATGGGGGGTCTCCTTTCCACTTATGTGGTCTTCCTGTACCCAGTTTTCCAAAATCTCCCTCCAAGCTCCTGCTGGTAATCTCAGGGAAAAGAGAACTCCACCCCTCTCTATTGTGCATCTGTGTGCACAACTTAAGTAGACCCAGCCAGGTGAATCCTCAGAAGGAAATAGGCTGTATGCCTGGCCTTAGGGCCTAGGAATGGCTTGGCTCAAATTATATCTAGGTCCACATCTCAGCTCCAACTCTTCCTGAATGTCTACTCCTGGTCAGGATACCTCTGCACCTTATCATCCTATCTAATAAAGAGGGAATATGCTAATTGACCCTCATGCCATCACAAAGATGGTGGCACCCACAGCCAATAAGGAGGGATATGCTAATTGACTGCCCCGCCCTCAAAGATGGTGGCGCCCACAGCCACAAGATGGCGGCACCTAGTCCCCTCAGCCATGCTGGGTTGGCAGGCGCGCGGCAAGGCTGGGCCCACCTGCTTCCAGACTCCCCCAGTCCCCTCAGCCCCCCAGCCGCCCAGGGCCGGCCCAAGGCTCAGGTAACGAGAGCCAGCGGAGGCTTGCACTGCCAGCAGTGGCAGCAGCAGAGGTGTGATGGGGGCATCACCTTCCCCTAAAGGCCAAGTCACCTCCCACCCCTGAGGGCTCCCGGACTGTAAGAGCAGGCAGACCGGGCTGAGGACACCCCCCCCCCCCCCACTCCAGTACATGAATTTTCATGCACCGGGCCTCTAGTCTGTTAATATCCCCCAGAGCTCAAGTATGAAGGGCACTTACCTCAGTGCCTGGCTCCTTAGGAAGTGAGCACTGTATTTATGAAGGCATGTTGATTTAAGGGCAGAGACTCCCATGAACTGCACATCATTAATTTCACCCACAAGTATTTTTTGAACTCCTAGTATGGGCCAGGCACTGCACTGGGGCTGGAAATAAATGGTGAGTACAACAGACATGAACCTTATCCTCATGAAACTGTCCAGGGAAAGAGAGGGAAAAGCTCCCATGAGCAGTGTCGACCATGTGCTGGGAGGCTTTGCTTAGTGTGCCTGAAAAGGTGAGGCAAGGCTTTCCTGGAGGACTGAGGTGTGAAAGTAAAGTCAGGGTTAAGTAGGTGAAAAGAGAGAGGCGGGTGTACCAGGCAGAGGAAACAGTAAATGCGAAGGCCCAGGGGCAGGAGCCAATTTGCTGAATATGAGGCTAAAGCAGAGTGGGAAGAGCAGAGGCAGGCAGAGGCCAAATCCACAGGGGCTTGTGGGAATGGCAGGGAGTTTGGTGCTTGTTTCTTTTTTTCTTTTATATTTTTAAATATATTTTTTATTGATTTCAAAGAGGAAGGGAGAGGGAGAGATAGAAACATCAATGGTGACAGAGAATCATTGATTTGGCTGCTTTCTGCATGCCCCCCACTGGGGATCAAGCCCATAACCCAGGCATGTGCCCTTGACCGGAATCGAACCTGGGACCCTTCAGTCCACAGGCTGATTGATGCTCTATCCACTGAGCCAAACCAGTAGAGCAGGTGCTTGTTTCTTAAGCAGTGAGGAGCCAAGGTTTGAAGCAGGGCAGTGGCATTTTGTTAGATTGAAATGTCTGTGAAATTGGGTTTGAGTCCAGACTCCAATTCCTGACCCCGCTGCCCTCCCTCTATACAATAATGAGGGTTGGGGAGGAGTGTGTCCTAGGTTGTGCAGACAGGAAGAAGGAAGCTTGAATGAAGAAACTTAGTGTAGGATACAGAGGCTGGCTCAGCCACCACCCTCTGGTCACCTGACCCCAGGCTGGGGCACCACCTAGTCTGCTGGTTGTCTTGGGCATGGAAAGGTCAGACTGCAGTTCTCCAGTGGGGCCACAGGTGGCGCCAGCCTCCCCAGCAATGGCAGATGGGACAGAATAGCAGGGACCAGCCCATTGAGAAGTGGGCTTGGGGACTGCTCTGGTCAGGCCCAGGCCGGGCTAAGCTTTCCCCTGTTCTTCACCCACACCCTGAGCCAGCAACCGGACTGCTGGTTTGGTGGCTCCAGCCTGCAGTTGCCATCATGCCGTCTTTCATCCCCTCCAAGGACTACTCCATCAGCTGTGCCCTGAGCTGTCTTTTTAAACCTATCTAAATTGCCACTAAACTTGACCAGGGACAGCTGGATAAAACCAATCTTTGCAGGGGAGTGCTTGGGTCCAGATCTCCCTTCTGCAGCCTCCAGTCAGTGAAACGCAGATTATGAAGTTCTGGCCTCACATGTCTTTAACGCCTCTTTATCACTCAAAAAAGGCTTAATTATATTTTATTATTTTATAGACAGTAATATAATCACATGGTTCAGTAATCTACACAGTGAACAGTGAGCCACCCTCCTAGCCCTGTCCCAGTTCCCCCAGAGATATTTTATGCATATACAGTATTATTATTGTGTGCGTGTACTCTTCCCCATCTTTATTTTTTCCCAAATACAGCATTCTTCACCTTACTTTTTCACTTAGCAATGCATCTTATATCTCGTTCCCTAGAAAGCATCCCTATTCCGTTTTATGCTGCCTCTGTAACATCAATTCTCCATACTTGTAAAATCTCTGTTTTAAACCGACAGGTCCTCAAGCACAGACCTTCTGCTGAGAGCAGAATCCAAGCAGTATTTCATAATTGTTTCCATGAATATATTTTTGGGAAAATTCAATTTATGCTCAATGAGGCTGGCATTTCATTGATGTGGCAGATATAAAGTTTCCCATTAAGGAATTGGTATACAGTGCTATGTGGTCCTCGGGAAAACTAGCCTGGGGATAAGTCGAGGCCACTCTGCCAGCTGTCACCCACTATATACACAGCCACAGAATGAAGCCACTACTTCATCCTCTGGCCTCACACTTCAGGTTCCACATATTTGCAGAACTATAATTATATTTTTCCAAGCTACCGAAGCCTTTGCCCATGCCATTCCCTGTACCTGCAGTGCCCTTCTCCTGGGCCATCCAGAGAATTCTCGTTCATGCCACAAATACCAAGATAGCTGTCACCTCTTCCCTTCCCTGACAGCTACTCCACCACCTCTCAGTCATTCCTGCATGTGACCCAAATTGCTCCCAGGATTGCAGAGATTCTCAAAGCATAGCAGGCATCAGAATTTGCATTTCTAATGACTCCCAGCTGGGACTGTGGCTGCTGCTCCTGTGACCACACTTTAAGTAACACTGATGGAGTGGAAAGATCATAAGCTGAGTGTCAGTGTACCTGGGTTCTAATCTCGACTCCAACATTAATGGGTTGTGTGTCTGTGCAAATTACATGCCCTCTCTGGGCTTCAGGGCCTCCATGATAAAGTGAGATGCAAACCCACCTCGTAGAGCTGCTGTAGGATTATGTGAACTTGTGTGGCAACAGGGCTGGCACCATCAACTGTGAGTTGTCCCCGTTCCCTGACCCACGGAGCTTCCAAAGCATGGGTCCCACATCTGATTTCTCCCTGCATCCTCTGATACACCTAGTCAAGTCCTGACACATAGTGGGAGGTAATTAAGGGGGGTGGGGAGGAGAGTTGTTGAACACATTTAGGGATGCATATGTTCTCAGTTATAGATTTATTTAAATGATGAATAAGATGTCACATGTACCCCGCCTCCTTTAGTTCCAAACCAGGGGAGTCAGGTCAGGCTGGTTGAAGCCACTCCCACTGGGAGAGCATTGTTTAAATCAATCACATAAAGAAGACTACACAGAGAATATTTAAGCCATTTAAGAGAAACTGTTGCTTTAGGAGCACTTAGTGGCATCCATTCGCAAAACAGGCATCCCCAGCACTTATTATAAATGAACACAACTATTCATTAAAGTAGAGGCCGACTGGGGCCTTGGCTTGGCACCCCATGGTAGCTGTTCTGTGATATGAAGGCACTACTTAAGAGTCAGCAGGCACTTCCCTAACAGCCCCTTAGAATGTGGACCAAGCCCTGCCAGGCGACTGAATCAGTGACAGCCAGATGGGGTCTCTGTACCAGGGCAAGCCCTCGCAGCTTTCTCTCTCTGGTTTTTCTAGGTTTCCTCAGTTTCCTCACTCCCTTTAATGCAGACTGGCTCCAGTTTAAGCAAAGCTACTAGGAAAGAAACCAAATAAATGAAGGATGTTCATTTGCTTTGCCAAAGGGTGTCAGTGTTGTTTTTTAAATAAAACCTTTAGCTGACAGGTTCCTGTAAGTAGTGGAGATAAGAATCAGTGTTTTTGAAAAACATTTTCACCTGGCCCTTTCAGAAACTATGGCGTATGAAGAAGGGTGTTAGCTCAGATTGAATAAGACAAGGGTGAGAATGGAGATCAGGAATGGGGTCTTCTGTTCCCTTCCCGGCTCACAAGTCTTGCACCACCCCTGTGTTTGTCCCTGAGCCATAATGAATCTGGTTCAACAGGATTCATTCATTCATCTTACATTTATTGAGCACCTACTGTACACCAGCGCTACCTGGTTACTGGGATACAGTGGTGAACGAAGTCCCCTCCTTCACAGAGCTTCATTCTGATAGAAGAGTCAGACAGGAAATAAGTTACCAAGTACTTAAGCAAGATAAAAATATAGGCTGTGAGATGGACTTTAAAGGGAGTAAAATGAGATCAAGAGAATGGGGGTGTGCCTCACCTGGGGAGGTCCAGGGAGGTCCCTTGAAGGAAGCGACAGCGACAGCGAGTGTGCGCATCTTAGAGCCCTGGAGTGTGGAGGCTTTAGGCCTGGGAGTTGATGCTTAGAACCATAGAACTCAGTTCATCCCTGGTCCCGAGCTCCCAAAGGGTTTCATAGCAAGGGACACTCTGAGAGTGGGCTCAGCCCTGGGACTGGTTTGTTAAGGAAGGAATGGAGAAGCAGGCACAGGCAGCTGGGGAAGAGAAGGGGCCAAGGCAAGAGCTGCCTCCCTGATTTGACCCCACCTGGGCCTCTAAGGCAGCCTCAGCAGAGCTTGCAGAAGCCTCAAGTCCATACCTAGTGGTTGCTGCTATTCCCCTCCCGCTTCTCCCCAGCTGTACTTCATGCCAGAGGGGAAGTAGGGCATTCCCTAGAAAGGGAATCAGGATTTGTGACCTGGGTCCTAGGAGTTGACTGAGTGTGGACAGTGGAGGTCAAAGTGCCCCCCTTTTCTTTTTCTGGATGATAGGATGAGGATGACAGGGGTATCTCTGACCTTAGAAGGTCACTGGGAGGCTCATATGAAGGGGCACATGCGAAGCATTCATCACAGAGTCTGCATTCAAGAAGTACCTTGTGTAGGAGAAGAAGAGGCAGAGCCATGTTATGAACATAACACATTCATGGCGGGGGCCAAATGGGCCTGTGCTCAAATCCCTATCATCCAGGCACTACCTGATGTCCTTAGCTACGTTACTAAACTCTGAGCCTTAGTTTATCTGTAAAAGGGAGGGTTTTCGAGAATTAAATTCAATCAGTTCTCTAAAGTGCCTGATTCAGAGTATGTGCTCTGTGGGAGAGGATCATGACTCTGAGACAGGTAACAACCCCTGGAGTTAAGGAAGAAGCAGGGGGGTGAGAAAGGAGGCTCAGAAAGACTAGTGCATTTCGCCAAGATGGAAGTTCACACAGCAGGTGCAAGGGAGCTGGGCTTTGCTGCTGTCTTGGCCAGGCCCCACTCTAGGGCACAGCATCTGGTTGCAGAGGCACTTTGTTGTGCATCAGCTCTGGTGTGAGGCACAGGGGCCACAGTGGAATAGGAGAAAGGGACTGCCAGGCTCTGAAGGCCTCCTAGGTGCCCAGCCCTGGCTAGGTAGTTACAAGTGTCATTGCCAAGCCTCACACCACTCCTACAAGGAAGGTCTGTCCCCGCTTTGTGGGTAAAGGCATGGCGGCCCCGGGAAGCTGAGTAACTTGCCTGTGGTCACATGGGCGATGGAGAAGGATGTCTGTCCAGCACTGCTGGGCACAGGCCTTCCTCTTTCGTTTGGGGCAGAGAACTGGGGCAGCCTGGGCTCCATGTCATGCAGAGAGAATGGGCGCAGAGGAGCAGCTCTGGAACAGCCCAGAGCCATTTTCTTGGAGCTGTCCCTGAGGGAGGGCTGACCCCACTCAGAGTATTGTGGATCTTACCCTTTCCTTCATGGGGATCTGGCAGTGACTTTCTTGTGCCACCAGCCAGGGAAAGGAGGGTTGAGTATGAGAGGCTCAAGTGAGGGCACTTTTGATTTTATCTTGGGGGTGGCAGGGTACCCTGATGGGAAGTTGATGACAGTGTGATTTGGGGAGGGTGGGGATCAGGGTGAAGGCAGCAGTTCAGTTTTTTGCTTCTACATTTCTTTCTGATGTTGTCAAGTCCCTTGAATCCTATAAGACCTGCAAATGAGCATTTCCCATTTACTTTAATAGACTCATAGCTCAAACAGAAGCCACAGTTCTGTTCTCCACTGGCCCTGCCCCCCTGGACTACTGGACAAGCAGTCCACCTCACTCAGTTGGGCCCAGCAGGGGGATGGGCTGTGCGTATAATGAGGGCCAAACTGGGGAGGGATTCCATGAGCACATTCTGACCTGTGGCCACCATCACCATCTTCCTACACTCTTATAACAAACCAACACCCTCTATGTGGCAGGGGTTGCCATGGGCAATGGGTTCCTGGAGCATGGCGGCTCTGGAGATCCAGGCTAGGAGGCCTTCTTGAGGAGGCATCATTCCTGGCTCTTATGTTCACTTGGTCAGTCACATGCTAGGTTTTTCAGAGCTCCCATAGAGCCACCCTATCCCTATCCAGTGTGGGGTTTTGTTTATCCTTGCATTGGACCCTGTGTCCTAACCGTGATCCTGTTATTGCAGCCTTTCTCTGAGGGTCTTTCCCATCCCCTCACAGGCTATATTAATCCATTTGTCAATTGTTGGCATAATAACAATGGCACCTAATTTTCATTGTTCATTTAAATATCAGAGGAAAATAGCCTCCTTGCATCTCAAACCATGCTGGTTCCCTGTCTCTACAGCTTCCTTTGTCAGAGCAGTTGTGAAGGAGCTATGGAAAGGAAGTCTGATGACCAGTTCTTGGCTGTGCCCCAGCATGACTTGGGGAAGGGCTCCCCATTCTCTAAGCCTCAGGTTCCTCATCTGAATAATGGGAGGGCAGCACTGTGTAATGGTGACTCCTTCTGGCTCTAAAGCTCTAGGAAACGCTAACATTAAGGCCACTTTCACCTCACTGTCATGGTCCAGGCCTTGGCCAACCCCAGTGCTATTGAGTTGTTTGTGGTTGGGGGCTCAATCCCCCAGGTGCTATGACAGATGTCTGCAACCAGGCCAGTTACATGAAGCAGTGGCAGAGTCAGAGCCCTACTTGGATGAATGGGTGGAGAGTAGATGGAGAGTCATTGTCCCTGCCTTTGAGGTTTCCCACAGTCTGGGTAAAGGGTTCTCATTCTGGCTGGGGGGTGGAGACACTGGGGAAGGCATCAGAGAATGATATTTGGGCTGATATTTGAAGGTTGAGTAGGAGGTTGCTGAGCAGATGAAGAAAGCAACCCAGGAATTGGAAACAGCAAAAGCAAAGGCACTGGGGTGGGAAAGTGCCTGGTGCATATTGGGAGGAGCTATATTGTAGGGAAGGTATCTGGGAATGAGGCTAGAAAGATAGTGAGGCGCTGGATGACAACCCAGGTGATGCTTGAGCAGGTAAAATGCCATATTGTCCACTTCGGGTAAACAACCCTCAACCTCCAAACTAAGTTATGCCAATGTCATTTAGTTTACTTTGTTTAGTAAGATCAGAGAAGTCCATGATTTGCAAGTGGTTTCTATTAAAAATAATTGAAATTGAAAAGGTAACTTGGCACTTAATGAGGTAAGCTTTATTTATCTGGATAATTTCTCTTCTGAGGACTGACTAGCTTTCCTGAGATGTCACACTAGAGAGTTCCATGTTCTGTGCAGCTGTCCCCAGTTGTTTTTTTTTACAGCATCCAACATTCATATGAATAAGTTCCGTTCTATGTGGAACCCATACCCGGTTGTATGCTAAATTGTCCATGTTCCTGTGGTGCCATCCCATCAGGGGCCACTGTAGCGTGGGAGGCAGGTCGCCTGGGTCAGTCATTGTCAGCGTTCATCCCTTCATCTCTCGGGGTCTCACTTTCCCTGTCTGACAAATAAGAGGTTGGGCAGGAGGGGTATCACAGAGCTTCCTCCTAGACCCAACATTCTGGCTGTGATACAGGGATGTTTGTTTCACTGCTATGAAGAATAACATATTAATGACCCATAGACACAGAGAGGAAAGCTGGAATGGATCATAATGCAAATGTAATTGATTTTTACAGCTGCCAGTAAGATACAGCCTGCTCAAAAGACAAGGACATTGTAGTGGCCATAGGCAGTTTAGGTATAGTCTGGAATTCAGGTATTTGTGGACTGGCTCTGGCAGGCTTCAGAGTCTCCTAGAAAATGCTATAAGATGTCAGAAGACTTCTAATCCCTTGGCTTACTATGTCTTTTATTTATTTATTTATTTATTTATTTCACTGGCCTTTTTTTCTTATGGTAATAAACACTTATTTAAAAATTTGAACACTATGCAAGGACATAAAGTGAAAAGTCTTCCTTCCTCCTTCCTACTCTGTCCCACCTAGTCCTCCAACTTAGAGGGCAGGGGCCCATTTCCAGGAATCTCTGGAACCCCCAGCTTCTCTTCCCAGAGGCAAGCCTTGTACCTGTTTCTTGGGTCCCCTTTAAGAAATAGTCTACACTTAACATTGCCCTATATATGCACTAGTGTTCTATATATCTTATTGTAAATACATTTCACATTTTCTGTACTTTCAATGTCAATGTTATGTCTCAGATCTTTTCCCATAAGTGTGTATGATGCTGCTGCCATCATTTAAACATAGTACTCCATGTAAGTACCACAGTTTACTTAGTCAGTCCCCACTGAGGGACATTGTGTGTTTCCTCCTCTGTGTTCTGCTGTTACAAACAACTAAATCCTTGGACCTAACTCTTTGTGCACATGGGTAGATAGTTTGTAGGATTTGTTCTTAATAGTGAATTGTACTATCTTGTGTCCATCTTGTCTGGAGGTCACCTGGCCTGACCCTGTTGTTTTATTTTATTTTTATTTCATCCTGATGTAGCTACCTACTACTACCACTACTACCACTACTATTACTACTACTACTACTTATTATTATTATTATGAAAATCTTTATTGTTGAGAATATTACATATATCCCTCTTCCCCCCCCCCCACTATCCCCCTCCACCTGGTTCCCACCCTGCCCCTTTACCATCCTATTGTCTGTGTCCATAGGTAATGCATATATGCATATAAGATCTTTGGTTAATCTCTTCCAACCCCTCTTCTCCCTTCTCTCTGAGATTCGTCAATCTGTTCCATGTTTCCATACCTCTGATTCTATTTTATTCACTAGTTTATTTTGTTCATTAGATATCTTGTTAGTTTATCTTTATATTCAATAGTTTATACATATGTATTTATTGCCATTTTATTGTTCTTTCTTCCTTCTCCCCCTCCTCCTCCTCCTCCTCCTCCTCCTCCTCCTCCTCCTCCTCCTTCTCCTCCATCTTCTTCTTCCTCTTCTTAAAGAATACCTTTCAACATTTCACGTAATACTGCTTTGCTGGTGATGAACTCCTTTAGCTTTTTCTTGTCTATAAAGCTCTTTTTAAAAATATATATATATTTTTTATTTATTTCAGAAAGGACAGGAAAGGGAGAGAGAGATAGAAACATCAATGATGACCCCTAACCAGTTTGGCTCAGTGGATAGAGTGCCGACCTGCGGACCCAAGGGTCCCAGGTTTGATTCAGGTCAAGGGCACGTACCTTGGTTGCAGGCTCCTCCCTGGCCCAGGCCCTGGTTGGGGCTTGTGCAGGAGGCAACCAATTGAAGTGTTTCTTTCACATCAATGTTTCTGTCTTTCCCTCTCTCTTCCACTCTCTCTAAAGAAAAAAAAAGAAAGAAAGAAAAATCAATGATGAGAGAGAATCATTCATTGGCTGCCTCCTACATGCCCCACACTGGATATCGAGCTTGAAACAAGGGCAAATGGCCTGACCAGGAATTGATCCATGACCTCCTGGTTCATAGGTTGACATTCAACCACTGAGCCATGCCAGTAGGCCATCTGTGAAGCTCTTCATCTGACCTTCAATTCCAAATGATAGCTCTGCTGGATAAAGTAATCTTGGTTGTAGGTTCTTGGCATTCATCACTTTGAATATTTCTTGCCACTCCCTTCTGGCATGCAAAGTTTCTGTTGAGAAATAGGCTGACAGCTGTATGGCACTCCATTGTAGATAACTAACTGCTATTCTCTTACTGCTTTTAAGATTCTCTCTTTGTCTGTAACTCTTGGCATTTTAAGTATGATGTGTCTTGGTGTGGGCCTCTTTGGGTTCCTCTTGTTTGGGACTCTGCACTTCCTGGGCTTGTAAGTCTATTTCTTTCACCAGGTAGGGGAAGTTTTTTTGTCATTATTTCTTCAAATAGGTTTTCAATACCTTTCGTGCTCTCTCTCCTTCTGGCACCCCCATAATGTGAATGTTGGTATGCTTAAAGTTATCTCAAAGGCTTCTTACACTATCTTCATATTTTCTTATTCTTTTTTCTTTTTGCTCTTCTGATTGGGTGTTTTTTGCTTCCTCATATTTCAAATCATTGATTTGATTCTCAGAATCCTCTACTCTACTGTTGAATCCCTGTAAATTATTCTTTATTTCAGTTAGTGTATGCTTAATTTCTCCCATCCAAGTACTAACCAGGCCTGACCCTGCTTAGCTTCCGAGATCAGATGAGATCGGGCGTATTCAGGGTGGTATGGACGTAGGCTATGCTTAATTTCTGACTGGTCCTTTTTCATGTCTTTGACATTCTCACTAAGATCCTTGAAAGTCTCACTAAGTCCCTTGAAGCTCTCATGAAGATCCTTGAGTAACCTTATAATCATTGTTTTGAACTCTGTATCTAGTAGTTTGCTTTCTTCCATTTCTTTCATTTGTAACATGTTTCTTTGTTTCTGTATTTTGTTTGCTTCCCTATGTTTGTTTCTATGTATTAGGTAAAGCTGCTATGTTTCCTGGAATTGGTTGAGTGGCCTTGTGTAGTAGGTATCCTGTAGGGCCCAGTGGCTCAGCCTCCCCAGTCACCTGAGTTGGGTAGTCTAGGTGCACCCCTGTGTTGGCTGTGTGCACAGTCTTGTTGTAGTTGAGTCTGTTGGTGCACTGGGAGAAATTGACCTCCAGGCCAATTAGCTGTGAGGACTGCTGTGACTATAGTGGGAGAGCTGCTATGCAGGAGACATCCTATGGAGCAGGACTTGCTTCAGTGGGTCTTTGGTGCTCACTGAGTCTGCCCCTTGAGTGTGTTGCTTGAGGATGTTTAGAGTTGTAGTCTGCTATGGTCTGAAGCTGTCCATTGGGTGTCCTGGCTCTAGGGTCTCCATGGAGGTGCAAAGTCAGCCACTGCCTGGGGCCACCTGGCAGGAGCTACAGAGAAATCTGCATATGCCTTCTATTTGTATTGGGTTTGGAATTACCCAGGTGAAGCCCAGCTGTGAAGCAGGGCAGGTTGGTGCTAGTGTTGGGTTTTGGTCCTTTTATTGATAGGCTTGGGGCTTGCTGTCATGAACTGCAGCTTGTTTGAGAGATTTTAGCAAAGTCTGAAGTCTGAGCCAGGATAGGTCATTCATATGGAAGAGCTGCTGCAAACAGTTTGGGTGGGGCAGCAAATTGGATGGGTCAGGTTCCCAGGGAATCACCAGGGTGGAGTAAACAGTGTGCTTCAGGCTGATGGAGATTCATATATGGCTGCCAGTCATCCCTGGAATAGGGGAGGTCCCAGCACAGGAACAATGACCCCTTCGAGCATGCCTATCTGGGAGAAAGCTGCCCCAGAGTTCCTGCCCTGATTCCAGACAATCCAGTTCCTCCCCATATGTGTCTGGGTCCCCCAATACCTCCTGGTGCTGGAGTTTGTATAGGTCCAAGTAAATTTGTGCACTGGCCCTTTAAGAGGGACACTTGGGTGTCCAGCAGCCTCAATCCACGCTGGTTTTCACAATCCAAAGTTATGTGGTCTTCTCTTCCAAGCTCTGAGACCATGGATTGGGGGTCTGGTGTGGGGCTATGACCCCTTGCTCTTCACAGGCAGCCTCTACAGGGATAATTTCTTCCCAATTAAAAAACAGCACACGTGGGTGTCAGACCAACCCGTTCCATGCCTCTGCCCTTCCTACCAATCTTAATGTGCTTTCTTCTTTACTTCTCTAATTCAGCCAGCTTTCAGGTGGTTCTGAATGATGGTTGTTCTGTATTTTAGTTGTAATTTTGATGTGGTTGTGGGAGGTGGTGAGTACCCACGTTTACCTACACTGCTATCATGGTTCTCTCTCCTGACCCTGTTGTTTTAATGATCATCTTCCCCCAGGATGTCTGATTCTTCTCTTCCAGGTTTTGTCCATGGGGCCTGAGTCAGGACACTGGTGGTCTGGCTGAAAAAGCAAGGCATAGCTGGAACCAATGTGAAACTTCTTCAGGGAAGCTTCATTTATCTCAGGGTTGACAAAATTTTTCTGTGGAGAGCTATAAGTATTTTAAGCTTTGCAAGCCATACATCTCTGTTGCAACTGTTCAACTCTGTTATAGCACAATAGTATCCATAAAAAAATATGTAAATGAATGGGTAAAAGACATTATTTTAAAAAAGCAGGCAGTGGACTAAATTTGGCTGTCAAGCTTTCGTTTACCAACCTTTGATTTATTCAGCTGCTGGGCACTTCTGTGTCCCTGGTCTCATAGTAGGCATAAGCGATGCTACAGAGAAGGACACAGGCCCAACCCTGGCAATGGTAGCTCAAGGGTGTGACGAAAGAGCAGCTGTAGAGTAACATGAGAGTGTACTTTATCAGAGGAGTTTGCAACTTGGAGTAGGGGCCAGACAGAGGTGGTTTTCTGGGAGAAGTGACATCAAAAGCTGAAACCCATGTCCTAACCATGAGCCAGCCATAGTGGGGAATTTAGGGGTTTCAAAGAAGTTTAGTATTCCTGAAGGTGTGGTGTGCATAGCAGGGATATGATGAAGGACAGAGCTGGAAAGATGAACCAGAAGCAGACCACACAGGCCTCAAAGCCAGCCAGGTAGGGAGGCAGGCCTTCATCCTGACAGCTCTAGGAGAAGGACTGCAAATTTTACCTTTGGGGGAGTGCCACTTGTCTGGTCCAAGGAGAATAGGGAGGCTATGGAAAATGGAAGGCTTGCCCTAGCTGGTCTGGCTCAGTGGATAGAGTGTCGGCCTGTGTACTAAAGGGTCCTGGCTTCCGGTCAAGGGCACATGCCCGGTTGCAGGCTCGATCCCCACTTGGGGGTGTGCAGGAGGCACCCAATCAATGATTCTCTCTCATCATTGATGTTTCTATCTCTCTCACTCTCTCCATTCCTCTCTGAAATCAATAAAAACATATTTTAAAAAAGAAAGAAAATGGGAGGCTTTTAGAAGCCAGGGCGAGGGAACAAAGTTTGGTTATGGCATGTGAAATGGGCCAAGACAAGCAGCTCAGGACTGAAACCCAGGAAAATACAGTGGAAGTAACATTTTTATGATTTTCTTGTATCCTACAACCCCTCTACATGGGCTCCTACTCATCTCTCAAAGTCAAATCCAAATGTCCCTTTATCTTTGGAGCTTCTCATGGGGAAGAGTTATAGGCTCCTTCCTCCAGACTATCACGACATCATACTGGGGGACACTTGTCACAGCAGTATCTCCTCATTGATGTCTCAGAAGACATGCACAGAATAAGCACTAATAAATGCTTGATAAATTAAATTAAATGGCAAGGTGAATTAGCCAGGGTAGAGGTGGCTGATGAGCCACATTTTACAGTTGAGGAAATTGAGACTCGGAAGGCTAAGCAATTTGCCCAAATGATACATGTAAGAATTCTTCTCAGTTTAGTCATTTCAGCAGAAAAATTGGCTTTCTCTGTCTCTCCAGGCTGGAACTTTTCTTGCTCACCTCATAATTTGCTAAATTATTAATCTGTGAGGCAGTTAACTGAGCAGAAGCAAGAGGCACATTTAGCAGGAAGATAAAACAAGACAAGAGAATTAGGAGGCATCTGGTTTTCAGACACTCCAAACGCTAACAGTGAAATTTAACCCTTATTCTAAATCCCAGCTGGAACAATGTCTGGTGAGTGGTGAGGCCCTGGCCCTGAAGAAGTGCCTGGAATTCTTAAAGAATTGGGTCTTGAGGCTGTTGGAGCCTGTCTGGAGTGCCCTAGCAGCTGGGTTGGGGAATTCTCTTAGCTGTTTACTGCAGCCTATTTTTAGAAGGCAGTTCAAGCTGGGGTGGAGTTATGGCCCCCTCTACCCTCACCCCCCACCCCCAACTCTTCCCACCTCACCCAACCGGGATGCAGGACAGGATTATGGTCTTTTAACAGTGTGGCTCAGTTGGTTGAGGGTCGGTCCCATGCACGGAGAGATCACTGTTTCTATTCCCAGTCCAGGCACATACCCGGGTTTCGGGCTACATCCCTGGTAGGAAGTGTGCAGGAGGCAGCTGATCTATGTTTCTCTTTCCCTAGCCCTTCCTATCTCTCTAAAAAAAACCCAATAAAAACAAATTGAAAAGGACTCAAGATGATGTTCCTATTTTAGTGGGTCTACACTTCCTGAATCCCACAGAACTGCCAGCTGCCTGGCCTGCCAGGTGATGGACTTGTGGGTGGGGTAGCCTAGGATAAGTGGGGTGGCCCAAGACAAGTGGGGTTTTGATCGTATCTATATCCGCTTGATAGCTCCCAACTATATTTGGGTATTCCACAAGTGTGGGTGCTGGGCACTATGCACGCCTTCATGAAGCCCAAGAATAGATAATAAACAAGTAAATATGCAAATTGAGAACAGCAAGCCATGGTTGCCTATAGTAGGATAAACTGAGCAAGCCTGTGAGAGGAGGTGTGGAAAGTCCCTTAGTTAACCCATTTAAGCAGAGCCTCAGTTTCCTCTTCTGGAAAAATGGGACCTATAATAACTCCACCTGCATTACAATGTTGTCTTGAGGACCAAATATCAGTAAAGAGCTCTAAAATACTAATTAGGGTTATGTTAAGCCTGCTGTGAGGGTCTGAACATTATCTCTGAGTGAAGGAAGGCAGGGGGTTAGATGGGTTTAGGGAGAAAGAAGCTGCTTCCATTAGATCCTCACCAAAAAGTACCCAAAAGGGTGTCCCCAGCCTCAGGATGGGACCTACTCCTTTCTCTGGAAAAGGGCATCCAAGCCTCAGAATTACACCATCTAGGACAGTAAAGGCCCAGTTTTATAAACTGAGGCCAAGATAGGATTGGCAGACATCGGTGCCATCAGCAGAGCAGGCTACAGTTAGCTGGTTTGGGCTTTTGTATCTGTTGTGCTTGCACTTTTGGGGGATCTATGTTGGAGAAGTACACAGCCCGCCCCTGCCCCCGCCCCTAAAGGACCTAGCTTGCTGAAACAGGGGAGGCTGGTGCCTGAGAATCCTGCCCCTGCGCCTGTCACCCCTCCAGCTCCGGCTCTGCTAGTCCCGCCCCTTTCTGCAGCCCCGCCCCTTTCTGCCTTGTCCCCACGCTCCCTCCGGCGACCCCGCCTCCTGGCCCCGCCCCCTCCCGGGCCACATTCCTGCGGCCCGGCCTCGCGTGGCGCCCGGCGGGCGGGGCGGCGGCGGCGGAGGAGGGGGGCCGGGCTTGGCGGCCTGGGTACCTGGCTTGGGGCCGGGGCAGTGGGAACTAGTAGGCACGGGTGGTCGCCCAGGCGATCGCGTGGCGGGTGTTCGGGTCCCCTGGTTGTCCGGCCTGGGCCCCGGGATCCGGCCGCCCCGGGCCGGAGTGGGCGGTTCTTGGCCCGGCCTGGGCCCCGGGCGCCGGGGCCGCCAGCTCCCGCCGCAGCCACCATGTGGTGCCTTCACTGCCATTCGGAGCGGACCCAGTCTCTGCTGGAGCTGGAGCTTGACAGCGGGTAAGGGCCCGGGCGGGCTGAGGCAGGGGGGCCGAGGGGGCGGGAGCTGGAGCGAGGGCGGCGGCGGGGCTGAGGGAGGTCGCCTGCGGGCGGGGCGCCGCGACGCCGGCCGGGCCCAGCCGCGCGCCGCGTAGGGTGGGCTCCTGAGAGCCGGGCGCCGGGCGCTTTGTGCGATGGTTTGCTAGAGACGGCGGGAGTGCGTGTGTGCGCCACGGAGAGGCTCTGGGCATGGTGGGCGAGAGTTCGCGAGACCGTCCGGACGGACGCCTGTGAGACGGGGTGGAGCGTGTCTGTGTTCGTGCGGGGAGCCGGACACAGGACCCGATCTTGTGCGTGTGAGAAGCATGCTGCCAGGACGGGCGGCGTGTGTGTTCATGCTCATGAGTGACTGGATACACCCGTGGGAGAAACTGATGGGAGTTGGTATCTGATGGAGGCGGGAGAGCAAGTGGTAGGGAGCTTGTGAGAGGAAGTGTGGCCAGTGGTGTCTGCTCTTGTGTCCTGCAGGCCTGTTTTTGTGAGACCCTAGGCTGGTGCTTGGGATTATGTGTCCACTCTGTCAGGGAGTGTGCGCAAGGCTGAGGGACCCGTTCAGGTGTTGTGCACAGGTGGTTCTGGTGTCCTCCAGCCGGGGCCACCTGCGAGTGCACTGGGACACCTGGAACTGAGGAAGGTTGTGTTCTGTGTGGCTACTGTTGTGGCTGTGAGGGGACTGCTGGTGGGATTGGGGGTGTTTGTTCATATATGCCTGGTATGATCAGGAATGGAGAAGGGGAGAGGGAGCAGTGTCCCAGAAACCAACCCTTTTCTGCTTCACAGCCTGTGGGTGGCTGTTTGAACATCCAAGGGCCCATATTTATGGCGATAGAGCGTGTGTATGTGTGAGGAATATTGATTTCCTTGCTCACCTGGCCAGCACAGCTGCCCCCTGAGCTGTCTTCAGGCCCCTCCTAGGAGCACAGGCTATGAGGTGGGGGGAGAAGGGGCATTGACAAGCTAATTTGGCTTGTGTCGGGCCCCCTGGGGGATGTCCACCTGCAACCAGCTGGCAGTTGCACTGAGGACATGCATATGTTCCCCTCTGTCTCTTCCTCACCCCAGGTGCCTGAGGCTTCATGTGAGGTGGTGTGGGTGCAGTTCCCAAGGACCATTGTTCCTTGCATCTGGGGTGGAGGCCAAATAAGCTGCAGCTGCAGCGCCAGCTGTCTGGAATCAGGGGATCAGTCTGAGAATGAGGGTCCTGATATTCATATCCCACACATGCCACTGCCTTAAGCAGCTGTCCCACCTGGTATTGCATTCTTGTCCTTGTGGTACTGGCATCCCCATATTGCAGGAGAGAACACGAAGTTTGAATGTTCAGTCTTGTCAGCACCAAGGCTCTGTGGTTTACTGAGTGCCTGCTGTGTACAGTCGCTGCTCTAGGTGCTGGGGACATATTAGTTCACCCTTCAGCCTCGCCACAGTTAGGTCACATTTGCTCCTTAGTGCCTGGGATGTGGTTCTGAAGGAAGCCCAGGGAGGGCCAGAGAGAATCAGCCCAGCTTCTGGTCTGCAGAGGCTCAGTCAGGAGCTCCTTGCACTGGCCAGCTTGCCATCTCCCCCTTTCTTAACCCCAAAAGGATGCAGCATGCTGCAGAGACCTTGGGAGAACCCCAGTCTGTAACACTCCAAGACAACCTTTCATGGTATAGAGCACAAGCTTTTCTGATAGAGCCTTGTGTGCAGCACCTGATGCTCTGCTATTTGAGCCTTAAAGAGCCTTGGTCTCTCCCTACTCTCCCTTTCTAAATAGGCACGTTGGGTAGGGAATCCAGTGACTTAGGCAGAATATTACAAGGGGAGCCTGGAGTGAAACCCAGATGTTCTGATGTCGGGCCTCTAACAGGCCCTTGCCAGCCCTGCCAGGATTTTCATGCTTTT
Organism: Myotis myotis; assembly: GCF_014108235.1. Taxonomy (NCBI): domain Eukaryota; kingdom Metazoa; phylum Chordata; class Mammalia; order Chiroptera; family Vespertilionidae; genus Myotis; species Myotis myotis. The sequence continues at coordinate 100,931,139 of NW_023416324.1, read as the reverse complement.
GCTCAAAGAATTCTGACTCTGAACTAGTTGTGCTAATATTTACACAGCTTCAGTTCAAAAACAGGGACAGGACTGACATCTGCACAAACAGTGAGATGACTGCTCAAATAGGGGTTTCTGGAAGGGATTGGACAGGGCTCCCTGGATTGTGGGAGCTTGGTGAGCCTGTGTGTGTTAACTGGCTGAACTCTGTGGAACACGGGGTCATGGTTTGCTAGGAGAATCGGAGTCAAGGGCAGCTCTGAGAGGCAAACAGACTTTGTTTCAAAGCCTTGCTCAAACTTATGTACAAGCTACCACACCCCTCTTAGCCTCAGTCTCCCCCTCTGCGGAAGGGAATAATAGTACTGCTTCACAGAGGTACCTGAGAAAATGGGTGTCTAAAAGCCTTTGCCCAGCTGGCCAGCCCCAAGCCTTCAGTCAGATGGCTCAATCATTCAAGTCAGCATTCTGTTCTTCCCACTGCCACTAACCCCTTGGATTTTCTTCCTTCCTCTTTTGTAAATTTCCTTGAATTATGATGGAATATCCTCCCATAAGCACAGTGGCAAGCTCTGATGGGCTTAGATCCCGCCAGGGGCGTGGGGAGAGTTCTGCAGAGGTGGCCCAGGTCCCTTGTGTAAATGTGTATTTGTGTGGTGGGGGAGGATGCTCAGAGGCTGTTGAGTGTGATTTTTTTGTCCTCAAAAGCAAATCATAATGAGTTTAAAGGCCATTAAGGCTCTTAAAGAATTATTGTTGTGGCCTTACTGAATCTGGCTGCTCCCATTGCATGAGCTGCTGCTGAGAGAAAAGTTACGGTGATTGTGGTGGAAAACATGGCATGGTTCCCCTGGACCTGCCACTCTTCTGGCTGCATAGCTGACCCCAGCTGAGTGAGTGCCCTCCAGGCCCTAGGCCCATGACAGGCACCACCCGAGTGAGCAAGTGAATGAGTCCATGGGTTAGACATGCCCTCCTGAGCTTGGAGGGTTGCTTTGTTCTCTGGGGAGATGTTTGTGACCCAAGGATACCCAATGTTGCACTTTCCTGTTGTTTTGTTTTCTTATTCACTCAGCAAACAGTTACTGAGGGCGTACTTTGCGCTAGACACTGAGCGATGTAGAGGAACCAAGGTTAATAATGTGAAACTGTGCATCACAGAGCACAAGCTTTGAGGTCCCATAAAACCCCAATTCTTCCTCTTCCCAGCTGGCTTCAGGTATGTTGCCTCCCCCGTCTGAGCCTTGATTTTGTCATCCATGAAATGGGGCCAAAATTATTTCCTGGGAGGATGTGCTGTTTTGCCTCGTGTCTGGCACATATTAGATGCACCCAGAATGGCAGCTGTTGTCACCACCATCACTATTACACCACCTTTTCCCATTTGTGAAATTATTGCTGAATAAAAGTGGTTCCTCTCCGCTTTCCATTTTGCTAGTTTCTGAGTTGAAGACTGGTTTACTGGAGCCTTTGTGGGTCTTTACAAGATCTTTCCTTGAGGGACCGAGGCCTGGTCCTAGTTGATCCAAGTTTAATATCTTTTTGTGCTTTATTTATATGTGGCTGTAGCTTCTGTGCTCCTTGATGGAAAGGATCATTCTTGCCATTTTATTTTCTTGGTTTGTGGCTTCCTAACATGGTGACAGTTTAAAATTTAACCTAAGGCCCAGATGTGGAAACATAGCAAGAGTTCCTTCCTTGTGTATATATGTGGGAAACTATGGTAGTATTGTTTTTCCTTTTTGTTCAAAGGTTGGAGCAATCTATATATATATAAAAGCCTAAGCAATCGATCGCTATGATGTGCACTGACCACCAGGGGGCAGATGCTCAAGCCAACCTCCTGCGGCCCCTCCCCCCGGAGCCAGCCAGCTAACCTCCCGCAGCCCCTCCCCCTAGCCGGATGGCCCCAATTGGGGTGGCCAACCTCCTGCAGCAACTCCCCCTAGCTGGCTGGCCCCGATTGGCTGGCCAACCTCCCACAGCCCCTCCCCCTGCTGGCCAACCTCCCTCGGCCCCAATCGCCCTGATCACTGTCTGGGCTGAGGGACCCCACCCGTGCATGAATTCATGCACCAGGCTTCTAGTAATAATAATAATAGCAATGGTTGCCATTTAGTAAACTCTGTGTGAAGTACTTAATTTTCAAAGCAATTTTCTGCTGTCCTTATTTTTTTCGGTTGGGAGAAGATTACATGACTTGCCCAGGGTCACCAACCAGTAAGAGCTAGAGCTGGAATTCAGTCGGCCTGACTTTGGGGTCTGTGCTCTTCATAACCAGGCTCTGCTTCCTCTGAGGTTAAATAATCTTTAGAAAAATATGTCACCATTATAAATGGAGCCTTTTGCACCTTTCCCAAGCCACAGAACAGGTGTTTGGTATCCCATGGTGTCAGGATTCCCAAAATATTTTCCAAATTTGGTATCCCTTGAGCTCTCTGACCTCACCCGTGTCTTGCAAGACCCCACAAACCCCCAAGAGTGGCTTCCTGAAACACTGCAGTGAGATTCTGAGACAGTGCCCTTTGGTTCTGAGCACTTGCAGCATTTTGAGGTAGCATGCTTGCCACAGGCCAGCCTCAGTGTGGAGCAGAATCTTGGGAACAAAAGCTGACTCATTATGAGACCCTGGTAAGGAAACCCAAGGCCAGGGCCTTTGATGTCATTAGGGGACATGCATGCATACGGGCTGCTGAACTTGATCCCATGGGAGGGGAGAAGGAGCATCAATAACCTGGAAAATTTGGAAAGTCACCAGCTAGTTAGTGAGCGGCTAGTTTGGGTTCCAGGCTGGATTGGAATCTGTCTGCCAGTATGAATGCTTTCTCTCCAAATGGTGTTTGTTTCTCTGTTTCTGGCCAGGAGGTTAGATGGTGTAAGGATTAAATGTCTTAGTGCATGTGAAACATTTAAAATGTTGCTCTATTGTATTATAGCAAGCACTCAATACATGTTAGTTATAATCATTGTAATTGTTCTTATTTATCCTGATTATTACTAAGCTTTGAAGGGTCTTTCTCTCCAGAGACAGGAAACCTCTTGGAGAGGCATGGGCAGGACTGGCTACAGTGAACTGTTGACATTGCCGGGAGCCGGTCCATGCTTGCTGTTTCAAGGGACCTGGCATATATGGCATACTGTTCTTAATATGTTTGCTCACCTTCTTGGCACTATGTGTTTTAACCAAGGTCTCTGAGAAAGGTTGTTTCCCCAGGTAAGGATTTTCCCCTGAAGTTAGGGAGGGAATAAAACCTCTTAACTAAGTGCCAGGCGGGTAATTAATCACTTTAACTATGAACAATCATGCTTAAGCTACATAATCTTTACTCCCTGGAATGGAGATAAGAAACGCCCTAACCTTTGTAATAGAGATTAATAGGATTGAATCAACTGGTATAAATACAGATGTAATAAGACAGCAAGAGTCAGAACTTAGAATACAGAGCTTAGAACACAGAACTAAGAAGACAGAACCTACACAGAACCTACAGAGAGAAGAACTTCGCTGGAGAGAACATGGCAAAAGATCCTGGACTGAACCTGACTACAGAAATTGGCAAGAGAACCTTACTAGAACCTGGTGACTGAACCTGGCTGGAGAACCTGGACAGAACCTGGCTGGAGAACCTAGCGAGGGAACATGGCTACAGAACCTGGCTGGAGAACCTGGAGAACCTAGCAAGAGAACATGGACACAGAACCTGGCTGGAGATCTGAAGCAGAACCTCTCTGGAGATCCAGACCAGAACTTGGCTGGAGATCCTGGCTGGAGATCCTGGCTAGGCTGCTGATCAACTGAACGCTGTCTCTGTGTCATTCCTTCTTCGCCGACTCCATCCACACCTTTGGGGACCCCTGGACCTGCTGGGGTTGGACTCCGGCATTGACATGTGGCCTCCCCAGAAGTGCTGACATCAGTCATCTCCTAATATCCTCTTTCTGGGCCTCAGTTTCCACATCTATGAAGATAGATGAGCATCATGAGCCTTGTCGTCATTTGGTGAGGGAGGATGGTTAAGGGGTCAGATTCTGTAGCCAGGCTGCCGACAACCCTGACCCCAGCTCTGATCCTCACGTGCTCTATGATCCTCACACGTTCTATGATCTTGGGCATGTTCCTTAGACTTTCTGTGCCTCGGTTCCTCCATTTGTAGCATGGGTGCCGGTATAGCAGCTCGTGGAGTTGTCGTGAAGATTGGGTTAATACACACAGAGTGCACAAATATTGGGTTAATATAGCACAGAGGAAATACCTGATAGCTTTTAGTTAATACTTTAGAGCTGAGAGGTTGAACTGTGTTGGAACTAGATGGTGTTACTTGTTTAGGGAAGATATATTGCTAGATAGGAGTGGGTATCTCTTTTTAGCTATGGACAAGGCCAGGGTTAAAAGAGAGTGAGGCAGAGCGAATGGTGGTGAGGGAAGCAGTTGAAGGGCCAGGGCTGTTCATGGTGTGAGGCAGTGATGGCAGCAACTGGGGCTGAGACAGATTGCAGACTTGGTGAGAAGGGACTAAAGCCCATAGGCTGTGTGTTTGCTTACAGCCCACCTTCCCTAGATTAACCCAGTTTAAACAGCCCACTAAGAGTGGACAGTCAAGAGAGTTAATATTTTATTTCAACCTCCCAAGAATCCTGTGAAGTAGCTGGTATCGTTCCCATTTTAGAGATAAGGAAACTGAAGTGAGAAAAAAAAGAAAATAACATATTCAAACTTTGCAGAACATAGATTTCTTAAAAATTTAGTACATTGATTTATCCCTCCATTTATTTATTCAGTGCCTACTATATAACAAGCTCTGCAACAAGTATGAGGCTATATATATATATAAAAGCCTAAGCAACCATTATGACCAAATGACCGGAATGACCAGTGGACCAGTCGCTATGACGCGCACTGATCACCAGGGGGCAGATGCTCAATGCAAGAGCTGCCCCCTGGTGGTCAGTATGTTCCCACAGGGGGAGCGTCGCTCAGCCACAAGCCGGGCACGGCTGGTGAGCACAGCTGCGGCATGGGAGCCTCTCCCTACTCCGCAGCAGAGCTACTGAGCAGTGGCAGCAGACACAGCAGGCTGGGATGAGAGTGAGCGGCGTGGCGCCCGGCTCGGGCTCTTCCCTGGCCACCTGCAGGGATCTGGCCTAAACTGGCAGTCAGACATCCCCTCAGGGGTCCCAGATTGCAAGAGGGTGCAGGCCAGTCTGAAAGACCCCACCCGTGCATGAATCCATACACCGGGCCTCTAGTAAGTTTATAAGTTCTTTGGTTTATCTCTTCCTATACCCACCTCTCCTCTAAGATCTGTCAGTCTGTTCCATGCCTCTGGATTTATTTTGTTGGCCAATTTATTTTGTTCATTGGATTCTACAAATAAATGATATTTGTCTTTTTCTGACTGGCTTATTTCACTTAGCATAATACTCTCCAGGTCCCTTCATGCAGTCACAAAGGGTAAGAGATCCTTTATTACAGCTGCATAGTACTCCATTGTGTAAATGTACCACAGTGTTTTGTTTTTTTATTGATTTCAGAGGAAGGGAGAGGGAGAGAGAGATAGAAACACCAATGATGAGAACCATCAATTGGCTGCCCCCTGCACACCTCCCACTGGAGAATGAGCCTGCAACCCGGATATATGCCCTGGCCGGGAATCCAACAAGGACCTCCTGGTTCATGGGTCGATGCTTAACCACTGAGCCACATTAGTCGGGCTGTACCACAGCTTTTTATCCACTCATCTACTGATGGGCACTTAGGCTGTTTCCAAATCTTAGCTATTATAAATAGTGCTGCTATGAACATAGGGCTGCATATATTCTTTCTGACTGGTGTTTTGGGGTTTTTAGGATATATTCCTAGAAGTGGGGTTACTAGGTCAAACAGCAGTTCCATTTAAAAAATATATATGTATATATTAGTATGTATATAATATATACATATATATTTACATAGTTTTTTATTGAGAGATAGAAACAATGATGAGAGAGAATCATTGATCGGATACCTTCTGCACGTCCCACAATGGGGATCAAGCTGGCAACCTGGGCATGTGCCCTTGATCGGAATTGAACCTGGGACCCTTCAATCTGCAGGCAGATGCTCTATCCACTGAGCCAAAACAGCAAGGGCCATTTTTATTTTTTGAGTAACCTCCATCCATACTGTTTTCCATAGTGGCTGTACCAGTCTGCATTCCCTAGCAGTGTACTAGGGTTCCCTTTTCTCCACATCCTCACCAGCACTGTTGTTGTTTTTTTATTATTTATTGATGATAGCAATTCTGGCAGGTGTGAGGTGGTACCTCATTGTTGTTTTAATTTGCATTTCTCTGATGATTAGTGATGGTGAGCATTTTTTCATATGTCTCTTGGCCATCTGTATGTCCTCTTTGGTGATCTAGTTTGGAGAAGTATCTATTCAGGTTCTTTGCCCATTTTTTAAAATTGGATTGTTTGTCTTGTGTTGAGTTGTATAAATTCTTTATGTGTTTTGGATATTAACCCCTTATCAGATATGTTTTCCCATACAGTGGGTTCCCTTTTCATTTTGATGGTGGCTTGTTTAGCTGTACAGAAACTTTTTATTTTGATGTAGTACCATTTGTTTATTTTTTCCCTTTGTTTCTCTTGCCATAGGACCGTGGTCAGCGAACTGTGGCTCGCGAGCCACATGTGGCTCTTTGGCCCCTTGAGTGTGGCTCTTCCACAAAATACCACGTGCGGGTGTGCATACAGTGCGATTGAAACTTCGTGGCCCGTGTGCAGAAGTTGGTTTTCGGCCTGGGCGAGTCTATTTTGAAGAAGTATTGTTGATATTTGGCTCTGTTGATTAATGAGTTTGCCGACCACTGCCCTAGGAGATGTATCAGTGAAAATTCTGCTATGTGAGATGTCTATAATAGATGTCCTATTCTTCGAGGATTTTTATGTTTTCACAACTTACATTTAAGTCTTTTATCCATTTTTAGTTTATTCTTGTGTATAATGTAAGTTGATGGTTTAGTTTCATTTTTTTTTTCATGTACCTGTCCAATTTTCCCAGCACCATTTATTGAAGAGACTGTCTGTACTCCATTGTATGCTCTTGTGAAATATTAATTGGACGTAATGGTATGAGTCGATTTCTGGGGTCTCTGTTCTGTTCCATTGATCTGTTTGCCAGTACCAAGCTGTTTTGATTACAATGGCTTTGTAGTATAGTTTGATATCTGGTATTATGATCCCTCCATGGAGAACAGAAATTTGGTCTTCTGATTAATATGGAGCTTTTTTTCTTTCTGACGTTGTTGTGGCGCTTGGGCTTTCCTGAATGGAGGATGAGACAGAGGCAGGAAACAGTGGGGAAGTGGGGAGTCAGGGACCTGCAGTTCCTCCCCAGGGCTGGGAACTCGTAAATGGGCATCTCACTTTGCCCTTGGAAGTTCAGACTAGTAGCCTTGAATCTCAAAAACATGTTTGCTAGCCCCAGGAGGTTAGCTGGGTGTAAGAACTGAACTGGAGACTATGGGAGAGAAGGGGTTAGAGGAGTGCAGGTTCATAGTATGTGCTCAGTAAATGTGAGACACTCTATGGTTCTTACTAACTGGTGTATCTACCACAGTTTTTATTCTTATTGCTGTTATTTCCCTATGCAGGCCCTGGAAAGGACCCTGAAGTGCAGTTAGTCCCGGGTGTGAGTTGGAGAGGAAGTGTTTGGGGAAGTAGCTCTTTTCTCTGCTGTTAGTGGAGAGGAGGTGCAGGCAAGCAAACATGAATTCTCTGTTCCCTCTGGGGCCCTTGACCTTTCTCAGAGTCATAATTTAAATGTTCAGGGTTTTTTTGTTTTGTTTTGTTTTCCCACTTAGTAAAAATGGCACAAAGGCTCAGAAAGATAACAGGCTTTGATGTGGGTAGCAAATTCTTAGCACAATTTTGAACTTTTTCTTACAGACAATTTTAACCCCATTGGGCAGTCTTATTTTATTGCCCCTGATTATGTTGAAGCAAATACCAGAAATCTTGTTGAGTTTGCATCAGGGACCTGCTGCACTGCTGTTTCTGGTCCTGCAGGTGTCATGCTGCAGGGCCTCTGGAGCAGAGCCTCCCTCAACAGCCCTTGGCTGTGTTAGCCACCTGGGCCAGTTCCCCAACCTAGGAGACCAAGTGATGCCTGCCCCATTTGGAGAAATCTGTGTGGGAGGCCCTATGTCTAGAAGTGAACAAGGGAAGCCAGCCCATCAGACAGGGCTTTCCTGGGGGAAGGGATGCCCAAGGCACTTGCTTTTGTGCCTTAGGCCTCCAGGCAAGACAGGGGCTCTCTGCTGAGTGTCCCTAGGTTCCATTCCTTCCTGCTGCCCCTGGGTTGCCCCTTGGCAGGTGGTAGAGTCAGGAAGTGGCACCTGCCTCCTCTACACCCACAGACATACTGGCCATTTACCTTGCTTGGCCTCTGGGTATCCTGACATGCTGCTTTCAACAGCTCTTCTCTGTGGCTTAAGAGATCAGCCCTCTTGGGTCTCCTCCCACCACACCGTGGCTCCTTCCCAGCCCACTTGGCAAGCTGCTCTCCATGTTGTGCACAGGCCCTCTTCTCCTCGCCACACAGTTGCTTCTAACGTGGCTCCTTATTACCTCTTGCTTCCCTAATCTGCTTTTCCTCCATGTCTTTATCCACCTCCTCAGGCTCTGCCCAGAAAGCTGTAGTCACCTAACCCCTTTTTCACCTTTACCAAATGCATCCTGTCATTGCTCAGTGCTTGGCCATCCCACAGTGCTACATTGGATGCTCAAGAAATTTTAGTTGCTATAATTCTTATGAGTTTATTATTATTATTATTATTATTATTATTAACTAGAGGCCTGGTGCACGAAATTCGTGCACTGGGGGTAGGGGTCCCTCAGCCCAGCCTGCCCCCTCTCACAGTCCGGAAGCCCTCAGTGGATGTCCTACTGATAGCCACAGTCTGGCAGCAGAGGCTCGGAGCAGGCGCCCTGTGTGTGTGTGTGTGTGTGTGTGTGTGTGTGTGTAAGTGTTGCTGCCTGCGGGCCACGCTTGCCTGATTGCGGATCACTGTGGTGACCCGCGAGCAGGCCCTGCTGGGTGCTGCCTGCCCGTGGCGCTTGCCTGATCGCAGGTCGCTGAGGCAATGCCTGCTGGGCTCATGTTGCCAGGGTGACGCCACCAGCGTCCTGCCCTGGCCACTATGGGTGCTGCCATCTTTGTCGTGAAGTGATGGTTAATTTGCATATTACTCTTTTATTAGATAGGATGCCCCTATGTCTAACACAGTGATTCTTGGATAGAAGGCCCTCAAAATCAACCAAGTTTAGGTAATAAACCAACAGTGGGCCCGAGTCCTGCTCTGTACCATTGACCACCCCTGGTCAGTTCACCCCTTGCTCTCAGATGGTCTGGTGCCTATTTCTGACTAAGGATGTTCCTGAAGGCTTCTTCCCACTGTTGTATGCTCACTGCCTAACAGCCCCCATTGGCTCCTCATGATGCCCCTGCGACGTGAGGAAGCACTAACAATCCTGTGTTGTGATATTGACAGCATGACCCCAAATGCTTCCTGGCGACACACCCCAGGCTGAGGATTTGTGTGTGTGTGTTTTGGCTGGGGGGTAAACAGTACTCTCGTTTTATGATTGGAATAGAGAGGCCACGTCACTTGCCCCAGGTCACACAGCTCCTCCCTGCCAACTACCAGACAGTCACCAGGGAAGGGCTCTGTGTCAGTGTTGCAGTTGCAGGAGATTAAGGGGGAGCAGTGTTCCCTACCTTGACCTTTCATTCTTCCCCCAGACCCTGTTTGCACACTTGCCTTGGGTACCATGGGCAGATGGCGGGCCAGTCAGATGTTAACATGCAATGGAACCTGTGGCTACAGTCTCAGGTCCTAAAAAGGCTGGAGGAGTTCAGTGGGTAGACAAAGCAGGTGGGCTTTCCCCATAGAGGGAGGAGTATGATGGTGGGGGGTGTGAAGTAGCTTGTTCCATCTACTGGTGGACCAGTACCTCAGTCAGCCTCTGCCCTCCTCACCCTCTGTGTGCCTCTCTGTGCCTCAGTTTCTCAATCTACAAAATGGGAAAGTAGTAATACAGCACCTACCTCAAAGGGTTGATTTATATGACAGAATGAGCCCTCCTGTAAACTATAGACTCAGTGATTGTGACATGTCCATGAGTTCATCAACTGTCAGGAGGTTGGTAATGGGGGAGGCTGTGCACATGGGACAGGGCTATGTGGAAGCTCTGTACTTTCTGTTCATTTTTGCAGAGAACCTAAAATGACTTTAAAAAGTAAAAAAATATTTTTAAACAGTTGTCATAGGATGATACGAGTTAATCCCCTGTGAAGTGCTCAGAGCAGTGCCTGGCACAGCGCTGGTATCTGTGTCCTTCTCTCCGCCATCCTCAGGTCATTCATCCATTCATTCTAAACATGCTTTCTGACCCCTGCGCTGGCTCTGAGGACACAGACATGTAGAACATTCCTCCTGGTATCAGCTCACCTGTTGGGCCCAGGGGTCTTGCGGCTGCTGTGGGGCACAAGTGTCCTAGGAGGGGAAACAGCATCAGTGAACTGGTACCATAGCATATAGCTGCAGACAGCCTGCAGACAGTATCACACAGACAGAGCTTCAGAGTGAAATGGGGTCAGGAAGACATTCAGCAAGCTGGGAGGCAGGCAGGGTGGGGTGTCGGTGCCACATTGAAGAGTTTGGACCGTGACAGAAACTTTAAGCCAGCAAGGACTTGGAGGATTTGCATTTTAGGTGCTTTCTGGCAGCCAAGGGTGAGCAAGTGCAGGAGGGACCTCTCAGGGCAGCTTGGTGGTGGTGGCAGTCCTGGATGAGACTGAAGAGCTGGGGTCAAGATTGTTCTGAGCTCTGAGAGGGCCACATGCCTGGCTCTGGCCAATAGGGTAGGTCTGAGGCAGAGGCCTATAAGAGGGGCATTTTTTCTCCTCCTCACTGCCCACACTCTTTCCTAGAGCCAGCCTCCTGGCCTGTGCCTCATTTCTAGCACCCCTGGGGTGTCCCTGGGGCCCGGCCCAGCCCTGTCTGCTGGAGCCTTTCACAGAGAACTGCTTTATTTAAGTCTGTTTTGTGCATATGGAAATAACTAGAGGCCTCTGTATTTAATTTGGCTCAGCTGAGAAGATTTTTGGCTCTGTGCACACATGTTGAAAATCTTTCTGAGTGAGCCCAGAAGTTGGAAGCTCTGGTCATCTTTATGCAGTCAAAACCAACAAGCACTGCCTTGACTCAGCTAGGGGTGAGGGTCTGGCAGAGGGCAGGCTATAGAAGATGGCTAATAAAAATACAGAAAGGGCAGAGGTGATGCCAGCCGCAGAGGAGACCATGGTGAGGGAGGCAGTTTTGTAAACATTGTTGCACAAGACCAGGTAAGCTGTAGGTAGAATGGAAGGAGAAGGGCTTTTTGAAAGTATAAAGCTCTATATGGACATATCGGAGATGTTTCTGGTTTCCTGAGCAGGGAATGCTTAATTTGGTGTTGGGTTGAAGAATGCTTCTCCTGATGTCTCTCTTTTTGGCCTTGATAGTCCAGGCAAAGCCTCTCAGTGGAGCCCTTCCCTGATCAATGGTGCAGCACAGAAGTAGCCCCACGTGTTTGCACAGGGATTTGCAGTTGCCAAAGCGTGTCCTTGCTTGGTTCCCACATTCCTATTGTGTAAGTGGAGTAAGAATGATACCCACTACAAGATGGAGGCCCTGTCCCAGGTCACTCAACCCAGAAGTGGGGAAACTGGACTCGACCTGGTCTGATCTCCACGCAGAATTTCCCCACCCTGTGGGTGCGTCTGCAGCCATAGGGGCCCCATTCTGAACATAAATGGGTAAAGGGTCTGTCAAAGGTGGGCAGAGCTCGGGTTCAAACCCCTGGACATCATCTGAAAGTCTAGTTTTGGAATATCTTGACCTGTGAAACTGAGGAGTGAGGACATCTGGTGCATTGAAGCTTGGTGGCTCTGCCAGCCATATTATTGAGGATCATGGTGGCATTACTTTGATAGCCTTCTGAAAATCAAATACTCAGAGGATGCAGCAGAGCAGAAGTCCTTGTCATTCCCACCAGCTGTGCAGAGCTGTGGGAATTACTGAGCTCTATCCCTTGGGACTTGGTGTTCTAAATCAGGTTCCTTGGAAATAAACTGATCCCAAAGCTATAGATCTGACTTCTTCTCTTTGACTTGGGTCTTGAATTTTTTTTTTTTTTTTTTTTTGCAAGTATCATAAGCAAATGCGGAATGTCCTCACTAGGCACAAAGGTGATTGAGGGAGAGGAGCAGGCCAGGACTGTGGTGATGGAAAAGCATGTGAGTCTGATGGGTATGGCTGCTGCCACGCCCTCTGATTGTTATCAAGCAGGAATATGGACTCAGTGTGGCCAGAACACTACTGCCCACCACCCCTAACCCCTCCAGGAGAAAGCAGAAGCCTAGATTTCCATATAAAATCTCTAGATTGTAAAATATTGGTGATTCATCTTAGTTTTTTTGTGTTGTGTTTTTTTTGTTTGTTTTTTCCCCCAAATGCTGTTTGAGCAAGGGGCATCCAATCTGGAGCTCTGTGTTGAGACCCGTTGAGCTCCTTGCACAGAGGCTCTATCTCCTGGATAGCTCTGGGCTGTCTCAAGTGTCTCAAGAGTGCCAGGGTGGGCACTGGGCCTGACTCTTCAGTGGCTCCAGGCCTTTCAGCCAGCTGTCCCAGAGTTGAGGCCCAGGGTCCTGGAGGGATGGGCCTGACCTCTGCCTCAGTCCTGGCTCAAATGGCCCAGGGAGAATAAAGGGCTTTTTCACAGCTTCCCTGGAAAGGCTGCAGGACTTGCATTAGAGGCTTGATTTTCCTCTTGGGTTAGGCCTGTCCCCTGACTTCAATCCCCAGGATATGGGGTGTGATCCTTAGGCAGGTTGGAGGCCTCCAATAGAGTTGCCACTATGAGCAGTACCTCCTCAAGCAGAGGCCCTGGTTGGGCTGGATTGTAGGGTGCTTGCATAGGCCCCCCTGTCCCTCCTTAGGGCCTCGTTGCAGCTTGCTTTGAGCCCAAGTAAAAGTGCATGTTTACCAGCCTGTGGGGTGCATCTCTTTTCCTGCTTCCTCTCTGAGGCTTCATCAGTGCTGGCCCAGCCCAGCCCAGCCGGCTTCCCAGTGTTTTGGGAGGTGGGCATGGAGCAGGGTAGGCCAGGAAGCTGAGCCAGGGCATCCCTGAGTGTGGGGCTGCATGTGTCCTCTGTTCCTCTGTGACTAGAGGCCTGAGCAATAGTGTTCTGGGTGCAGAATGTGTGTCTGTACCTTGGAGAATCATTCCAGCTTCTACAACTGTTTAGAATTCCCAAGGCCCAGCTGTAGGCTGAAGGAGTGAGTATGGACACAGGTCCCATCACACCTGTGCTTCAAGGATCACTTCGGGACTTGGTTAAGTCTCTCTCCTGTCTAGTGCTTTTTCTTATAAATAGGAGAGGAGTGAGCCCTTGCCATTGGCTTGTGGGAAGTAAATGAGATGGCGTAGTGAAATACCCGGGGAAGCTGAGATGAGGTTGGCACCACCAATAGGCCTTAACAGTGGTTCTCAACCTGTGGGTCGCGACCCCTTTGGCGGTCGCACGACCCTTTCACAGGGGTCGCCTAAGACCATCCTGCATATCAGATATTTACATTACGATTCATAACAGTAGCAACATTACAGTTATGAAATAGCAACGAAAATAATTTTATGGTTGGGTCACAACATGAGGAACTGTATTTAAAGGGCCAGAAGGTTGAGAATCACTGCCTTAGAAGAAGAAGAGAGGGTTGTGATCCTCAGGGCTTCTGCCAGGGAGAAGCTGAAGCATGAGATGCTGTCGGGGAGGATGCACTCGGCACAGCTCTGCAGCTTCAGAGCCTGGTTATTCGTTGGGCATCATTGTTTCCCTCTCTGTGTTTGTTGAATGAATGAACGAATGAGTGATGGTAGTATCACTCATTCATTTGTTCCTTCATTCAACAAATGCTAACTGAGCACCTGCTATGCCAAACCCTGAACAAGGAACAGGTTACATTGGCAGCCACCTCTCTTCCAGAGTTGATTCTTTAATGGTAAGAGACAGACTTATAAATCAGAATGAATGAGAAGAGATGTCAGATAATGAGACATGCTATGAAGAAACCCAAGAGCTCTTTGTGATAGAGACCGTGGAGGTGCGGGGTGATGGCGCCTGCAGATCCAGAGCATCCCTCTTCCTTCCTTCTGCCTGGTGACCCCTTTCTCCACCTGTGCCGCTCTCTGAGTACCTTGGGACACCCTGTACTGGTACCCACACGCCATGAGGCATCTCCCTTAAGCTTGCACTGGATGCTGTGTTTACCCACAGCCAAGACCCTCGGGCCTTTCTGATGGGAACCCCAAAATCATAAACGGACAGGGGAGATATGATTGCAGGTTCTTGGGGCCAACTTCTGGCCCCTCCTTGTCTCTAGGACCCTGAATTCTAATCTCTAAAGCCCACTCTGGTCCACCAGGCTATTTTAATTAGAGTGACTCAATGGTGGGAAGGTCTAGCCCGGCTACCAGGCAGGCAGACAGACAAATGTTCTTTATGTTTGGGAGTGAGGCCTGGGCCAAGGAGGCTGGAGCAGCCACCTCCCCGGGGCCTGAAAGCTGACCTTGGCAAACATTGACAGGATAGGGCAAGGGCCTGATTGTGTGTGCTGGGTGCACAGGACAGAAACTTTGTTCTTCCCTCTGGCTCGCTGCTGATGAGAACAAGCCCCATCTGAGGAAGGGCTCCACCTCAGCCCTCCTGGAATAACTCCTGTCTAATCAGGCTCCACATTCCCTGTCTACAGCACTGACCAGGCCCAGTTCCCTGATGCCACCAAGTAGCAGCCTGATGCCCACCATGCAGGTGGTAAATGAGGCTCAGAGAAGTTGGGATAGAACCCAGGTATCAGAGTCCAGCCTAAACTCTGCTTCTTTTCACATCACATCAGGGTGATAAGTGCCTGGCAGAGCCGTGCAGAGCACTTACCAGAGGGCAGTGAGCAAGTCAGCACCACTGCCACGCTTACCCCCGACTCCAGCTTGGATATCCAGGAGAGCTGTACTTTTCCTGATGTGCCTGAGTGGCTTGAAAGACCCCTCTGCTCCTGGTTGCTCTCCTTTCCTCCTGGGGCTGCGCATCTTATCAGCAGCAGCTGACAAATGGGGAAATGCTGGATATTGTCAATAAATAAAGCTCTAAAAATATCCTTGTGCTTTGAGAAGTTCATTGTTTGAAGTCCTATATTTTTATCCTATATAATAAAAGCCTAATATGCAAATTGACCGAATGGTGAAACAACCGGCTGAATGACTGGTCGCTATGACACGCACTGACCATCAGGGGGCAGACACTCAATGCAGGAGCTGCCCCCTGGTGGTCAGTGCACTCCCACAGGGGGAGCGCTGCTCAGCCGGAAGCCAGGCTCACAGCTGGCGAGCGCAGCGGCGGTGGCAGGAGCTCTCCTGCCTTTGTGGCAGCACCAAGGCGAGCAGTAAGGAGCAGCAAGCAGGCGGGCAGTAAGGAGAAAGGGGTCCTGGACTGTGAGAGTGTGCAGGTAGGGCTGAGGGGTCCCCCCACCCCCCCAGTGCACGAATTTCATCACTGGGCCTCTAGTTGGTATATAAAAGCCCTGTCTGGAGGTCTCAGTGCCTGGTAATTAGAGGTAATACTGCAGCCTGTGAGGCTGACTTAGCAGGTTGGGAAGGGCTCTCACCTGGCCGTATTTCCGCTCACTAAGCTTATCCTCAGCTGATGTCCAGGACCCTTTCCTTCTGGTCTCCCCTCCCAGGGCCTTCTCTTCTGTCACTGTTAAAAAGTATCTCCACTTTCTTCTCAGCACCAGACCTTTAAAGTTATCTTCAGCTCTTCTGCTTCTGCCCCACCTCTCTTATCCCACACAGCCCAACTTCTACCCTAGCTCCTAGCCAAGAGCTTGTGACCATGTCACTGTCCTTAGCTTCCTCAGCTTCTTGATGACATCTGGCTTCAACAGCCTGGCTTCCATGACATTGAGGACTCCTGTCCTTCCTTGTGCTCCTCCCATAGCTGTCTTGCTGTTCAAGCCTGTCACTGCCCCTCAAATGGCTCCTCTTCTCCATCCCACTGGTACACAAGGCACACAGTGGCAAAGCTGTGGTGGTAGCTCTGCTCTCTGCGCTGGTGTAGCAGCCTCGGCCAGTCCCAACATTTGGAATCACATGGGCAGGTAGGCAACCAGCTAGGGCCCAGGAAATTGCAGGTGGCTGCTAATCAGCTCGGCACATGGAAATATATTCTCTTCTGATTTTTATTTTCTAAGAAAAGCCAGAAATCTGAAGTTTGAGTGAACATTCCTGGTACCTAGTTCTAATTTAAGAAAGAAAAAGAAAATGAAGACGACCACTGCTCCGTGTAAACCAAACCAGGCCCTTGGCCACAGGTGTGGAGCAGTGGGAGGGGATAGGGCTGGGCTCTGCCCCATCTGCCACTGGGTGCCTGGCAGATTCCATAGGTCTGTCCTTCTCCTGGGCCTCATTTGCCTCATTTGTGCAATGGAGGGGCTTGGCATTTATGGGATTTCAAACCGACTACATGTCACAATAATTTGGGGCTTTTTACAAAGTACATTTCTGGGGCCCCACTGCTGATTGGTTCTTTTAATTCTCGGGGCTTCCTTCAGCTTGAGCAGGAATGGGCTGTGAAGGCCCCCCAGGAAAATCTAGGGATCAGCCAGTGTGTGTGCCATGGCCCTAGCCAAGGGTCCTCAAATTTTTTAAACAGGGGGCCATTTCACTGTCCCTCAGACGGTTGGAGGGCCGGACTATAGTTTAAAAAAAAACTATGAACAAATTCCTATGCACACTGCACATATCTTATTTTGAAGTAAAAAAACAAAACGGGAACAAATACAATATTTGTATTTGCATGTGGCCCGCGGGCCGTAGTTTGAGGACCCCTGCCCTAGGCCCTCTGAGGTCTTCTGGTTCTGGGAGTTCTCTGTATCTGGTTACCTCTGTCCTAAGGGAGGGATGTTAGTGCCGGGCCTTTGTGATTTTCAAGCCCCACAGTTGGGAATAGGGGATAGAAAACCTGCTAACATTCCTTTTCAGAACCTGTTGCTAGACAACTCCAAGTTATAATTGTGTGGATTTTCTGCATTGGAATGTTAACGTTGGGTGTGCTTTGTGTGTCTGTCGTTTCCTATCCTGCCATCCCAACCAAGACCTGAAATGTCACTTGATGGTCCGGCTGTGGCTGTTGTAAATTGTTTCCCACTCTGGCCTAGGATTGCTGGTCCCACCTGGCAGATAGAGCAGCCATCCCAGCCTCACCCCTGTGGTCTGGGCTGTTTAAAAAATCCTGGCTTGATAGGATTAGTTCAGTGTGTTTACCTTCTGTGTTGCAGACCCTGTTCTGGAATCCCAGTTCTTACAGGACGCACATCCTAGTGGGGAAACCACACAATCATATTCCCACATATAGTGATGTGGTGGTGACGCAAGTGCTATAGAGAGAAATGGAGCAGGGAAAGATAAAGGAGGGCTGGGGAAGAGGGTATAGTTTTAGGCCACTGAAAGCCACACTGAGACTCAGGTGACCTTTGAGCAGGGACCTGAGAGAGGTGAGGGAGTGAGCCACGTGGATATCTTTGAGAGGAGACACCAGGCAGAGGGAACAGTAAGTGCAGAGGTGCTGAGGTAGAAATGTGTCAGGAGGACAGAGGTGGATAGCATCCTGCAGAGTCTTCTAGATCACTGTGAGGACCTGGGTTCTAAGTCCCAGGGAGGTGGAAGCAAAGAAAGGACCTGGTCAAAGTTGTGTTTTCACAGGGTCCCAACTGCTTAATGGAGGGTAAAAGGAGTGGTGAGAGAGACCCAAAGAGTCCCACTAGAGAGGCTGACAGTAATACAGGAAGGAGGTGAAGGGGATGCAGAGCAGGCTGTGGGAGGGGTTGGACAGACCAAGTGGTCAGATGCTGGCTGTATTTTGAAGGTGGAACAGCCCAGTTTGTTGACAGATAGGAAGTAGGGTGTAAGAAAAAGAGAGTTGCCAAGAGTGACTCTCAGATTTTTGGCCTGAGCAGCGGGAAGGCTCAAGTTGCTGTCAGTAGAGATGGTGTAGGCCACTGGGTGAGGGAGCACAGGAGCCCACTTTTGAGCCTGTTTCAGATGCCTACTAGTCATCAAAGGGGAAGTGCCTGGGCAGTTGAACATTGGTTTGATTCTTTTGTGATTACTATATGTCCCCAGTAAAGCAAATTTGGGAATTGGGTAAAAGCAGAAACCCTCCTGACTCCCTCTGACCCCTACCAAGCCCTATAGGGGTACATTCTTGATTGTCCAGAAGGCTAGTCACCTCCCTCTTTTGGATATGATGCTCCTGGTTAACTAGCCAAAAGTCACTTTAGATGTTTAGGTGGATGTCACACTGAGTCTGTGCCTCACATAGACTCATGCTTTAAATATTTTCAGTTTTCCCGAGGGTGGCATCCCACTGCCTAGGTCTTGGCAGTGTCTGGAGGCTTTGAGTGGAGGGCTCAACATGTGTGCCTAAGTATGTGCTGCCTGTGGACTTACCCTCGCTGCCTCTCTGTCCACCTACCCTAGCCCTGCAGGCTGGCCTGTGTTCCCTCCTGCTCATCACCTTTTCTGAGGATCCTTCCTTCTAGTTCACATTTACCGCAGCCCTGCCTACCAGAGGGGAGGGACTTCCACCATCACCAGCCCGGTCTAGGAAGGTCCTCAGCTCCTTGTCCCTAAGAGGAACTGAGCTTCAGGTGTTCCTGGGGGCCCATAAGTTCCTTCAGTTGCCACATGGGCATGTGTCTTCTCCAAGAACCATTTACCAGCTGTGGGCCAAACTGTAAGGCTCAAGGCATCCTTGGAGATACTGGGAGATGATGGAGGCCTCCAGACTCTGCTGAAACACCTACACAAGGCAGCCCTTCTCCAGTAGCCGAACTACTAAAAACTTTTCTGAAGCCCCCAGGCTGCCTTCACCTTGCTTCTGGTCCTACTGCCTGTCTGCTTCCTTTGCCCCAGGATGGCCCCACAGAGACCTGGGGTGGCAACTGGTCCTGAGGCTGCTGTTCTCCAGCTGAGCTATCCCTGCTCTTGTGCAGAGGACAAGACCTCCAGTTTTTTCCCCCACCCTTACCTCCTCCCTAGACCTTGCCCTGGTCTGTCTGAGTCCCTCCCCCAAAAACTGGAGCAGAACAAGATCATCCCCTTTCTCATACTGGGTGATAAACCTGGGTTAATACAGCCTAGGCAGTGAAGAGTGGCAGAAAGCCCCACAAGGGAGCTTGTGAGGGCTGGGAATTAGTAGGTCCCGCCAAGAGTGACTCTCAGATTATTGGCCTGAGCAGCTGGAAGGCTCGAGTTGCTAGACTCCCTTTCTGGACATCAGAAACCCTCAGAGCAGAGCATGGGGACGGCCACAGGCCTGGAGGCATGAGAGCCATGTGCATTTCAGGGGCTGTTGCTCTCTGGCCTGTGAAGACTGCCAGGAATCTGGAATGAGGCTCCTAGTGTGGACATTTAACCACGGACAGGCTTTCAGATTGCCACTTCCTCCAGCCCGGCCCATTCTGAAGAGTGTGCTTTCCTGCACTATAGGACTTTAGCTGGCCACACCCAGCCCAGGCTTATTTATCTCATGACCATGCTATACCCCGAGACCCCAAGGCTCTCAACCCCAACCCTGCCCAACGTGTCAACTGCTTGCTCTTCCTCTGGGCAGCCAGGTGGTAGATATACCTGCTTGATGTCCAGTCCCATCCCCACTCTTCCCTACATGGGTGACCTCAGCCCAGTCACTCAGATTCATCTGCAGAAGGAACAGTGACCTGGCTGCCTCCTTGCTCCCAAGATGGTGTTTGGGTTACTGGCCATGTAATTTAAATACCCAACACAGAACCTGTACCTGGCAGGTTTAGGTGAGAGAGTTGCTACCACATAATTCCAAGTTGTGTGACTAAATCTATAAGCACAGACTGCCTGGGTTCTCATTTCTCTCACTAGCTATGTGACCTTGGGATGGGCTGGCCCTCTCCATGGCTGAGAGGATTAAGTGAATGACATGTGAAGCTTACAGCACTGCTAGCTATGTAGACATTAGCTGTTACCATCATTGCCATTATTGCTGTTAGAGAGGAACCACTGGCACCCTAACAGTGGGTCTCCGCTTCTGCCGTGCCCCCTTGCCTGTTCCCAGAGCCACCTCTATCTAACATTTTTCTTGAGAAAGGTCACTTATGACTTCACAGGTCATAATTAGAGACATCTGTGACCTAGAGACCAAGGGCCCCCCCACCCTGACTGACTCCCCAGCTAGAGTCTGGGCCATGGGGTCTGGGTCTCTTTCTAGGACTCTCCTGTCCTCCCTCATCACCAGTGTCTATGGCTCATGGCTGGAGATGAGTGTCCTCAGAGAGAGACCCTGCAACAGTGGGGGCGCAGATGACCTTGGCTCCACACTGGGCCTGTCTGCCCCTCCCTTTTCTAACTCTTGGGACATGTGGGCTGGGCCCTCAGTCAGAGAATTCCCAGACAGAAATTAGAAAGCATTTTTTGTGAGCAAAACAGCCTTGTAAGGACTACCTGTATCAAGTCTGTTAAGCCTCCCAATAGTCGTGTGAAGTCAGCACTCTAATTGCCTCCATTTAACAGGAAAGGAAGCTGAGACACAGAAGTCTTCCTGCCTTTGGCCACACAGCTAGTAAGTGGTGTAACCAGAATTCCAGCCTTGACATGTGGCTCAGAAGCCACAGCAAGGTGCCCATAGAGTCCCCACCATGGCAGAAAGGAGGCAGGGTGTGGTAGGAGGGCATTTCAAAATGTGTTCTCTGTGCTGATGCTTTCCACGTCCTAGGGTAGTTGGAAACTCTGGATGCCATTCTGTAATAATCCAGACATTTCCCCACATAAAAATAACAGACCGGCTTCCAGTGGAGGAAGGTGTGTTTGGAAAACTGGAGAGGAGAGGAACAGCTTAGGGTAACCATCCAGTGACTCAGAGCTTAGAGTCCCTGGGCCGCTGGAGCCAAGTGTGAACATAGCCATGTGCAGCTCCAGCTCTTGTCTGCTCTCCAGCCCTTTCTCGCTGGTCCCACCTCTGGGTCCATAGTGCACAAGTGGGGCTTGTATTTTGGGAAGGAACAGGTCCCGGGCCCCTGTCTTTGCTGGAGACCAGGGCTTTCAGGGACTCCCAGTGGGATGGGTAGACTTCTCCAGGTAGTTCACATAGTGACGAGGAATGTGGAAGTGGGGTTGCAGTAGGCGGGGCGGTCTCATGGAGGAAGTAGGATTTAAGCTGAGTCTTGGGTGTGGCACCCGCCAGAGGCCAAGAAATACAAGTAAAGGGCAGTGGGGAGCCACAGGTTGGGGTGCAGATTCAGACAGTTTACAAAAGCTTCTAGCCAGCATAGGAGTCCTTCTGCCACATCTCTGACTGGGGTCTGACCTGAACATTTCTAGTGACACAGCTCATCACCTCCTGAGCAGCCCCGACCACGGGAGAGCATTTTTTCTCAGGTAGGGCATCGTTGATCATAGTTCCGTGCACAGGAGAAATCTGCTCCTCCTTTGCTTGTCAGCTCATTCTAGGATTGCTGACAGGCATCTTATCTTTCCTTGCTGCTTTTCTCTTGGCCAAGCAGTCCCAGCTCAGTGGGAAGTGATTTCCAGACCCCAAGGTATGCTCCTGGCATACTGTGATTTGGGGTCATCAAATAGAGTTGACCTCGCATGCCAACTGGGGTCAGATTTGTGGAGTGCTGTGTTGGAATGTGTGAGGGAGCCTGTGACCAGTTAGCAGTGTCTGCCTCATGCAGGCAAGCAGAAGGGTGAGCGCATGCCCAGATTTGCGATTCCACTTTGGGGCTCTGGATGGTTGTTCAGTGCAGCACCAGTACATGGTCTTCTGCCGGGATCTGACCCTGAAGGTAGATAGCAGGGCTGTGTTAGCTCCTGGCTTCTAATTAGTGACTGGCTTAGCTGCATCATAGTATCAGTTCATATTAAACTTATGGTCAGCTAAAAATATTCCCCAATCTTTTTCTTAAGAACATCCATTAAACCAGATCTTCCCCCATCTTAACATTGTTTCCATTATATGGATATATAATTAATTTGAATCAATCCCTTGTTGACGGACATTTAGGTTATTTCTAATTTTTTTAAATTAAATCTTTATTCAGATTATTACAGTTGTTCCTCTTTTTTCCCCCCATAGCTCCCCTCCACCCGGTTCTCCCCCCAACCTCTGCCCTTACTCCCCCCCCCACCCCCCCCGTCCTCATCCATAGGTGTATGATTTTTGTCCAGTCTCTTCCCGAATCCCCCACATCTCTTTCCCCCCCGAGAATAGTCAGTCCACTCCCTTTCTATGCCCCTGATTCTATTATATTCACCAGTTTATTCTGTTCATCAGATTATTTATTCACTTGATTTTTAGATTCACTTGTGGATAGATGTGTATTTGTTGTTCGTAATTTGTATCTTTACCTTTTTCTTCTTCTTCTTCTTCCTCTTTTTTTTCTTTTTTTTTAAATTAAATCTTTATTCAGATTATTACATTTGTTCCTCTTTTTTCCCCCATAACTCCCCTCCTCCCAGTTCCCTCCCCACCCTCCGCCCTCACTCCCCACCCACTGTCCTCATCCATAGGTGCACGATTTTTTGTCCAGTCTCTTCCCACATCCCCCTCACCCCTTTCCCCTCCCAAGAATAGTCAGTCCATTCCCTTTCTATGTCCCTGATTCTATTATAATCACCAGTTCATTCTGTTCATCAGATTATTTATTCACTTAATTCTTAGATTCACTTGTTGATAGATGCATATTTGTTGTTCATAATTTGTATCTTTACCTTTTTCTTCTTCTTCCTCTTCTTAAAGGATACCTTTCAGCATTTCATGTATACAGGTTTGGTGGTGATGAACTCCTTTAGCTTTTCCTTATCTGTGAAGCTCTTTATCTGACCTTCAATTCGGAATGATAGCGTTGCTGGGTAAAGTAATCTTGGTTGTAGGTTCTTGGTATTCATCACTTTGAATATTTCTTGCCACTCCCTTCTGGCCTGCAAAGTTTCTGTTGAGAAATCAGCTGACAGTCGTATGGGTATTCCCTTGTAGGTAACTGAGTTTCTTTCTCTTGCTGCTTTTAAGATTCTCTCTTTGTCTTTTGCTCTTGGCATTTTAATTATGCTGTGTCTTGGTGTGGTCCTCTTTGGATTCCTTTTGTTTGGGGTTCTCTGCACTTCCTGGAGTTGTAAGTCTGTTTCTTTCACCAGGTAGGGGAAGTTTTCTGTCATTATTTCTTCAAATAGGTTTTCAATATCTTGCTCTCTCTCATCTTCTGGCACCCCTATAATTCTGATGTTGGTGCGCTTGAAGCTGTCCCAGAGGCTCCTTACACTATCTTCGTATTTTCAGATTCTTTTTTCATTTTGCTTTTCCGGTTGGGTGTTTTTTGCTTCTTCGCATTTCAAATCTTTAACTTGATTCTTGCGCTCCTCTGGTCTGCTGTTGGGAGTCTGTATAATATTCTTTATTTCAGTCAGTGTATGCTTAATTTCTAGTTGGTCCTTTATCACAACATTGAGGGTCTCGTTAGATTTCTTGAGGGTCTCACTATATTTATCGGTGGTCTCACCAGTCTTTTCGAGGGCCTTACTAAATTTATCGGCGGCTTCTAGACAGTTCTTGAAAGACCTTAAAAGTGGGGTTTTGAGCTCTATATCCAGCATTTTGCCTTCCTCCATTTCTGTCCTGTTTCTTTGTCTCCGCATTTTTTATGATTTCTGGGTGCACCCCCTAGTGGTCTTTGTGCACCGTCTTGTTGTAGTTAAGCCTTGATTGTTGTAGGTAACACTGGGGGGCGGAGGGGGTGTGGGATTTGACCTCCAGGCCAACTGGCTGTGAGAATCAGCTGTGTCTGCAGTGGGAGAACTTCTGTCCTCTAGGGAGGTGCTAATCTAGCCTTTGCCTGAGGCTAACCAGCAAATGCCTCTGTGCAGGGCTTGGGCAGGGCAGGTCCCAGGGGATCAACAGGGCGGGCCGAGCGAGCAGTTATGGCTGCTCTCAGTCCCGTCCCCAGAGGCTCTGCCTCTCAGTGTCCCAGCAACCGCTGCAAGTACCTCAGAGAGAAAGCTGCCCTCGAGTTCCAACCAATGCCAGACAGTCCTGCTTCTCCTGTTTGAGTCTGGGACCCAGAGACTCGAACTGGAGCCCAGAGCCTGAGACTCCCTCCTGATTGAAAACGACAACCGCGCCCTCAGCCGCCATCCCGCTCCGCACGCACCTGCGCACCTTAGTATTTTACTTCCGCACCGCACCTCCTCTGAGTCTTGGTATGCTTTTCTCTTTCCTTCTAGTTGTAGAATTTCCCCTCAGCCAACTTTCCTGTGGTTCTGGGTGATGTCTGTTCCGTCTTTTAGTTGTATTTTTGAAGTGGGTGTGCGAGGCAGCATTCTCCAGTGTTTACCTATACCGCCATCTTGGTTTTCCTCTTCCTCTTCTTAAAGGATACCTTTCAGCACTTTATATAATACTGGTTTGGTGGTGACGAACTCCTTTAGCTTTTTCTTATCTGTGAAGCTCTTTATCTGACCTTCAATTCTGAATGATAGCTTTGCTGGATAAAGTAATCTTGATTGTAGGTTCTTGCTATTCATCACTTTGAATATTTCTTGCCACTCCCTTCTGGCCTGCATAGTTTCTGTTGAGAAATCAGCTGACAGTCGTATTGGTACTCCCTTGTAGGTAACTGACTTTTTTTTCTCTTGCTGCTTTTAAGATTCTCTTTTTGTCTTTTGCCCTTGGCATTTTAATTATGATGTGTCTTGGTGTGGTCCTCTTTGGATTGCTTTTGTTTGGGGTTCTCTGCACTTCCTGGAGTTGTAAGTCTATTTCTTTCACCAGGTAGGGGAAGTTTTCTGTCATTATTTCTTCAAATAGGTTTTCAATATCTTGCTCTATCTCTTCTTCTGGCACCCCTATAATTTGGATATTGGTATGCTTGAAGCTGTCCCAGAGGCTCCTTACACTATCTTTATATTTTTGGATTCTTTTTTCTTTTCCGGTTGGGTTTTTTTTTGCTTCTTCACATTTCAAATCTTTGACTTGATTCTTGCTATCCCCTAGTCTGCTGTTAGAACTCTGTATAATATTCTTTATTTCAGTCAGTGTATGCTTAATTTCTAGTTGGTCCTTTTTCATAACCTCGAGGGTCTCACTAGATTTCTTGAGGGTCTCACTAAGTTTATCGGTGGTCTCACTAGACTTATTGAGGGTCTTACTAAATTTATTGGCAGTTTCTAGAAAATTCTTGAAAAACCGTATAAGTGTGGTTTTGAACTCTATATCCAGTAGTTTGCTTTCCTCCATTTCTGTCATTTGTGACCTGTTTCTTTTTCTCCGCATTTTTTATGCTTCCCTGTGTTGATAGAGTGGCTTTCTGTGCTAGGTGTCCTATAGGGCCCAGTAGCTCAGCCTCCCCAATTACCAAGGTGGACACTCTTGGTGCACCCCTTTGTGGGCTTTGTGCACAGTCTTATTGTAGTTAAGCCTTGATTGTTGTAGGTATCACTGGGAGGAATTGACCTCCAGGCCAATTGGCTGTGAGAATCAGCTGTGTCTGCAGTGGGAGAACTTCTGTGCTGGAGACACCCTTATTGGGCAAGACTTGCTTCAGTGGGGCTTTGGTGCTCACTGAGTCTGCCCCCTGAGTGTGTCCCTTATGAATCTGAGGAGTTGTAATCTAGATGGTCCCACTCTGACCACTGGGTACACTGGCTCTTGGATCTCTAAGGAGGTGCTAATTTAGCCTCTGCCTGAGGCTACCCAGCTGGAGCCCAGCTGTGAAGCAATGCAAGCTGCTGTGGGGCCTTGGGCCTTCTTTTGGATGTTCTGGCTTTCTCTGACCCAGCTGCAGTTTCTTAGGTAATTTTTGATTGCAAAGGGCCAGGCCTTTCATATGCAAAAGCCTCTGTGCACAGCTGGGGTGGGGCTATGGCTGCTCCTCAGTCCTGCTCTAAGAGGCCCCACTTCTCAGTGTCCTGGTAATCGCTGCAAGCACCTCCTAGAGAAAGCTGCCCTCGAGTTCCGACCAATGCCAGACAGTCCAGCTTCTCCCCATATGAGTCTGGGGCCCCAGAGACTCGCCTGGAACTGGAGTTCAGAGCAGTTGGGAGCTTGATATTCCCTTCCGATTGAAAAAGACAACCGCATCCTCAGCTGCCAGCCCTTTCCACGTGGGCCGCGTCCTCACCTGCCAGCCCTTTCCACGTGTGCCGCATCCTCAGCTGCCAGCCCTTTCCGTGTGCGCTGCGTCCTCAGCTGCCAGCCCTTTCCGTGTGCGCCGCGTCCTCAGCTGCCAGCCCTTGCCGTGTGCGCCGCCCTCAGCTGCCAGCCCTTTCCGCGTGTGCCTCTGTACCTGTGCACTTTACTTCCGCACCTCCTCTGAGTCTCAGTGTGCTTTTCTCTTTACTTCTAGTTGTAGAGTTTCACTCAGCCAGCCTTCCTGTGGTTCTGGATGATGTTTGTTTTGTCTTTTAGTTGTATTTTTTGGTATTTCTAAATTTTTATATTTAGAAACAATACTGCAGTGAAATTCCTGATATTTACTTCTTTCCTCATTGATCTTTTCTTAGCCTGAATTTCTAGAAAAGGGATTTCTGAACCAGGAGCATCAAAAGATTTCAGGCAGCAGCCATATAATTGTCATATAATATTCCAGTAACTAAATTGACAAGGAATGCCAGAGACTTGGAACAGGTACCCACCCTATTCTTTGATTTGCATGTGGTCCAGCAGTTTAAGAGATCATGAGTCCAGTCGCAGTGTGGAGCTGAGGACTGACTCCAGAGTCTTCAGTCCCGCTTGTGGGAAAAGCCTCCCCAAGAGAGCTGACCTGTGTGCTGAGACACTGAACTCCACATGGGAATAACTGTGGAGTGGTGTTCAAGGCATGGTTCCGTAGGCCTGGAGGCTCAGGAGGGAGGAGGCAGTAGTGGGAGCAGAGGGGTGGGAGTGGGGGTGAGGGTGGAGGTGGGCCTGGCAGTTCCCTGACCCCAAAGTCCCACCTGTGTACTCAGGTCAAAAGCAAAGAGTTTTGTCCCTGGGGCAATCTGCTGTGGGGAGTGAGAAGATGACTATTCTGCTGACATTTGACACTTTCTCCTCACCCAGGAAAGAACTGGGATTAGAGTTGAGTACTAATCAGGACAAGGGCTTAGAATCTAAGCCTTAGATCCTTGAGTTTTAGGGTGCTACTATAAATAAAATATATTGGTTCAGCCAGTCAAGCATCCACATGATTTAATTTGATAATTATTTCTAGCTACTACTCTGAAAAAGTTCTACCTACTTTTGAGAGTGCCTGTTGTTGCACATACATGTCAACACTGGGCATTTTCACTTAAAAAAATTTATCTTTCTGTTAGCCAGATTAAGAAAAGACTCTTCTAATGTTTAATATTGTGTAGTTTCTTATTGGGAACAATAAGAAGTGATATTCTCTGGCTCAATACAAACTCTTAAGCTTCATATCTCCACTAATGATGTGTTCACTTTTGTCCACTCATTTTATTGGAGGACAGTGTTGGTTGTGGCACCATGGTGGTTATAGTAGAATGGCCTCACCATTTCTTTTCTTATCAGGATAGTTTGAGGTTGGTTTTGATTTTAGGGACATGGAAGGGCTGCCACATTGCACAACTCAAGGGAACACCACTCACATAGATTCTGCAGGAATTGGTGACAGATTGAATGGGGCAGGGGTAAGGGTTGGCTGTAGAGAGGGACTGAAGTGATGGCATCCAGGACTGGCTCAGGTCGCTGTGTCACTGTGCGGTGATGCAGAAAGATCACAAGATAGGTTTGCAGCACATGTATGTTGAGTGGGGATGATGTAAGAAAAAATGTTTCAGAACCCAGTACACAGCAGGCGTGGGGAAGTGCCTTCACTCCTTCAGCAAGCATTTACTGAACACATGTGTTGGCACTTGGGGAGTATCGGTAAACAAAACAAACAAATTTACCCTTGTCCTTATAGAGCTTATGTACTGATGTAGGAGACAGACAACAAACCAAAAAAATATAATGAGTACATTATACAGTGTGTTCCAAGGTGATGATCATCATGGAGAGAGGAAAAGCAGAGTAAGGATTAGAAGTGCTGAGGGGAGGGAGGGGAGGTTTTAAACTAAGTGAGTAGGGTAGGCCTCCTTTAGAAGGTAGCATTGAGTCAGGACCTAAAAGAGGTGAGGGTGAGGTCCATGCAGAGATATGGGAAGAGTGTTCCAAGCAGAAGGAGTAGGCCATGTAAAGGCCCTGAGGCAAGAGTATGCCTCACTCTTTTGAGAAGAGAGGAAGTCAGTGAGGCTGGAATAGAATGAGCAAGGAGAAAAGGAGCCAAGATGACATGCCTTGAAGGACATGTCAAGGACAGTGTCTTCTAAGTGTGATGGGGAGCCTAGGAGGCACTTGATCTGGTTTATGTTTTATCAGGATTGCTCTGACTTCTGTGGGGAGAAGAGAATCAGGGAGAAGGGTAAGGAGGCTGTGTGATAATCCAGGAAACCTTGCTGGTGGCCTGCACCACCTACTGAGGAGTGGGTAGAGCCTGGGTATGTTTGGAAGGTAGGACTGATAGAGGAGAGGAAGCTTGAGTTGACGTCGTGAAGGGAAAGGCTGTGGGTGACTATCAGACCCCTTTTCTTGGCCTTGAATGGAGGCCCGGCCCCTTCTACCTAGCATGTTCTGGAACCTGCGGGCCCAAGGTATTTAGGAGGGCAGGTAATGCACAGAGCAGGAATCCTGGGCTGTCATAGCTCCAGAAAGTTCTTCACTCCCCAACCAACTCCATTCCTATCAGACCTAAAGAGTGCCCCTCCTGCTGGACCCAGTCCTCCCTCCAGGGTGGTAAACCATGCTGATGTCCTGCCTAGAAATCCAGGTTGCCATTTGGGCAGCCATGCCCTTGATCACTATTAGGCAAGGTACAGCCCTTAGTTCAGTGACCCTCAACTGTTTCTCTTTTCTTAACCCCCTGTGCCCCAAACCACAGACGGGCCTACAGACACTCCCCTCCCTGGCGTTAGGGAGAAACCTGTTTTGCCTGCTCACACTCGTTTTAAGGCCAGGTCAGCAAGGGCTAGGGTAAGGATCAAATCCATCACCTACATGAGAGATGAGCACTGCTCCTCCTCCCAGAGCATCAGGCAGAGTGGCGAAGGCCCAGGCCTGCCGCACTCCCTGACAGCCACAGACAGGTCGGAGTGACTGAGATGGCACGTGGGGCATCTGCCTCTGGGGATGCACAGAAACCTCCCTCTCTCCTGTTTCTGCAAACTCAGGCCAGAATATTTTAAATCCACATGAGCAGAGCCCTGACCAAGCATTGCCAGCATGGAGAAATCCTGGTGAGGTGTTCACAGGCTGCTCTCAGAAGGCGGGATGGTGGGAGGAGTATGCGGCTTTCGGCCACACAGCCAGCTGGGCTTTTCCAGTGGAGACTATCTGCTCATCTGTAAGTTGGCATTAACTGCCTGTGGGTCTGACATGGGGACACCTTCACTCTTCCACACACTGCTTATTGTGAGGCACTGTTTGAAGCTTTATCAGAACTGTGAACATAAGAAATATCCAAACCTGTAGAGAATTTTTGTAAAAGTTTATTTGAGCCAAACTGATGACATGCCAGAAAGCAAGATTTCAAATGCTCTGGAGAATGACAGTTTTGAAGTTTCTTTTATACATTTGAAGTTAAATGAGGGAACAAAGGAAGATTACATGGAGGTGGGAGAAAGCAAGGTGGGGATTGAATTACAGAGTAGTGAAGATTATATGCTCTCTTAAGGGTGTTACCATTTATTTCAAAGGTGTGTTAATCTAGATGCACAGAAACAATGGATGAGGCTTGCTTATGGCAAAAATTAACCTTTTACTGGAAAAGTTATATGCCTGGGACATGACTACCTACCATGATCTGCCCAGGTAGGAATTTATGATCAGATCACCCTGTGAGGTTACTTTCCATAAAACCCCTTTTTTTGTTCACAGTTCCCCCTTTTGGTTATAAAACAGTCCAGAGGTTGTATTGATGACCAACCTTTTGGTCGGATAGTATGGTATCACAATGTGAGGAAGGTTTTCTCTTAGGAAGTCTCAATATCAATGTTGTTTTGTTGCAAAGGTGGGCCACTGGGGAAGAGGCAGTACCATAACCATAGGATGTGAGTTGAGGCCAAATTTTCCAAAAGGGAAGGGCAGGTAAATGGAAGGCAGTGAGGCCTTTTGGGCCTTCATTGTGAAAAACTCTCTGGATCATTTCTGTCCTATGAGCTAGCATGATTCACATTTTGCCTCTGTCTCAGTTTTTGTATTTTGCATCCAGTATAACATTCACATAAGCCATGAAAAGAGTATTAATAGTTATACATGTTCAGTAATCATAAGGAGTTGGACTATATAGAAAAAATCCAAAGAATAAGTATAATATTATGATGACTATTATTAGCAGACAAAAACAATGGAAATGGATTCTGAGTTCAACATCACTTCGTTGGTATGCAGACCTTATAGATGTCTTTGGATAGCTGTCCACCTCTGAAGTCAGGGGCTTCTCAACCTAGAGGAGTCTTTGGTGTCCCTTATAGGTGGAGGCAAGTGTCAGAGACACAGGGGTTGATGTCCCTTCCTGGTGAGGTGCCCAATAAGGTCCCTTCCGATGAGATTGGAAAGTGTCTTTTATTTGATGTTCCTTCCAATAAACAAAATCTCCAGGTGGCAGTTAGTGATCTTTAAAGTCATTGTCTCCTGGGAGCTCCCTGTGAGAAATGGTAACCTACTTGGCATTTTCTTTTCTTTTTTAAAAAAAAACATTTTTATTGATTTCAGAGAAGAAGGGAGGGGGAGAGAGAGATGGAAACATCAATGATGAGAGAGAATCATTGATCAGCTGCCTTCTTCATGCTCCACACTGGGGATTGAGCTCACAGCTGGGGCATATGACCTGACCAGGAATCGAACCATGACCTCTCAGTTCATAGGTCGACGCTCAACCTCTGAGCCACACAGGCCAGGCCTGGTTATTCATTTTTTACCACTTATTTACATTAATGCAATTTAACATTAAAGAAACAACAAAAGAACAAATCTTTAATGTCAATAACCTGAAAGACATTTCTGTTCAACTTAAACCAACAAAGTTTGTTTACTAAAGAGTAATTTTAGACCACGTGAACTTGAAAAGCTTTTGGGTTAGTTTCTATATTTCTGAGAATTTTAGAATACCCAGGCATTACAAACACTTGCCTTCAAAATCAATTAACATCAATATGCTTAATTTTAACAATATTCTCCAGAGGTAAAAAGTTGCCTCACATTTACAATATAAATATATAGAAACACATAGACAAAGAGACTTTCTAGCCATGAGAAAAACTAGCTTATAAACGAACAGTTGGATCCATATTTTATTTTGGCAGTTGGGATAAGAAGACACAAAATTTGTATCTGTCCTTGACAAGTCAAGTTCCAATGACCTTCCCCCTTTTAAAATAAGGATAGGCATATTTATTTATTTATCTACTAGAGGCCCGGTGCACAAAAATTTGTGCACTCGGGGGGGGGGGGCCATTAGCCCGGCCTGTGCCCTCTCGCAGTCTGGGACCCCTTGGGAGATAACGACCTGCTGGCTTAGGCCTGCTCCCGGGTGGCAGAGGGCAGGCCCAATCCCTAGGGGCAGCCCCTAGATGGGCTCAGAGCAGGGCCAATTGGGGAGTTGGGGCACCGCCCCCTGTCATGCACAGAGCAGGGCGGATTGGGAGGTTGCGATGCCACCCTCAGTCATGCTCAGGGTAGGGCCATTGGGGGGTTGGGGCACCGCCCCCTGTCACACTCAAGGCAGAGTCGATGGGGAGGTTTGGGGCCACCCCCTGTCACGCACAGAGCAGGGCCAATCAGGGGGTTAGGGCGCTGCCCCCTGTCATGCACAGAGCAGGGCCCATCAGGGGGTTGGGGAGCTCCCCCCTGTCATGCACAGAGCAGGGCCCATCAGGGGGTTGAGGAGCTCCCCCCTGTCACTCACAGAGTAGGGCCGATAGGGGAGTTGGCACACCGCCCCCTCTCACACACAGAACAGGGCGGATCAGGGGGTTGGAGCGCCGCCCTCTATCACCCACAGAGCAGGGCCGATCAGGGGGTTGGGGCACCTTCCCCTGTCACGAACAGAGCAGGGCAGATAGGGAGGTTGTGGCCCCACCCCCTGTCACACACAGAGCCGCAGGGCGATCAGGGGGTTTGGGTGCTGCCCCCTGTCATGCTGATCCCGGTGCCGGGAGGTCTCGTGGCTCCGCTGATCCCAGTGCTGGGAGGCATATTACCCTTTTACTCTATAGAATAGAGGCCTGGTGCACGGGTGGGGGCCGGCTGGTTTGCCCTAAAGGGTGTCCTGGATCAGGGTGGGGGTCCCCACTGGGGTGCCTGGCCAGCCTGGGTGAGGGGATGATGGCTGTTTGCAGCTGGTCACACACCATTCAGGGTGGGGGTCCCTACTGGGGTGCCTGGCCAGTCTGGGTGAGGGGCTGAGGGCTGTTTTCAGGCTGGGACTGAAGCTCCCAACTGCTCCTTTTTTTCTTTTCTTTTTTTAAATTCTGGGCCAGCTTTAGCTCTGAGGCTCCAGCTCTTAGGCCTCCGCTCCTGAAAGCAGGTATCTGGTTTGTTTCGGTTCTCGAAACTTTGTATCAACTCCAGCTCTGAGATCCCAGCTAGCTGAAAGCTGGTTTCTGGGGTTTTGTTTAGCGTCTGTATTTGTTACAGTGTTTGAAACTGCAGGCTCAGAGGCCTGCAGCGGCCTGCGGGGAACGTTGGAGTCCTCCATCACTGAAGCAAACAAGCCTCATGTTAGTTTCAAGCTGCCTGGCTGCCTGCCGCCATCTTGGCTGACAGTTAATTTGCATATCGCCCTGATTAACCAATGGGAAGGGTAGCGGTCATACGCCAATTACCATGTTTCTCTTTTATTAGTGTAGATTTAGTTATAATATATATATATTTTATTTCAGAGAGGAAGGGAGAGGGAGATAGAAACATCAATGATGAAAGAGAATCATTGATTGGCTGCCTCCTGCTTGCCCCACACTGGGGATGGAACCCACAACTCAGGCTTGTGGCCTGACTGGGAATTGAACTGTGACCTCCTGGTTCATAGATCGATGCTCAACCACTGAGCCAATGCCACTAGGGCAGGACAGGCATTTTTAATACCTCAAATAATTGGATTGCCACCTAAAGTACATTATAAGTTCTGTGTGTCCCCATCCATTTATCTAAATCTTCTTTTTGAAGCTTTAGAGACCAATTAAATGTTTTCCATTCATTCTGCCTAATTTTACAGCCAGCTTTTTCTAATTGTTCCTGAAAAGTAACAAAGATTTGAAGTAACAAAGGATCCTGCAGAAGTATTAATGGTAGGCTGACAGTTGTGGGACTTGTTGGCCTCTGAGGCACAATTTCCCAGTTATTTTTAGTTTTCCTTTGAGATCTTTAGAGTCTAAACAAACTTCTAGGGAAAATCAGCCTTTATGTGTGCCCTTCTTTGGATGAGCCAGATATGGTGAATCCCTCTATGGAATGACTGCTTTACACCCTGGAGAAAATATTTCCTCAAGCAATTCCACAAAGATTCTTAGTCACCTAAGAATACCTGAGATTCAGGTTGGGGAATGAAGTGTCCTTTCTCTTTTGGAGCTAACAAGAGTTCAGTCTCTCATTTAACCAGGAAAGATTTTGTTCAGATTCTCAGTAAGCAATCAAATTTAAAAACAAAACAAACAAACAAAAAAACACCTAAAATTAAAAGCAGCAACCCATTTTACTCTACTTTCCCTGGATTATCTCAACCCTTTTCTACCTCAAGAATTTTCTAAGAATAGCTCGGATAAATTCAGGATCAGCTGCCTAAAACAGGAAGGTCCAGGATTTCAAAAGAAAACTCATCCAAGTGTACCCAATGTGACGCAGGGAGCCAGTGGGGCACAATGGGCCCTTGCTGGTACCTAGCATGGGGTACCCCAGTTATGTGTCTGCAGGGTGGTCCTGGGTGGGCTTCTTCAGAATCCTGCATTACTACACCAAGTAAATGTTGATATAAGAAATGTCCAGGGAGAACCAAGATGGCGGCATAGGTTAACGCCGGAGTTTGCTGCTTTGAACAACTACTTCAAAAGTGAAACTAAAAGACGGAAGGGACATCACCCAGAACCACAGGAACGCTGGCTGAGTGGAAGTCCTACAACTAGGAGGAAAGAGAAACGCATACGGACACTCAGAGGAGGCGCAGTGCTGAAGTCAAATTCTGAGGTGCGGAGTGCGCGGAGCAGGGCTGGTGGCGGAGGGCGCGGTTGGCGTTTTCAATCGGGAGGGAGTCGCAGACTCTGAGCTCCAGATCCGGGCGAGTCTTTAGCGACCCAGACTCAAACGGGAGAAGCGGGACTGTCTGGCTTCGGTCAGAGCGAGTGCAGCTTTCTCTCCGAGCTTTGCAATGGGTGCTGGGACTCAGAGAGGCAGAGCCCCTGGGGACAGGACTGAGAGCCGCCATAACTGCTCTCTCCGGCCCACCCTGTTGA
Source organism: Myotis myotis (assembly GCF_014108235.1). NCBI lineage: Eukaryota > Metazoa > Chordata > Mammalia > Chiroptera > Vespertilionidae > Myotis > Myotis myotis. Next base: position 100,896,516 of record NW_023416324.1, on the reverse strand, counting down.
TCCTGTGCGACCCGCCCCGCCCAAGCCCTGCACAGAGGCATTTGCCGGATAGCCTCAGGCAAAGGCTAGATTAGCACCTCCCTAGAGGACAGAAGTTCTCTCACTGCTGACACAGCTGATTCTCATAGCCACTTGGCCTGGAGGTCAAACCCTCCCTGGTATTAGCTACAACAATCAAGGTTTAATTATAAGACTGCGAACAAAGACCACTAGGGGGTGCACCAAGGAAGCATAACAAAATGCGGAGACAAAGAAACAGGACAAAATTGTCAATGGAAGATATAGAGTTCAGAACCACACTTTTAAGGTCTCTCAAGAACTGTTTAGAAGCCGCCGATAAACTTAATGAGATCTACAAGAAAACTAATGAGACCCTCGATCTTATATTGGGGAACCAACTAGAAATTAAGCATACACGGACTGAAATAACGAATATTATACAGACTCCCGACAGCAGACCAGAGGAGCGCAAGAAGCAAGTCAATGATTTGAAATGCGAGGAAGCAAAAAACACCCAACCGGAGGGGCGGAATGAAAAAAGAATCCAAAAATGCGAGGATAGTGTAAGGAGCCTCTGGGACAGCTTCAAGCGTACCAACATCAGAATTATAGGGGTGCCAGAAGATGAGAGAGAGCAACATATTGAAAACCTATTTGAAGGAATAATGACAGAAAACTTCCCCCACCTGGTGAAAGAAATGGACTTACAGGTCCAAGAAGCGCGGAGAACCCCAAACAAAAGGAATCCAAGGAGGACCACACCAAGACACATCATAATTAAAATGCCAAGAGCAAAAGATAAAGAGAGAATCTTAAAAACAGCAAGAGAAAGAAACTCAGTTACCTACAAGGGAATACCCATACGACTGTCAGCTGATTTCTCAACAGAAACTTTGCAGGCCAGAAGGGAGTGGCAAGAAATATTCAAAGTGATGAATACCAAGAACCTACAACCAAGATTACTTTATCCAGCAAAGCTATCATTCCGAATTGAAGGTCAGATAAAGAGCTTCACAGATAAGGAAAAGCTAAAGGAGTTCATCACCACCAAACCAGGATTATATGAAATGCTGAAAGGTATCCTTTAAGAAGAGGAAGAGGAAAAAAAAGGTAAAGATACAAATTATGAACAACAAACATGCATCTATCAACAAGTGAATCTAAGAATCAAGTGAATAAATAATCTGATGAACAGAATGAACTGTTGATTATAATAGAATCAGGGACATAGAAAGGGAATGGACTGACTATTCTTGGGGGGGAAAGGGGTGTGGGAGATGCGGGAAGAGACTGGACAAAAATCGTGCACCTATGGATGAGGACAGTGGGTGGGGAGTGAGGGCGGAGGGTGGGGCGGGAACTGGGAGGAGGGGAGTTATGGGGGGGAAAAAGAGGAACAAATGTAATAATCTGAACAATAAAGATTTAATTAAAAAAAAAAAAAAGAAATGTCCAAACCTATAGAGAATTTTTGTGTTTATTTGAGCCAAACTAAAGACATGCTGGGAAGTAAGATCTCAAATGCTCAGAGAATAACAGTTTTGCAGTGTCTTTTATACATTTGGAATTAAGGAGGGAATAGAGGAAGCTTACATGAAGTTGAGAGAAAACAAAGTACAGTATAGTTAAAATTATGTGCTTCCTTGAGGATGATTACTTCTGAGGGCCCTGAAAAAGGCATTTTGGACAGGGCTTTGCTTAAGGAAAAGATAAGTCTTTTATAGGTCTGGGGCATGACTACCCACCATGACCTGCCCTGTTAGGAATTTATGATCAGATCACCCTGTGAGGTTACTTTTGGTTATATTTATTACAGAGCCCCCTTACTGCCCTAGTAAAAACAATACTAGCATTTTAAGTTCTGTGTGTCCCCATCCCTTTCATTCCTCTGATCCCTCAAAGGCATCTAGCCCTTGAAATGAGAACTGACCCACCCTGGTTCACAGCCAGATCAAGGCAAAGCATCTAGTCTTTTAACTTCTAGCCCAGGGCTCTTCCTCAGAGAAGGACCTCTAGTCACACGTTAGCCTCTGGGGAGCAGAATGAGATGTCCTTTGTCACAGGACAGCCACTGCATGTTCCTGGAAGCAAGGCCAGTTGGTGGAGTGGAAGTCTATTTGTATTATGAGTTGGCCACCCAGACCTGGCTCAGGGCAGAATTGGAATAGACTGCATTGGTCTGCTGCCTTTGTCTTGGCCCTCTCTGTTCCAGGGTCCCCTTCCCTAACCCCTACTTCGAGTCTCACCTAGGAGTCAGTGAACATTCTCACATTCTACACTTGGCAGTATGGCCCTGCCAATCCCTGTGACAAGTAGAGGCAATGGAAGGGGGCTAAACCAGTTGACCCCGAGGCTCTTGAATGCAAGGCTTTCCCATTAGTCTGCAGATGGGAGTATTGAGGAAGGACAGTAGCCTGGGAAGGGCCTGCATCCCTTCTCTGAAGTACTGGGCCCCAGAGAGACCTTGCCCTGGCCCCAGGGTTTTGTAAAGGTTGAGTGATACTCTACAGGCACAGGCAAATGGAAAGGCATGACTAGAGGGGTACCAGAAGCTGTGTTAGAAATATCTTGTATAAATTTCTCCCTTCGCTCCGTGTCCTATGCTGAAGAGCAGTCTGCAGTGGTAACCAGTGTCCATCAGCTGAGTTCATGAGTTTGGGATGAAGTCAACCATTCCCCTCATCAGCCCTGGTGCTTGGAACTTTGGGAGAATATATATGTGCCCTGTGGATGAGGGGCAGGAGGTGGAAGGGAGCACCTGGTCTTGGGAGTCCCACCAAGTTGGGCCTTAATCCTACTCACTATCGATGCAACCTCAGGCAAGTCCCTGCATCAGAACAAGTGCCACAGGCTCTAACAACAGATGTTTATTCCTCACAGTTCCTGAGGCTGAGAGTCTGAGATCAAGGTGTCACAGGGCTCCTTTCTCTTAGGCCTCTCTCCTTGACAGATAGAGGGCTACTTTCTCACCATGTCCTTACATGGTCATCCCTGTGTGTGTGTCTGTGTCCTAGTATCTCTCATAAGGATTCCAGTCATATTGAATTAGGACTGTAATGACCTCATTTTAACTTAATTATCTCTTATAGACCCTACCTTCAAATAAAGGCATATTCTGAAGTACTGGGGGTACTTTATGATCCCTGAGTAGGTGCAATAAAGAGTCACTTTTATTAATTACTGTTTTTTTTTTAAAAAAAAAAAAAAAACACGAAACTACAAAATCAGGGCTTTACTTAATGCAGATGGCAGGAGTGAGGGAGAAGAAGTGACAGGGTCCATTCAGTCAGTGAGTAAATCTTACTGAGCACCTACTGTGTATAGGCCCTGCTTTAGGTGTATCAATGGGCTAAACATCTGTCCTCACAAATTGACATTTTTGTGTAGGAGATGGACAGTAAGCAAAATCAGTAAAGTGTTAGATGTTAGAAGGTGATAAGTTTTACAGAGAAAATGAACCCTGAGGGAGGTGAGCCTCAGGAAGATGTGGAGCAGAGAGTCTTGGCAGGGTCCCTCTAGCTGTACAGGGTGGTCGACTGTAGGAGGGTGAGGGGAAGTAGGAAGACTAGGGGTGTGGAGTCCCACTGCAATGTGGTTAGGTTGCCTCTTGGACATTACTCCCTCCTACCTCCTAATGCCCCGAAATGCCTGGATTCTGGTTTCCTGCTCACTGGAGGCCTCTCTCCTCTCTCTTCTACAGTGTGGAGGGCGAGGCCCCCAGCAGTGAGACCTGCACATCATTGGACAGTCCCTCGGCCTATCACCAGGACCCCTTAGCACCTGGCTCCAGCCTGAGCCCAGACCATTACGAGCACACGTCTGTGGGTGCCTATGGGCTGTACTCAGGGCCACTGGGACAGCGCACACGGAGGCCCAAGCTGCAGCACTCGACCTCCATCCTGCGCAAGCAGGCCGAGGAGGAGGCCATCAAGCGCTCACGTTCCCTCTCTGAGAGCTATGAGCTCTCCTCGGACCTGCAGGACAAGCAGGTAGGTGGGGCCTGTCTCTTGGCCACTTGGGAACGGGCAGCAGGCTTGATGGGAGAGACCCAGCTGGGGTTGGCTTCTTGTCGCTATGTCTTTGAGCCTCCTCTGAGAAGTGTGTGTCCTTGTGAGTATCTGCGGACTGGACGTCATTGTGAATGTCAGGTGAGCATACACTGACTGGATCTCCTCCCTGTATCCCATTGAACTTCCAGACCAGGCCTTGGGTCGGTTTTGGCTGAGAGGGATTTCAGAATGGCCACGGTGAGTCTTAGAGACAAGTAAGAGCAGGCCTGGGTTAATGTGTGTGTTCTGGGGGAGGCCAGGTAGGAGGGACTGAGAGGGGCTTTGATGACAAAACACAGAGCCCATGTCTGTCTTCCTGAAGTCCCTCTTCACTCCCTCCCCTGCAACTCCAGATTTGGGGAGCCTGTCTCAGGCAAACAGGGTTGCTGCTTGGTTTGTGAGATCCCAAGTCGGCAGGAGAAAATAGGCCCTGGCGTCAGCTCTGGGCCTGAGCTGGTGGCCCTGGCATCGTGGCCCCTACCCCCACCCCTGAAGGCTAACGTAAGGGGCCCAGGACCTCAGGCCTGGGAGGGTGGAGAAGAGAGGGCTTGCCCTTTATTGGCCCGGTGGACTTACAGGGCTGCACTCAAAACCCAAATAACCTCTGCGTACAGAATGTGGGTGTGAATTCACCTTCAGGGTGAGGGAAAAAAACAGACCTACCCTGGCTGACTCTGGGACTGGCCAGGCTTTGAAAAGTCAGTTTGAGTCATACACACCCCCTACCCACCCACCCATTCCCCTCCCCTGTTCTGCTAAGATAGCCGCTCTGCTCAACCTGCCGCCCCCTCTCCTATGGACCCCAGAGAGCTAGTGTGTCCCGTGTTTGGGGGAGCTGGCATCCCTGAGGAGGGTGGCTCATGGAGCTGGGCAGGCTCTTACTTTCCAGAGAGGTGAACAGACTACCAACCGGCAAGTGGGGGACCAGTACCCACACTTGGTTGTGTGAGGCTATGAGCCATTTTCCCCAGCCCCCACAGTGGCTCTGAGCAACCCTCTCCCCTGACACCAGCATCTGTTTGGCTTTATTTTAGTGACACCTATGCCTTTCTGTCTATTCTCCATACAGACTCTTTGATTCTTTTTTTTTTTTTTAATTTGTATTGATTTTTAAAGAGAGAGGAAAGGAGAGGGAGAGAGAAATAGAAACATTGATGTGAGAGGAGAACATCCATCAGCTGCCTCCTACATGCCCCCAACCAGGGATCAAACCCACAACCTTTTGTTATATGGGACGATGCTCAACCAACTGAGCCATACCAGCCAGGGTAACTCTTCGCTTTTTCTTTTTTAAATTAACATGTTAAGTACCATGTCAGTCACTGCTGACTGATGATATACAATTTAATAATTCTTTATTGTTGGAAGTATTACATATGGACTTTCCCTCCCATTAACCCCCTCTAGCCCGCCCTCTCCCCCTCCCCTGCCCCAGGCCTTCAGCACCCTATTGTCTGTGACTATGAGTTATGCATATATGTATACAAGGTCTTTGGTTGATTACCTCCCACCCACCCACCCAACCTCCCGCCTTCTCTCTGAGATTTCCCACTTTGCTCCATGCTTCCACACCTCTGTGTGGGGCGCAGCTACAGTGTTTGGACAGGTTCAAGCCTCGGACTAATGAGAGGGCACAGTCCTCTCATGGCCACGTGCAAGTCCCAGCTTGGAGGGCAGAGCCCTCCCAGCACAATTATAGCCAACAGCTATAGTTGTAAGCTTGAACCTCATGTGGTCCCACGTTTCTGAGTGATGTGGGCTTGATAGAGTTCAGGTGCAGGTAATTGAGTAGGATCGAAACAAGAATGTTGTAAACATCTTGACCACTCCCTTACTGTGCCTCGTGGAATTTGGCTATTAAATAAAGACATGGCTTGTAGTCTGTGGCGCTAGCTCTCCATCAGAGAAGCTCTCCATCAGAGAAGCTCTCCATCAGAGAGGACAGTGTCCCACCCAGACCCAGCTTTCATTCTCTTCTCAATCCTTCACCACCCCCTCTCAGGGTCGCTGAGCTGGCATGGCACATAAGGCGCTCAGTGTGGGGCTGAGTATGCCATGGCTGTGCCAGCCCGCCACACCTCTGAATCCACTCTGTTCATCAGTTTATTTTGTTACTTAGATTCCACATATGAGTGTGATCATGTAATACTTGTCTTTCACTGACTGGCTTATTTCACTTAGCATGATACTCTCCAGGTCTCTCCATGCTGTTTCAAGGGGTAAGAAATTCTCCTTTTTTACTGCTGCATAGTATTCCATGGTATAAATGTACCACAGCTTTTTTTACCCACTCATCTACTGATGGGCACTTGGGCTGTTTCCAGATCTTAGCTATTGTAAATGGTGCTGCTGTGAACATAGGGGTGCATACATTCTTTCTGATTGGTGCTTTGGGTTTCTTAGGATATATTCCTAGAAGTGGGATCACTGGGTGAAATGGCAGTTCCATTTTTTGAGGAAACTCCATAGTGTTTTCCATAATGATTGCACCAGTCTGCTTTCCCACCAGCAGTGTACTAGGGTTCTCTTTTCTCCACATCTTTGCCAGCACTTGTCATTTGTTGATTTGTTGATGGTAGCCATTCTGACAGGTGTGAGGTGATACCTCATTGTCATTTTGATTTGCATCTCTCAGATGATTAGTGACTTTGAGCATTTTTTCATATGTCTCTTCTGTATGTCCTCTTTGGATAAGTCACTGTTTAGGTCCCTTTGCCCATTGTTTGTCTTCCTTTTATTAAACTGTATGAGTTCCTTATATATTTTGGATATTAACCCTTTGTCAGATGTATCATTGTCAAATATGTTTTCCCATACAGTGGGCTTTCTTTTTATTTTGTTGATGGTTTCTTTTGCTCTGCAGAAGCTTTTAATTTAGCTGTAGTCTCATTTGTTTGTTTTCTCCTTAGTTTCCTTTGCCCTAGGAGATGTATCTATAAACATATTGCTACGAGAGATGTCTGAAATTTTGCTGCCTGTGGTTTTTTCTAGGATTTTTATGGTTTCACCATTTACATTTAAGTCTTTTATCCATTTTTTAAATATATTTTATTGATTTTTTACAGAGAGGAAGGGAGAGGAATAGAGAGTTAGAAACTTGATGAGAGAGAAACATCGATTCAGCTGCCCCTTGCACGCCCCTTGTGACTGCAACCCGGGTACATGCCCTTGACTGGAATCGAACCTGGGACCCTTCAGTCCGCAGGCTGACGCTCTATCCACTGAGCCAAACCGGTTAGGGCTCTTTTATCCATTTTGAGTTTATTCTTGTGTATGGTGTAATTGGTGGTCTATTTTCTTTTCTTTCTTTCTTTTTTTTTTTTTTTTGCATGTATCTGTCCAATTTTTCCAACACCATTTATTGAAGAGACTCTCTTAACTCCATTGTATGCTCTTGCTTCCATTGTCAAATATTAATTGAGCATAACGGCTTGGGTCAATTTCTGGGTTCTCTGTTCTGTTCCATTGATCTATATGCCTGTTCTTGTGTCAGTACCAGACTGTTTTGATTACAGTGCCTTAGAGCAAATTGTTTTTGAGTAGGGTGGGTCAACTGTCTTTCCTCCAGGCAAGGCAAATGTCTGTGTGGGAAAGATGTCTTCCACTGGGTGAGGGAATGGATCAGCACAGGAAACTTGGGGTGTCTGCCTTCTTAGCTCTATCTCCTGAGTCCCCAATCCTGGCTTCTGCTCACACAGCCCAGACTACTCCGCCCTCCCTCCACCAGAGCACAAGGTGGGTGGCTCCACAGAGAATTTTGTGCATTGTCCCTTTAGAGGGTGCCTGAATTTTTAGCTGTCACTCCCTAGCAGACAGCAACCCTGCTTTTCACACCCAGATATTATGTGGGTACCCTTCTCCGTTCTGATGCTTTCTGCTGGGGAGCCCAGCTAGGGGATTAAATGCCAGAGGCCCCACAACTGATATATCTCTCCAGAACTTCAGTTGCTGTCTGTGGGCACCTGGTCAGCCCTTTCACGCCTCCACCCCTCCTAGCAGTCTCTATGGGGTCTCCACTTTTGGTCCTCGGATATCAGGTTCTCTCCTAGGAGTCTTCCGTTGATTGTTCAGGAAGTTTTTCTGTATTTTAGTCTTAATTCCAGTTTGTTCCTGGGAGCATGTCCATGCAGCAATCACTTACTCTGCTGCCATTTTTAAACCTAGTCAGCTGTTTGCTTCTTGAGAGTAGTGACCTGTCTCTGTGTTACCAGTTTTGGTGTAGTGCCCACATCGAGTAGGCAGGTGGAACCTAGGTGAGCAGGGTGCACTGCTTTGCCTCCCTGAGCACTGTGGATTGTTCTCGAGGATTTGAGAGTTCTCTTGGCTCCACAGCAGATGCTGCTTTTCCTGGCTCCCTGGGAGAAGCCAGTTCCGTCTCTTGCATTTCCACTGAGCAGGCTCTAGCTCCAGGTATACATCTGTTTCTCACTCAGTATTGAGGCTCAGAGCAGCCCTCAGAGCTGTCCTAGGTCACAAGTGGACTGGCATGAGTTTCAGGACTTCAGGAAGTCCCAGTCCCTCTCACCTGCCTGCAGCACTGCCCCATCTCCTAACTCAAGGAGAAAGGACTGTCAGGGCCTGTGGTTCCAAAGAGTGAGAGCGTCTCTTCTCTGGGCCTCAGTTTCCTTGTCTGTATAGTGTGGGGACTTGGGAACCTCTTAATTTGTCAACACCTTCCAGGAATATATTTCAGGGTCTTTTAGCCCCAAGTGTCCCTGAGCTTGGCATGTGCTGGACACTTGCCTCAGTTTCATTGAGTTATCAACACATTTCTGAGCAGGGCCAGGGTTAGAATCCAGGCGTCTGGCCTAGAAACCTCCTAAGCTTGGCGATTCTCTCAGGCCTCCCTAAAATTTAGTGATTCCTCCAGGCCAGCAAGAGCACACTGTCAGTGCCACAGAAAGGAAGCAAGGCTGGAAGCCTAAGCCTATGCTCAGTGTCCAGAACCTCGCCAAGATCTTTGGCAGGTCATTTGTTAGTTTGTTAATCCTCACCTGAGGATATTTTTTTCCACTGATTTTTAGAAGAGTGGAAGGGAGGGAGAGGGAGAGAGAAACATCAGTGTGAGAAAGACACATCAATCAGTTGCACCCCACATGTACCCCGACTGGGGTGGGGATCAAACCTGCCCTTGACCAGGAATTAAACCCACAACCCTTCAGTGTGCAGGCCGATGCTCTAACCATTGAGAAACACTGGCCAGGGCTGGCAGGTCTTTTAATTTGCCCATGCCTCTGGTTCCTTCTCTCTGGAGGTGCTGCCTTCCTGTCTTCTAAGATTTCCAAAGTTGTGTTAATCTGCATACCAAAAGATGTGCAAGGGCCAAGGCTTCTGTGGCTAAAGAAGTGTGGGAAATCACCACTTTTTAAAGGTTCTGAGAAGTCCTACAGGGAACATGCTTGCCTTAATTTTAACATGGTGTTTCTCCATCTTATTTAACCTTAGAACCCAGATTTTGCACATCAGCATGCACCAGTGGTTCTTCTAAGCAGCTTTGGGATGTGCTAAAGCCTTCCCAGATGGGGCCGCTATGGGCTGGGGAGGGAATGACTGCTGGTAGGAAATGTGTTACTCCAGCACTTGGGAATGTCTCCACTCTCCTCTGCTTCTCCCTCCAGGTGGAGATGCTAGAACGGAAGTATGGGGGACGCCTCGTGACCCGCCATGCAGCCCGCACCATCCAGACAGCCTTCCGCCAGTACCAGATGAACAAGAACTTTGAGCGCCTGCGCAGCTCCATGTCGGAGAACCGTATGTCCCGCCGGATTGTGCTGTCCAACATGAGGATGCAGTTCTCCTTTGAGGGGCCTGAGAAGATGCACAGCTCCTACTTTGAAGGGAAGCAGGTCTCAGTGACCGATGACGGCTCTCAGCTAGGGGCCCTGGTGCCATCTGAGGGCAGTGACTTCGGTGAGCCACCATCCCTCAAGTCTTCAGCCCCATCCAGTGATTTTGCAGATGCCATCACTGAGCTGGAGGATGCCTTCTCCCGGCAAGTGAAATCCCTGGCCGAATCCATCGACGATGCCCTCAACTGCCGCAGCCTTCATGCTGAGGAAACGCCAGTCCCTGACACAGGGCGAGCCCGGGACACTGAGCCCCAGGCAGCCCTGCACACTGTGGACCACCACAAACTGGATGAGATGACAGCCTCGTACAGTGACGTCACCCTGTATATTGATGAGGAGGAATTGTCACCGCCTCTGCCCCTCTCCCAGGCGGGCCACCGGTCATCCAGTACTGAGTTAGACCTGCAACTGCGGGCTGGGAGTGCCGCCCAGGACTACTGGGCCCTGGCTCACAAGGATGACAAGGGGGACACAGACACAAGCTGTCAGAGCACACCGTCGCTTGAGCAGCAGGAGCAGCGGCTGCGGGTGGAGCACCTCCCACTGCTCACCATCGAGCCTCCCAGCGACAGCTCAGTGGACCTCAGCGACCGCTCGGAACGTGGCTCCCTCAAGAGGAAGAGTGCCTATGAGCGCAGCCTCAGTGGGCAGCAGGGCAGCCCCAAGCCCGGCCCCCACGGTGGCCCCCCTAAGGGCCTGCCCCGGGAGGAGCCAGAGTTGCGAGCCCGGCCTTCCAGGCCCCTCGATAGCCACCTGGCCATCAATGGCTCAGCCAACAGGCAGAGCAAGTCTGAGTCAGACTACTCAGATGGGGACAACGACAGCGTCAACAGCACTTCCAATTCCAATGACACCATCAACTGCAGCTCTGAGTCGTCATCCCGCGACAGCCTGCGGGAGCAGACGCTCAGCAAGCAGACCTACCACAAGGAGACCCGCAACAGCTGGGATTCACCTGCCTTCAGCAACGATGTCATCCGTAAGAGGCACTATCGCATCGGTCTCAACCTCTTCAACAAGTGAGTGCCTGCCGGCCCTGCAAGGAAGAGGAAGGTGGGGCATTAACACCCAAGGGACCTTGGCAAGGGCCTTCCTCTCATGCCCAAGTGTCTCCTTGAGCACCAGTGGGGTGGCTCTGTAAGAGTGCCTGGGAGGGCCAGTGCTGTTGGGCAGGGAGATGGGAGCCTGGTGAACAGGTTTGTGGGGAGAGCAGACACTAACAGGCTGAGCAGGGAAGAACAAGGGGCTTCTCTAAAGTGTTTGGGGCCCTGTCAACACCTAGAACAGTGACCAGTGCACAGCAGATGCTCAGGAAACATGTGCAAAGGTTGGTGCAATGTGTAATGCCATGCCTAGCTGTGAGCAGCAGGCTCCAGAGTTTGGATATTTTTCTCCGGGTGATCTGAGCAAGAGCGTGATGCAATCTGTGTGCAGCCTGGACTTGGAGGCACGTGTCAGGGAAGGGAGGACACAGATAAACCTGTGCTGACAGAAGTCTCAGCCAGCGTGAAGCCCTTTGGGAGGTGTGTGAGCGGGGTCTATTGAGGGGCCGCCACCCGCCATGAGTTCTGGAAAGGTAGTATAGGGGCAGTCATGAGAGTAGAACAAAGGACAGAGACTGGCATTTAAAGCAGGCTATTATTCTTTTTTGTTTGTTTTTAGTTCTTACATTTATTTTTTAATAAATCTTTACTGTTTAAAGTATTACATCTGTCCCCCTTTTTTCCCCATTGATCCCCTTCAGCCCGCCCCTGCTCCCCACCCCAGGCCTTCAGCACCCTATTGTCTGTGTTCATGGGTTATGCATATATGTATACAAGGTTTTTGGTTGATTACCTCCTACTCACCCACCCTCCCCCGCCTTCCCTCTGAGATTCCCCACTTTGCTTCATGCTTCCACACCTCTGGATCCACTCGGTTCATCAGTTTATTTTGTTACTTAGATTCCACATATGAGTGCAATCATGTGATACTTGTCTTTCTCTAGCTGACTTATTTCACTTAGCATGATACTCTCCAGGTCTCTCCATGCTGTTTCAAGGGGTAAGAAATTCTCCTTTTTTACTGCTGCGTAGTATTCTATGGTATAAATGTACCACAGCTTTTTTATCCACTCATCTACTGATGGGCACTTGGGCTGTTTCCAGATCTTAGCTATTGTAAATTGTGCTCTATGAACATAGGGGTGCATATATTCTTTCTGATTGGTGCTTTGGGTTTCTTAGGATATATTCCTAAAAGTGGGATCACTGGGTCAAATGGCATGTCCATATTTTTTTTCCCTTAGGAAACTCCATACTGTTTTCCATAATGGCTGCACCAGTCTGCATTCCCGCCAGCAGTGTACTAGGGTTCCTTTTTCTCTATATCCTTGCCAGCACTTGTCATTTGTGGGTTTGTTGATGGTAGCCAAATTCAAAGCACTGCCAAAAGTAGCAACCTGAAGGGGAAGGAGCACTCCCTTGGAGGAGATGTTGGAAAGCTCTGGTTATTGAACCTCAGATTTCACATCATTTCCTTTCACGGGGCCTCCAGGATTTGGGGTTACCAGACACGCGCTTGGTTCTGACCCCTCCAGGGTTGAGGACATGGCCAGCTTGCCAGGTGGTTACTAACACACATTTACCAAACTTTCCTACTTCCTCATCTCCTAGAGTGGCGGAGTCTTGTGGGCACTTTTGAGCCATCCCTGGTGCAAGTGGAAGTGCTCTCTGGGGGATTCAGAGAGGTGTGTCCCAGAGCGCAGGAACAAGGAATGTTGCGTTCCTGTGGGGTCGGCCAGTGGTCTGGCGGTCATTGGTCATCACTCAGCTCAGAACTAAGAGTCTTGGACACCTGACATCTGCCATGGGTGCTGTTTCCTGCCTGTGGTCTGCTGCACATAAGGACCAGCCCTGGCCCTGTGCGAGTTGTGGCTAAACAGCAGGGAAGGTCATGTCAGAGCCTATCCTGAGCTCTGTCCAAAAAGTCTGCCCCACCTGCTCCAGGATACAGCCAGCTCCTGGATCAGCTTAGACCCAGGCCTGTGCCCTCCTGGGGGAGGCTGAGATGACGTGGGGATTTTCTGGTCCCTGGCAGATACCGTGTTCTTTCTTATGTGGGAACTCCCAACTGAGTGGACAGGTAGAGTCCAGAAAAAAAAGTCTCCCTCAACCACATTTCACAGTAGATTGTTTCTCACTCTATTAGTCTTTTTTATTTTTTTTTTTACTTGAATTTATTGGCGTGGCATTGTTACTGGAAAGGGGACCTGGCCCTTGGCAGGTCTACCTAGTAGGGCCAGCCATTAGCGTGTGGTTTCTTGACTTTGTGCAGGAAAAATTTCACAACAGAGTCCAGGTGAAGTTTAGAGGGAGTTTATTAAAGCTGGGGACATGTAACAGGAAGGGGCTGGGGAAATGAGCCTAGGCCAGTCTGCTTTGGCACACTACGAAATCAGAGAAAAGGGGGCTTTCGAAAGAGGGTCAGGGAGTGTGCCAGGATGAACTGCCACTGCCTATTGCTACCCTGGTTGCAAGCCTCATGAGGTCCCTTAGAGTTTAGGAGATGCATGACTGTGAGGGAAGAAGGTGGGGAGAGGTGAGGGCATGCTCCTGGGAGGGAGAGCGCTGGTTGATTTGGAGAAGTCGGTCTAGGCCAGCCGTGGGCAAACTATGGCCCGCGGGCCCGATCCTGCCCGTTTGAAATGAATAAAACTAAAAAAAAAAAAGACCGTACCCTTTTATGTAATGATGTTTACTTTGAATTTATATTAGTTCACACAAACACTCCATCCATGCCTTTGTTCCGGCCCTCCGGTCCAGTTTAAGAACCCATTGTGGCCCTCGAGTCAAAAAGTTTGCCCACCCCTGGTCTAGGCTGTTGGCAAACAGTTGGTGTGAGGAACACTGGAAGCAGGAGGGGCCTTACTACCCTGCCCAGTGTCACCCAGGGCCAGCAAGGTCCCAACAGGTAGACTCAACACTGGCAGATAGGCAGCGCATTGGCTGTATGCTGCCAGAGAGGTCACTCCAAGACCTGTCAGAGGCTCCTTTGCCAGCCACATTCATCCTGACCTTGAAACCCCTCAGCTTGGCTTGGCCTCCCCACCCCACCTAGTTCCTTACCTGTCCCTTCTGCCACCAGCCTTTCCTCTGTATTGTTTGGTGAGCTCCTGTCATGGTCAAGGTGCAGTCAGTCCAGAGTCCTCTCCTGCGTTGTCACTATGAGACCTTCCAGGTGGAGCCAGTCCCTCCCACATGTGGTTCAGCCTAAAAGCTGGGGCCATCGGGTTCACACGTGGATCCACTAGCAAATATTGTCATTTCTACCCTCAAATTATGTCCTAAATCATCTTTGTCCCCCCACCTTGTGCACCACTGCCTGGAGGCCTACGGGAGTCTTCTAGCTTGGGCCTGGCCTTGCTCCCTACCGAGCAGCCAATGAGAGTTTCTTAAATATGGACATCAGGTCCTGTCACTGCCACACTCATCGCACTCTGAAGAAAACCAGATTACTCATGTGGTCTACACAGCACTGTGTGGTCTACCCTCACCCCTACACTGCCCTCCTTCCCTGTGCCTCAGAGCCCCTACTCTCAGCTACCCTGTATCAGCCTCTTGGTCCTCAGTCCTGCAGAACTCATTCCCACCCTAGGGCCTTTACATTTGCTATTGCCTCACCTTGGTCACTGAGTGTCACCTGCTCAGAGAAGGCCTCTAGTTCACTTGCAGGAGCCCCTCCCCACATCCTCTGGCCATCACTCAGTTCCTTTGCTCTTCAGACTGTGGGCGGCAGCCTGCCATTGTGCTGGGCAGTTGTGGCTGGGCAGTCGTGGCTGGCCCTGCTCCCTGTTGTTGTCCCAAGTGGTGTCTGGCACAGAGGGGAGACATGGTGCTTGACCTGGGAAGGATCTGTGTTTCCAGGGCCCCTTGCACAGCTGCTCCTTCCTGCAGTGTGTCCTATCCCATTGCACTTGGAGCTTCTCCAGGGTAGAAGATGCCATCTCCCTGAAATCCATGATGCTACATGACATTTCACATGAACACAGGAGGGGCTGGGTGAGGGCAGAGAAGGGAGAGTAGCCCCCAACCCCGGGAGCAGCAGCAGGCTGGGCTTAGACCTGAACACTATATTGGGGCCATCAAGGGGCCGGGCAGGCCAGGTGTGGGTGGGTGATTCAGGGAGGCCTAGGGCAACCCTCCAGTCATTGCCATGCAGGAACACAGACCTGGGGTGACCCCTCATTTTGAAGTTGAGGGAGGGAGGGAGGCATGGGCTGGGGTCCTGTGGAAGCCAGTGTGGAGTGTATTGGTGAGGAAACTCCCGCCCTGGCCATACTATCATTTTGCCAAGTGGCTGGAGAGGCCTGGAGTATGGGGGTTTCTTGGTCAGAGACCACAGAGTCATGGGGAAGAATGAGTTATGTGGGGGGGCCCTGGCAGGGGTGAGGGAACAGGGCTACTCTGTCACCACTTTAGTGCCAGGAACCATCTGGCTGGCAGCTGCTCCCCACCGAGCTCCTGAGGGTGAGGTCAGGGTGTGTGGTCATCCAGGATAAAAATAGCAGGGTCACCTTGCAGCAGGAGGGTCACTTTTGCTTGTGTGTGGAAATCCAGTATCTTCAAGACACTCCTGTCAGCCAGGAGCTGTGCATTGAGGAGGCAGGTTGATACTGGCCATCTCCATGCCCCCAGGCAACAGAATACTGACCACTGGGACATGGGTATGGCCAGCCCCCAGTTAGTGGGTGGCTCAACTTATCCCATGCTGGCATGGGTGCCAGGTGTACCCCAAGTCCTCCACAGGTTTTGGTGTCAGAGGAGGGCACCTGCCCTCCAAGAATCACATTTGTGGCCCTCTCTCCTCACCCTGTCTCCTTGGACCACCAGTACTTCCTTGTGAGTTCAGCCAGGCTCATGTCATACTACACAACCACTAGGAGGATGGAGGCCCAAAGGGAGGAGGGATCTGCCTGGGCTCACTGCCAAGCCCCTGGGGGGCTTCTCTGCCCCACAGCTCCCTGTGCAGGTGGACACACCTAGTCCCTCTGTGAAGCCCTCATCCACTGCCCAGGCAGGGCTTGTGCCATGCCTCCATTTCCTCTCATAAGTTGAGGCTAATCCTAAGAACCTCTCACAGTGCTTACTGTGGTATCATTCTAGGAACTGACCATTAGCAAGTTCTTACAACAAGGCAAGGTAACAAGGTTGTTGGGCCCGTAAACAGCACAGGTAACAAGTGTGCTGACCCCAAGGAGGAGTGTAAGAATTAAGTAAGTTAGTGGGTATAGAGTGCTTAGACCAGTGATGGCGAACCTTTTGAGCTCGGCATGTCAGCATTTTGAAAAACCCTAACTTAACTCTGGTGCCGTGTCACATATAGAAATTTTTTTGATATTTGCAACCATAGTAAAACAAAGACTTATATTTTTGATATTTATTTTATATATTTAAATGCCATTTAACAAAGAAAAATCAACCAAAAAAATGAGTTCGCGTGTCACCTCTGACACGCGTGTCATAGGTTCGCCATCACTGGCTTAGGCAGTGATGCACAGAGTAAGTGCTCAGCAGGTGTTAGAGATTGTTTTTTCTATGTAGGTGGATGGAGGACAGTAGAAGGCAGACTAGCATGTGCTGGGCAAGGGTTGTTCAACTCTGCCTGGAGGTGCAGCATGGGGCACCAGGTTCTACTCAGTGGGGAGCATAAAGCTGGGTGGGCAGGGGCCGGTTATGGGGCCAGGGTTTAGCGTAGTGCAGGGCAGCTGAGGAGGGTCCCTGCTCTAGCACCCATGGCTATGCTCCTGTGGCTGACCCAGTCTTGTCCATTCTTGGCGCAGGGTCTGGGAAGTTCTAGGTTCCCCCATGTTGCAGGTTGGGGATGGGACAGGGTGCCTGAGTCAAGGGTCTCAGCTGGGGTGCCTTGGAGTGCCCACAGAGGTAAGAGCAAGCCTGGAGGGGCCGGAGCTGCCACAGCTGAGCCTGTCTTTTATCCCACCCCCCCAGGAAGCCTGAGAAGGGCATCCAGTACCTCATTGAGCGTGGCTTTGTGCCAGACACACCAGTGGGAGTAGCCCACTTCCTGTTGCAACGCAAGGGCCTGAGCCGGCAGATGATTGGCGAGTTCCTGGGCAACAGGCAGAAGCAATTCAACCGCGATGTGCTGGAGTGAGTTCTGGGACTGGGGGTTGGGCCGGCATGGACGTGTTCCTGTGAGACTCCATGACCCTCAGGCCTGCCCTGCTGCTGGGACATATACCAAACCCTCCCCTTACCTCTTTCTAGCTCCTAGACACCAATACCATCTCACACATACCTTGCCAGGCATACATGTGGGCATCTACCCTTGGGCGCCCCCTTCACACACCTTTAGCACCTCCACTCCTCTTCAGGCAGACTGAGCCACTGAGCACTCAGTGAGGAAGGGGTGTGCAAGGTCAGGGCCTTGACAGATGCCCTTTGATGGAGGTTGGGAGCTGGCCAAGAGAGACTCCAGCGCCTCCAAGATGGGCAGCACCACACCCAGATCACTGCCTCTGCTTCTCTCTCTTGCCTCTCCTGGATGGGAGATCAGGGGGTAAAAGTCCAACCCCCATCTCATCACTCCACATTTCACCAGCCCAGAGAGCTGGCAGCCATAGCACTCAGCTGCTTGGAATCCTGCAGAAAAAACGGGTTTCCAGTTCCCTGGGAACTGCTGGCAGTTTTGAGAAGTCTGCGCAGCATGTACCCTACACTCTCCACTCCTCTTTGAGACTCCTGAGTAAAAAGGCACCTGCATTTGGCCCTTGTGTTTACTATGTTCTCATCTCACCCATGGGGGTGGATGTCAGGGATTGATGACCCCCATTCACAGATGAGAAGCCAGTCAGTGGAATGGGATGGCTCAGTACATGTGTTTGCTCACCCTTTGCCGAGACCTGAGGGATTTTCCCCAGGCCTGTTGTTGAAGCGTTTTCTGACCCAAGCAGTTATGAGCTGATATGCTGACCTTGGGCAGATAGTCCAGAAACAGAAATAAAAGCAGAGTAAAGAGCTAACCATCAGTAACAGTGGCTTCCATCTGTCCAGCCCCTGCCTCATCTGGGAAAAGGACAAGCAAGGGGTGGCCCCCTGAAGTCAGGCCCTCTCTGCAATGAGGAAGGGCCTGGCCACATGTATACCTGCTGCCTCTGATGCTCCCCTGGGGGAGGTAGGTGGGTGCTGTGGCCTCTTTGTACCACAGGTGAGGAAACCCGGGATCAAAGGGAGAGGGCCTGGCCTGGGTGCACCCTCCCTCCCCCCAAACACACACGGCCTCATATATACACATACATACTCATGCAGTCACACGCAGATACACACACACAGGAGTATGGCTGGTATGTGTCCAGTACCCAGCAGAACGAAGCCTGCGTCCTTTCTTGGCCAGGTGTGCCCATCTGAGCTGCTTTCTTCCTGCTCAGCTCAGCGTTTCTGTTCTGGCCTCATTCTGGAAAGCCTGCTGGGTTGTTAGTATGGTTAATCTCCTCCCCACCCCATCCCCCTTCCTTTTAAATTGGTATGAGGAAATGGTTCAGGGGAAACAGATTAGCTCCTTAGTGAATTGGGCCTAAAATCCTTGCAGTGCAGCCCCCCTCCCCTATAGCTATTTCTGCACTCCCCTCTGTGCCCTGGCTTCTGGTCTGAAGGAAATCCGTGCATTGTTCTCCTTGGATCAGAAAATAGCAGTGACCTCAGAAAGTAGTGAGGTTCCTCCCACCTCTACCCTCCACACCAGCATCCTACTCAGGAGCTGGTCAGCAGATTGTCCCAGGTGGCCCCCCACCTCCTAACTTTCCCCACAAAAAGCCCTTAGTGCTCAGAGAAGGTTGGGGGCACAACAGCTTATCATAGCCTATCACCCCCAGTGGAGGTAGGCCTTGGGTGTAGAATTAGGTCCCCTATGGCTGACGCCTCCACAGCCCCAAGGGTGGCTATGGCTTTGTTATAAACGTAAACCAGACACCAGTTTATGCTGCTTGGGTCCTTAGTTCGGACCCCACATTCTCTGTTTAAGTGTCCTGATCAGAGAACTGAGCGGGCTGTAATGTGGAAGCTTGGCTGTGATAAGAACCAGAGGCCTCCCCAAGCTCTGCCCTTCATCCTTCTGATTGGCACACGAGGATGGTTTCAGAAACACCCAGCCACCTCTTCCCATACCCTTGGTGTGAAGCACAGACTCTGTGAGACTACTGTGTGGAGAGTTAGTGCCCAGCCTCCACTTCCTTCTTGTGAGGATGGGCGTGTGCTCCTGGCTCCCTCAGAATGCCAGAAGACTCCTGCATTACGTCTGCATTACATCTGTGTAACATTTGTTTCTGCACAAAGGGTCCTTATTAAGAATAGTTGTATGCTCTGGCTCCCTGTATGTCTAGAAAATTGCACACATAGGTATAAACATTAACATTTCCTACAGTTTCAGGGCTTTATGGATTCCCCAGAAGCACAGGGATCTTTGGCCATAATCTGAATAGTTTGCTGATTGGAGGAAGCTAAGCAGATGCCCTCCCAGACAAGTGGCAGCTTTGCCTCTACGGCCCTCCAGGCAGCTCCCTGGCTCCCTTTCATCAACCCCACTGCTCCACTCTGCAAGCATGTGCTCACCTAGCCTAGTGGGAAGGCAGCAGAGGCTGTAGGCAGCGGACACTGACATGGCCTTGTCTTGTTTCAGCTGCGTGGTGGATGAGATGGACTTCTCTGCCATGGAGCTGGACGAAGCCCTCAGAAAGTTCCAGGCGCATATCCGGGTCCAGGGGGAGGCGCAGAAGGTGGAGCGGCTCATCGAGGCCTTCAGGTTGGGGCTGCAGTGGGGCAGGGGGAGGGCATCAGGGAGAGGAAGGTTCCTAGCAAAGGGTTTAATCCCTTTAGCCCCCTTCACAGGATCGGGTGGCCCTGAACTCACCTGGGAGGTGAGCCAGAAGCCCCTCCTGGGTGCCAGGAACTTTGCTAGTTAGTGCTAGAGCCAGGGTTTTTTAAGTCTTTGTCTTCCTCCAAGTCCTCATGCGCCTCATCCATTCTGAGTCCATCTGTGTGTTCCTTCATCTGCCCTTTTACGGGGCAGCTGCTCTCTCACAGTGACTCAGAGCATGAGCTGCAGAGCCAGATGACCTGGTTCTAATACCTACTCCACCGCTTACCAGCTGTGTGACCTTTTGCTTATTAACCTCTCTGTGCCTTGAGTCCTTGCCTATAGGGCGGGGATAACGAGTACCTACCCTAGACAGGGTGGAAGGCTTAACCCACTTAGTATGTGTGGGCACACAGCCCAGAGAGCCTGTATTCAAGGTCACCTCACAGTCTTCCATCCTGGGACTGTGTGTACACTGTGTAGGGGTCTCTGTGTTCCTTGTTGGGTGTGACAGACACAAGTCAACTGCTGCTCCAGCACTTTGGGCTCAGCACCAGTGGTGGGCCAAGGAGGAATGAAGACACAGGAGGAGGGCAGTCCCAGGGCCTAGAAGAGGGATGTTCAGCCACTTCCTTCCAGGAGGGTTTCTTGGAAGAGGTGTCACAAGACAGAATTGAAGCCCACGTTGCCTGAGCACTGATGGCTATTGCTTCAGTAGCAATGCCCCACCTGGCTCCTCTTCTCTGTTTCTGCCCCTCTCACCATGCCTCCATGAGGTTACCAGTGAGAGGCCTCTTAGAGGTGAGGGCGGGGGTCCATTTGAGGCAGTGAGTACAGTGCACAGATCACTCAGTGAGGCTGTTAGTTCAGGTGTCTAAGAAGCTGCCCAGAAGCTACAGCTGAAACAAGACAGAAGTGCATCTCCCTCTTAGCTGGTGCAGGGAGCAGGCTCTTTTCATCTCACCCCAGTTCCAGGCAGGGCAAGAGAGTGGAGGGCACACCCCTGCCGTTTAAGACACAGTCTTGAAAGTGCCCATATCCTGTTGGCCAGAACTTAGTCACGTGGTTGTACCAGCTCCTAGGGAGCCTGGGGAACGTTGTCTTCCCCCGAGAGCCATTGTCAGCTACAGTACAGGTGAGAGGGGTGAGTGGGTAGTCAGAGCAGCTCTGCCAGGCAGGTATTGTCCTTGCTTACCAGCTATAGTGCAGGTGAGAGGTTGAGTGTGTAGTCAGGGCAGCTCTGCCAGGCAGGTGTTGTCCCTGTTTACCAGGTGCAGGAGCTGAGCCTCAGCTGTTCAGTGCCAGGTGGAGCTATGGCAACTACTCATGAGTGACAGGCAGATCCACTCCCTGCCCCAACTGAAGGAGCCCTGACCCGCCTCCCTTTCCCCGGCCCCCAGCCAGCGGTACTGCATCTGCAACCCTGGGGTGGTGCGGCAGTTCCGGAACCCAGACACCATCTTCATCCTGGCCTTCGCCATCATCCTGCTCAACACAGACATGTACAGCCCCAACGTCAAGCCTGAGCGCAAGATGAAGCTGGAGGACTTCGTCAAGAACCTCCGAGGTGAGCTGTCCCGGCCCCAGGCTCAGACACACACCTCCACAGACAACTCTGAGCATGAGCCCCACCATGTGTGGGGCTGAGAGGCAAATTTACATTACCTCCTGCTGGGTGCAGGGGAGAGCTAGGAGGCCTGGCTGCAGCATACCCAGTTCTTGCTCAGATGGGCTTTCAAGCAGTGTTGGTCTCAACAATGCGTTCACAAAGTACAAATTACCATAAAGAGAAAGTGTTGCCTGAGTTTTGGGATGCATGAAACCTAACTCCTGGAGAAGGTGATGTTTTTAGCCTGTTATTAAAGGATGAACAGGGGTTTGGCAGGTCCAGGTGGAGGGGAATTAGTCACAAGGGGACAGAGACTGGAGAAACCAGATCATCACAGCACCAGAAGGCCAGGCCAGGCCAGGCATAGGTCGACCAAGGCCTATTTGGAAGTATGTGTAGGAGCACAGAATGGAGCCTAGGTGCTGGGAGCCCTGAGACCTCCAGCAGGCGGGAGCTGGACAGATGGGCCAGCACATCCCAGTCCATCACTGCTGCATCCCTCACAGCATCTGCCCAGCTACTCATCCTTTACACTTCATGTTCTTCTTGAAACTGTCTTGCCTTTTTGCTTTTGTCTATTTATTTAAATATGTTTTTAAAGGAACTTTATATCACCACTGTAAATGGGAAACCAGTAGCATTTGTCACACATAGGCAGTCATTATGAAAATGAATACAATGAAAAGAAAATACCACTGTTGATTCCAGCAGGAGCTGTTTCTGGCTGGGCCCTGAGGCTGAGGCTGCCCTCTCTTCCTGGCAGGTGGGCCCATGTCAGGTACTGATGAGGTAGGCTGCCGGGGTTCTTGTTCCAGCATTAAGAAGGGCTCAGCAATCTGGAGAAGGCTGTGCATAGATTAAATAGGAGTCCGGAGACGAAATATAATTTTGAAAGGCATTTGGGGGTCAGAGGAGCTTAGTTTAAAGGAAACTAAGATCTAAGTTCTAAGGTCGAAGATCTCAGGTCTCCTCGTCCCAGGACCCCATGGTTTTTATTAACACAAATTGTCCCGAGGCGAGGCAGAGATAATACACTTCAAAGGGTCAGGGTTTCCAATACAGAGGCATTATCAGAATGGGGGAATTAGCCTACCGCTGTTCAGGTGTTTGGCCAGTAGGAGGCAATAACATGTAGATTAAGATGCCCTGAGCTGTCTGGCAGCCAACAATCATCCCTTTTCAGGTTTGGGGAAATGCCATCAGCCATTCCCAGATTCAGCCCTGCTGTCATGCTGGAATTGGTTTCCGGCAGTAGGCAGCAAGAAGGGAGGCCTTCTTGGCGTTGGATAGGGAAGGAATCGAAAAGGGAACAGCTGTCTTCCAGCTGACTCCATGTTGGCTGATGGCATGGGCCTTGTGTACCTGGAGTTCCTGGAAGGAAGGGAGCAGGAGCTGGGTCCTCTCGGGAAATACCAGCTGCAGCGGGCTGAGGTCCCCTTTAAATGGCATCATATTTTAATTTTTTTTCCACCCAGAAGTTCTTAATTTATTAATCCTCTCATGGAAATCTGCACAGTCACCACAGATCAAGTCCCTGAAGAATCTTGACTCCTGCGGTCCCATCTCCAGCTCACTCTCTGCAGCACCCACGTTGGCCTCTGCAGCCCCTGTCTCTCTTCATCCTGTTCTTGTGTTCCTTCTGTTTTCTTGAGGTCTTCTTCTCATACAGGTCATGTCTTGCAAGTCTATGTTTGGGTTTATTTTTCTTTGTGTAATCAAAGGAGTTATAAATCATGCCAAAGCCAGCTGTCTAGCCACCACCAAAATGGGTTCTGAATCCAAATACAAAGATGACATCTGGTGTAGTCTTATACAATTTGGTAGTTTTCCCTGAATTTCTGTCTTGGGTATTGATGCCTTTCCAGGGTGAAGGACATCAATGATCATTTGTTTCCGCCGAAGTATGTTGGCAATGAACTTCCTGGTCCACATAGTTACTGTGTCGTTCATGATGGCGGCCAATCTTCAAGCAGCCAGGAGGAGGTATCATATTTTTTTAAAAGAAACAAAAGTTGGTCTAAATCAAGTCCAACTGTGAGCTTGCTGAGCTGTTTAAAATTTCTACTCTTCTTTATTTTTGTAGTACAGGCTGCTCTGTCAATCCCTCTCCTGGGTCAGATAACTCCCTCTGATCTGTAGGTCCTTGGTGCACCCCCTAGTGGTGGGTACTGCCATAACACGAAGACTGGAGAGAGCAGAGGCCACCAGGACATAGAGAGGAGCACTTCTGCCCCTCCCAAGCTTGGCTGGCCCCTGAGGGCAGGGAAGCTCACTTCAGAGCACTCAGATGGTCACTCCCTGCATGGAGCACTCACTGTGTGAGGCCCTCTGCTAGGTCAAAGGACTTGGCAAGCCCCTCCCCATAGCCTCGTCAACAGTTTTACTAATCCTTTGGTTGGTTGAGCTAGTCTGTGGTCTAAGGATGGATGTGGGTTTGTGTTTCTCCTGTGAGTAGGGCTGAGTTTCTTTTCTCACAGCAGTTTTCATAGTGGTGTAGCAGAAGGTATGCACTTGTTGTCAGAGCAATCCAGGTTTGAGTCTTGCCCCTGGATTCTGCCCATGTGATGTGGGACAACAGCTGGCAAATGCACCAAGATCTCACTTGGAGGGGCATGCCAAGAGCTGCTCACACTTCTCACCACAGCTCTGAGAAGCCACCCATGCTCTTGGTGGTCTTTTTCACAGATGCTCAGCTCAGAAAGATTGAGTCACAAGGCTAACAACGGGCGAAGTGAGGATGGGCTCAGTGTTGGAAACTAAACTTACAAACCCTCCCCTCACCTCAAATCTAATCTCTTCCCCAGGCCTTGGCTTTCTCATCTATGGAATAGGGATGGTATGCCCACCCCACGGGGCTGTGGTCAGGATCAGCAAGGTAATATTTATAAAGCCCTCTATCAGCCCTCCTGTGCTTGTCCAGGTGGCTGTGCTGGCCTTGTCCCTGGTGGAAGGATTCTGAGGAATTTGTGGTTGACTGAGGATGTTTAGTAGCTGTGGGTCTGGAAGGTCTGTGGTTCTGCTGGGACTGGTGAAAGGGATCACTGTTCTGAATTGGGTTAGAAACTGGTAAATTGGAGTAAGCCTGAGGCTTGAGACTGAAGGGACCACCCAGACCCTAGCCCAGTCAGTGATGGCGAACCTCTGACACGCGAACTCATTTTTTTGGTTGATTTTTCTTTGTTAAATGGCATTTAAATATATAAAATAAATATCAAAATATAAGTCTTTGTTTTACTATGGTTGCAAATATTAAAAAATTTCTTTTTTTTTTTAATTAAATCTTTATTGTTCAGATTATTACATTTGTTCCTCTTTTTTTTCCCCCCATAACTCCCCTCCTCCCAGTTCCCGCCCCACCCTCCGCCCTCACTCCCCACCCACTGTCCTCATCCATAGGTGCACGATTTTTGTCCAGTCTCTTCCCGCATCTCCCACACCCCTTTCCCCCCCAAGAATAGTCAGTCCATTCCCTTTCTATGTCCCTGATTCTATTATAATCACCAGTTCATTCTGTTCATCAGATTATTTATTCACTTGATTCTTAGATTCACTTGTTGATAGATGCATATTTGTTGTTCATAATTTGTATCTTTACCTTTTTCTTCTTCTTCCTCTTCTTAAAGGATACCTTTCAGCATTTCATATAATCCTGGTTTGGTGGTGATGAACTCCTTTAGCTTTTCCTTATCTGTGAAGCTCTTTATCTGACCTTCAATTCTGAATGATAGCTTTGCTGGATAAAGTAATCTTGGTTGTAGGTTCTTGGCATTCATCACTTTGAATATTTCTTGCCACTCCCTTCTGGCCTGCAAAGTTTCTGTTGAGAAATCAGCTGACAGTCGTATGGGTATTCCCTTGTAGGTAACTGAGTTTCTTTCTCTTGCTGTTTTTAAGATTCTCTCTTTATCTTTTGCTCTTGGCATTTTAATTATGATGTGTCTTGGTGTGGTCCTCTTTGGATTCCTTTTGTTTGGGGTTCTCCGCGCTTCTTGGACCTGTAAGTCCATTTCTTTCACCAGGTGGGGGAAGTTTTCTGTCATTATTTCTTCAAATAGGTTTTTAATATCTTGCTCTCTCTCATCTTCTGGCACCCCTATAATTCTGATGTTGGTACGCTTGAAGCTGTCCCAGAGGCTCCTTACACTATCCTCGCATTTTTGGATTCTTTTTTCATTTTGCTTTTCCGGTTGGGTGTTTTTTGCTTCCTCGCATTTCAAATCATTGACTTGATTCTTGCGCTCCTCTGGTCTGCTGTCGGGAGTCTGTATAATATTCGTTATTTCAGTCCGTGTATGCTTAATTTCTAGTTGGTTCCCCAATATAAGATCGAGGGTCTCATTAGTTTTCTTGTAGATCTCATTAAGTTTATCGGCGGCTTCTAAACAGTTCTTGAGAGACCTTAAAAGTGTGGTTCTGAACTCTATATCTTCCATTGACAATTTTGTCCTGTTTCTTTGTCTCCGCATTTTGTTATGCTTCCTTAGTGCACCCCCTAGTGGTCTTTGTTCGCAGTCTTATAGTTAAATCTTGATTGTTGTAGCTAATTCCAGGGAGGGTTTGACCTCCAGGCCAAGTGGCTATGAGAATCAGCTGTGTCAGCAGTGAGAGAACTTCTGTCCTCTAGGGAGGTGCTAATCTAGCCTTTGCCTGAGGCTATCCGGCAAATGCCTGTGTGCAGGGCTTGGGTGGGGCGGGTCGAACAGGATCAACAGGGTGGGCCGGAGAGAGCAGTTATGGCGGCTCTCAGTCCTGTCCCCAGGGGCTCTGCCTCTCTGAGTCCCAGCACCCGCTGCAAAGCTCGGAGAGAAAGCTGCACTCGCTCTGACCGAAGCCAGACAGTCCCGCTTCTCCCGTTTGAGTCTGGGTCGCTAAAGACTCGCCCGGATCTGGAGCTCAGAGTCTGCGACTCCCTCCCGATTGAAAACGCCAACCGCGCCCTCCGCCACCAGCCCCGCTCCGCGCACTCCGCACCTCAGAATTTGACTTCAGCACTGCGCCTCCTCTGAGTGTCCGTATGCGTTTCTCTTTCCTCCTAGTTGTAGGACTTCCACTCAGCCAGCGTTCCTGTGGTTCTGGGTGATGTCCCTTCCGTTTTTTGGTTTCACTTTTGAAGTAGTTGTTCAAAGCAGCAAACTCCGGCGTTAACCTATGCCGCCATCTTGGTTCTCCCCAAATATCAAAAAATTTCTATATGTGACACGGCACCAGAGTTAAGTTAGGGTTTTTCAAAATGCTGACATGACAAGCTCAAAAGGTTCGCCATCACTGCCCTAGCCTGACTAACGCCTGGCCACTGTCTCCTGCCTAGGTGTAGACGATGGTGAGGACATTCCCCGAGAGACACTGATTGGTATCTATGAACGGATTCGCAAGCGGGAGCTGAAGACCAATGAGGACCACGTGTCCCAGGTGCAGAAGGTGGAGAAGCTTATCGTGGGGAAGAAGCCGGTATGTGGTGGCCCTATGTCCCAGGGGAGTTGCTGGGGGCATGAGTTGCTCACACCCCCCTTCCCACCCAGTGCCCTGCTGGCCTCAGTTTCTGCCAGTGGCCCTGATGCCCCTTCCAGGCAGGGCTGGTGAATTCTTTGAGAATTTGGGTTTCTTTAAAAAGACTTCTAATATTTGGGAATAACAACCATTTGCTCTGGGCTAAAGTTGGAGAAGCTGAGGATTTTAATAAACCAATGGGCAGGGTTGCACAGTTCCTTGGTGACTTGGGAATGCCCTCAGCCTGCCAGTGAGAGGGCCTTTCCTGTCCACCCACTTGGGTGTGGCTGGATAGAGCTAAGGAAAGATGCCTTGGGCGGGCATTGCCTCTCAGGCACCCAGGTGCATCTTTTACAACATTGATTTTTTTCTTTGTTTGCTATTTCCCCATTTAGATTGGATCCCTGCATCATGGGCTTGGCTGTGTGAGTATCCCTCTGCTTTCACGTTCTGGCTAATATCCCACCCTAGGGGTGCCCCGTGTGCCCACATCTTCCTGTTCCCAGATCCATAGTTCTGGCTGCTTGAGTTAATTCTGCAGCAATAAGAAATATGATTTTCATAATTAACCCAGACTCAAATCTCTGCAGGCCCAGAGATTACAGGCTGTGCTGTCAGGCTGAAAGCAGTCTCCTTCCCTCTCCTCTAGGCCCAGTTGAGCTCAGAGACCCAGGTTGGTCCCCAGACACTGAGACACTGATGTTTATTGGAGGGCCTTCTCTTTCCCCACCCAGCCCAAGCTCTGTCCCCAAAATGTGCTTCTGTGACCTGCCCTTGTCCACCTCTCCAGCCCCAAAAGCCATCATCCTCTTTACTTTGTACTTTTGCTCCAGTCAACATTGTTCCCTGAATCAGCCCTCCTGCGTTTGTGCCAGGCTGGGCCATGCATTTCCCTCCCCTTATCTTGTCTTCTTAATGTACTGAGCTCGGGCACCTTTCAACCCTTGCAGAGTTGGCACCTTTTGCAGAGTTAATACTCCTTGGCTACTACTATGCTTACCCTCTGGGGGTCTTAACTGGGCATGTACTGTCTCCTTACTGACCCATCTGTCTCCTGTGGGCTTTAGGAGCACTCCCAGAGCCACAAGTGGGCCTACATGATGGTTTGTCATACTAGGCCTTGATAGCAGCTTGGACTTCGGCAAGGTCGGGGGCTCTTTGAATCTGTGACAGGTGTGTTCAGAGGCAGGTGTACAGAGCAGAGGGTCAGACCAGGCCCCACAGAGCAGTGACTGCTGGCTCAAGTTTGGATAGGGTCTTTCATGCTTCAGAAATGTTAATTATTTAGGAGGGGTCTGGAGAATGGGACAACTCCAAGGCTCTGCAGCTCCTCGTGTGTGGCTGAGGCAAGTTGTCAGCTTCTCTGTACCTCAGTTTCCTCATCTAGGGTAGATTCTCTCTAGAAAAAATATTTACAGGAGACTAATGGGCACTTTGGGGACTCAGAAAACAAACATTCCCCTCTGGCTGGGGGCTCACATGTGAACATGGTTCTCTAAGGAGTCTGTACCTGCCTGAAAGAATCGAGCAGAGGTCTCACCAGAAGCGGCACCCTTACCCTGGCTCTACAGGACAGGCGGGAAAACAGCTGCAAGCCAGAAACATGGTCTATTCTGCATGGTCTGTAAGAAAAGGTGTTTGGAACACAGGCCCAAGGGCTGGGCTCCTCACATTCAGGCTAACTCTGTGCTACCCAGGCTCCAGAGGCAGAGCAGGCTGCTGAGGACACACTTCCCTTCCCCCCCACAGGTTCTCTCTCTGCCTCACCGGCGGTTGGTCTGCTACTGCCGACTCTTCGAGGTTCCAGATCCAAATAAGCCCCAGAAACTCGGACTGCATCAGCGAGAAATCTTCCTGTTTAATGACCTCTTGGTGGTACGTGGTTCCCCACGGATTCATGGCTGACAGCTGTTACGCAGGGAGACCTGGCTATGTGCCTGCATGTGGGGAAATGCCCACACAGGTGTGGGGTGGAGGCGATGGGGTGGAGTTAGCCCAGGTCTCTGGGTTGCCAGGAGCAGAATCTAACACAGATGCTACCATTGAAAATGGGGCTTCGTTGGCTTATGTAAAAGTTCAGAAGGGGATTTGGAGCCTCAGCCCTGGCTATTCCTGAGGCTCAAACATGTCAGCAGGACTCCTTTTGATGATCTCCATTGCTTAGCTGTGTAGGTTCCTCCTCTGTGTGGGCTCCCTTCTCAGGCAGGCTTCATCCTAGAAGGGAAAGTCGACCTTGGCTGCTCCAGGCTTAATTTTGTCTCCTTGGCCACCAGTAGGATTCACTTCTTAAAAATCCCAGCAATGGTCTTGTTGTTTCCAGTGCCAGAGCTAGTCATGGGGCCAGGCAGGTGTGGTGCTAAGTGCCTAAGCCTGGATCACAGTCCCCAGGACTAATGGATTGAGGGTGGCAGACGGGGGTTCCCCAAAGGGAGATTGAGGAGTGCTTGTCCCCCAAAAAAGGCAGCACGGATGTGAGCCAGTGGGGATGAAGATGCCTCTGCAAAGAACAGGGGAAACCTGTTCTTGGATCTTTGTCCCCCTGCATGCCACAGACTTTTCTTGCTGGAGGACCCTGTCCTTAGTCCCCACCTGCTTGAGGATCAGCCTCACTTTTGTGATTCCTGAGGTGGGAACCAGATGTGTGGGTTCAAGTTATTTTTAAGCATCCTGACCTTGAGCAAGCCACTTCACACCTCTGGATCTGTTTTCTTTGTGAAATTAATCTCCGAGGGCACAGTGATCAGACAGGATCCTGGACATGAGACCCTTGCACGACATCTTCAGTGCCACATGCGACAATGTGACTGCCAGCTCTCTGCTGGGTTGAGGGGCTTTGTAGCCAGTCAGGGTGGCACTAGGGCTGGCAGGAACA
This sequence comes from Myotis myotis, assembly GCF_014108235.1. Taxonomy (NCBI): domain Eukaryota; kingdom Metazoa; phylum Chordata; class Mammalia; order Chiroptera; family Vespertilionidae; genus Myotis; species Myotis myotis. The sequence continues at coordinate 100,866,801 of NW_023416324.1, read as the reverse complement.
GAAAGCTGTCCACATCAAGGAGTGAGTGGGCGTGTGTTCCTCCCCATATCAGGTCCTTCCTCCTGCAGGGCCTCCTGACTTCTGAACCACAGAGTCATTCTTACAGAAGCACGTGGTCTCCAGCAGATCCATTTTCAGTCCTGAGCTCCCAGAGCTGCCCAGGGCAGGGCAGATGGTGTGGCTCAGTCTCTGTCTCTGGCTGCCCACAGGTCACCAAGATCTTCCAGAAGAAGAAGAACTCGGTGACATACAACTTCCGACAGTCTTTCTCCCTGTACGGCATGCAGGTCCTGCTCTTCGAGAGCCAGTGTAAGTGTGTGCGGCTTCCCGGGCCTGCTGTGCATGTGCTGGAGCACTGTGCACACGAGGCCAAGACCCACCTTATTCTCTCCTTCCTCCTGTGCCATCAAGGACAGAGCCCAGGGTAGCTTCGATGCTCTGAAAGGCAGCAGTAATTGGGAAGAATTTAATAACATTATATATGGTGCTCACTGGTTTACTTTTACTGTTACTTCTTGCAGGTGGTAAGATACTTTAGGGCAGAGTAAATTTACTTAAATAAATGTTGATAAGAAAGCATGAAGTAAGTGGCATAGATGATATGCAAATGTGGGCAAACAGGTGAAGGTCATACAGGACTACAGGTCCAGGGCTGAGCCCCAGAGTGGACCACCAGGGTTCAAACCGGTTGTGTGGCCTGGCTGCTTAACCTCTCTAGGCTGCGTGTCCTTTATCTGTCACGTGGGTGATGCTACGCCATAGGGTTGAGGTGTGTGGAACGCTTCTGGCAGAGGAAGCACTAGGTCAAGTACCACTGGAGACCTTCTCTGGGTGTGAATGGATCGTGGGTCTGGGGATTTGGGAAGGTAGTTGGCTCCTAACCAGGACACCCCACTGACCGTATCCTTTGACCTTGCTCCTCCTCGTGTCCCTGTTCTCCTTCCCTCTCCTGGCGGAGGTCCGGGCTGCAGGCTGGCCCAGTCTCCTAGGATGAGGGGGGACGGTCCTGCTGGAGGGCCCGAGGGGAGGGCGGAAGGGTATCCGCAGCAGGGCTGCCCCATCCTCTCACAACAGGTGGCCGCGGTGCCCTGTGATCGGCCCTCCAGCCGCCAGTGGGAAGTTCGGGCTGGGTCTGGGCTCTTTGCCTCTTCTTTGTCCTCAATGGGAACGGCACCTGCTGTTCCCTCTCCTTTCCCACATGCCTAGGAGAGACCCAGCCTGCCAACCCTGCCATCTCCCCACTTCCTGCCCCATCTGCCCTGCCCAAGGCCGGAAGGCCTGCCTTGCCTGGGTTTCATCAGGCAGCACCGTGGGGCTGGTGCCGCCCCACACTGTCCCCAGCAGCCGGACTAGACCGAATCCCTAGACAGAGGCTGTATCTGAATCATTTTCCGATTCTGAGGGCTCAGTCTATGGTCCTGCGCACAGATGCGAGTAAGAGCTGACCTTCCCTTCCCCAGGCCATGCCTTCACACCAGGGGCCGCACACTGCCAGCCCCGCTCAGTCTGGCTCAGTTAGGTTATATTTAGTTTGTATACTTTTAAAAATTTGTTGAGCTGATATTTAAATCCTCACATTAATACTTTTGGCTTCTCTTGAAAAATGAGAAACGTTTGACACTGCTAAGCCCTCATTCCTGCCTCCTGGCTCCTGGCTGCACACTCCATCCCAGCACTCTCAGTGCTCAGAGTCCCACCTGCACTTGGGAGAGTCACATGGCTTCTAAGCATTTGCGTTTCCAGCCTTGACATGGATCAAAAGTGGGATTCATGTTTGAGTCAAGATCCTGCAAACTCCCTGTGGCTGAAGCTTGATTCCCACTGAGGGGAGAGGTGCTTCCAGGAGACCAAAGTCCCAGAGACCCCTTGTGCTTGGAAGGGGCACAGGCAAGTCTGAGCAGAAAGACCCTGCATTCAGCAAAGAGTGTGTTTGGTGCAGGGTACCCACAGTGCGTCCAGGGTTGCTAAAGGTCTGGAGGCCATTTGGGCCTGAGATGACTGGGTAAGACACTCCACTGAGCGCAGGGTGCTGCCCCTCTCTTGGACTCGGCACCTGGCTGCTGTCTCAATGAGGAACCGGGCACCTAACCTTCAGAACGGAGGAGGAGAAGAGGGCCTGGCTTCCCTCACATCAGCCAGATCTTCCTTGACTCTCATAGGAAGGAGCACAGACCTGAGTTGGCAGGTGGAGGTTGTCTGGTGGTCTTTCCAGTCTGCACTCTGGAAGCATTTTCTCCCTGTCAGACGTGCCTGCTGAGACCTGCACTCTGACCACTTCCCTCACGCCCATCTTGAATTCAGATTGGTATTTTCTTGACCAGGAGTAGAGATGACAGAGAATGCAGGGGCCCATTGGTTCTCTTTCTCCTTTGCAGACTACCCCAATGGCATCCGGCTCACGTCTGCAGTCCCTGGAGCAGACATAAAAGTGTTAATAAACTTCAATGCTCCCAATCCTCAAGACCGGAAGAAATTCAGCGATGACCTGAGGGAGTCCATCGCGGAGGTGCAGGAGATGGAGAAGCACAGGATAGAATGTGAGTTACAGACCTCTTGAGGAGGAAGAGCCAGCAACCCTGGCATCATCTTTTTTTCTTAGTTTTTCATTTCAGAGAGAGGGAGAGGGGAAAAAAAAAGAGATAGAAACATCAATGATGAGAATCATCGATTGGCTGCCTCCTGCACGCCCCCTACTGGGGATCAAGCCTGCAACCCAGGACTGTGCCCTTACAGGGAATCGAGACATGACCTCAACCACTGAGCACCACAGGCCAGGCTGCCCTGACATCTTTTAAGATTCGCTGGACATAGGTGTTGACTCCTATATGGTGGCAGTGATTCTGTGAGCCCACAGAAATGAGCTGTCCTGGTCTTTTCTGGCCTTCCCATGTCTATGTGACTGGCAGACCACATGCCCAGGCCACAAAATGTGGCAGGGGCCTCCTGGTGAGAGCCAGGCTTCAGAAGCCCGTGCCTGTTCTGACTGGGGAGGCCCCTGGTTCCTGGTCACCTCCTGGGACAGGAGCACCCAGAGTTCTATGTGGTTATTCTATTCACCTTCTGCATCAGGGCCCAGCAGACTGAGAAAGTTGCAGCCACCCCCATCCCCTGGGTTTGTTGGAGCTGATGATAACCCCTGCTTCTCCTGGCTCCAGGTGTGCAGGCTCAGGTGTGCCTACCTCTGGCCCTTCCATGAAAGGCCAGTTAACACTTGTTCATCCAGACCGAGCCTCTCTGTCTCTTTCTTGACCCTCAGGCCTGGAAAGAGACTGTCTTTCCTGCAGACCACAGGGCACTTGAGCCTCTCCCGCCTCCCTCCCAGGTCTTGTTTGGCTCCCTTTTGTTGAAGGTAGCCATCATACTTCTTCCCCAAGACAATGCTCGCCCTTCTTTTTTCCCCATTTCAGATAGATGGAGACTTGGTACAGTGCCAACCCTGAAAGAGGGCAGTGGTCCTCTTCATTCCTCCTGGTGGGGGTTCCTATCCCTGGCCCACCCCCACCCCGACCCTCACCAGGCTGTGCTCCTCTCACTGGCCCTTGCTCCTCTATTTCAGCGGAGCTTGAGAAACAGAAGGGTGTTGTGCGGCCCAGCATGTCCCAGTGCTCCAGCCTCAAAAAGGAGTCTGGCACTGGGACACTGAACCGAGCCTGCCTGGACGACAGCTATGCCAGCAGCGAGGGCCTCAAGCGCAGTGCCCTCAGCAGCTCCCTGAGGGACCTCTCAGAAGCTGGTAAGAGCTGAGCCTAGGACTCAGACGGGCACACTGGTGGTCGGGCATGCACTGCGCGCCGGGATGGTACTGCAGTAGAGGGCTTGGACGGACACTGCTGGGTTTCCCATGACCATCCCCAAATCAGAGCAGCATGTGACCAGGCAGAGGGGACAGCACCAAAAGGCAAAAGAAAACAGGACCAAATTGTTAAAGGCAGAACAGCAAGGAAGTTACCCCATTCTCCCTTTCTTCTTCTAAGAGTTTTATTTATTTATTTTCTGAAAATGGCTCTTACAAGAGTGAGCCAGACTCGCTGGTAGATGTGTTCTGTGTACTCTGTGGCCATGCCCTGTACTTTAGGCTGATGAATGAAATGGAGTAAAGCTTTCTAAGCTGTCTCTGAAATCCCCTTTCCCACTGTCCCTGGTCTTGCTTTCTCCCCAGCGGTCTCCCTTCTGGTCCTCTGTCCAGCCAGAAGTGGCAGCCACAGGTGGCCCTGGGAGTCAGGGGAAAGCCCTGGTGGAAATTGTGAATTTTGTTCTTTGTTTCTGTGTTTAATTTGCTGCCAGCCTCTTAACCCCCAAGCAAGCAGCAATCCTCAAGCCTCCCAGCTTTCCTGGGGCACAGATGGGGGAGAAGTTGTACCTGGGTATCAGGAGCCAGGGGGCTTCTCCTGGCAGCCCTCACTTGGTCTGGCTGTCGTGGCAGGGGCAGGTGAAGCAGGGAGTTGTGGGTGCAGACCCAGCTAGTTGCCTGTGAGTGCTGCTCCCACCTTCTTTGCCTGCTGCGCTGTCAGACAAGCTGTGGAGTGAGGGGAGGGGTGCACTCTGGCAGTCTCCTCAGCCACCTACTAGTTATGTCAGCTTCTTCTGGGAGGAGGCTTGGGGTTTGCAGTGGAGTGGGGGTTGCAGGGCATTGCACAGAGGGCATGGGGTTGTGCCCAGCACTGTAGGCTTCTGGGACCCTGGGCTCTACCTGCCCCAATGCCCCAGGTAACCTGGCCCCAGGAGCCCCTACTTTGTTGGGAAAGACCTTCTCAGGATGAGATCAGTGTCCTCTTCTCCAGGGGCCCAGCAGCCCCTCCCCTCCTAGAGGCTTGCCCACCCCACCTTGCCTCAGGCATCGCCAAGTGGCCAGCTCAAGGCCCCCTAAGAGAGCCTGCTCATGACCCCACCTGGTACCTGTCTAGCCAGCAGCTGCCTCCCTTTGTTTGGCTTATTTATTTCCCAGAAATGTTTTCTTTCTTTTTTATTTTCTTTTTTTGAGTTGGACTTTTCCTTTGCTTTTGTCTTGTCATTTTTTTTTCTCCATAGTGAAAATCAGAAATCCATTGCCAGCATGAGGGTTAACCCAGGGCTTCTTAACCCTACCCCGTTGACATTTTATTCTGATAATTTCTTGCTGTGGGGACAGTTCTGTGCAAGAGGTTCAGCTGCATCCCTGCTCCACCTCCCAGTCATGACAATTTCCTTCAGAAATTGCCACGTGTCCTCTAGGAGGCAAAATCACCCTTGGTTGAGAACCACTGGTGATTTCCCAGCAACACATATCTGGACTACCGTGGGCCTCTGCAGATTTGGGGCCTGGGGCCTGCGTTTGAGTTTGTGCAGTGGAGCAGGCTCTGGCCTCTCTGTTCCCTGGAGGCCTTCTCAGGTAGCAGTGGAACTGAGGCACTCAGCATGTGCCCACTCTGCTGCAGCTTGGAGCTTAGGAGTCAGACAGAGCCCCATGAAAGGCACACGGCCATGTGAAGAATGGAGTTCCAAGATTTGGCAGACTTCCATTTATTGTTACTATTGCCGCTATCATTTAGGGATTCTGAGCTGAGAAGGGCTCTAGGATTGTGTCCTCTCAGGAATGAAGCTACAATGAAACAAGTTCCCAGAAAAGAAAGGATCCCCGACCCAGGAAGGTTGGAGGATGAGATAAGGTGGGTGTTTGAGTCCTGGCAGTTGCCAAGGCCCCAGACTAAGGACAGGCCACCTGTGACTTCCAGAGGGAGACAGGCCAGTGTCAGCAGCCTTCTAGAAGATGCTGGGCTCGGCAGTCGGAGATGTGGTGTTATGTGCTCTGGACTAGGAGGGGCAAAGCTCTCCAGAGTTCACGTCACTCCCACTCATCATGGCCTTCACCAAGATGACCTTGTCAAGAAGGGGCAAGGCCCTGGGCAGCCTGTTTCCTCAGGAAAGCCAGTGCTCAGTGGTTGTCAAGTCATTGCTCCCAGAGAAGCTGCCCAATCCTGCACTCACACTTCTATCCAGGAGACAACACACCAGCAATGTGGCCTCAGCCCTTCATGGACCTTGAGGACACATGAGGCAGTCATGCTTTGATGCTCATGACTGGCAGCAGAAGCCTCCAGGAACCCACAACGTTCTGAGTGGTAGAGAAAGGGGCCTGGGCTCCAGTCCAAGCTCCCACTGAGCTGCAAGGCCTCACTCCATGTCCCTCCACTTGGTCTTCCTTCAGTTTGGCCCTGTGTTTGTGTCAGTGGCACCAGAGCTTTGCTGGCCTGCGATCAAGGACTGGCAAGGACCTGGATGCAGTGTGACTGGGCCTCTGCCCTGCCCCAGGTTAGCCAAGTCATGGTCAGCACTGTCTGTAGGCCCTTCCCAGCCTACCTGTTCCACAACGGCCCCGGGTATGGGGGACCTGCCTGCACCCATCACCGCTGCAGTAGCAGAGCTGAGACCTGCTGCATCCTGTCTGGGAAGACTCGGGAGCTCTTGGGGCCCAGTTTCCAAAGCAGCACCTGCTGCCCCAAGACAGGCCCTCCACATACAAACGACCTGTGGCAGCCTTCCTTGGGACAGGGCCATGCTCAGGGCTGCCCTCGGGATGGCCACCTAAGCAGAGTCCCGCAGAGGACACTCAGCACACTGATTTCAGGCTCACGCTGATAAGATCTTCTCTCCCCTCTTCCTGCTGCTCATTAGCTATCAGGCCATGGCCAAGTTACAGTGCTGAGCTTCAGTTTCCCCGGCTGCAAGGTGGGGACTAGCACTTCTCTCCAAGGATCTCTGTGAGAGTCGGCATGTGCCAAGTGTGTAGAGCACAGTCTGGCCATGTGTGTGGATGTGGTCATTGAGGAAGTGTACCTGCGTGGCTTCCAGCATCGCCAAGGGCCACAGGGCAGCCTCTGGGTAGAGAGCCCTGCCTGCATTCTGGCCTGACCCTACCAGGCAGGGGAGGGCTCTGAAGAGCCATGCTGGGAGCCCCTTCCAGACATGGTTTCTGATCAAGCCCTAGGAGAAGTGCTGGCTGGGACAGGGCTTACTTGAAGCTAGGACAGGACCCAGAGAAAAGGGGAAGGTTACCTGGAAACAGCGCAGAGGAGGGCCAGTGTGGGTGTGAGCCACTGCTCTGGCATGCTTTGCCTCGGTTCATAGACAGTGTGTGTGCATGTGTGCACACACCTGGACATGGTGTGCAGCGGGCAGATGTCTGTGGGTAAGTCTGTGAGTGGGAGCTTTGGGACGAGTGCAGAGCTCCTGTAGGGACACCCCACATCTCATACTGGTCTGAGAAGTGGAAAAGATGACTCTGAGAAACAACATTACTCAAAGGCATTTAAGTTAAAGCTCTCCTGAGTCTTGGCCCATGCTGGGCAGGAGGAGGGCCTTGAGAAGGTCACTCCTCACATTAGTGGGAAGAGGAGGAATGTGACTCTCATCCCACTTCCGTGTGGGATTAGCATTTTCCCTGGTCCTCAGCAGGTGGTGGGAAACACCTTGCCTCTATCCCTGTGTGGGCCTGTCCTGAGTGGGCTCTGAGCCTTCTCACACATGCACAGTCCACAAGGCCTTCTGTGGGCTTCAGGCTGGGTGTCAGCAGGCAAGGCAAAGGGACTACATCTTCCCTGAGACTGCCATTCTCTGCCTAGGAGTGAGGTCTTACTCAAGGCATGGCCCAGCATGCTCAGGTGCTGCCCTGAAGCCTGAAGGACCCATAAGCACGCCCTCTCCACAGAGGTGTGGGCCACAGAGAGGTACATGGCAATACCACCTTCCAGGCTCCTGGGCCTGACCTGGAAGGCAGCATGGCCCATCTCTGTCTCCACTACCATCTGCATTCCCAGAGACCTGATGGAGGCTGGACCCCTAAGCTTGGGCACCATTGTTCCCGCTGGCCTGGATGTCCTGCTGGAACCCATGAAGAAGTCCTCTGGAGGGACTGTGGCGGCCAGGATGGGCCCTGGGCATCCAGCACCAAGAGGAAAACTCAGCCTGCCTCTAATATGGCTAACATACGTTGAGTGCCCACATGTGCCATGAGCTGGGGACATAAAAAGGCATTGGCAGTGAGCGCTGAGAGAATGCTTGTGGCATCCTGGGGAGTGGGGAGGTTTGCCCACAGAGGGGAGCAGGACTCCAGGCCCCTCCCAGTAGCCCCTGACTCATCCTCCTGTCCCTGACCAGGGCCCTGCACAAACCAAACACTCAGCCTCAGAGGCACTGGGAGAAAAAGGATGGGAAGTTTAGTTTTCTCTTAACCATGATTCCCACCCTGCCTGGAGGGTGAGATGTATATGTATGTGCAAATACATACCATACATATATGAAATTCACTAAAAATCAGGCAGGTGCAGGACCACATTTTGTTTTTAGTCATTGCAGAAGCTTCCTTCACCCTGTCCCCTCTCAGCAGCTGGCTGAGGCCAACTTGAGCATGGGACTTTGGGCCCTACCTGTGTACCCACCTCAGCTCTCCCAGAGGCCCCTCTCCATAGAGTGCCAGTCCAGGAGAAGGAGCTGGTTAAAAAATTATTTTTTATTTTTTTTAATCCTATGTTTTTTTTAATAACTACTGTCCTGCAACCAGCTTCCCCACTGAGCCCCTTCTCCTACCCTCACACCCAGCAGGTGGGCCCCATACCTGAGCCTGGTGGTGGTGGCAGCACAGTGCCCTGGCCTGTGTCTGAGTCTAACCTCTGGTATTGCATGTTCTGGGCAGGGAAGCGAGGGCGTCGCAGCAGTGCGGGATCGCTAGAGAGCAATGTGGAAGTAAGTAGGAAGCACCTACGTTCAGCTGGCTGTTGTGTGTTGCCTCCCTGATCCTTGGTTTATACCTGTTGTCTTTTTATTTTTATTTTTTGCGCTTTCACTACTGCACAGAGGCACAGACACCCCCTCCCCTTCTGCCTGCTTCAACCCAGTGCATGCCAGCTTCCCCTCTGCTAGAATCTCACCGCTTGTTTGGGTTGGAGTGGAGGGTGGGGAGGGCTGGTTCTGAATTGTGTGTTTTAGTTCCCACTTCACTCCTGTCCCCTGTGGTCCCAGCATGGTTCATTAACATCCCTGGTTCCTGGGTACCCCCCACCCCACCCACCAGCACTGCTCCTAGGCCAGAAGCAGCAGCTGCTGAGCACCAGGCAACCTCCCCATTGGCCAGTCTCTTGACTTCCATGCTCTGAAGACCCCATTGCATTATTCCTGGAGTTTCAATTGCTGTGTGTCTGCAGATAGGGCATGATGGAATTGCTTAACTAGCTCAGGGGAGGAGGAAAACCATAAGAAAACAAAACAGTGTGGATTTCATGAGATTTCATTCATCCTTCAGCCATCTCTGTATTACTGTTCACATCTTAACCTCAGCTTGCAGATATTTTTGTTTCTTTCTTCTTGTTTGGTTTGCAGTAGGTAGCTGCAGTGAAATGCCTAGGCAGCCCCCATGCCCAGGACAAGGGTTCCCAAGCCTCTCCTCTCCCTTCACCACCTTCCCAGAAACCTGGGGTTCCACACAGGCAGAGCAAATGCCCTCAGACCCTTTGAGAGGAACCAGGAAAGCTGAGGCTGCGATTTCAGCAGGAACAGCGTTCCTCTTCATGCACACTAGCCTGCCCCACTCCCCTTAGCACACACTGCTCACAAACACCCCAAACAAATTTCTGATCTGAAAGCTCAGGGTGCTTGTCAGGAAAGAGCCCAAACGTGTATTGCTGCTGCTACTATGACTAGAAAGGAGGGCCCTCCTCACCTGCCCCAGTGTCCCCTGTCCTCCCTGGAACGCCCCTTCTCAGAGTCCCTCCAGCCCCGCCCCAACTGACTTGCCATAATAGTGTGAGAAGTGGCCGAGTCCTGCCTGCTCCCAGCCCCACCCTCTGCGGGCAGTGAGTTGAACTAAACTAAAGATTAGCAGTCAGTGGGTGAACTTTTTACATTAAAAAAAAAAAAAATCATTCTGACATAAGTGCTTTAAGATCTTTTAATTTTGATTTCTATGAATTTCCTTTTTAGGGGTCCATCATTAGCAGTCCTCACATGCGCCGGAGAGCTACATCAACACGCGAGTGTCCATCTCGCCCACACCAGACTATGCCTAATTCATCCTCCCTCCTGGGCTCCTTATTTGGGAGTAAGAGAGGGAAGCCCCCTCCTCAGGCTCACCCACCCTTAGCCCCTCCCCAGCCACCCCCACACCCTTTAGGCCTGTCCCACCCGCAGCACTCCATGGTGGGCCACCACCAGGGGCCTGCAGAGGGCCCTCCGCAGGTCCCGACGCATGGGCACCATACCCAGTACTGCCACGTGCAGCAGAACCCACCCCCCTACCACCACCACCACCACTACCACCCACCCCAGCACATCCAGCATGCACACCAGTACCACCATGGCCCCCATGGGGGGCACATGCCCTACGGGGCCCACACGCACAGCCACCCACCACTGCCCTTGGCCCATGCCAGCCATCCGGGCCACGCAGCACACCACCACGGGCATTCCTCCGCCCCACCGCCCCCTCCCAGCAACAAGGCCAAACCCAGTGGCATCAGCACAATTGTGTAGACAGCTTGGGCCAGGGTCCCAGACTCTCCGGAACAAGTGCACACCACACAGGCACGCCTGGGGCAGCCAGCCTCAGACCAAACCCAGGGCACTTCTGTTTCCATCCTCCCATTTCCCCGCAGCCTGAACGGAACCCCTGAGCACATGGGCTTGTGTTATAGGGAGCAAAGCTCCTGATTTAATTTAGCATTGGTGCCCTGGGTTCCATCCACCTCAACCCCAAGGGGTGGGCCACAGGCACTATCAACCTTGAAACAGTACCTCCAGCCCAGGAGATATTGCCTCCCTCGTCTCCAGCTGTAGCCCTCAGCTCTCTCCTCCCTAACTGTACATAAATATGAAAAGCCTAGAAAAAGAAGAAACAAGACACAAAAAAACAGACAGAACAAAACAGAAAACCCAAAACTTGCTGCATTATTGCTCTTTTATTGACAATGGGCAAAATTAAGTAGACCTGATATGGTTGATGAAAATACGTAAGTAAACTTTATATAATATAAATATATAAATAAATAAATAAATAAATAAATAAATAAATAAATAAATAAATATATACTGTATAGGTAGTATTTGTGTGTGAAAGGCAAACATTTCAGTCCACAAAATTAGCAATATAGACTTTACAAGGAGCTCCACATACCTGATAGAAAGATAGTACCTTAGATGAATGTGAGAGTAGACCAAAAATCTAAATGCTTAGGACAAACTCAGATACTTCCATATTTTCATAAAAAGCAGAGAAGTCCCTCTAGGACTAACTATTCATTACTTATTCAGTCATTACTAATTGTGCCAAGTAACATAGCATCTTACTATTTAAACAAATCCAATATCGCTTTATATAAATCCTTATTTTATTAACAGAATACTATCATAAGTAATCAGTATTATAACTGCTCTGTTATTTCAGGTAAGCAAATAGATAAAATGCAGTAAACTACAGAGCAACTCAGGATGGCTGGATAAGAACTGGCTGTCCTAGAGTATTGGTTACACACATTCATGACACTTGAATAGCTGTGATAACTGTGAATTTCCATGACCCATGGTTCTTTTATATGCACATGATTTGATGCACACTCATTCAGAGTCCTCTGAGAGGGGCACCATATACTGCAGACGTATCATCTCCAACATGAAAAAGACCAGCTCTCATCCTTGCCTCCCTCAGCGCCATACTTCCTCATCCTGTTTCCAACTGCAACAGGAGCCTCTTCCAAACCTGCAGGCTGATGTTAGCATTTAGCTACCCAGGGCGGTGTGTGTGTTCCTGTTTTATTTTCTGAGTGGTGGCCATGATCATTGTAACTTCATGTAGCCATGTGCTAGCATAACCCCTGTGTCATCACTGTGGCCCCTCTGATCCCAGCTGACAAGTGCCCAGCCCTCACTGGTGAAGCCCCCGTTGCCTTGTCATGGTCCAGTTAGCTGCCAGGGCATCACATGACTCTCAGCTGTGCTCTTGTTGCTTCCGTCTTGTGACACCATCTGCTCCCCTGGGGGCCGGGCGCTGCACGCGTCCGGTTCTGTGCCTGAGTCACATGGGCCATACTTTGTAGTTTCAGCCTTTCGCGACACTGCAGCCACCAGTGCTGTGTTCCTAAGCCGTGGGACCCGAGGACTGCCCATGGCACCTGCCCAGGTGGAGAGCCCTTTCAGAAAGGGCGAAGCTAACGCAGGACTGTGGGCTGCGGAGCTCCATGCTCCGTGGAAGGAGTGGCGAGCTGTGGCCAGACGGCAGACGACAGAGGGAGCCCACCCTAGCCAGCCGGCTGGGCATCTGTTCATTTTCCTCCTTTGTCATGTCATTGAGGCCATCATACCAGCAAATCTGCAAACTGAGCACTTTGTTAATCTCCACAGAGAGCAAATACAGCAATCTAGAGTTACGCCTTTTAAAAAAGGAAGTGACTAACCTGCCCACCTTTACCTTCCCATTGGTACAACTTTTCTGTCTTGGACATCTGCTCAGAGAGGAATAAAAAGCACAGACGTGCCTGATCTGGTTCAGGCCCAGCTGGTGGGAGGCTCCCCAGTCCATTGACTCCTGAATTCTTTGGTTTTCTTTCAAAGCCAGGCTCCCCAAGGCATTCTCTAGTATGCAGTTTAAAGGATGTTGTTCTGACAAGGAAAAGTCAAATTGTACTGCGTGTCATCGGTGTTGATTGTGTGAAGCCACATTTATATATTGTATATTTGCAAAATATATCAGTGTTACTGTTGACAAATAGTTGAGGTAAAGTGATAACATATTAAATATGCCGGCTTTTTTTTATCCCTCTGTACCAACGGTAGAGTTCAACTGTAAATTCTAGGTTGTTCCAGAAAAGATACAGGCTATTTAGTACAAGGTTGCTCTTTCTGAAGGGGCAATAACTAGGGGAAACAAAACAGAAAGAACCAACAGTACATTCATTGATGGGGCCAGTGGGAGGGGCTCTCTCTCCATTGCATCCTCCGTGCTCCAAGGCCCATTCAGAATTCACCTCCAAAACTATTATTGATGTGCCCTGAAGTTTTGTCCAGTGCCACAGGGCCAGGTCTAGTGAAATAGGGCTTCTTGAACAAACTCAGTTTCTCCCTGTGTTTCCAACTTTATACAGGGTATTGGGTTCAGAACTGTGAGGTTTGGTCATTCTCCATGTTTTATTTGTAAACCTGTCCTGGGAGGTGTTTCCAGGAGCACATTGTTCCATTGAAGAGGCTGGAGGCAGCTGCCCAGATCTTGTCTGGGCAGCAAAAGCTTCTGATAAACATGTGCTCCATATTGTTTTCACGGGGCTGTGCTCTCTGGATCCCAGCCTGTCAGAGTCACAGCCGTGGGGACCTATTGTTCACAGAGCCCTTGTCCCCTCAGGAGGCTGAGTGCCACCACATTGCTTGTGCCATCTTGTGTGTCAATATACTCGGGAAATCTTCTCAAGTCACACAAATTATTTCAATTACATAATTTCTGACAGGAGCAGGAGACCCTTAGAGGAAACATCTGGTAGTATCACAAAAATCTTTTCTGGGACAACAATTAAATCATATATTTGTACTTTTTTAAGTTTATTAATGAATTGTACAACATTGTAAAAATAAAGTTCATCCTAATATGACTTGCACATCTTGTTAACAATGTCTCCAGTCGCCGTGGAGCGAGACTTCCCACCCTGCGCTGCATGCAGCAGAGGCCTCTTCTTCATCTTTAAAATGACCTAGAAAGACAGCAGCCACTTACACATGACCCTAGGTGTTGACTCAGCATTCCGTATGAAGCTGTGTCTACAAATTAAGCATGCATCTTACAGTTTTGTTGTAAAAATATCATCACCCTTCCTGTCTGAAATGAGTAATTTTGTACATATTTTAAATAACAATAATCAAAGAAACATTGCACAGTGAATCAATGTGAAGTGGGGGTGGTGAAAAGGGACAAGCAGGAAGAGCCTGTGCCTCATGTGCATGTACGTTGGTGTTGCTGTTCTGTCTGCGGTCTTGCTGAGGCTGCATGCAGTATCTGTCTCCTCTTGAGAACTGTCATTCACTTTCAAGTTATTTTAAATGACTAGAATCAGGTCTTGAGTAAAGACTGTTCAAAGACTTCAAGGGATGCCTTGCTTACAAGAAGCCTGACGCCCACTCTGTAACTTTGGGGAGGAAAAGAGTGCTTTGTTTTAATGTGCATTTGTTTGTGAGTAGTAACAGACTCTATTGATGTAAAACCATAGCTGTGATCATGTGGAGAAATCAAATAAATCCTTTAAAATTCTCGGACTCTTTTTCTGAAAAGTCCAGATGTTTCCCTATTGGCCCAGAGAGATTTCCAGCTGACAGGTATGTCCATCTTCGTCGTGACTGTGGGCACTGGGTCTCTTGGAAGACCCTGGCCTGACTTTAATTTGAGAATGTTTAAGATAAATGTGCATATCACAACTTCGACTCCAATAAAATATGTCAAAGGTATTATAATTTCTAGCAACTTCCAAATTTTAGTGCTTTTATCAGGTTAGAGAGAGGAGGCGGCCCATATGAAGAGCTGAGGTGGACTGGAAATGCCTTATGGAGGGCAAAACTCTAATGGTCCAGTTTCCAAATGCTTGAAGGCAGTTTATTTAATGAGGTCAACGTTGTCTGTTTTTCCAGATTAACGTGATGTGCAGAATCCAGAAGGTGAATTCTGATTCTACTGGAAGAGTTCTATGAGAACATGACTGACGTGTGCTTCTTCTTCTTTCCTGGAACGAAATCCAGTTCCAGAGAATACTGCCTTAAAGTTTCACTGCATATCATAAAATGAAATAAAACTGGTAGGTCAAATTTGTGGAAAACAAAAAGGTTTAGTGACCAAAATTAACCATGGCTTACCACTCATTAAGAAGTGAATTTTGATCCAAAGATGTTCTCAGAAAACCATTCCTTTCCCAGGCCATTCAAGCGTTCTTCAACAGAGTAAAGCTGGTTACTAAAGTCCCCTGAAATACTTAGATCTACTTCAGCATTTGGGTTTAAGACATACTGAACTGCACACCAATGTGTGCTTGTCTCCCCCGCTCCAGCTTGTGCGCTCCTTGGGGGCATAGAGTGCACCTGACCCACTTCTCTGTGTCCAGTGACCAGCACAGGACTGGTCTTGTCAAAATGCATCTGAAAGTGATGGTTGGCATGGGGAAGCGGGGTCACAGCAAAACAACTGGTTGATCTTAATGTGTGTAAATCATCAACATTTTATAGAAAACTTGTTTGCTCAGCCCTTTGCTACCCGTGCATTGAGGAGTCTAGGTGGGACACACATGATACTGTCAAACTTCTACAAACGTGGTTCATGATTACTGTTTCCTTCCCCCACTTACAACACATTTTTAGCCCTCATTTTACTTGACCTCACAGCAGCTTTTGAGATTATTCAAGTTCGTTCCCACAACAGTATTTCCTTGTCACCTCTGTTCCCACACTGTGATCTTCCTCTTTGGGATGTCTTCATTGTCGTCCTTTGTAGAGCTGGTAAGTGTTGGTTTGAGGATTAAGTCCAAGCTCTCTTCCTTTCTTTACTTTTTTTAGGCCATTTCATGCAGATCCACAGTTTCAGTCTAGCTTCCAAATGTGAATCTGCAGCCCAGACCTCCACTCTGAGCACCCATGTTCCCTTGGATCTTTATCTCCATGACCAAATTGATGATCACACACACACACACACACACACACACACACACACACACACACACACACACAAAGTTCTGTGTTCCCTACTTTGACAAATGGTGTCACCACTGAGTTGCATAAGTGAGAACTTGGGGATTGTCCTTGACACCTGTCCTTTCATCGACTCCAAATCCATCTATCACCAAGCCCTTTGACTTCCTCCTCCTACATGTTCTTGAATCACCTCTGTCACTGCTTCAGGCCGTCACCTGTCTGTCATCTGGACAAGAGCTCTCTAACTGGCCTCCTGTACCATCGTGGTCCCTCAAACCCATTTCCCACATGGCACCAGTGGAATCTCTAAGGTGCCACCATGTAAAGCCATGTGAAGGGCTTCCTGTTGCCCTTATGATTAAAAAAACAAAATCTTTAACATGGCCGTCATGAGGCCTGCATGGGCGGCTCTGCATGGCCTGGCTCACCTTCACTTTCCCCTTGCTCTCCAGCCACATGAGGTTCCCAGACAAGCTGAGTTTTCTCCTGCCACTGGGCCTGTACAAATGGGCCCTCTGCATCTGTGTTCAGTTAGCTCCTTCATCATTCAAGTCTTAGCCTGGCCATTATCCCCTTTGAAATGTGTTACCTATAGTTATATATCCAGTAGTGTGATAATTTTGTTACAGTAAATGTCACAAGGTCAGGACAGTGGCTGTCCTTACACACTGCTGTAACCTCAACACGTGGCACAAAGTAGGACTTTAATAAATGTTCTACTGAGTATATGAAGACCACAGAGCCCAAAAAGGAAATTCAGTGCTGAAATGCATGATGGCATTTGCAGGTTCAAAATGAGATCCAAGACCTAAAAAAAAGCAATGTGGACCAGAGTGCTGGGAAAAAACTGGATCCTACTGACATTTCTTCTTTATTTTTTTAAAAATATATTTTATTGATTTTTTACAGAGAGGAAGGGAGAGAGAAACATTGATAGGAGAGAAACATCAATCAGCTGCCTCTCGCACACCTCCCACTGGGGATGTGCCCGCAATCAAGGTACATGCCCTTGACCGGAATCGAACCCAGAACCTTTCAGTCCATAGGCCGACGCGCTATCCACTGAGCCAAACCAGTTAGGGCAACATTTCTTCTTAAGTCAAGGAGTAGTTTGGGTAGTAGTCGGAGGGTTTTAATCATTGTTTTATCTTTCATCAAAAGTGTTTTAACATTTAGAGCATTTGGAATTACTAGATTTATCAGAAGCAGGGAGGGGGGAAATCACCCACAACCCCACCAACCCTAAACAGTTACATTTAAATATTTGATCTATTCTCATTACATCTTTTCTTCACACATATTTTTCAGTTACCTAGTTCACATCTTCTGTGTGTGTCCCAGAAGGTGTGTAAGTATTATTTGGTGCTTCTCATAAAACGAAAGAATTTTCACAATCAAAAACATGTAGGAAATGCTGAATTAAACAAAGTTAAACAAGTTTTTTTAAAATGATGTTTTTATTTATATTAGAGAGGGAAGGGAGAGGGGGAGAGAGATGGGCTGCCTCCTGCACACCTCCTACAGGGGACTGAGCCTGGAACCCCAGGCATGTTCCCTGACGGGGAACCGAACTGGTGACCTCTTGGATCCTGGGTCGATGCTCAACCATTGAGCCACACTGGCCGGGCTAAACTAGTTTCTTTACTGCAGGAATTCTCAGAGTGTTTTAAAAAGATGATGTGTACTGTGATTCTCAAAAAGATAGTCTGTTTCCCAAATATATTTAGCTTTGGAATGCTCTTGAATTCTATAGCATACAGTTTAGTAAAAGTTTATATGTGTAAATTTTTATTTTTTATCTTAGTGTATTCTGATGTTATGAAAGACTCAGTAGTTTCTAACACCTGCCTAATGGCCCATCATATGGGCATCCCATGATGTACTGGCCATTCAGATAGTGTTCTTTTGGTGAACAAGGAACAAACAGGAAATAATAGAGTTACTGAGTGTATTTGGTGATTCTGCTGAGAGTTTGGGATTTGAAGAGATGAACACCACTGAATCTAACCTTAGTGCTGAGTTCCTAGGTACACATTGACACTATTTTGGCAGCTCTGGAAAGCCTTGTGTCACCTGAGATGCCTCTCTGTACAATGTGTTCAATTTAGCATCACTTTCCAAGGGAGCCTAGCTCACCTTCATCAGAGTGGACTTGTCATAAGGACTTATTGGTTGGTCTATGAAGATTGGCCTACTTACCCCTATTTATTTTTTTCATTAATTAACTAATTTATTTATGTTAATCCTCACCTGAGGATATTTTTCCATTGATTTTTAGGGAGAATGGAAGAAAGAGGGAAAGACAGAGAGAAACACATTGATTGGTTGCCTCCTCCCCGAGCCCAGACCAGGGCCCGGGCCAAGAGGAGTCTGTAGCCAAGATAAGTACCCTTAACTGGAATCAAACCTGGGACCCTTTGGTCTGCAGGCTGACGCTCTATCCATTGAGCCAAAACAGCTAGGGCCCCTATTTCTAATATGTAGCTTCATGACTTTTTTTTTTTTTTTTTCTGTTCATCAGATTATTTATTCACTTGATTCTTAGATTCACTTGTTGATAGATGCATATTTGTTGTTCATAATTTGTATCTTTACCTTTTTCTTCCTCTTCCTCTTCTTAAAGGATACCTTTCAGCATTTCATATAATCCTGGTTTGGTGGTGATGAACTCCTTTAGCTTTTCCTTATCTGTGAAGCTCTTTATCTGACCTTCAATTCTGAATGATAGCTTTGCTGGATAAAGTAATCTTGGTTGTAGGTTCTTGGTATTCATCACTTTGAATATTTCTTGCCACTCCCTTCTGGCCTGCAAAGTTTCTGTTGAGAAATCAGCTGACAGTCATATGGGTATTCCCTTGTAGGTAACTGAGTTTCTTTCTCTTTCTGTTTTTAAGATTCTCTCTTTATCTTTTGCTCTTGGCATTTTAATTATGATGTGTCTTGGTGTGGTCCTCTTTGGATTCCTTTTGTTTGGGGTTCTCCACACTTCTTGGACCTGTAAGTCCATTTCTTTCACCAGGTGGGGGAAGTTTTCTGTCATTATTTCTTCAAATAGGTTTTCAATATCTTGCTCTCTCTCATCTTCTGGCACCCCTATAATTCTGATGTTGGTACGCTTGAAGCTGTCCCAGAGGCTCCTTACACTATCCTCGCATTTTTGGATTCTTTTTTCATTCCGCCCCTCCGGTTGGGTGTTTTTTGCTTCCTCGCATTTCAAATCATTGACTTGATTCTTGCGCTCCTCTGGTCTGCTGTCGGGAGTCTGTAAAATATTCGTTATTTCAGTCCGTGTATGCTTAATTTCTAGTTGGTTCCCCAACATAACATCAAGGGTCTCATTAGTTTTCTTGTAGATCTCATTAAGTTTATCGGCGGCTTCTAAACAGTTCTTGAGAGACCTTAAAAGTGTGGTTCTGAACTCTATATCTTCCATTGACAATTTTGTCCTGTTTCTTTGTCTCCGCATTTTGTTATGCTTCCTTGGTGTACCCCCTAGTGGTCTTTGTCAGCTTCATGACTTTTAAGACAATTTTAGGTAATCTTTCCTTCCCTTTCTATTCTAGCTGCACTCCAGCCCACCTCCACAATGTGACCAGTGTCCTATAAGAAAAAAGTTCCAATTAAATCTGAATCGTAGGAACTAAAGCATTTCATTCATCTTTCATGGAGTAAATAGGGAAGAAAGCATTCAAACACAAAAATACCAGAGTATTATTGATCCCATCTAAATTGAATCTCTTCTCACATCCTTGAAGAGCTGTTCAGAAAAAGGACAAATAAAATTACCTATTGCTTACTTGGCCGTGTGGCTCAGTGGTTGAGCGTCAACACAGAAACCAAGAGGTCACTGGTTTGACTCCTGGTCAGGGCACCTGCCTGGTATTGCAGGCTCAATGCCTAGAAGGGGGCATGCAGGAGGCAGCTGACTGATGATGTTTCCCATCAATGTTTCTATCTATCCCCTCTACCTTCCTCTCTCTCTAAAAATCAATAAAAACATTTTTTAAATTACCTATTGCTCAGAACTAGAATGTAACCAGGATAGAGCAAAATCCCACAAATTTTAGTGAAAGGTCAATGGGAAAATAAACATCTTAGACTGGCAGAGTTGAAATCAGATCTCATACTAGAACAGAGATCTGAGGGTGGGGTGACTGCTGCATGGAAAAGGGGAGATGGCATGGTCCTAATGGTGGTAGGACAAAGATAACATCAACTGGAGTTCATGCCTATAAGGACAGAGACCAACCCAGAGTGGACATGCGAGGAGAGAAGTAAGACCTGGTGAATCAGAAGAAGACTTGGAAAGTTCATGGGACCAGAAGTGGCAAAAGGCACTGCTTCTGAGAAGAGGGAGGCACCTGTGAAAGTGAGGTTTCCCTGGGAGGCTTGGTGGGGGAGGGAAACCCAGTAAGGGGCATGCAAGAGGCAGCCAATCAATGATTCTCTCTCATCATTGATGTTTCTATCTCTCCTTCTCTCTGAAATCAGTAAAAATATTAAAACAAAACAAAACAAGATGCTATCACAGAATAAGACAGACATAAAAAAATAAAGTGTCTTTTATTAAAGGAACTGCAGTTCACTGTGTTAACATAAGAATTTTTGTTAGTTTATTTGAGCCAAACTGTCAACAATTGCTGGGAAGCAGGATCTCAACAAATTAAGATAATGCTCTGGAGGGTGGTGGTTTTCACCTATTTTTATAAATTACCATCAAAGGAGGAGACATAAGTGGGTTACATTAAATCCACTGGTGATAGATTAGGGAGACATAAGTGGGTTACATTAAATCCACTGGTGATAGATTAGGGAGGTGGGAGAAAGCAAAGCTGGGAAACCTCTGGATTAGATAAAAAGTAAAATGATAGATACAAACCTCTTTTACGTAGGTGGGTACAGGATAGTTAACAGTCAGCAATTAGCAGATAACAATAACAATGAGGAAATTTATGGTTGGTGCCCTGGCACCATTTGTTGTGCGCTGAAGGGACCATAAAAAGGGAAGTTACAAGTTACCCTGACATTCCACAGGTATGTTATCTTAGATGCAAAAAGACAATAGGCTCAGTAAAAATCGAAGTTGATGTTTGTCAGGGAAGATACTGGCCTAGAACATGACTACCCACTATTAACTGCTTTTTAATTAAAAGGTTTTAATTTCAGACCATGCTTTGTGGTTATTTTAGGTCTCTTGAGTTTGCAAGGTCGCCATGCAGGCCTGCCTTGAGTTAGGTTAGCATGTGGCCCTTTTTTGTCCACAACTATATAAACAAAATGGGACATTTTTAGGCTAAAGCCAACAGCGGTTAGCATATTAATGCAAAAAGAATCATGGGAAGGCCAATGGATTTTGATATTCAGCAGGGCTGAAAAATCAGCATAATATTGCCCTGCTGTGGGCTCAATGGCTCAAGGCAATTTCCTAACGATCCAGTGGTCGATCGGCAAACTCATTAGTCAACAGAGCCAAATATCAACAGTACGACGATTGAAATTTCTTTTGAGAGCCAAATTTTTTAAACTTAAACTATATAGGTAGGTACATTGTTATTAACTTAATTAGGGTACTCCTAAGGCTTAGGAAGAGCCACACTCAAGGGGCCAAAGAGCCGCATGTGGCTTGCGAGCCACAGTTTGCTGACCATGGTCCTAACCTGATCATCCTTTTACTGTTTACCAAGCTTTACCTTTGATATGCCTGTATGCATTGCTAGAGGGCAAGATGTGTATCTAAAACTGAATAAAAAGCAGATGGGACTCAGTCTCTGGGGTGCTTCTTCAAGAAAGAGGTCTCCACCTGGCTCCCCATGCCTTCTAAATTCATATTTCTTGTATAGCATTTTCATTTGTGCATCAGCCCCTCCTTCAGATCCTGAACCCCGCCACGAAGGTTGCGGCATGCTGCTATTGTTGGTCTCGAAAAATCCAATGCAAATAAACACAGTCTTCATACAAAAATACTTTAAGGAGGAAAATGAGAACTTTTTAGCAAATAAAAACACACTTAAATGCAAACAGGATAAAAACCCAAAGCAGGGGGAAATTGTAACACAACACATCATTAATTAAACATGATTAAACAACCAATAAGATATGAAAAAAAACCACAAGTCATAAACTCAGAAGCTCAAAATACATACAGTAGAACCTCGGTTCTTGAACTTAATTCATTTCAAATGCTGTTTGAGAAGTGATTTATTCAAAAACTGAATTATTTTTTCCCCATTACAAATAATGTAAATTTAATTAATTTGTTCCAGACCCACAAATGATTCCACTTTAACCTTTCTTATGTATAGTACATGCCTAATGTACTGTTTAATCTCTAAATAAACACTTTTCTTAAATTTATCGTACCATCCCTTACCAGCCTTAAAGGAATCACTTTCAGCACTGGGTCCAGGGATATCTTTCAGGTCAGTAGGCAGCATATTTGCTTTTTCCTATCACTGACTCTGAAATGCTGTCACCCAGCTAACTGCTTTTTGTTTATTCAAATCAACAAGTTTTTTTTACTTTAATTCCCTGTAATCATTGTTTCTTTCACACCCTTAGCAACATTAGCACTTTTGGTTGCCTCTTTATATTTTAAAATTGTGCTAATCATTCTCTCCCTTTTTAAAAAAATACATTTTATTGATTTTTTCAAGAGAGGAAGGGAGAGGGATAGAGAGTTAGAAACATCGATGAGCGAGGAACATCAATCAGCTGCCTCCTGCACACGCCCTAATGGGGATGTGCCTGTAACCAAGGTACATGTCCTTGACCGGAATCAAACCTGGGACCCTTTGGTCCGCAGGCCGACGCTCTATCCACTGAGCCAAACCAGCCAGGGCGATCATTCTCTCCTTTGTGGCCTGAGAGAAGCTTTTTTGTCGTGCTGAGGTATCATCATAAAATGGTTGTCAGGTCACAAAACTGAAGTTTTGTTCCACAACCCAGACTTTTTTTTCCTGTAAACAAGTTGGTTGAGAACTAAATTGTTTGAGGTGGAGACATTTGAGAACTGAGTTTTGACTGTAAAATTGGACAAATAAGTCCTGGCTGGTGTGCTAAGTGGTTAGAGTATCACCCTGTGGACTGAAGTGTCTTGGGTTCAATTCCAAGTTAAGGGCATGTACCTGTGTTGTGGGTTCCCTACCTAATCTTGGTTGAGGTGCATGCAGAAGGCAACCAGTTGATGTGGCTCTCTCACATCCATGTTTCTCTCTATTTCTCTTTCTCCCTGATCCTCCCTTCGACTCTCTCTGAAGAAGCAATCCTCGGGTGAGGATTAACAACAAAAAATGTGGACAAATAAGATGTGCAATGGAAGCTCACTAAACTCAAGAAAGAAAAAAAAAGACAAAATTATCTCAGCTGCCTAAAGGAGAAAAGATATAACTGAAAGTACAGAAATGGGCATTGAGGATGGAAATAGAAGGATCCAAGAAAATAAAATGTAAGGAGGTATTAGAGATCAGAGAGAAAGTAGAGATGTAGCAGATGAAAAGAGAACATATAGCCCTAGCTAGTTTGACTCAATGGGTAGAGCGCTGGCCTGTGGACTGAAAGGTCCCAGGTTCAATTCCAGTCAAGGGCACATGCCCAGGTTTTGGGCTTGATCCCCAGTAGGGGGCGTGCAGGAGGCAGCCAATCAATGATTCTCTGTCATCATTGATGTTTCTATCTCTCCTCCTCTGCCTGTCTCCCTGAAATCAATAAAAAAATATTTTTAAAAAACATATACATACATGTAATAAGACTAAGATGTAAGACTATAATTAAAGAAAATGGTCTATAATAAAGAAGAGCTGATGCCTGACTGGTGTGGCTCAGTGGTTGAGCATCAACCTGTGAACCAGGAGGTCACAGTTGGATTCCCAGTCAGGGCACATGCCTGGGTTATGGGCTTAATCCCCAGTTGTGGGTGTGCAGGAGGCAGCCTATCAATGATTCTCATCATTGATGTTCCTATCTCTCCCTCTCCCTTCTCTGAAATCAATAAAAATATATATTTTTTTTTAAAAAAAAGAAGGCTTGAACCTGCATCCTGAATGTTCTAAATCCTTGGGGGGGGGGGGGGGAATAACTAGCCCACAATTATCAACACTCAGAGAGACATATCCAAATACAAATACAATTAATTAACTTAGAAGATAAATTCTCTGGACCTCAATTTAAAAAAAATATAGAAAAGTAGCTTTGCATAGGTTTTGAACATACAAGAATTTGGTGAATACACTTATTATGCGTCCTTTCTGAGGAATCTATCACAGGACAAACCAACCAAGAGATTTGAGAAATTTTGACAAAAGGACTGATGAGCACTGGATACATCTAATCTAATAATAGACAAACATGGTAATTGACCATACCTCCGCTATGCTTCCCATTGGCTAATCAGCAGAATATGCAAATTAACCCAACCAAGATGGCGGCCAGCAGCCATGCAGTTGAAGCGAGCAGGAGGCTCGCTTGCTCCAGTGATGGAGGAAGCCAAGCTTCCTCTCTGCTGTGGCTGGGCTCTGAGCTCCACTCCAAGCAACAATGTTGCAATTATAGAAGCTAAACAAACCCCAGATACCTGCTTTCAGCAGGCTGTGGCCTCAGAGCTGGAGCAGCAACAAAGTTTAAATTATAGAAGGTTAAATAAATCCCAGAATAAAAGAAAAAAGAAAAAAAAGGAGAGGCTGGGAGCTTCAGTCTCCCGCCAGCCTGAAAACAGCCATCAGCCCCTCATCCAGGCTGGCCAGGCACCCCAGTGGAGACCCCCACCCTGAAGGAGGTGTGACCAGCTGCAAACAGCCATCATCCCCTCACCCAGGCTGGCCAGGCACCCCAGTGGGGACCCCCACCCTGATCCAGGACACCCTTGAGGGCAAACCAGCTAGTCCCCACCCGTGCACCAGGCCTCTATCCTATATAGTAAAAGGGCAATGTGCAAACTGACCCTCACAGCAGAAAGACTGGGAATGACTGGTCACTATGACACACACTGACCACCAGGGAGCAGACGCTCAATGCAGGAGCTGCCCTCTGGCGGTCAGTGAGCTCCCACATGGAGCTCTGCTCAGCCACAAGCCAGGCTGACGGCTGCCAGTACAGCGGTGGTGGTGGGAGCCTCTCCTGCCTCCTCAGCAGTGCTAAGGATGTCTGACTGCAGCTTAGGCCTGCTCCCCGCTGGCAAGTGGACATCCCCTGAGGGCTGCCGGGCTGCCAGAGGGATGTCTGATTGCCAGCTTAGGCCCAATCCCCCGAGGAGCATTCCTAAGCCAGCAGGTGGTCATCCCCCGAGGGGTCCCAGACTGCAAGAGGGCATAGGCCGGGCTGAGGGGACCCCCCCCCCTCCCAGTGCACAAATTTTTGTGCAGCGGGCCTCTAATAAATTATAAAGGTCTAGGACTAAAACATAAGTGGGGATAAGGACGGAAGAATACCATGCAATGTTATATGTTCAGACAAAATAGAAATAACACAAACTTATTTATGTTTGTTAATCCTCACTCAAGGATATTTTTCTTTCTTTTTTAAAAATATATTTTTATTTATTTCAGAGAGAAAGGGAGAGAGAGAGATAGAAACATCAATAATAAGAATCATTAATTGGCTGCCTCCTGCATGCCCCCTACTGGGGATCGAGCCCACTACCCGGGTATGTACCCTGACTGGAAATCAAACCATGACCTCTTGGTTCATAGATCCACGCTCAACCACTGAACCATACCAACTGGGCTCAAAGATATTTTTCCATTGATTTTTAAGAGAGTGGAAGGGAAATTGGAGGGGGGGGGCGGGGGGAGACAGAGAGATCTGGAATCTTTTGGTGCCCCCAACCCAGGCTGGGGATTCAACCTGCAATCCAGGGACGGGTCCTTGACCGGAAACGAATCCACCAGCTTCCGGTGCATGGGAGGAGGCTCTACCAATGAACACCACCAGCCCGGCAACCGTTAGTACTTTAAAACAACGTCCTTCAGGTTCCCCAACGTTGGGAACTGACACCATTAAGATGGTGTTAGCCCAGCCGCCTTCCCCAGCCGCGCATGCGCACTGGCCAGAGGAAGGCGCAGAACAATCACATCATACAAAGCGCATGCGCACCATCTGGTGGAAGGCGCAAAGAAGTGATGTCATCGGGTACCGCGCATGCGCTCTGGCTTGTGGAGAGGCGCGATGTTGTGACGTCATCGGGGCGCCGGAGCGGGAATCCAGGACAATCCTGTGAGGGTGTGGACTCTGGACAGCATGATGGTCTGCGGGCTCCGCG